>NC_030835.1:43912500-44512500 GCF_001704415.2 Capra hircus | reverse complement strand
TTATTTTATGCACAGTAGTTTGTACCTCTTAATCCTCTCTCCCATCTTGCCTCACCTTCCTTCCTCTCCCCACTAGTAACCACTAGTTTGTTCTCTGTATCTGTGAGTCTGTGTCTTTGTTGTTGTTGTTGTTGTTATATTCACTAGATCTTTTTTAAATTCCACTTATAAGTGATATTATATAGTATCTGTCTTTCTCCATCTGCCCTATTTCACTCAGCATAAGACCTTCCAAGTGTATCTGTATTGGAGAAGGCAATGGCACCCCACTCCAGTACTCTTGCCTGGAAAATTCCAAGGACGGAGAAGTCCATGGGATCACAAAAAGTCGGACACAACTGAGTGACTTCACTTAAACTTTTCACTTTCGTACATTGGAGAAGGAAATGGCAACCCATTCCAGTGTTCTTGGCTGGAGAATCCCAGGAACGGGGGAGCCTGGTGGGCTGCCATCTATGGGGTTGCATAGAGTGGGACACGACTGAGGCGACTTAGCAGCAGCAGCAGCAGGTTACTGTATCTTCTTGGTTGCTGTTGTAAATGAGTTTTTCCCTCCAACTTTACCAGCTACCTTTTTAGGAAAGCCAATGGTTTCTACATGCTACTGTTAGAACCTATTACTTTACTGAATTATTTTTATTTTAATCATTGACTATCTTGAGTTTTACAGTTGCCTGATCAGCCTCTCTGCAAATAGAAATGCTTTTGATTCTTTTCAGTTCTTACCTGCCCAATCTGTCATTGCTTTCCTCTTGCCTAATTGCATTGCTTTTAATACCTCCAGTATTAAAAGTGTCTTAGTTCCCCTACCAGGGATCACACACACACCCTGCCTTGGCAGATAGTATTAACCATTGGACCACCGGAAAGTCCCATTAGATGGATACACTTTTATGTATCCATCTAATGTTAATCTTTATGTTAATCTAGCTGTGATTAACAAAATGCCAGTGAATTCTTATTTTCATTAATTTTTACCACAAATGAATGTTGACTTTTGATAAAAAGTTTTGCAGCATCTATGCAGGTAATCATTTGATTTTTCTCCTTAGATGTTTTAATAGGTTTTATTACATTAATAAATTTTTTAGGAGTGCCCCCGTCTTGAATTTCTGTAATAGTCCCCATCTTGTCATGATGTATTATTTTCTTACCTTGCTGTTAAATATGTTTATCAACATTTTATTTTGAAATTGGACCTAATTTTCATATATCATATTGGTTGCTAAGTTTACTTTTCTCTGCCCCGTCTTTAACAGGTGCAGGCATCAGAGCTATATTTGCTTCAGAAAATAATTAGGAAAACTTTCTTCCTTTTTACTGCCCTGAGAGAATTTAGGGGCTATCTTAGTTTTGAAAGTTTAGTAGTACTTTCACCTGGAATCGTCTAGGCCTCACACATTTTGAGGCTGTAGTTCCTTGGTTAATTTTTTCATACATTCCATAAACATTAGTCTGAGCTTTCTAAATCTAAAAAGTGCAGTTTTGCTTAAATACATTTCCCTAGGAAATCATCCATTTCACCTATTTTTTCAAATTGATTTGCATAGGTGACTGCAAAATACTAAATTTTTTTCTGTTTTAATAGTTATTTTTCCTTTGTCATTTTTTATTTTGTATTTTTGTGCCTTCTCCCACTTTTTTTAGGTTAGCAAGTGGCTTATTTATTTTTTTAGTTATTTTTAAAAACCAGAAATTTGATTTCGTGGTTAGAACTACTATTTTTCTACCCACCTAATTTCTTCTATCTTTAATTTTTCCATATTTGTGTTTTCCTTTAGTTAGTTTTTTGTTGTTGTTGTTGTTCTAGTTGAACAAAAAAGCCTTGGTTCAAAAAGATTTTTGAGCTGGGAATTTAATTCATTTATTCAAAATCTTTTATTGTTGTTGACAAATGTGTTTAAGGCCATGAATTTTCCTATGGTCACTGCTTTCAATGTGTCCTATCTCCTCTTCTGATATATCGTGTTTCTATTATCATTATGCTTTAGAAATTTTACTTTATACTTTTCCATTCATCTAAGAGTCCTCAGTAGAAACTTTTATATGTCCAGATGAAACAGTGTTTTTTGTTTTTTTATTTTTTGTTGTTAATAATTTTTAGTTTTACTTCATTGCAAACAGAGGGTGTTGTTCGTAATAGCTCTACTTTATAGAACTTTACTGATATTTTCTTTGTGACCTGATATATGACCTTGTTCCGTATGAATGATCTTTGTACCTTGAGAGGAAATTGTATTTTCTATTATCAGGATGAAAAGTTGTGTGATACCTTTTTGATTATGTTGCTTAGCTCTTGTATTCTCATTTATTTTGGGTTCACTACATTTGTCTTATTCTGAGTGGTGTGTTGAATCTTCTCATTTTTGCTGGGTTTTTTACCTTTGTCTCTTTACATCTCTTGCAATTGCCACTTTGTAAGTGTGGAATTCTGTTGCATTATTTCATCCTGTGGTATGTAGGTCTTTATAATAAAAATCACTTCATTGTGATTTGTGACTTTTAGCTTTAAAACACACAGACATTTTTTTAAGCCCATATTACTTTCTTCCTGAAATGCTTTTCTGCAACCCACCCACTTCATGTGAGTGATTCCTGCTTATCTTTCCCATTGGTGTTTATATGTCATGCCTTTCTCTGACTTCTCACAATTTAAGTTGTCCTTTCATTACAATTTCTCATGATGAATCTATAAATTCAGCAAGTCTCTCTCTACATGTCAGGTTCTTCCCATGTGCGAGGCAGGATTCCAGGTATTGAGGAAGGAGTTGTGAATAAGGAAGCAAGAATGTACCCTCAGACAGCTCACAGACATTATTGACTTTTTTTCTAACATTTAATAAATTTATTATTAAGTAGTTTAACAGTGCCTGTCTGTTTGTTGTCTGTAGGTCTCATGACAAAAAGGGCAGTGTTTTGTTCACTGTTGACACGGTAGGCACATTGGTGGATACTCAGTATGTATTAGATGAATTCATGGCTCAGATGGTAAAGAATCTGCCTACAATGCAGGAAACCTGGGTTTGATCCCTGGGCTGGGAAGAGACCCTGGAGGAAGGCATGGCAAGCCACTCCAGTATTCTTGCCTGGAGACTCCCCATGGACAGGGGAGTGTGATGGGCTACAGCCCATGGGCTCACAAAGAGTTGGACACGACTGCATGACTAAGCACACACAGCACCCATGAATTTATAGATCTGTGTTTATTTTTATATTTCACATGCTCATTTTCCAGGCTAGTAGAGACTAGTCAGAATTACACACGCACAATTTTTTTTTCTGTTAAACTGCACATTTTTCTCATTCAGGTGCAATCTGAAACATCTAACAAAGAAATTTCACTGAGAAACAGTCTAGGCTTCCCTTTCAATTCAGCAAACATTCCCCTCACTTTCACCTTTGAATAAATGGGTGAATTAATTTTCTTATCCAGGGACTAGAAGCCGGGAACCAGTTGGCTCTCCGGTAGATGTCCCAAAATGAATGGGCTGTGGTCCATGAGGAGGATGCACTATTCTGATGGGTAATAAAGCTGAAGGAACTGAAGTTAGGAGTCAGTCACTGAAACCAAAGTTCTGTCTTTCCCAGGAGAGTTTTACTGTTTTTATTATTATTAAATTTTTTTGGCTGCACAATGTGGCTTGTGGGACTTTAGTTCCCTGACTAGGGATTGAACCTGGGCTCTCAGCAGTGAGGGTGATGTCCTAACCCACTGGACCATCAGCATATTCCTGAGGAGAGTTTTAGAAGAGCAAAGAATTTCATATCTTTTAAAACCCAAAAGATGCCTTTGGGACAGGTCAAGTTTGAAAGGATACCTGATCTGTGGTGATGCTCTGTGGTTGGCATAAGCACAGAGCACAATATAAGCAGAGCACCAGCAAGGTTTGGAACACAAATAATTCATGAGCAACAGTGTTCCCAGGACTGGAGTGACTTCCCTCTACTTCTAGGTCCCATGTGTTCATATCACTTTAGAGGAGGGATTCTCAGATGTCAGGGAGAATATCCAAGTCACTGTGAACTGTAGAGCCCCTTCAAATGTATTTAGTTGCACCACGGAGGGGCAGGTGGGTTGGGGAGTAGACACAGTTACCACCTACCACCCAGGCCCGTCAGTGTGGAAACCACTGCCTGGGTGAGGGGCTGCTGCAGAGCCGGGTTGGATGCATGCGTGCTGGCGTCTTGGTGCAGGAGAAAGCTGAGGACAAGCAAGGGGCTTCCCATGTGGCTCTAGCAATGAAGAAGCTGCCTACCAGTGCAGGAGATATAAGAGATATGGATTCAATCCCTGGGTAGGGAAGATCCTCTGGAGGACAGCATGGCAACTCTCTAGAATTCTTGCCTGGAAAATCCCATCGACAGGGGAGCCTGGCAGGCTACAGTCCATAGGATCACAAAGAGCTGGACATGACTGAAGTAACTTAGCACACACGCACACACATTTATTGCAATGGTCTTATCAGAGATGACACTTGATTAGTTAGTGAGAGTGGTGTCCTAGTCCTTCTCAGTACATCCAATTCTGTGTTCTTAGACCTTTGAATACAGTCAAAGCTTATTCAATAGCTTATTCAGGATCAGAAGATGGTACAATTGAAGGGATCAGGGTGATTCCATGCCCTTATTTGCACATGTGATTTACAGGGTGTGTCATGTATACAGTACATACACATCGTTTCCCCTGGCTAACTTCCTTTATGAAAAGTATGTCTGTTATTATTCTATATATAGAATATAGACTCTATGCTAAAGATAATCTGATATTAAGAAGTAGGATTCCAGGAGACCTTTCCTTGGGGGACACTGAAATGAAATCAAAGTGAGGATATGGAGAAGTGAGGGAAAGCATGACACCCCGAGTCCCTTCACCCTCCACAAAAACTGCTTCTCCACCTGTTAGTTCCTAGTGGATGGGCTGAGAGGAAAGAGGACTTTGAACAGAAAGACCAAGAGTTCACTTCTAGGCATGAGGGAAAGATGTTCGGAAGATGCAAATGAGCTTTGAGGATAGAAGAATCCATTATCAAGATTTTGGGTGCTTGGGAGGTTTACTCGTTTTTATGGCCACCTAAAAAGTTCTGCTAAATTCAGACTGAAATTGAGGAAAGTAGGGAAAAACACTAGACCTTTCAGGTATGACCTAAATCAAATCCCTTCTGATTATACAGTGGAAGTGAGAAATAGACTTAAGGGCCTAGATCTGATAGATAGAGTGCCTGATGAACTATGGATGGAGGTTCGTGACATTGTACAGAAGACAGGGATCAAGACCATCCCCATAGAAAAGAAATGCAAAAAAGCAAAATGGCTGTCTGGGGAGGCGTTACAAATAGCTGTGAAAAGAAGAGAGGTGAAAAGCAAAGGAGACAAGGAAAGATATAAGCATCTGAATGCAGAGTTCCAGAGAATAGCAAGAAGAGATAAGAAAGCCTTCTTCAGCTATCAATGCAAAGAAATAGAGGAAAAGAACAGAATGGGAAAGACCAGAGATCTCTTCAAGAAAATTAGAGATACCAAGGGAAAATTTCATGCAAAGATGGGCTCGATAAAGGACAGAAATGGTCTGGACCTAACAGAAGCAGAAGATGTTAAGAAGAGGTGACAAGAATACACAGAAGAACTGTACAAAAAAGATCTTCATGACCAAGATAATCACAATGGTGTGATCGCTCACCTAGAGCCAGACATCCTGGAATGTGAAGTCAAGTGGGCCTTAGAAAGCATCACTATGAACAAAGCTAGTGGAGGTGATGGAATTCCAGTTGAGCTATTTCAAATCCTGAAAGAGGATGCTGTGAAAGTGCTGCACTCAATATGCCAGCAAATTTGGAAAACTCAGCAGTGACCACAGGACTGGAAAAGGTCAGTTTTCATTCCAATTCCAAAGAAAGGCAATGCCAAAAAATGCTCAGACTACCACACAATTGCACTCATCTCACATGCTAGTAAAGTAATGCTCAAAATTCTCCAAGCCAGGCTTCAGCAATACGTGAACCGTGAACTTCCTGTTGTTCAAGGTGGTTTTAGAAAAGGCAGAGGAACCAGAGATCAAATTGCCAACATCCGCTGGATCATGGAAAAAGCAAGAGAGTTCCAGAAAAACATCTATTTCTGCTTTATTGACTATGCCAAAGCCTTTGGCTGTGTGGATCACAATAAACTGTGGAAAATTCTGAGAAAGATGGGAATACCAGACCACCTGACCTGCCTCTTGAGAAATCTGTATGCAGGTCAGGAAGCAACAGTTAGAACTAGACGCAAAACAACAGACTGGTTCCAAATAGGAAAAGGAGTACATCAAGGCTGTATATTGTCACGCTGCTTATTTAACTTATATGCACAGTACATCATGATAAACGCTGGACTGGAAGAAACACAAGCGGGAATCAAGATTGCCGGGAGAAATATCAATAACCTCAGATAGGCAGATGACACCACCCTTGTGGCAGAAAGTGAAGAGGAACTAAAAAGCCTCTTGATGAAAGTGAAAGAGGAGAGTGAAAAAGTTGTCCTAAAGCTCAACATTCAGAAAACGAAGATCATGGCATCCGGTCCCATCACTTCATGGGAAATAGATGGGGAAACAGTGGAAACAGTGTCAGACTTTATTTTGGGGGGGCTCCAGAATCACTGCAGATGGTGACTGCAGCCATGAAGTTAAAAGACGCTTACTCCTTGGAAGAAAAGTTATGGCCAACCTAGATAGTATATTCAAAAGCAGAGACATTACTTTGCCGACTAAGGTCCGTCTAGTCAAGGCTATGATTTTTCCAGTGGTCAGGTATGGATGTGAGAGTTGGACTGTGAAGAAAGCTGAGTGCTGAAGAATTGATGCTTTTGAACTGTGGTGTTGGAGAAGACTCTTGAGAGTCCCTTGGACTGCAAGGAGATCCAACCAGTCCATTCTGAAGGAGATCAGCCCTGGGATTTCTTTGGAAGGAATGATGCTAACGCTGAAACTCCAGTACTTTGGCCACCTCATGCGAAGAGTTGACTCATTGGAAAAGACTCTGATACTGGGAGGGACTGGGGGCAGGAGGAGAAGGGGACGACAGAGGATGAGATGGCTGGATGGCATCACTAACTCAATGGATGTGAGTCTGAGTGAACCCTGGGAGTTGGTGATGGACAGGGAGACCTGGCGTGCTGCGATTCATGGGGTTGCAAAGAGTCAGACATGACTGAGCAACTGAACTGAACTGAACTGAACTAGCTGGGTGATTCTAGCTCTTGAGATTGTGGTCATGGTATTGGTTGGGCTGCAGTCTTCCAAGGACTTGTCTTCGAGATGTTGCACTCACATGGCTGCTGTTATTTCTAGAATACTTTATAGGTGATATGAGTCACCCCTACTCAGAATGAGAGGGGACTACAGAGGGTGCAAATCCTGGGAGGTGGAGTCACACAGGGCAGCCACTATAGTCAGTCATGCCTGATGTCAGCATAGAAGGGTGTAAAAAGCTGCAATTCATTAAAGGTAAGAACAGCCTCATCAAGTGGATAGAGGAATGGGTTGGAACAAGCATTGGACAACAGGAGCCCAGAATCTTAGGGAACTTGGGAGAAGAAGGAGGGGAAGAATATGCAAAGTAATTTCAAGGTGTTCTCAAGCTTAGAAGTAGAATGTTTGGAGGATGTTAGAAAATTGTGTTTCTCATCTATAAACCTGGGCACTAAGGTGTGAACTGAGAAGATTGGGATGGCAATGGAGTGATGTGAATACCTGTATGCAAGACATGATCCAGAGGAGGTCCATTCTGCAGGTGACCCAGGATGTTGACCATGTGGGGCTTTTGAGAACTAGCAAGGATCACACGAGACTTGATGGCAGCACTAAACCAAACAGCCTTGGCGACATGGTTGATGGAGCAAGAGGTGGCAAGGCTTTAAAGCAGAGATATAACCTGTCACAGCAGCTACTCCACTGCACCTACCTTGAGAGAGCAGCAAGACCACAAGTAGGAGTGAGACTTCCTTTTGGATTCACCAGCCGCAGCCATGTCAATATTTAGCTGGAGACCAAGTGAAATTCAAAAAATAGTCCTCATATGTTTCTGTTATTTTGCTTTCCCATCCATCCATCCCATGTTTATTGGTTTTTTACTTTGTGCTTTGATTCACTAGACAAAAAACAAAACAGTTGAATTTTCAATTCATAAATCTGTGTTTTTCCCAAATCAAGACCACGGTATTCTGTCTCAAGTGTGTAACCACAGTAACCAAGGAGAAGGGAGCTAGTATTTGTTGAAGGTGGAAGTCACACAATTAACAAATGCAAGTGAGTAAGTGAGTGAGTGAAGTCGTTCACTTGTATCCAACTCTTTGTGACCCCATGGACTGTAGCCTAACCAGGTTCCTCCATCCATGGGATTTTCCAGGCAAGAATACTGTAGTTGGTTGCCATTTCCTTCTCCAGGAGATCTTCCTGACCCAGGGATTGAAGCCAGGTCTCCCGCATTGTAGGCATATGCTTTACTGTCTGAGCCACCAGGCAAACCTGAAACTAAATTCAGGTTAGTCAGTCTGTCTATGCCCTTTGGATCACATCACCGAAAATGATTTATTTTTTTACTTAGGTCAGCAGCTCTCTGTCTCCTGATCCTCATTGTTGTTGCTTCTTTTGAGAAGTCTCCTTGCCCCCAGGCATACCTGAAATAACTCCAAAGAAAATTACATGACAATATCTCCATTCCTTAAAGAAAAGTTAGATGTAAGTAACCTTTGGTAAACATCTCTATTGGTCTCACACATAATTGTAAAGATTCCTATTAAATTATGGACAATCAAGCAAAATTCTTCTTGGTGTGCGTACAAAAGAAATACTTATAAACAGAACTTTGGTTAATAGATATAATTCTCAACAGATAATATCTTTATAATACTCAATATACAATATAAGCATAATATAATACTCTCTACAAGTTGTGTTTCCACATTTGAAAAAATTTTATTTTATATTGTAGTATAGTTGATTAATAATGTGTTAGTTTCAGGTGCATAGTAAAGTTATTCAGTTATAGATATATACATATATATATATTCTTCTTTAAATTCTTTTCCCATTTAGGTTGTTACATAATATTGAGCAAAGTTCCCTGTGCTGTGCAGTAGCATTATCCATATTGTTATGAGCTGATTTGCGTCCCCCCAAAATTCATGTACTGAAGCTCTAACTCTCATACTTCAGACTGTGTGACAATATTTGGAGACGGGATCTTTAAAGAGGTAACTAAATTGAAATGAGGGGCTTGAGGTGGGCCCTAATAAAAAACAAAACAAACAAAAAAAAAACTAGTGACCTTATAAGAAGAGGAGATTAGGATACAAACAAGCACAGAGGGAAGCTCATAGAAGGATCACGGGAAGACACAGGGAGAAGGTGGCCACTGACAGGACAAGGTGAGAGAGCTCAGAAAGAACCACCCCCGCCGAAACCGTAATCTTGGACTTCCACCCTAAATGTCTTGTTGTTTAAACTGCCCACTTTGTGGTATTTTGTTATAACAACCTCAGCAAATTAATACACATGTTTTACAGATGAGGGGATTCACCAGTTGAGAAGTGAAATGCCACACAGGTATGAGCTCCTCTCAGCTCAGATGTGGGCCCACCCGACCAGGAAGCCATGTCCTGCACCCCACCAACAGAACATGCTCCAGGGAAATGATAAATGCTAGCTATGATTTTACACCCCTCCCTGGGTTCTCTCACCAGCCCTCTTCACGAGAAGCCCTTCTCAGGTTTGCAGAGTAGACCATGCCGAGCCTCTGTGCTTATTTGCTGGCTGGACTCCCACTGTGCACTTTGAGAATTCAACTGCCACCTTAATTTTTAATATTATCTATAAAAGCTTCTTGAATAATTCTGAAGATCCAAGAGAATATTTTTCTTCCTAAGACATGCTTGTCATAAACAAGGTATTTTACTGTTTTTAAAAAGGAAATTGATGGCTGGAGTTTCATTTATTAGTCACAGCAAAGCCTGAGAACCCCTGTGGCCACCCCTTCAAGCCTGAAAGCTTGGAATACACACGGGCTTCATCTGGCAGAACCAGCTCTGGTCAGCTCTAGTTACTGACACAACCAGTGTCCATACCCACAGGGTGTGCTGTGCAAAGAAAACCGGCCTGTTGAGTTCAGGACTGTGCCAAAGACACAACCTCATGCTCCCCCAGATTTCTTTTGCTCCAATCTTGGTCACGCCCTCCTTCACTGAAATTCAACCAGAACCAGAAACCAGTGCAGCAACCGGTTTGCACAGAGGGTGGCTCTAGAGCCACATGGGGTTTATTATTGGCCACCTTGTAAACAAAGGAGCTGAGGACTGTTTTCAGTTCAAGAGGGGTCTGATGGCTAAGTGTGCAGTCAGGTGCCTGGTGGCTGTGTAGGCAAGCTTGCTCTCACTCTGGCTGCGCCCTGGGCAGGCATCTAGTCACTGCTGCCTCCCCAGCTTCTGATATTTGGCCTTAGTATTTCTAGCTTTAAAAAAAAAATTATTTTATTTTATTCAAGTATAGTTGACTTACAACACTGTTAGTTTCTGCTGTACAGTGATGTGATTCAGTTATAAATGCGTGTGTACTAAGTTGGTTCAGTCATGTCCGACTCTGTGATGCTGTGGACTGTTGCCTGACTGGCTCCTCTGTTCATGGGATTCTCCAGGCAAGAATGCTGGAGTGGGTTGCCATGCCCTCCCCCAGGGGATCTCCCCGACCCAGAGATCAAGCCCATGTCTCCCGTGTCTCCTGCATTGGCAGGCAGATTCTTTGCCACTAGCACCACCATATATATATGTGGGCTTCCCTGGTGGCTCAGATGGGAAAGAATCTGCCTGCAATGAAGGACACTCCAGTATTCTTGTCTGGAGAATTCCATGGGCAGAGGAACCTGGTGGCTACAGTCCATGGGGTCTCAAAGAGACATGACTGAGGGACTTATACATAGGTACACACATACACACACACACACACACACACACACACACATTCTTCTTCATATTCTTTTCCATTACGATTTTACACAGGATATTGAATATAGATACCTGTAATATTTCTACCTTTGTAATGTTGATGCTTTTTTGGACCCTAGAGTCTCAGAACTCAGCGCTTGGCCTCTCCTTTCCTGGGTCTGCGCACCTCTTGCCTGAAATGTCTGCCCCACGAGGAGCGCTTGCACCCCTTGTGCTCACCCACAGAGTCCAACCAGCACAGTCCTCAATGCAGTGCTTAACAATAGCATTTCTCCCACATGGTTTTCTCTATTTATTTTTTCAGATGTTAATCTGCACAGCGTGTGATCTTAATTCCCTGACCAGGGATCAAGCCTGCACCCCTGCATTAGGAGTGTGGAGACTTAACCTCTGGACCACCAGGGACGGCCTTTCAGTCTCCACTATTTATATTGAGAAGTGCACTGTCTGAGGAGGAAGGACAAGGGTGTAGAGTTTCCTTTGTATTACTCTAAACCTGGTGGAGGTTGTTTTTTTGAGTTCTCCCTGGTGACCAGCGCAGTTTTAACTTTCATTAAATCTGTGTAACTTGGGTTCTTCCTCTTTCATTATGCTCATTTCATCCTAGTCATTTAAACACCTCCTTTGACTCACAGAGACATTCAACAGTTAAGGGCTCAAGCAAGTCAGGTCAAACCAGGCAACTTCTACTCCTTTCCAGGAACAGAACAAAGCCACCTGAGGTGCTTGGCTGTCCTCGAGTCCTTTTTCTTCTGACAGTCTTTCTGTGTCTTTTCATTTCTTCTGTATATTTTTTAAACTCTCAGGACTCTATTATAGGAGTTAAATGAAAAGAAAACTAATATTTCTAGCATCACAAAACCTTTCTTGCTGCTCATTTTCATTTACGAAGTTATTTCAAATGAACACATTTGAAGGCATTCCTTTGGAGTACAGGAATTCTGTCTGTGAGATCGAAGGGCAGAGTTCAAAATTTATAGAATCTAGATTCCAGTGGCTACCAGACACAGTCTATATTGCTAGGGAAGAACAGTTCAGAAGAACTCAGCCTGAAGTTCCGATATCTGGTTTCCTGCCCTTGCTTGTGAGGTCCAGAGCTCCAGGCTCAGTCCCAGGCCTGCGTGGGTGCAGCAACTCAGGGAGTCATTGCTAAGAGGCCTGCCTATAAACTGCATCTCTCTTCACCTTCCAGCCCTACAGAGCCCCACGGAGAGGGTCTGGGAGGCAACACCGTAGGGTCTGAGGATCACAGGGAGGGCTCTTCCCAGGGCGAGTGATGGCCATACCTCTGGCCGGACCCACAAAGACCCTTGTGATGTAGTTCAGTAAAGGCGATGGAAAAGGGTCTCCAGACAGTAATAACACTATAAAATATTTTGAGTGTGTGTGCTAAGTGGCTTTAGTCATGTCCAACTCTTTACAACCCCAGTGACTGTAGGCCACCAGCCTCCTCTCTCCATGGGATTTTCCAGGCAAGAACACTGGAGCAGGCTGTCATGCCCTCCTCCAGGGCATCTTCCTGACCCAGGGATCTTATGTCTCCTGTGTTGGCAGACAAGTTCCATACCACTAGCACTACCTGGAAAGCGCATAAAATATTTCATAACAAGAATTAAAACTTTCCAATTTTTACTGTTTAGGAAACCATCTAAATGAACAAACCTTTACAATTACATAAAAAATTTTAAACATAAAATATTTGATTATTAACAAGTCCTTATGTTAACAAAGGAACTCAATCACTGTTTATGGAATTGATGTAATGAATGGACAAAATGACTTTAGCATTATACAGGTATGAAGATACTATTTTAGTGGGACATGAATGCCACTTCTGAAATTCTTAAACCTTCCCTCTATGATCCACCTAATATCTGAATAAACATAAAAAAAGCTTACAAAAGGGTAATTTTACCTCAGTCTTTAAAAAAAAAATACTTCCAAACTGTTGTGGGTTTTCTACTCTCTTTTTTTCTTCTTAATTCTCAGGTTTTATTATCTTACGCACATTTGCAATCCTCTCCGCTTGATAGCACAAGACGTTAGAGGCCTGCTTCTTCTGTCTTTCCTGAATGATAAGGATCTCCTCGTGTAGTCTGTGCAACCCAGACTGAGTCAGTGATCAAGGACTGCTCTGTGACATGCTGCTGAAGGCTTGCTTTTTTTTAAGTGTCATTATTAAAATTACCACCTTGCTTTGCTGTCTCGTGTATGTGTGATTGTTTGCCGGCAGGTTATAAGGTACAGTGAAAACCTTTCATTCTTGAGAGTTGCCAGCTGGGTGACTTTCAGTCCCTCAGAACTGCTGTTTCCTAATCTATAAAGCTGGGGAAATAATAGTGCACATTTCAATTTTTTGAGTATTAAATATGACAACACATACCAAATGCTTAGGAAACTGTGAGCTTCATAAGTGTGGCACTAATGTGTTGAAGTTTTGTGATCAAAAGAAGAGGGAACAGGGAGGAGAGTCTTTTGGGGGCACAAGGTTGCTCTGAACCATCCTCTGATTCTTCTCGAAGGATGGGGGTTGATGTTCTCCAATCCAGAAGCTCGTCCTCAGGCACCCCTGACTTGCTATTGTACTTTGCACATCCTGTTACTCCACCCTCAGGCTTTGTTTATTTTTCCCCTGAAGTCCCACCACCACCACCCCCCTGCCAGTCCCTTGCCTCCCCTACCCTCCAACCCACGCCCCTCATGCCCTATTCTTCCCAACTGTTGCTGATACCCCTTAAGGGGAAACACCCCTATTTCTATTCCTGTAATGGAAATGAAGTAATGGAGAGGAGCTACACTCCACCCCCATTATAGTTATTTTATATATATTTACTCTCTTGCTGGGATTATAAACTCCTGCAAATCCAGATCCTGCTCTAAGCCTATCTGTACACATATCGCCACTGTTCTTTCTTGGGATTGCTCCACCCAATGACTGGGCCAATAATTGTATCCCTTCCCCTCTAAAATCAAACTAATGACACAATTTCACTGTGCCGAGGGCAGTATCCACCTTTTAACACTTTCTAGGTGCACATGACAGAGAAAGCGAGCCTCCCATTATAGCATCCCTTCTCAAAGAGGGACTTGGGCATCATTGGCCTTTGGATGTGCACACATTCATCCAAAGCATTACACAGCCACTGCAAACCCAGGAGCAGACTGCAAGCCCTATTTGAATGTATGAAAAGTCCTTTCTCTTCCCCATTGTAGGATTGCAGGCAATCCTTCCCTCAGCTGGAAAGATCTAGAAAGGAGAGGTGATTGCAGTTTCTAGAAGGGAAGAAGACAATTCTGTCATTTCAGAATTACTGGCCCAGGCGATTACAGCTGCTAAAAAAGGATTGTGTGGTAAGTTCTTATCTTCAGGGTGGCTGAAAAACTAGAGGAGGTCAGGGTTTTGCAATAGCTAAGAGGGATTTCTAAAGAGTTCTTATCATCTGCGAGGATGTGGGCAGCTGGGAAATGTCTGGCCTGGGGAGTTTCTGTGATGTGTATTTGGGGAGGGAAGTTGGAAACATATGAGTTGCTACAAGGGCCTGGGGAGGAGAATTTTTTATGGGAAGGGTCAGAACAGCTGGGAGGGCACGTCATCATTGGGAGGCTGCAGCAGCTCTAAGGGAATGGAAATGGAGCTATTTCCCCTTAAGGGGGATCAGCAACAGCTAGGAAGAGGGGGTCACCAGGGGAGTGGATTGGAGGGTAGGGGAGTCAGAGGACTGGCGGAGTGGTGGTGGTGGAGGTGGGACTTCAGGGGAAAAATAAACAAAGACTGAGGACGGAAAGGGTCCCTCAATGTTGCTCAGCCTTGCATAGCATCTGTCCTCAGCATTCATAGTGGTTCCAGTTTTTCTGCCCCAGAGAGCTCCCAGTGCAAATTTACCTGCTATCCTTCTAACAGCTCTCCCAGGGCAGTGGGGTGAGGGGGGATGTCATTTTTCTCCAGGGGCTTGTGTATATATAAATCACTATTCACTCTTTTCTGTTGTAATAATCCTGCTAGACCAGTTTAATTTGCTAAAAATATTTAAATATCTATCAATAACATTTGTGCAAGATGATACCTTTACTAAAAATAAATATTAAAGATGTAAAAAAATGCACAGTCATACTTCATGATATGTGTTCCTGGGAAAGTTCTGTAGAAAAAGGATTTGAGCCAATCAAGTAGCATTTAAGTTTTACTTCACAAGCTTGTTATTTAACTCAAAATGTGCACACAGGTCACCAGCACTATGCTAGGTTTTAGCAAACAGCTCATTAAGATGCAAATAACCATGAGTCTGATTTAATAAATTTATAGGTGTGACTACTTTTAACCATCATAATTTTGAAATATAATGCAATTCCTTAAAACAAATGAAACAAACATATGGCATAATAAATTAAAATGAATACCTATGTAACCATCATTTAGGTCAAGAAATAGAACATCTGAACCAACACCACAGTTCAAAAGCATCAATTCTTCAGTGCTCAGCTTTCTTCACAGTCCAACTCTCACATCCATACATGACCACTGGAAAAACCATTGTCTAGACTGGCTGGACCTTTGTTGGCAAAGTAATGTCTCTGCTTTTGAATATGCTATCTAGGTTGGTCATAACTTTCCTTCCAAGGAGTAAACGTCTTTTAATTTCATGGCTGCAATTACCATCTGCAGTGATTTTGGAGCCCCCCAAAATAAAGTCAGCCACTGTTTCCATTGTTTCCCCATGTATTTCCCGTGTAGTGATGGGACCAGATGTCATGATCTTAGTTTTCTGAACACTGAGCTTTAAGTCAACTTTTTCACTCTCCTCTTTCACTTTCATCAAGAGGCTTTTTAGTTCCTTTTCACTTTATGTGAAGAAAACTGAGCACCGAAGAATTGATGCTTTTGGACTATGGTGTTGGAGAAGACACTTGAGAGTCCCTTGGACTGCAGGAAGATCAAACCAGTCCATCCTAAAGGAAATCAGTCCTGGGTGTTCATTGGAAGGACTGATGCTGAAGCTGAAGCTCCAATACTTTGGCCACCTCATGCGAAGAGTTGACTCATTGGAAAAGACCCTGATGCTGGGAGGGATTGGGGGCAAGAGGAGAAGGGGACGACAGAGAATGAGATGGCTGGATGGCATCACTGACTCAATGGATATGAGTTTGGGTAAACTCTGGGAGTTGCTGATGGACAGGGAGGCCTGGCATGCTGCGATTCATGGGGTTGCAAAGAGTCGGACATGACTGAGCGACTGAACTGAAGTGAATTGAACATGAGAAGCCCCATATGGCCCCTCTCCTTCCCAAATGTAACAATTATCCTCAATTACTTTGCTATCTAACACTGTTTACTTCTGCCCATTTCTTTAGAAATGCAGTTTATTGCATACACATCAAGTTCAATAGTTTACACTTTTTTTTGGTGTCTGGCTTCTTTCACTTCTCTTTCTATTTGTGAAGTTCATTATTGTCCTTGTATTTATCTGTAGTTCACTCATTTTCTTTACTAAGTAGTAATAGCATAAATTACAAAATTAACCCATGCATTTACTGTTTTCAACATTTAGATAATTTCCAGTTTTGAGCTCTTATAAAACTGCTGTTGAACATATGGGCACATGCACAGAAACACATGGTGCACATGCAGAGCTGTGAGCAGGAATCATTTCCGACACGAAGCATTTCATAGTTGGTAGATGACCTTCCACACTCTTTCCTGGAAACCCTGTGTGTCCAGGAAGCCCTGTGTGTCCTGGGCTGCCTAGACGCCAAATACAAGCAACTTGGATCCCTGGGCCACCACTTGGAAGGGCGCTGCCTTGGAGAGCCATTTGATCTGCAGTGGATTTTGCGTGACCAAAGATTCACTCCTATGTTTCTAGACATCAAGACTTTGAGTTTATTTATCACTCTAGCACAGCCTGGCCTAATCTGACCAATAGAAACAATATAAACATTTCTTTTCAGAAGTATCTTTTACAATCAAAATTAATGATTGATTTTCACATCTGAAATTTTCATCAAGTTAATGGGAACTCTTGTTGAGTTAAAAAAAATCATTCATTCTAGTCACCAACAAGCAAGTGACAAAAGAACATCTGGAGACAAGGCACTAATTTCAATATGTGGGACCATGTCTGTGGTCCCTTACCATAGTAGTAGCTGATGGGAGAATCTGGGGTCAGTGATTCATGACAAAGCTGGTGGTCTGGTGACAGTTATATGATTCTCTCATCTTCTCTAGTGAGAAACGCCACATTATTTTCTTTGTCAATTATTTTCCCCTAGGCTGGCATCCCTGGTGGGAAAAAAAAGCACTGCGGATGGGTACACTCAGGACTCAGTCAGGAAAACAGCCCTTCCAAGGTATAGGGTGAAGGAAGGAAGATTTCACAAGCCTTAGAATTGCAGGAGAGAGGGAAACAGCCACTAAGCCTGTCCAGCTGAATCTGGGACAGGGCTCCAGCTGCAGCTTTCGAGACAACCCAGTTGTCCTGAAGATGTGGGCACCAGCGGAGCCATGAAAGGGAACTTAGGGTATGCTGAATTGGGGGCGTACCCTCTATGGTTCCTGTGAGCTTAGGCTGCTGTGAGCACAACAAGGCGGGCACAGAGCTGGAGGAGAATGAAGGCTCGTCGGGCCCTCTGAGCCTGTCTGCCACCACGTGCAGCCCTATGATGGTCCTCCACTTCCCAATCCCCTGGATGGTCCTATCACTGTACAGCCATAGCCTGGAACACACAGAGCAGGATGCTCTGGGGAACATGAGCCCAACCTCAGATGGAAACAGGGGGCCCTTTTGGCATTAGACAACCCAGCTAAGAATCTTTAGTTGATGAGAAGTAATTTTCTTTTTCTTCTTTTGTGGCTTTTCAGATCCTAATTCCTCAACCCAGGATTGAACCTGGGCCCTCGGCAGTGAATGTTCAGAATCCCAACCAGTGGACCACCAGGGAACTCTGGAGAAATAATTTTCTAACTAGCAGTCTCTTACAAGATATTTAAAAAGTAGGGCAGTGCTGAAGGAAAGAAGTTTCCTTCAGAGATGAACACGTCCTAGGTCAACAGTGATGGCTTGGAGAAAGGGCAAACACTTATAGCTACACAACCCTCTAACATGAAAGATCCAGTAACTACAGGCTTCTGATTTGGTTCTTTGCTGTTATTTATTTATGGAAGATGGGTAAGTAGTGAAAAGTTACAAATAGTAAAAACAACAACAACAACAAAAAACCCTTTATATTGAGTTTGATAATGGAAATTATACCCTGGCCAGGAATGTATTAATCAAAAAGTTATTTTAACTTATTTCTTAAATACATTAAAAGATGGGTGAAAGGTATACAGTATAAAGTTTATTGGCACAGTTTCTACTATATTAGTACCAAAATAAAAATTTATGGTATTAGCACATTTGAAAATTTGCTAGTAGAACAGGTAAAAGAGCTTTATTAAAAAAAAAAAATACAAGAAAATGTGGTGGGGATAAAGAGTTTAGTGAAGCAAGGGTCCTGCTTTTTAGGCGATTAAGAGCAAGTGTGAGTAGGTTACTTCAACAAAGTGCTATGACAGGGATTAAGCATAAATGCACCTTCCTAAGGGCATTGGGTCACACTCCCCAGAGGAGGTATCATTTGAACTGAGACCCATGTGGTCAACATTAGCAGGTGAGAGGAAGAGCGGGAGGCTTGCAGGCTCTCAAGCATTGGAGAGGTGCCCAGGTCCCTGGGGCCGCAGGGGGTGGGGTAGGTGGGGGTGGATGGGTGTCAGTGGGGATGGGGTGGATGCTGGAAGACCCAGAGGAGGAGCTCCAGTGTGGTGGGTGAATGCATACAGCTGGGCTAGAGAGCTACGTAGGCACCAGATCTGGAAAAAAAATTTTTTTTCCCACAAATGACAGCATTTCCCAAACTTACCAGATACAAAGGAAACATTGCACAAACTGAGCCATCCTGGTAGATACAGATGGGAGTACCGGAGGGGTAAGGCGTCCTCAGAGAGTGGAGAAATGGTCTTTCTTATTAATTGCTGCAGGACTCATGTGTTCTCAAAATATTTTATAAAAGCATAAAACAGAAAACAGTATCCTACTATTTTCCTTGCATGATGTAAATTGTGGGGTATAAAGATGAACAAAATAAAGTTCCTGACCTCTTGGGGCTTGAAAGGGAGATAGACAGTAAACAAACAAGCAAATACATTGGATGATCTATTGATTTATTGCAGGATTCACTGATTGACTGTACACTTGGAGGGGCCTCCCACAGCCCTGGTCTCAGTCAGCACTGAGTTCTAGCACCCCCCCCCCCACCTTTGGACTTGATACCATGGGCTGCAGAAGAGCCTACTGATAGTGAACAATTAGTTCTGGGAATTTTAGGTAAGGCTGCAGGGGGTTGATTAAATTGGATCTAGAAAGATGGGCCAAAACAAGTGGAATGGGACAATACGTGACATAAAAAAGGGAACAAATCAAAGTCAGTGGCTACAGGATACAAAAACTACCATATGGCTGAAGGCAGGGGAGACCCACATTTTGTAGGGCCTGAAGCTGATCACATTTGGGGCCTTATTTAAGAGAAAGGATAAACATTTAAGAATAGAAAATTAGGCGCAAAAATATTGATTTAAAATGAGACATGCATCACAACAAGCTATGCAATTTAAAAGGCCAACAGACACCATAAACTTTAAAAGCATCCAGAAGAAAACATTTAATAAACCTCCTGACACACATGGATCACACTGTTTTTTCCCACATTTTTTGGCTGCACATCCTCCCCCAAACTTTACTGAGGGTCTAGATTACAGTGAAAAATTGTACATATTTAAGGTGTACAACTTGATGATTTGATGTGTATATATATATATATATATATATATATATATATATATAGTGAAATAGTCACCTGTGTGTGTGTTTGTTTTGAGAACACTCAGAATCCACACTTAGTAGATGTAAGGGTACAATACAATATTGCTAACTCTAGTCACATGGGTGTGCATTAGATCTCCTGAATGTATTCATCTTGCATAACTGAAACTTTGTGTTTCTGGAACACCACCTCCCCCACATCCCCCTGCTGCATGACCTCTGACTACTTTCTCAATCCTATAATTTTGTAATATGTAGAGAACAATGAAAACCTATTTCACTTGCTGGTAAACTTGCTGTTTGTGGTCCTGAGATAGGTTTGCATCCTCACAAACACAGGAATCCACATTAATTCTATGTCATGTGATTTCCTTCAAAAACATATGGTGCCTGAATAAATGTTCATGCTGCATTTAGAATTTACTCCTGCCAGGAACTTCCATTTTGACCAGCAGATCTTCCCAACGCAGGGATTGAGCTGGAATCTCTTACATCTCCTGCATTGGCAGGCAGGTTCTTTACCACTGAGCCACCAGTGAAGCCCCTTATAACAATACTGTGTACTTTTTGATGGAAAGAACAGGCACAAACTAGCTTTTGGCTTCAAGAAACTACCGCCCAAACTCTAGAAAACCTCGTGTTTTCTACTGGAACCAGTGCTGGGAAAAGTGGGAAAGTCCAGATGGAAACCTGTAGGCACATTACTGGCCACCATTTCTATGCCCAGATGGCAAGAAACAAGGTAACTACACAGGGGAATCAAAAATCACACAAATACACCCCATCAGTGTCAGGGCTGTGGAGAGGCAGGCCAGGTGCTCATTCTCTGGGTCAGGTAATTGCAATGTTGGTGCCTTGAATTTTGCTCCCTTGCCTCCTTCCTTGTCTGACTTTAGTGCCAGCTCTGTATCCATTAAACCCAAATGAAATGTCTAAGTTCACTTTCCTTGGCTTGATGAGCATGATATCCCCTGCCACATCAAAGCCATTCAATATGAGAAGTTAGAATTGAAACAACATTGGGCTTAGTTGGTAGTGATTAAAATATATGATTTTTTTCATATAAATTTTTGTCAATTTTGCAAAATTGACAAAAATGTAACCATGTGTTCACACTGCTAGGGCGCCCAGGGAGGTTCTCCGCAAATGAGGGCCCTGAATTCAAGTCTTCAGCCTCTTGATAAATCCACTTCTGCATTCCCACCACAGCCACACTTCCAAGGCTCAACTTATTGCTCTGGCTTGATTTTGCTTTAAGGACACTGGGTAAGAAAGAACTCAGGCTCTGGAGCCGGACTGCTTGAATCCTGGCACTGCCACTCCCTAGCTTGTGAGACCTCAGCATTTTATCTGGTACCTCTGTGCCTCAGATTTTCTCATCCTGTACCCATAAAATGGGCTTTCCCAATGGCTCAGAGGTTAAGAATCTGCCTGTAATGCAGGAGATCAGGGTTCAATCCCTGGGTCAGGAAGATCCCCTGGAGAAGGAAATGGCAACCCACTCCAGTATTCTTGCCTCAGAAATCCCATGGACAAGAGGAGCCTTGTGGGCTTTGGTCCATGGCGTTGGAAAAAGAGTCAGGCATGACTGAAAGACTAACACTTTCACCCATAAAATGGTATAACTAATGATGAGATGACAGTAACTAGCTCATGCAGTGGAGAAAGCAATGGCAACCCACTCCAGTACTCTTGCCTGGAAAATCCCATGGGCAGAGGAGCCTGGTAGGCTGCAGTCCATGGGGTCGCTAAGAGTCAGACACACTGAGCGACTTCACTTTCACTTTTCACTTTCATGCATTGGAGAAGGAAATGGCCACCCACTCCAGTGTTCTTGCCTGGAGAATCCCAGGGACTGGTGGGCTGCCGTCTATGGGGTCGCACAGAGTCAGACACGACTGAAGCAATTTAGCAGCAGCAGCAGCAGCTCATGCAGAGTACTTACCAGTGCTTATATCAGAGAGGCTCAACATTTATTAGTTGCTGTGATTTTTATTATCAGTATCACTATTCCTACTCACAGTATGAGCCTATTCTCATACCACAACATAAATCTCTGGGGAACTTTGCGTCTAGACTATGCCCAGAAAGGTTTCCTGTCTTTCCGATGTATTGTTGACTAAATATAGGAGGAAGGAGTCAGAGAAAAATGGATTTTTCCCCCTAAATAATATCAATGTCACCAAATTACATTTACGTAGATGAAAGAATTGGGGCTATAGACATCTGTTGGTTCAGGGCATACTCAAGAGAAAGTCACACTAGCATTAACAGTGGACCTGCGTTCCTTTGCTCCCAAATGATAGAAGAATACGTTAGAAGGACCAAAATCACACGATGGACTTCGGCTACATAAAAGTTGCCTATTAACTCTGCCTCCTTCCGACGACTGCCCCCTCGGGTGGAGCGCTGTGGCCTGCGAGGCAGGGACCGCTGGGAGGAGGGGGCGCAGGGCCGGGAGGGGCAGCGCAGTCGGCCGCGTGGGCGCAGGAGGCGGGACGGCGAGCCCCTCGGCGGTGGCGGCAGTGTCGGCGCCGGGAAGCCGCCCTCCGTTGGCCTGGTTCCTCGGCACTGCCCAGATTGGGCATCTGGGGTTCCCCCGTAGGTGTCGAGGTCCCTGCCTCCGGTCGCGGTCCCGCCCCAGCGCGCGCCGCTCCGGCTCTAGCGCACCGCGCGGCGCTCAGACGGGGGCGCTGTGGGCCCGACGCCCGGACCTAGCGGCCGCTCCGCCTTCTCCCCGCGCCCGCCCCCCGCGCGCCGTGCCGCCGGGAAGCAGGAGGAGACAGCGCCGGGCCCCGCGCCGCTCGGTCCGCAGTCCTCAGCCGCGGAACGGAGCCGGCGCCGCCTGCGCCTGAGCCCCGCCGGACCTACCCGACCGCCTTTGTCTGCGCCGCGCGGCCGGAGCCGCGGCCCTCGAGTCGGGGACGGCCCCCCCCGCGGCTCGCGCGGGCCGATGCCCCCGCAGCAGGGGGACCCCGCGTTCCCGGGCCGCTGCGAGGCGCCGCCCGTGCCGCCCCGCCGGGAGCGCGGGGGCCGTGGGCCCGGGGCGCCGGGGGGCCGGGGGCGCGCGGGCGGCGCCGAGGGCCGCGGCGTCAAGTGCGTGCTGGTCGGCGACGGCGCCGTGGGCAAGACCAGCTTGGTGGTGAGCTACACCACCAACGGCTACCCCACCGAGTACATCCCCACCGCCTTCGATAACTTCTCGGGTGAGCGGGGCGGCGGGGGTTGGGGCGGGGGAGGGCCCGGGGGACACAGGGCCGCCGGGAGCGGGGTCCTAACCCGGGCGCGGGGAGCCGAGGGCGCCTCGCAGCTCGGGAGCGGACGGCGGGGTCGCACAGGTCGCGCCCAGGTGGCCGGGTCAGTTTCCTGCGTAGAGCGGTTGCGTCAGGCCGACGTTGCTGGCGCCGCTGCTGGCTTTCGATCGGAAGGTGACGCGCAGGTGCCATTACCTGTGGCCCGAGGGTCGGTCTTTTCCAGTCAGCGGCTCCTCTTCCGAGGGCGTCTCCACTTTCAAGAGCCGCGGAGAGCAGGGACAAGAGTGGATTTAGTGAAAATGGCACTGGAGGCGCTGGGGAAGGCTGAGATTGGGATTAAACCCGGATAGTAAAGATGACTTCTTGCCTCTGGTCCCACCGCCCCCGTGGGCTCTGTTTTTGATTCTTAGCGTCGTTTCAGTATCTCTTAAGCTCCTGAAAGCTCTTATGTATGCGATGCTGTGTCATTTGGTTTGTAGCCACCAAGATAAAGTAATCTTTCCTCTTGATTTTTCAAGGCTTCTTGAAATTTATGAAAAAGTTAAAATCCATGGAAGCTAGAATGAAATGCTTTCTCTTGTTCTTAAAAAAAAAATTCGTGGTCTTTCAGAAAGTTTTGATGGCAAGGACTTGCTTTCATCTATCTGGAAGGCACCCTAGGTAAAGCAGTGCTGTGCTGGTGGGTTTCCCACCTAAACGATATTGTGTGTGTGTGTGTGTATATATGTGTGTGTGTATTTTAATCGCCTTCTTCAACTGAGTAGTACAAACATTTATAAACAATATAGAAAGTTTATTGAGACAAAACTGAGTGCTTCATCAAATAGAGCACTCTGAGCAGCGCTCTGATGCAGGCCCCTCCCCAGATACCCCAACCTAGTGGAAAGGTGGACACCGTTTCCTTTTCTCCTTTAATGCTCTCTTTGAGCTGACATGGAGAGATAAGCAGTGCCCTCTTTTATAAACAGGACAATACTGGCAGCCTGTGTTTACACGTTCTCAAAATAAGCTACGTTTTTGTGACAGACCCCGAAGTCACCAAACATTTCCCAAGGGAAAACAGAGTTATTTGTGAGGTTTTCCTGTGATTTAAAACCATGAGGTTCGTTCCCGCTTAACCCCCCGCCCCAGTGTTGTTCTTGCGTTTTTTGAAACATGTACCATAGGAAAATGAATCGTCTGGGGTTGGGAGAAAACTCAGACCCTTCCAGGGTGCCATCAAAGGCCCTGGGCCTCTCTGCCTCCTCTCAGGGCATGGAGTGAATTGCTGGCCCAGCAGGTTTGCATTAAAAAAGAAAAAAATGCTTCCATGGAGTCTCCTTGTTTTAGGCAAGTCTTGATTTTGTTGGGGACTCAGAATAGGAGCTGAAGGGTTTGGAGTAAGAGTGGTCATACAAACTAAAATTATTGTTCTTCTGGAATGGGTTAAAAGAGACCCTCCCCACTACTGACAGTCCTCTTGGTCTTATTTTTAAGCTGTGGTTTCCGTGGATGGACGGCCTGTGAAACTCCAGCTCTGTGACACTGCAGGACAGGTCAGTATCACATCACTGCTCAGTGCTGGGCAAGAACAGTGCCTTTTAAAGGCCTTCAAATACTGCCCCCTCTCCTTTACTGGGCCATTCTAGAGCCCCACCCCCACCTCACAGAGGGTGGATGTGGCGGGGAGAGAGCTCCACCCCAATAAAACAGGGTTTGGCACTGCTCCTTGTGGGCAGGACAAGGGAAACAGGGTCAAGAGCGGTTCTTATCTTCTGGGAGTTTCTGATCTTATTTACTTTCTGGTTTTTATTAAAAATTGTCAATGATGCTTTGTACTCATTTCTCAGAGTAAGTTGGCAATGCCTTATAATCATTTTATTAAAGGTCAACAAACCAAATTCTTAAGATATTGACTCAAGAAAAAGATGGAGTTCATGTCAGTAAGTGTTAATATTTCCTTTCCTAACCTGGAGGAATGAATGAACTGGGACTTGGTCCTTCAGAATCGTGAACATTTATTTTTGTCTTGAGGGCAGGCACTTGGATGAGACAGCCAGGCATGAGGAGGCCTCAGTATGAAGTCCCCTCTGGGGTGTCTCGGAAGAGCCGGGGGGCTCCAGTCCCCCTGCATGGTGCTAACATCACTGAATTCTCGCTGTGCCCTCTGAGAGCCCAGGGTCTGTCTTTGTTGTTGTTTAGTCGTTAATGTTGTTGTTTAGTTGTTGTTTAGTCCGACTCTTTTGTGACCTGTTGGACTGTAGCCCACCAGGCTCCTCTGTCCATGGAATTTCCTAGGCAACAATACTGGAGTGGATTGCCATTTCCTTCTCCACAGGATCTTCCCTACCCAGGGATCAAACCTGCATCTCCTGCATTGCAGATGGAGTCTTCCCCACTGAGCCATCACAGAAGCCCCTAGGGTCTGTCTTTAGAGCTTGCCAAAGCCACAGTTAATAAGCAGGTAGTTTCTCCAGTGCTTGCTAGAGTTTGAGAAAGTGAAGCGGTAATTTATCAACAGATAAAAGTGTCCACTTCCTTTCTAAGATGTCATATGACCACCTACACTTAAGAAGTATCTGACTTTCCAGTGTCCCTAAGAGCCTCCTCCAAACCAGGGCTTCTTAGTCACTTGCCCACTGCGGGACAGCAAGTTCAGCGCTTTGTTTTTCAAACTTCAAGGTGACACAAGACTGGGCAGCCTCGATCCCCAGCTGAACATTGGTTTGGCAGTGGCCACAGGGTGCATGTCATAACCCAGATTCCTCTGCTGTCTCCTTGCCCTTCTACTGGAGCAGGAAAAAAATGAAGAATCGACCAATCTCTATTTTATTGCATATGGAAGAGAAAAATCAAAGAACACGTATCCTTCTAATAATCTTTCTGGATGTGCTACTACTATTTATAATTAAAGCTTAATTGCTTTGTGTAAATCAAGAATATTTTTCGTACCTTGGGTCACATTTTCTGATCTTTACAATGAGGGTTGGGTAGCCCCTCAGTAAACAGAGGCCTCCCTGCTGAAGCAAGAAGTGGCAGTTAAAGAGTCCGAGAATAAGAAGAAGGCAGGAAAACTCAAGAAACCAAAGGGCATGCCTATCTGGGGCCCTTTAGGGAGGAGTAGACAGCCGAGTGCTGGCAGCTCCCCACCGCTGGCTCACCTGTCAGCTCTGATGGCAGACACAGCTTCCTGGGCTGGAGTTCCCTGCCTCATGCCTGGTTGGTGCCTGGCCCATAGTGGACTTTGCTTGTGTATGTAGACTGGATTGATAAATAAATGGAGTGCTGGGTCCTGCAGGATGCAAGCTTAAGTCATGGCTTGCCCCTTGACGGACTCTAGTCTGTGGGGGAAGACAAACCACTTAGTCTTGGATTGGCCAAAAAGTTCATTTGGATTTTCCAATAGGCACTTACAGAAAAACCCAAATGAACTTCTTAGCCAACCCAATAGAGCTTGTGAAGAAATCAACGAGGTTACAGGAGGAGGAAGGCAACATCGGTTTGAGGGACAGGATGGGTAGACCAGGAGAAAAACCTCTGAGAAGTTTTGGAAGAGGATTAGGACTTTTACCAGGAACACTTTGTAGAAATGATCCTGAATTATCAAGGAAGAATTTGATTTTTTTTCTTTAATAGGATCTGTTTCAAAGTTAAGGAATCACAAGAATCATTTTAGAAATGGTTTCATGAAAAAGCTTATAATTTGGGAAATGAAAAGGTTTCAGTGCAAGTTGGTACACTTTGGTTTATTTGGAAGTTTTCCTTCTGGTCTCTCAGCAGTGTTTTTGTTGAGATTCACTGTATTTCTTACCTGATGGAGTGGTTAGTATGCCTAATAGTGTAATGTGTGATGTCACCATCTACAGATTTATGGAAAACCACATCTTCAAAAAACCATCTTCAAAACTATGAAAAATACACAGCCACGGCTTTCCTGGTGGTCCAGTGGTTTAAGACTCTGTGCTCCCCATGGAACTTTGCTCAGTGTTATGTATCAGCTTGGATGGGAGGGGGGTTGGAGGGAGAATTGATACACATATATGTATGGCTGAGTCCCTTTGCTGTTTACTTGAAACTGTCACAACATTGTTTATCAGCTATACCCCAGTACAAAAAAACAAAAAAATTTAAAGTTTGCGGAAAAAAAAGACTTTGTGCTCCCAATGCAGGGGGCCTACATTTGATCCCTGGTCGGGGAACTATATCCCACATGCAACTAAAGATCCTGCATGCCACAGCTAAAACCCAGAGTAGCCAAATAAATACAAATAAATTAAAAAAAAAAATACACAACTGGTGAGATAAAGTCAGTTTTCTCCCGGCTCCCCAGCTATCAGTTAGTATTTGTTTGGATTGTTAGTAAAACTGGGCAAGGTGATAGTCTTTTCCTATCCTCCCTATTCCAGATCTGATAACCTCCCTTTTTAAGGGACTTGATTTGACACCTGCCATATTTCCTTAGTGTTGCCCCAGCCTGTGGTGGCACATCCCCCCAAGCGGTCATCATGGTAGCTTCCTGGGGATAAAGTGACTCAAGCTGCCTCCTTTCCAAACACCAGGAGAATGTGGACACAGGTTGCCTGGGGATCAGACATAAGTTTTACATAGCAACTGAGAGCTGGAAAAATAACTAGAAATTGCTTCTTATGCCTTGGGGCCTTTTTGTTGGGGGCCTGGTATGCATATAAAATGTTAAAAGTTTTTAACACTGGACTCATTATGGAAATTTCACTGTGATCAATTTCACTCCAGTGGAAATTGATCAGACTGCATGAGCCTGTCCAATAGCAGGTGAAAACTCTTCAGCCTTCTGACTCTTGAGGCACCTGGGAAAATCTTTATACTTTAAAAAAAAGACAAACACCGGTTGCTGCTAGACCAGCGCGGCTGTCCAGCAACCTGTCAGCCCCACCCAGCCCTACCCTAAACCCCAGGCAAATCTCTGGGTCTCAGAACTAGTTTCTCTAAGGGTCCATTCCAGTTGGACTCGTCACACGTGCGTGTGCGGCCTTTATTTCTCCAAATAGCTGAGGTTTCTGGTCAGGCAGTGAGCAGCAGGGTTTAGTTCCTGCTTTGCTTCCTGAGTCCGTCAGCCAGAACCTGCACAAGTCTGGAAGCCAGGTTACCGAAGCCATGTCCCAAGGTCCAGGGCTGTGTTTGCTTTGCTTTTTATTGATGATGCAACCCCAGATCCGGGGCCTGGCCAGGCATGATGCCTGCCAGCAGCGAGGGTAGAGACTGTCCTGTGCTGCTTTCTTGCAGTTCTCTAGGAACAGAGGGAGTGTCTCATTAGAAGATCCTCAGGGCTGGGCTGTTGGCCACCTGGTTGGGTTTCTGTGTTTCTTCTTTCAGCACAAAGTTGGCACTGAGAAACCCAGGACTTTTTTTTTTCTTCTCCTTCTTCTTCTTTTTAACTTTTGCATATAGAAGGTGGAGAATTGGCAGTGACATGGTGAGATGCCATATTCCTTCCTAAGGATTTAGCTGGTCAACTTCAATATTGTCACTTGGTTGTTGCCCTATAAACTGAAATACAGGGCCTTAGATGAGGCACGTAAACTCAAAAGATCCAGGTTTTCTTCATCCCTAGAAAAAGTCGACAGATGCAACAAAACATGCACGTAAATAATAGTTTGTAAATAATCATAAGAGCTTCCCATGTGGCTCAGTGATAAAGAATCTGCCTGCCAATGATGAGCCACAGGAGATGTAGGTTCAATCCCTGACTTGGGAAGATCCCCTGGAGGAGGGCATGGCAACCCACTCCAATATTCTTGCCTGGAGAACCTCATGGACAGAGGAGCCTATGGGCTGCAGTCCATAGTGTTGCCCAGATTCAGATACAACTGAAGCCAGGTAGCATGCACACATGCATGTCCCGATAAGGACTGAGGCCATGTGTGTCTGTTCCCAACCAAATCCCCTAGGTCTGGTTTCTAGTGTCCAGAGTCCTGTGTGCATCTCTGTTAGTGAATGAGCACAGTGAGGCACTCAGCAGGGTGATGGTTGGTTTATATAATCAACTCTGACTTATCCATTCAGTTCTTTATCCTTTGGAAGTAGGATGGGTATGACTTTTCTTTGGTCCTTTATCTTCCCAAAGCATCATTCCTGGAGGCCTCCTGGGGTTTGTGGAGAGAAAAGGGGAGAGAAAGTAAGAGAAAAAGAAGGAGGGAGGAAAAGATAAAGTGAGATAAAAGGTGTATTCAGCAAATGTGAGAACATATTCACTTGTGTTTTAAGTGACATTGAGAGGCACACATTCTCTGGGTCGCTGTGAGAGTGTCCGTGCCTAGGTCCTCAATTCCAGTCCTGTGTCTGAGTCTCATGATTCTGCACCAAGTGTGCCCTGAGTGTGCCCTGGGTATGCATGGCACAGCTGGGATGAAATGAGCCAGGCTCACAGCTGCCATGAGGATGGGCAGAGCTGCTGAGTTCACAGACTGTGGTTTCCTGGGGTCTGGGTGAAGCCCCGAGGATCAGTGTGGGTACCATCTGCATTTTAAAAGCATGGCTAAGTGCCAGAGTTGAAGCCGTAAGTCTGAGTTACTCTAGCCTGAAGACTAGGGAAAGTAAATTTTATTTTGAAAATCCATCTAATATAAGGACTTTTTCTACAGTAACTTGCAAGTAGGTCCTGAGCAGTGAGGAAGGTTTTTGGGCAAGTTTTGCAGACCTGGGAGTGAGGCCCCACTTGGCAGCAGGGGCCTTTATAGGGCTCTGGTTCTTCCTTCTACCACCTGTGGGCTTTCTGTTACCTGCCAGACCCTTTCCAGAAAAATGTTCAAATGGTCTCTCTGCTGATGAGAACTGATGTAAAAGATAACATTTGGGTGCTTGACTCCCTTATAGGATGAGTTTGACAAGCTCCGGCCTTTGTGCTACACCAACGCTGACATCTTCCTCCTGTGCTTCAGTGTCGTGGGTCCCTCCTCCTTCCAGAACGTCAGTGAGAAATGGGTGCCAGAGATTCGGTGCCACTGTCCTAAAGCCCCCATCATCCTCGTGGGGACACAGTCGGACCTCAGAGAAGACGTCAAAGTCCTCATCGAGCTGGACAAATGCAAAGAGAAGCCGGTACCTGAGGAGGCGGCCAGGTTGTGTGCCGAGGAGATCAAAGCCACCTCCTACATTGAGTGCTCAGCCTTGACTCAGAAGAACCTCAAAGAGGTCTTCGATGCAGCCATTGTGGCCGGCATTCAGTACTCGGACTCCCAGCAGCAGCCAAAGAAGTCCAAGAGCAGGACTCCCGACAAGATGAAGACCTTGTCCAAGTCCTGGTGGAAGAAGTACTGCTGTTTCGTATGATGCTGATGGGGACCCCAGCGGGCTGTGTTCCGACAAAACCCACACTAGAGGCTATATTAGCTGACGTGACTCTTTGACTGTGTAGGACCTGTGTAGCGAGTGTGTGTATATATGGATTATAGTAGGTGCTCCAATTTATGTTATTCTTTCTTGCCTTTGACCTTCTTGTTTGTTTGAGCTGAGGGATGAGATACGTATGCAAGATATCTTGAAGTAAGTTAAGAATTTTTCATAACTCTGGAAATGGAGAACTTTAGACACTTTGATTAATTTATATCTAATATGAAAAAGGCACACCTCAGATCTGGGTGTCCAGGGTGAAAGTTTGCTATGAGACAACACACAGAAGAACAAAGAGGAAATGGTGTGGTTAGCCATCCCTTCACTGAAGGCTGGTCAGCGTAACTCAGCTTTGAAACCTTATACTTTTTTCCCCTGTGTTTTAAGGAAAAAAAATCAGAGGAAAAAAAAAGGTTTCTGCCTGTAAAACCTCAAATCAGACACTTTGGTTATATTCTTATACCCCGTTGCTTAAGATTTAAAAACAACCAACAAAAAACATCCCACTGACAATGGTGCTGTGTAGACCAAGAAGGAAAAATTGTTGATGGGGGTTTTTCATCCTGAGATCATGTGAACAGCCAGAATGCCATGAGGAGTACAGTGGTAGCCTGCAGCTTTCTTTTCTTTAGGGAACGACTCACATTGAGATCAGAGTGTGATGTTTGCTGTCATGCACATGAGCCAAGCTGCCTGAACCTCTATGATGACAGCGCTCAGGAGACCTGCCTGGATTGGTTCTAAACTTCTAGGCCTTCCCTGCCCCATCTGCAGGGAAATGAACAGTCTAGCAGGGCTGTAGCAGGCAGGTGTTTTGGGAAATGAAACAAAATGTCTTTGTTTTTTATTTTTAAGTCAGTCCAAAGGTACTTCTTTGTGTACACACATGAACACAGATATACATGTGGCTGTTCTTGCTGCCGATTCAGACTTTTAACTATGGAAAAAAAACCTGGCCACAGGAACAGCTGTGATGGAAGCCTGGCTTCCTCTTTTAACACTTTTTGGAACAGAACTCTTTTTAATGATATATGAGATGTGATTCTAAGTGTATCTTCACACATTTTGGAGCCCATGTTAAAACATGTTCATCTCTTTGAACCTATTTTAAAATTAATGCCTCTTGAAACCTACTAAATCCACAGACACCTCTCAGGGAGCTGGCAGCAGAGACTGCAGGTCAGGGGCCATGGAGTTGGCGGTGGCAGGGATCACAGTGCCCTTGCTCAGCACTTTCTACACTGTAGAACAGTCAGAAAACCACAGATTGTGACATATTTGTGTTGTTCCAGATGGTGGCTTTTAGGGCTTTATGTTCTGGAGGAAAAAAAGTGCCACATCCAGAGAGCAGTTTTACTCTGGCATGGGGTTGCTTCTGAGTTGCTGAGAAGTAGCCGAATGCATTGAGTTGTGATGTCAGGCTTGCACTGGTGATAAAAGATCTACCAAAATCAGCCAGCAACTGGGGAAATTTCTCTAGTGCCAACAGGTAGAGGAGTTTATCTTTCTGTGGATCTTCTCCTTTTTATATTAAAAAAAATCCACTTTGTGTTTCTTCATATAAAAAGTAAATGATCAGGCTATACTTTAGGTTAGGGGCTTCTTTTTTTCTGTTAGTAAATAAAATTAACTAATTTCTTCATTTAAAAACTGAAATTTATACTGTTTACTATTTATTTTTCAGTACATTGAAATTGATATCATAGTTTCCTGAAGCATTTAGTTACAACCTGAGTGAATAAAATTACTCCATTTGTGGAAATGCCATAAACAGACCTAATGAAGTGCATTAGAAGCTTGGGGCTTGTCTCACCAACTCGTGAACCTCCCAGGTGGGGCTCTGCCTGCCATAGTGGGGAGTGGGGTGAAGGAGGGCTCTCTGACTGCTAAGTGATTTCAAACAGTATTTATATATTAAAGCAAATGTCATGGAGTACAATGCAAGTTAATTTTTAAGACTGAACACAAAACCTGAGAGAAATTTTATGCCTGTGACAGAATATGGGGCCATTCTTGGTCCCCTGGAGTGCAGAACCTTTGCCACCCTCTGCCTTTAGGACCACTGATGGCCAGTGGTTTGTGAGGAGCATCCTTGTGGCCTAGGTTTTAGAGCTTTCCTCAAGTGTTTTATTCTTAACTTAGCTTGATGCAGCCTGTCCCATTAGAGCTAAAAATCTAGAAGGTTGACATTGAAATGCAACAGGTTTTAATATGTTGCCAAATTTGTAAGAATAAAGGTGGGATTGTAATTGATGTTTTCCTCCATTTTTACCTCATGATGAAAATGGAAACTTGGGCAGAAAAATTTTTTTTGGCTGCTCTTTGCAGTATGCAGGATCTTAGTTCTCCAACCAGGGATCGAACCCATCCCCTCTGCATTGGGAGTGCAGAGTCTTAACCCCTGAACTGCCAGGGAAGTCCCCAGAATTTTTTAAAAGTGTGTGCTTGAGTTTTTTATTTACTTCCAAGCTCAAGCATCATTAAATTTACAGCTTGATATTATTGCGTAGGAGACTATCAGAGTTGTGCTTTGGGAAATGCTTAGCATTAAGTTGGGCAGGCCAGTCATAATGTAACAATACAGGGTCCACCTTTTTCACCAAGTGTATGGAAATGAACCTTTTGTAATGTTAATTGCTGTGCCTGACAGACTTAAAGAGAAATCTCCGAGCGCTCTTACAAGGGCAGGTCATCTCCCCTAAGTCGTGCTTTCTTTTTTTAAGCATAAATGATGTTGAGCAGAACACTCTCTTTGAAGACACTCTCCAGGTGGTAGCAAGCAAATTCTGACCTACAGCTCTGAGGGCACCTGCCTTTTCCACCAAAGAATTTCTCTGGGAGTGAAGAGAACATAAGACGCGTGGAGACGCAGGCCCCAGAGGTGTCCTGGGAATGTGTACCTGGCCAACATTAGGTGCCTGTTCAGGGTGGGGGGTGAGAATTCCAGGGCTACGTCTGACACGCGCAGCCTTTGGACCTTCATGTGTGAGGGGCCAAGTGCTGGCCTCCGTCCCTATTAGAGCTGAGTCCAGGCTCAGAGCAGCGCTGAGTGTGGGGTGACGCTGAGGGCACAGAGGAGCCTTGGTTTCTTCCTGTGTGGACAGGGCTGCCCTGTTCACTGGGCTGTTGGTGTCCTGGATGACAGCATGTGTGCACATGTGGGGTGAACACCCAAGGGTTGCAGTGGCCATGGGGGGGGGTGCCCCGAGCCCACCAGCTTCATAGTGAAGGCCAGCAGGGCTCAGGATCCCTCATCTCCAGGGGTTGGACAGCACTCCTGGTCACCTAGTGAAGGACAGTTCCTTTGTTGTCCGTGTGGCCTCTGATCCCAGGGTATGGTTCTTTTGTATCCCCTGACCAGTCAACCACAATGGACTGGAAAACTGGGCAGAGAGCAAATAAACCCACTGCCCATCTGCATGTGTTCCAGAATGCTGAAAGGCAGCTAGCCTCCTGGCCTCCATGGGCAACATGACCCTTGCCAGAGTAGCCTGGAAGTTTCTCCTCCCCCAGTCCCAGTCCCCCTTATCTGGGACAGGCCTTCCCAGGATACAAGGAGAGAGTTCCCAGTCCCTCAGAGGAGTTCAGAATGTCTTCACAGAGATGACCTGAAAGGACGGGAGAAAAACTTTCTAAAATGAATATTAGCTACAAAGGCCCTGAGGCCGAGCAATGTCTGGCCTGTCCTGGGGCCTGTACAGGCAGGGGGTTGGGGATGCCATGATCTCTGGGAGAGGCAATGGGCCAGAGGGGAGAGGAGGGCTGGGCCCTGCGGTCAGGCTGTTTGGGCTTGAATCCTGGTTCTGCTGCTTCCTGGTTGTGGTTCCTTAAGTAGCTTAACCTCCTAACCTCTCTGTGCCTAACCTGTCACATCAGTACAGGGACAAGTGTGGCACCTGCCCTGGTGGCTGATGGGTTGTTGAATATAAAGGTTTCAGGGGCCCATAAGCCCCAGGAAGGACCCGCTCATTTTTTTTTTTAATGTCTTCTGGGCAAGACACACAGTTGATTCAACTTGGCAACTGGCCCCTAAAGGCTTTTATCTTCATCTCTGTTAAATTTTAGGAGGCTTACACTTTTTATGCTTAATAACAAATTCATTTTTCAGTTTCCACTCATTTTTATAGAAGAGAGAAATACTTCAGTTACTCCAGGCACGTGGCACAGGGTGAATTGGGGGCGGGGGGCAAATGTGCTGGCTCCTCACCCCTGGCTGGAAGGTGGCAAGACTCAAAACTACCATCACAGCACTGAGGTAGCCTGGGGCGTCGGGCGAGGCTGGCGAGTGGGTGTGGGGCCCTGCATTCCCAATCAGGCTGGGCTTCCCTCCATCCGCTTCACTTGGAAAGGCCTTGCCCAGCCAAACACACTCTTGTTTTTGTGGTCTTTTGAACCATTTTTAGAACCTTTGTTTATTGGAGTTACCAACTGCAACATTCCCTGTCACCCCAGGGAGCACCCACCCCTAACAATGAAACCAGATCCTGAAGAGGTGGGTCTGCATATGACAGAGGTGCATGGGTGGAAACAAATGCTCGTCCTAAAAGGAGGCACATTCCTGGATAGCATCTCCTCTCAGTCCCCCCTAATGCCCCATGGCTACTTCAGAATTAACTCACTTTAGGGGTTGTTATGTTACAAATGATTACAAACTCAGTGGCTTAAAAGAAAATGCAGATTTCTTACCTCTGCTTCTGGAGGTAAGATTCTGAACTGGGTCTTCCTGGCTGAAGCCAAGTAATGGCCGGGGCTAGGGTCCTATGTGCGGGTACAGGGGGACTCATCCTCTCTCTTATTGGAGCTCTCGGCTCACCTGTGTTCCTTGACTTGGGGGCTTCCTCCACCTTCAAAGCAGTGATGACCTGTCAAGTCCTCCTCATGTGGAATCCCGCTGACGCTCCGACCTCCCCTTCCACATCTTTTTGTATTGAGTTGACGCAGAGGGTCCAGGGTGATCTCATCTCAGGGTCAGGATGGGTGATCCTAATTCCATCTGCAACTTTAATCTCCCTTTGTGTGTGACCCACCTGGTCACAGAAACCAAGGCTTAGGGTGTGGATATTTCTGGGGGCCATTCAGCTGACCACAGTTATCCTCTGTCTCATGGCTCCCCAGCACCCCATCCTCTGAGCCCCTGTGCTCACAACACACCAACATAGCCACTCACTGGTCCAAACAAGAAATCGGTCATCAGCCCAGACTCCCTTACCTGCATGTTCTCACCTGATGGGTCACCAGGTCCTGTCTGTTGGATGTCATCCTCTTTGTCCTCCCCTTTCTGCCACCAGGGTGCTGCCACTCAGCACCCTCCTGACTGCTGCCTCCTATCTCTTCCTCTAGCCCAGCCCATTTGGTTTCTCTCCATGGCACCTGTGGGCCAGCAGGGACTTTTTTTTTTTTTTTTTTTAATGAGAAGCTTTTCATGACACTCCACTTCTAGCATTCATCTCCAAACATTTTATTATGCCTTCGAATTTTGCCAATCACACGATAATAGCTGCACTTTTACAATTTCTACCAAAATACATAGTGAAAAAGAACTCATGTCATAATTTTCAGGGCTTGGTGAATTAAAAAATGACTTTCATTTCATTTTATGTTTAGTAACACTTTCAGTAGGTATCACATTAATCATGAAGCATCTACATATAACTGAAAAGCAGGAGAACATATAGGTGCTTGGAGTGTCTGTGGACCCTCCCATCCCATCATGAATGCCACAGCTTCCCCAGGCTTTGTGGCCCTCAGGTGGCAACCACAGGCCTGAAGAGTCTCCTGCTCAGGATCTCAACTCTTATCTGTCTGGTATGTCCTGCCCCTGCCCCACCTGCTTCACACCCCAGTGCCCTGCTGCTGCTGCTGCTGCTAAGTCGCATCAGTCATGTCCAATTCTGTGCAACCCCATAGATGGCAGCCCACCAGGCTCCTCCATCCCTGGGATTCTCCAGGCAAGAACACTGGAGTAGTTGCCATTTCCTTCTCCAGTGCATGCAAGTGAAAAGTGAAAGCGAAGTCGAGCAGTTGTGTCCAGCTCTTCGCTACCCCATGGACTGCAGCCTACCAGGCTCCTCCACCCATGGGATTTTCCAGGCAAGAGTACTGGAGTGGGGTGCCATTGCCTTCTCCTAGCTGAACCCTATACTCTTATGTGCCTGGACTTCAGTGCATTCACCTCCACAGTGTGGAAGCCCCCTCAAACATGTCTGTAAAATCAGTCCCTCCTCGGTGTCAGGGTTGATACCACCTTTTCTGAGGAGCATTCTGATGCCCCCTGCAGACTAGCTTCTACTGTCTCTCCGCAAAGTAGACAGACTTTTGGGAAAACATATCAATCACATGTAGCTTGCTCTAGCCTTCAGAGAAGGTCCCCTCCACATGCTTTTACTCCTCAGATTAGGGCTCCCAGACACTGGACACATGGCCCTTCCTCCTCCTTTGCCCTCTTCTCCCTGTTAATTGGTACGTGGATGATACCTGTTTTCCTTTTGCTGAACATAGACACAAGAATGAGACAAAAGCAAAACCCAATAAAGGACAGTCATGTGTGTGTGCATGTGTTCAGGTGTTAGGGATGCTATGATCTGTCACTGGTAGTTGAAGGCCAACGTGAAGATGGTCTCCAAGGATGTGAAGGGCAGGGCCTTCAGGGTGTCGTCTTCATACTCAAATAAATTGATAAGTGAACACAAAGTGGAACTAGGCAGAGAGACTGGCTCCAAGGCCGACAGAACTTGGGGAACAGCTGCATGAATTCACAGCCACATGGAGAGGGCTCCTGGCAGGTGTTGATTGCAGTCTTGCTCCAGATGGGAGAAGGGGTCCCGGGCAATGTGGGCAGGATGCTCCTTGGCTTTACCAGTTGACAAAGGATGGATTTGCAGGTCATCCCTAGTTGGGTGAGAGCTGCTGAGGGGAGTGGTCAAAGACTGTGAATATTTCTGGTCCCACTGGCAAAAGGGCATCTCAGGAGGTCTCCAGATGGAGGGGACTGCACCCACCATACCAACTACTTAACTTTCCAAGACAGTGCTTTGTCGTATTACTTCAGTTGAGTCACTTCTGACCTGAACTTGGGAGAAAATGTATTGAAAGTGCTGATGTAAATATGTTTTGTCTTTGCCTAGTTTCACAGAAGGTGGAGAAACATTCTCCATAAGGCCCATTCTAGGACTTCCTCTCAGTCAAACAGCTGGCTGTGTCACATTAATTTAGCAGTCGGTGGCAGTCACTCCAGAAGCATCCCTGAGGGCACATGGCCTTCCTGTCCTGCTGCTCTGGAGCCTTTATGCTTCCAGCACAATGAGAACTTAGACGCTTGTGTGGACCCCTTGGTGCCTAAATTGTCTTCATAGTCTGAGCATCAGTAACACTCTGACAGGTGCTGGGTAATAACCGGTTCAGGTGTTAATTTTAAGATGGGAAGCAATATGTGGCTGATGGAAAGGGACTGTGGTGCTTGGAAGCAAATACCACACATGATGTTTTACCATGGCGATCAGGAAGCCTGATGCTACTGGATTTATATTTCACCAGATCCTGCTGGCTAGGCCTGAGTTCCATTTTGAGTCTGCTGAAGTATCGAGAGAGGTACTTGTGGGGACTTAGAACCCTACTGTCTAAAGTGTCACCAACTGTAGCAATGACAACAGAAATAGTTTGGTTTGGGTTTATTTATCAAAGATTTAATTTATCAAAGCACACACACACACACACAATCACCCAGAACCCCCAGACAGTGCCCTCCACTCTGGCTTCCCCACACCCTCTCCTCATCTCTCTGAGTTCCTGCTTTTCATTCTGGATGAACTCTCAGTCCAGACCATGGAGCCAGGAGAACTGTATATGGGCTTGTCTTGTTCATGAATGATGGAAACCAGATCTGGTGACTCATAAGTGGATTTTTAAAGCATTTATTTGATCAACACAATTTGCCTCCTCTGTCATTTTATTTCAGGATCTGAGGGATGAAGATGGGTGTGGGGAGTGCCTGCCATTGGGACAACCTCCTGTGGTTGTTAAGACTGGTCCTTACCCAGGTTAGCTGGTCTTTGTGTTGGCAAGAACCAGGCCCTTGCCTGCACCACCTCACAATCACCTCCACACTGATGGGTGCTGAGCATCAAGTGTGTCTATTTCAAAATGGGGAAAAGTAGAAGGGGGTCAATTATTGATTAGATAAACAACTGTTTAGGTGAAACAAGTAAATTTTTTTTTTTTTTTAATCAAATAGTGGTAGAGGAGACCAGAGAAAAGAGAGGGTTGATAAGAGGAGAAAATGTTTGGGTGATATTATAATATCTGACGATTATGAAGGGCATTCATTTCTTGAGCATGAAGAATATTTTACTTATTTCCATAACCTGTCTAAATCTTCTCTAAATCACACTGTGATATAAATGAATACAGACATATAATACAATGTCTCTCCTAACCTTACATCACCCATGATGGGCACACATTAGATTAGCTGTTATTATTTTTAGAGAAACAAAAAGGCTAATTTGCTAAGGAAGGAACTCTAGGACTTAGTGGTAGAACTGTTACTCAGCAAGGGTATTTTAGGCCTGAACTTCCTTTTTCCCTTCCTGCTCTTATACAGAAGATATAGATGAACCTTTAAAAACCCCGGTGGGGATGTACTAATTCAAGGATCTATTTCTGTATAGCAAGCCGCCCCCTCACTCAGCTTCAGGGCTCAAACAATAGCTGCTTATTCCGCTTGTGTGATCCAGTGGGTTGACTGGGCACAGCTGGGCATTTCTGCTAAGGTCACATGCAACTGTGATCTTCCTCAGGGAGATTGTCTAGAGAACCCTCAGGTCTCTCGCTGTCCCTCAAATCTTCCAAACTGAGTTTCTTTGCAGCGTGGAGACTGACTTCAGCAAACGTGTGTGCAAGGGCTTACCAAGGCTGTTTGCACTGTGCTTTTTCACGTCTTTGGGTCCAAGCAAGTCCCAAGGCCAAGTCCAGACACAGTTTGGGTGGGAGAGGTAAGTGCTGCACAAGTATGTGAACGCTGGGAGGGGGTTTTCTTGGGGCCCACCGACTATACTGATGAGGGGGCAGGGGGGCTCTGAGGCTGCCAGGGCTGGTGCAGCCCATTGCTCATGTCTGTCCTGGGTGAAGTGTGGTGGAGAATCCAACTGGTCAGGCAGCTAGGACTTCTGTGGATAAAAGATATACTTGCCACTCACGTTGTTTGCTTTGGGGTCAGTTCAAATGGGCAACACAATGTGTTGCCTACAACTCTCACTGAATCTTCCTCCTCTGGGAGGAGAGGACCTGCCTTAAATGGGTGAAAATTTGCACCTGGCCAAGTGTGTGGCGTGCTGGATGACAATGAAGATGTTTCCACTCTTTCCCTGTGCCCCCTTTCCAGCCAAAGGGACAGATTCCAGTTGCACTGGGACAAATGTAGAGCACAGGGTAAATCAAGCACTTTTTTAAACCTTGTGTTAAGACTGTCACCATGATGGGACTTTCCTGGTGGTCCCGTGGTTAAGAATCTGCCTTCCCATGCAGGGGACACGGGCTCCAGCCTTGGTTCAGGAAGATCCCACATGCCGCAAAGCAACTAAGCCTGGGTGCCACAACTACTGAGCCCACATTCTAGAGCTCATGTTCTGCAACATTAGAGAAGCTGCTGCAGTGAGAGGCCCACACACTGCAACTAGAGAAAGAAGAGCCAGCACAGCCTAAATAAATAAAGAAGTAAATAAAGCCAGACTATTGCCATGATGAGCGTGATTTACAGTGGTGAAGTCTACACAGAACTGAGACCACCCTGCACCCAGTCCCAGGGGAGCCAAGCTGGGCCCCAGAGGACCTGCTCCCCTGTCTCCCTCTCCTGAGCACCGTTATCAGTGGTCATGCCCGGGGTCCCATCTGGGTAGAAATTGACTGAGCTTGGAGTCAGATCTGACTCTGAGTTGACTTCTGTTGTTGTTCTCCTGCTGTGCCCTGTCCACACTTTGAGACATTAGTTTGCTTCTATCTTGCATGCAGTCTGCAGTATGCCCCCATTTGGGATTTAAAGGAGAGTGAAGCCCTGTGAGAGGAGCCATGGCAAGGCCATTCTAGGACACAGAGTTAGGGGTCAGGGATGCCCAGTGTGACCAGGATTCCTGGGGCCTCACCTTGCCTTTGCCCTTGACCAGCTCTCGATGTTTAACTTCTTTGAGCTTTAATTTCTTCAACTTGACAAGGAACTAAAGCTATGAACTCTCCACTGTCCCTTGTCTGTATAATTTTAAGATAATCACACTTCTTTTCAGCCTTGATCTGTATCAGCTTAGGAGTTGTCATCTTAACTAAAACCAATGTCAAGTTAAGAAATCATTAATTCTCTTCAACCTCCACATGCAGAAAATGATGCCTTGAGACTACTGAGATTAGTAGGCTGGGGGCTGCTCCCTGTGTCCTCTATGCAGAGACATGGAGGGAAGAAGCAACTGTGCTTCTTATGAGCATGGCAAGCTGACTCTGGGGAAATATAAGCTTTTCCAGGAAGACAGAAAATCTCTCACTTTCTGAAGCATGATCTGGTCAGCATGTGACTTTACATTAATCAAAACTTGTGACCAGCTCAACCACAGAGGTATGGATAAAAGAAGATGGGTACATATATACAATGGGATACTACTCTACCATTAAAAGGAATGATAACGCCATTTGAAGCAATATGGATGGACCTAGAGGTTGTCATACTGAGTGAAATAAGTCAGACAGAAAAGGAGAAATATCATAACATCCCTTATATATGGAATCTAAAAGGAAATGATACAAATGAACTTATTTTCAACACAGAAACAGATTCACAGACTTAGAGAATGATACAGTTGCTAGGGAGGAAGGATGGGGGGAAGTATGTTAGGCAGTTTGGAATTGATGTGTACTTACTGCTATATTTAAAATGGACAACCAGCAAGGTCGTACTGTATATAGCACAGGGAACTATGCTTAATGTTGTGGGGCAGTCTGGATGGAGGGGAGTTTGGGGGAGAATGGATACAGGTATATGTGTGACTGAGTCCCTTTGCTGTCCACGTGAAATTATCACAACATTGTTAATCAGCTATGTGTGGTGCATGGTAAATTGCTTCAGTCCTGTCTGACTCTTTGTGACCCTATGGACCATAGCCCGACAGGCTCCTCTGTCCATGGGATTCTCCAAGCAAGAATACTGGAGTGGGTTGCCATGCCCTCCTCCAGGGGATCCTCTCAGTCCAGGGATTGAATCTGTGAGTCCTGTATTGCAGGAGGATTCTTTATCGCTGTGCCACTGGGATAATTGGCTACACTCCAATATAAAATAAAAAGTTTAAAAAAATGAAGAGAAAAAAAAAAACCTGTGAAAAGTTAAAGGAAAAAAAGAAAAAAATGGAAAGGGAGAAGTGTACAATAGTACAAAATAGAGACAATAATGGAGCAAATTAAAGTGAACTTATGCCACGAGATTTGTTGGTTGTTTCAAGAAAAGAGTTTCTCCAGGACCTGACTGTGCCATCCAAGTGACACTGGAGGCACAGAGCCTTCGCACTTTAAGAACTTAGTCTTCTGGATGTGGAAAGTCATGTAGAGAGGAATACGCTCCCTCTTTGATCTATTCTTGCTGAGATTTCCCAAGTTAAGTAGTCTGTTTTGGGGAGATGGGGTTCTCTCTTACTGATTCAGTAACAATTAACTTTTAACAAACTAACCAAGACTTTTCAAGCACAAATATGCCATAGTTTAAGCAATATCATAATGTCCTTAATGGACAAAAATGGGTGAGTCCTCAAGTACTTATTAACTGGGAACCTTTATCCCCAGAGCACTGTGTTGAATGTAGGTCTGCTAGGCCTCCAAGAGTCTGAGGATTTAATGGGTAATGAATGCTGGTGGTCATCCCACACCATGGCCGAGCCTACTCTGTCCCAGAGGGTAGGGGAAGAGTGACGGGAACTGAACGCCAAGGGAGAAGTTACCTTAGGAAGACTATTATTAACAACTGCTTATTTTAATACCTTTTGGATCATAAGTCTAAAATATTCTCTGTCCTCAACAAGTAGGACCTTGTTGTTTATCCATTTTATATATAATAGCTTAGGTCCGTTAACCCCAAGCTACCAGTCCATGCCTCCTCTAATCCCCTTCCTTTGCAATCTCCTTTGATAAACCATAATGGAAAAGAATATAGAAAAAAGAATGTGTGTGTGTGTGTGTGTGTGTGTGTGTGTATATATAATATAACTAAATCACTCACATGTTGGAGTACAACTGATTAACAATGTTGTGATAATTTCAGATGGACAGCAAAGGGATTCAGCCATACATGTACATGCATCCATTCTCCCTCAGACTTCCCTCCCATCCAGGCTGCCTGAAAACATTAAGCAGAGTTCCCTGTGCTACACCGTAGGATCTTGTTGACTTTTCATTTAAAATACTGCAGCAAAGTGATTCAGTTATACGTATATCACTGCATGGCTGACAGCATCATGTCAACCATGCTTCAGTTAAATAAATAAATTAAAAATATTCTCATTATAAGAATATTGGAAAAACAAGAAAAGTAGAAAGGAGAAAAACAGCCACAGTCCCGTCCCCCTCTTTGACCCTTTATTCCAGTCCTTTCTCTTGTGCACTGTGCTTCCTCTTCACTGTCTGTCCTTGTTCCCAGTGTGTCATCACGTGTGTCTGTCTTCGAACTGATGAGTTTAAACTCCCTTTCTACATTGACAGGAGGTGGGGAACCTCAAGGCCTCTGCCTTGGACAGCTCACTTCGGCTGAGACATGTTTTGACTTTTGTCTTGTGAATGTTCTTTACTCTTTCACAATAGTTTGTTCCAAGTGAGGGACACAGCGCTCCCACTCCCTGCCCCAGTTTCCTCCATATGTGAACATCATGCTGACCATTGGCCTGTAGGTCCTGGAGCCCAGGGAACTTTCACCTAAGCTCCATCCCCTGATAGGAGGGCTTCTCCCCACTCGTCTGAACACCTGCCTCCCTATTGGTGACAGATATTTATTGTATGGTGCAACTGGCCAGCATCTGATGGTTTAGCTCCATTCTTAAGCAGCGTGAAAAGGAAGTTGAAGTCCAGGCTGGCTGTATAGACTTTGAAGTGCCCATGTTCTCCTGTGGGTGGGTAGCCTTTCCAGGGGCTCCTTTCCAGGCTAAGCTCCCTCTGGGTATCCATCACAGTAAGTGTGAGAGGGTACCCACAAAGGCAAAGGGATGCACATTTGGGAAGAGCTGTTCTTATCCTCCCTTCCCCACCCCAAGTTTCTGTAACCCTTTAGGGTGCAGCCATGCTGAGAATGGAACACAGCCTCAATTCCATGTGGAGCTGGCATGATATTCAGGAAGTACATATTTTTTAAGAGCAAAAAAAAATTTTGTGACTGCTGTGTTGCCTGACTGCCCAGTGTGAGAAGCAGTCAGTGCTCCAGTCCAGGAGAACTGGACCAGAGGATGAAGAATGTCCTGTGATGGCTAAGGATTGGCAGCTGAGTGGGCACCTGGTGGCAGGAGGGCCAGTCTTCGCACCACAGTCCGCCAGACAGCTGTGGGCAGCACAGGTGTCAGCAGAGAGCATCTCTGTTGGTCAGTCAAACTAGGGGATGATTTAGGCCCACACTGTTCTACAGAAACATTGAAGAGGGATGTAACTATTGGGAGGTGGGTGACTCTGCAAGTTTACAAGATCAAAAGGCTGTGCAACCATGTGATGCCCACAGAGAGCACATGCGATGCAGCCCATGGTGGTCCTGCTGGGGATGTGAGGTCACTGAAGTGACAGGTTCAAGTCTGAGACCCGATCAATGCACAAGAGTCTTGTACAGAAATTACTCTCTTCTAAATTCGTTTCTGGAAGCTGGTGAGGGAGGTAAATTAGGAGTTTGGGATTAAAGAAACATGCTCCTATGTATAAAATATGTAATCAACAAGTACCTCTTGTATAGCACAGGGAAGTCTACTAAATATTCTGTAACAACTTATATGGGAAAGGAACCTGGAAAAAAACAGATACTTGTATATGTATAACTGAATCACTTTGCTGTACACCTGAAACTACCACAACATTGTAAATCAACTAAAATTCAATGTAAATTAAAAATTTTAAAAGCAAGCAAAAAACCAAATTGCTTTGGGTTTAACTGTGAAGCAGAAGGCCTTGTTCTCACTGTTCTGAGACTTGGTTGAGGGTCTGAAGAGCCACAATGCCGGGGCCTAAGAGGTCAGACAGATCAGCTCTGAAGTCCAGGGCTCTGCATTCTGTGACTGTAGAACTGTGAGCACTACCTTTCTATACCTCAGTTTCTTCCCTAAAAAAAAAAAAAATCCTCCTTCCAAGGATAACTTTGAGAGTAAACCAAATTAAAAAACCAGTAAGGAGTTCTAGAGAAGAAAACATCTTGTGCTCACTGACGTTTGACATGGTTACCAGGCTTCTAGTCTTCTGAAAACTCATCAGATAGTGGGAATTTGGTGGCCCAGTGCTGACTGGGGATGGTCCTGGGTTTGGTTCAACTCATTTTAGGGTTCTAGCCAGGCATGGATGTGATCACCAGGAGAAGTACAGCAGGAGCGTTGGTGGAGACTTGCACTGCTCCTCAGGAAGCCAGATCTTAAAGGGGGTCCTTGTGATTGTTGGTTGCCCTTCCCTCTCTCCCCATGTTAGCTCATGTTCTCCAGGAAGCAGATCATGAGCTGGGGTTGGAGGTGTGGGTGATTTACTAGGGAAGTGAGAAGGGAGAACAGAATGGACCACATTTTGAAATAAAGCCAATTATACAGAGTGAAATAAGCCAGAAAGAAAAACACCAATACAGTATACTAACGCAAATATATGGAATTTAGAAAGATGGTGACGATAACCCTGTATGTGAGACAGCAAAAGAGACACAGATATATAGGAAAGTATTTTGGACTCTGTGGGAGAGGGAAAGGGTAGGATGATTTAGGATAATGGCATTGAAACATGTGTAATATCATATAAGAAACGAATCGCCAGTCTAGGTTCGATGCAGGGAGCAGGATGCTTGGGGCTAGTTCACTGGGATGACCCAGAGGAATGGTGTTGGGAGGGAAGTTTGAGGGGGGTTTGGGATTGGGAACATTTGTACACCCGTGGTGGATTCATGTTGATGTGTGGCAAAACCAATACAATATTGTAAAGTAAAAAAAAATAATAATAATTAAAAAAAATAAAACTGGCAAATTAATTATCCCTGTAGAATTAACAGTTATAAATAAGTTAGAAATAAGGATTAGAGGTGAGAGGATTTCCTAGTAGTTCAGAGGTAAAAAATCCACCTGCTTGCCAATGGAAGAGACATGGGTTTGAGCCTTGGTCTGGGAAGATCCCACATGCCACCAAACAACTAAGCCCAGGAGCCACAACTACTGAGTCTGTGCTCTAGGGCCCCGGAACCACAGCTATTGAGCCCGCACACTCAACTACTGAAGCCTGTGTACTCTAAAGCCTGTGCTCTACAGCAAGAGAAGCCACTTAGTGTGAAGCCTACTCATGGTAAAGGAGAGCAGCACCTGCTCACTGCAACTAGAGAAAAGTCTGCGCACCAAAAAACACCCAGCACAACTAAAAATTAACTTTAAAAGTTTTTTTTTTTTTTTTTTTAATAAAAAAGAAGTAGAGCCCAAACTAAACAATATTGGGTGACAGACATTGGCTTCCCTAGAAGCCTTATTTAAATTGAATCTGCTGATACGCTCAGTGCCTTTTATGCAGTCTGTTGGGGCAGTTTCCACGGGTGATGAAGATGGAAACACGGGACTCCCTTGGGTCACTGGGACAACTGCTTCCATCTCAGGCCTTGGTGGACCAGCCCCATTCTGCTTCTGAGGTGTTGTTGCACTTGGGCTTTCAGAAAGTGATAAGAAACTTATCTTCTGCTTTGAACTTGATAACATTCCAGGGAGTGTCTTCAGAACTCCATTTCACTAACCTAGACGAGGGGCTTCCCAGGTGGCACAGTAGTAAAGAATCTGCCTGCAGTGCAGGAGACCCAGGTTTGATCCCTGGGTCTGGAAGATTTCCTGGAGTAGGAAATGGCAACCTGTTCTAGTACTCTTGCCTGGAAAATTCCTTGGACACAGGAGCCTATTCCAAGGTTACAGTCCATAGAGTTGCAGAGTCAGACACCACTGAGTGCCTAAGCAGGCACACACAACTTAGACCAGGCCTTTCTGATGCCCAACTGTCCTTATTGAGCCAGGACCTGGAAGGACTGGCCCTTTTTTCATCTGTTTACAGACTAAATGAAGCTCCCTGAAGTTCATCTGAAGCCTGCTGACAGGTAATGGAGAGGAAACCTCTGTCACCCGATGTTTACGGTGGAATTGTGATGGCCCCTCAGAGAGCAGTTGGTGACTATAAACAGGTGAACCCCTTCCCCCTGTTTCCCACAGCTCTCTCTCCTGTTCCTACATGCTTAACACTGAAAACAGACACCAGGATTCCTATGCCGAGGAGTCAAGTGAGGGAGAAATGTTTGCTTTACTCTTAGGAAGGGGGGGCGGTATCTGTCCAAACAGCCCTTCTCGGGGAGGAAAGGTGTCAACCTGCACCAGACAAGGTGAGGCTGTGGTTGTGGATGAACTTGATGGTGAATCAAGAGATGACCTCTAAACAAGGCCTGCCATGCAATAGTTGGGGCATACTTACACTAAAAAATTATTTGTTGTCTGTATGAAATTAAAAGAAAAATGCTGCAGTTTGTGGGAACTTAGTTCCCCAAACAGGGAGTGAATCCATACCCTTGGCAGCTGAAGCATGGAGTCCTAACCATGGGACCACCAGGGAATTCCCTAAAGTGCAAAGTTTTTTGACTTTGTATCTTAATCTGAGTATTATCTGTATTTATGTATTTTAAAATCCTGTGTTTTATCTGGTAGCCTTACTTTAACCATAGTCTGTGAAACTGAAGCACAGACCCAGTGTCAGCCGAGAGGGTCTACAGAAAGGTGGTTTAGCAGTGGGGTCAGTTAGAGATTACAGATCAAAGCAAGAGCTTTTGTTGTTGGAAACAATAAAAGTTATTGGCTGATGAAACATAACAAGTGCAAGGTCACAGCATCTGATGAAGGCACAGCAGTCACTACCAAGGGAAATCAGAGGGCCAGGTACTATCCACATGCCTGTGCGAAGGAAGTGGAGGCTCCCAGAGCACAGGAGACCTTCCCCAGGCTGGGACTTGAATCAGAGGAGTCTGCCTCCTCAGGCCGCACCTTGCGGATCTTGGTACTCTGATTAGAGAGCTTTGCTCTGTCATTTACTTATAAAAATAGATGCTTAGAAGCTTAAAGATACCTGAAGACAATTCTTCTCTGAGTGGGTTAGGGTTGGGTTAATGGAGGGAGAAATCAAACTTATCAGATCTTCTTTCAGTTCAGTTCAGTTCTGTCAGTTCAGTCTCTCAGTCGTGTCCGACTTTTGCGACCCCATGAATTGCAGCACACCAGACCTCCCTGTCCATCACCATCTCCCGGAGTTCACTCAGACTCACGTCCATCGAATCAGTGATGCCATCCAGCCATCTCATGCTCTGTTGTCCACTTCTCCCACCCTCAATCCCTCCCAGCATCAGAGTCTTTTCCAATGAGTCAACTCTTTGCATGAGGTGGCCAAAGTACTGGAGTTTCAACTTTAGCAGCATTCCTTCCAAAGAACATCCAGGACAAATATCCTTTAGAATGGACTGGTTGGATCTCCTTGCAGTCCAAGGGACTCTCAAGAGTTTTCTCCAACACCACAGTTCAAAAGCATCAATTCTTTGGCACTCAGCTTTCTTCACAGTCCAAATCTCACATCCATACATGACCACTGGAAAAACCAAAGCCTTGACTAGACGGACCTCTGTTGGCAAAGTAATGTTTCTGCTTTTCAATATGTTATCTAGGTTGGTCATGACTTTCATTCCAAGGAGTAAGCGTCTTTTAATTTCATGGCTGCAATCACCATCTGCAGTGATTTTGGAGCCCCCCGAAACAAAGTCTGCCACTGTTTCCACTGTTTCCCCACCTATTTCCCATGAAGTGATGGGACCAGATGCCATGATCTTAGTTTCTGAATGTTGAGTTTTAAGCCAACTTTTTCACTCTCCTCTTTCACTTTCATCAAGAGCCTTTTTAGCTCCTCTTCACTTTCTTCCATAAGAGTGGTGTCATCATTATATCTGAGGTTGTTGATATTTCCCCCGGCAATCTTGATTCCAGCTTGTGCTTCTTCCAGCCCAGCATTTCTATTATGTACTCTGCATATAAGTTAAATAAGCAGGGTGGCAATATACAGCCTTGACGTACTCCTTTTCCTATTTGGAACAAGTCTGTTGTTCCATGTCCAGTTCGAACTGTTGCTTCCTGACCTGCATATGGGTTTCTCAAGAGGCAGGTCAGCTGGTCTTGTATTGCCATCTCTTTCATAATTTTCCACAGTTTATTGTGATCCACACAATCAAAGACTTTGAGTCAATAAAGCAGAAATAGATGTTTTTCTGGAACTCTCTTGCTTTTTTGATGACATCCAGCAGATGTTACCAATTTGATCTCTGGTTCCTCTGTCTTTTCTAAAACCAGCTTGAACATCTGGAAGTTTACAGTTCACATATTGTTGAAGCCTGGATTGGAGAATTTTGAGCATTACTTTACTAGCATGTGAGATGAGTGCAATTCATCTGACAGAATGTGATTCACTGGAGAAGGGAATGGTAAATCACTTCAGTATTCTTGCCTTGAGAACCCCATGAACAGTATGAAAAGCCAAAATGATAGGATACTGAAAGAGGAACTCCCCAGGTCAGTAGGTGCCCAATATGCTCCTGGAGATCAGTGGAAAAAGAACTCCAGAAAGAATGAAGGGATGGAGCCAAAGAAAAACAATACCCAGCTGTGGATGTGACTGGTGAGAGAAGCAAGGTCTGATGCTGTAAAGAGAAATATTGCATAGGAAACTAGAATTTTAGGTCCATGAATCAAGGCATATTGGAAGTGATCAAACAAGAGATGGCAAGAGTGAACATTGACGTTCTAGGAATCAGCTAACTAAAATGGACTGGAATGGGTGAATTTAACCCGGATGACCATTATATCTACTACTGTGGGCAGGAATCCCTTAGAAGAAATGGAGTAGCCATCATGGTCAACAAAAGAGTCCAAAATGTAGTACTTGGATGCAATCTCAAAAACTACAAAATGATCTCTGTTTGTTTCCAAGGCAAACCATTCAATATCACAGTAATCCAAGTCTATGCCCCAACCAGTAACGCTGAAGAAGCTGAAGTTAAACAGTTCTATGAAGACCTACCAGATGTTTTAGAACTAGCACCCCAAAAAGATGTCTTTTTCATTATAGGGGACTGGAATACAAAAGTAGGAAGTCAAGAAACACCTGGAGTAACGGGCAAATATGGCCTTGGAATACGGAATGAAGCAGGGCAAAGGCTAATAGAGTTCTTCCAAGAGAACACACTGGTCATAGCAAAAACCCTCCTCCAATAACACAAGAGAAGACTCTACACATGGACATCACCAGAAGGTCAACACCAAAATCAGATGGATTATATTCTTTGTGCCACAATGGAGAAGCTCTATACAGTCAGCAAGAACAAGACTGGGAGCTGACTGTGGCTCAGATCATGAACTCCTTATTGCTAAATTCAGACTCAAATTGAAGAAATGAGGGGAAACCACCAGATCATTCAGGTATGACCTAAATCAAATCCCTTATGATTATACAGTGGAAGTGAGAAATAGATTTAAGGGACTATATCTGATAGACAGAGTGCCTGATGAACTATGGACTGAGGTTCATGACATTGTACAGGAGACAGGGATCAAGACCATCCCCATGGAAAAGAAATGCAAAAAAGCAAAATGACTGTCTGGGGAGGCCTTACAAACAGCTGTGAAAAGAAGAGAAGCAAAAAGCAAAGGAGAAAAGGAGAGATATAAGCATCTGAATGCAGAGTTCCAGAGAATAGCAAGAAGAGATAAGGAAGCCTTCCTCAGCGATCAATGCAAAGAAATAGAGGAACAGAACAGAATGGGAAAGACTAGAGATCTCTTCAAGAAAATTAGAGATACCAAGGGAACATTTCATACAAAGATGGGCTCAATAAAAGACACAAATGGTCTGGACCTAACAGAAGCAGAAGATATGAAGAAGAGGTGGCAAGAATACACAGAAGAACTGTACAGAAAAGATCTTCATGACCAAAATAATCATGATGGTGTGATCCCTCACCTAGAGCCAGACATGTGAAGTCAGACAGAATGTGAAGTCAAGTGGGCCTTAGAAAGCATCACTATGAACAAAGCTAGTGGAGGTGATGGAATTCCAGTTGAGCTATTTCAAATCCTGAAAGATGATGCTGTGAAAGTGCTGCACTCAATATGCCAGCAAATTTGGAAAACTCAGCTGTGGCCACAGGACTGGAAAAGGTCAGTTTTCATTCCAATCCCTAAGATCTCCTTTATCTTCACTAATTAATAAAAGACATTGTTTTAGGACTTTTAAATAATGGTAATATGGGATATGTTGCTTAAAAAAAAAGTCATGAATATTTCTTTGAGAGTTATAACACCTTGCATTTCAGAAGAACCTCACTTCTAACTTATTCAGGGACTCAAGAAGCAGGATGGTGGGGCTCAGAGTGTGTTATACTCTTCATGAAACTCGGTTGAAAAGATACATGAGTGCATACCTGCCCTCGGGGGACATAGCCTCCCTCACGGCCTTCTGAGTGGGGCTGTGTTTTCTTCCAGCTGCCCGTCTGGATCATCATTACCTGGAACTCTGCCTCCCCTTGGCAGCTCATGGTAGGCACTGGCTGGATGGGAGTGGAAGAGGCTGAAGTTTCCTGCCCAGCCGCCCCCCAGGGACACTCTCTCTGCAGATGTGTGAGTTCTGACCAGGGCTCTCTATTTGGCTCTCTGGGAGGGTTACAGCTAGGGGGTTAGGGCTGAGGTTAGAATTCTACTGGTCGCTGATCCCTGAGCTCATTGGTTGGTTTCCTTCATCCTGTTCTGCCTTTTCTAGACAGCCTGGCACTGAAGTGTGCTCAGTCACTTCTTTGCAGGTCATCTCTGTCCTCCCAGGATACTAACTGGTACAAACATCATAATCTCTCCTGTAATTACTATTTTTCAGGTTGTCCATAAAATCTGATGAAAAAAACTGTGAGCCAAAGATAAAATACTAAAGTGAAAGAATACACTGGGAGAATGTAAAACTGTAGTGGTCTGCATGCTGATGATGCCCAGGGACAGAGGCGCTGGGGCAGCTGTTGTGGTGTTTGCCTTGTATTGACCAAGGCCCAGTGTGACAGAACTCATTCTGTACGTATCATCGGTGTAAATATCCAGTACTTGAACAGCCACATGCAGAATACCCATCTTAAACTACACAGTGGCAAATTTTCATAAATATAGATTTCATATAATATATATATATTTGTTCTTGTTGTTGCTTGCTAAGTCATGTCTGACTTTTTGCAAGTCCATGGACTGTAGCCTGCCAGTCTCCTCTGTCCATGGGATTTCCCAGCAAGAATACTGGAATGGGTTGCTATTTCCTTCTCCAGGGGATTTTCCTTACCCAGGGATTGAACCTGAATCTCCTGCACTGGCAGGCGAATTCTTTACCACTGAGTCATATATATATCTCACCTAAAGAAGTCCTACATAATTGATGAGGTTTTACAACGAAGAAAGGAAATCATTCAGGACAAACACTTGCTACATTTCCTTAAATATATTTTGAACTGACCTAAGACATATCACAAAAAACAAAGGAGGATGTTCCAGGGACGAAAATCTTAACTTCTGTGTGAGGGAATACTTTCTAACAGTGTGAGATCCAAAAAGAATGTACAGTTTAGCGCTATCATTTCAGTTCATTTGCTCAATCATGTCCAACTCTTTGCAACACCATGGACTACAGCATGCCAGACTTCCCTGTCCATCACCACCTCCTGGAACTTGCTCAAACTCATGTCCATTGACTTAGTGATGCCATCCAGCCATCTCATCCTAGGTCGTCCCCTTCTTCTCCTGCCCCCAATCCCTCCCAGCATCAGAGTCTTTTCCAATGAGTCAACTCTTCGCATGAGTTGGCCAAAGTACTGGAGCTTCAGCTTCAGCATCAGTCTTTCCAATGAATATTCAGGGTTGATTTCCTTTAGGATTGACTGGTTTGATCTCCTTGCTGTCCAAGGGACTCTCAAGAGTCTTCTCCAATACCACAGTTCAAAGGCATTAATTCTTCGGTGCTCAGCTTTTATTATGGCCCAACTCTCACATCCATACATGACTACTGGAAAAACCATAGTTTTGAGTAGATGGACCTTTGTTGGCAATAAATGACTCAGCTTTTTAATATGTTGTCTAGGCCACTGCTGTCTAGGTTGGTCATAGCTTTTCTTCCAAGAAGCAAGCTTTTTTTTTTTTTTTTCCTCTTAATTTACTGGCTGCAGTCACCATCTGCAGTGATTTCGGAGCCCAAGAACATAGTCTCTCACTGTTTTCATTGTTTTCCCATTTACTTGTCATGAAGTGATAGGACTGGATGCCATGATCTTAGTTTTTTGAATGTTGAGTTTTAAGCCAGCCTTTTCACTCTTCTCTTTCACTTTCATCAAGAGGCTCTTTAGTTCCTCTTTGCTTTCTGCCATAAGGGTGGTGTCATCTGCTTATCTGAGGTTATGGATATTTCTCTGAGCACTCTTGATTCCAGCTTGTGCTTTATGCAGCTTGGCATTTCACATGATGAACTCTGCATATAAATTAAATAAGCAGGCTGACAATATAAGCCTTGACGTACTCCTTTCCCAGTTAGGAACCAGTCCGTTGTTCCATGACTGGTTCTAATTGTTGCTTCTTGATCTGCGTACAGGTTTCTCAGGAGGCAGGTAAGGTGGTCTGTATTTCCATCTCTTTAAGAATTTTCCACAGTTTGCTGTGATTCACACAGTCAAAGGCTTTAGCATAGTCAATGAAGCAGATGTTTTTCTGGAATTCTCTTGCTTTTTCTATGATCCAGTGGATGTTGACAGTTTGACCTCTGGTTCCCCTGCCTTTTCTAAAACCAGCTTGAACATCTGGGAGTTCTCGATTCACATACTGTTGAAGCCTGGCTTGGAGAATTTTGAGCATTACTTTACTAGCATGTGAGATGAGTGCAACTGTGTGGTAGTTTGAACATTCTTAGCATTGCCTTTCTTTGGGACTGGAATGAAAACTGACCTTTTCCAGTCCTGTGGCCACAGCTGAGTTTTCCAAATTTACTAGCCTATTGAGTGCAGCACTTTCACAGCATCATCTTTTAGGATTTGAAATAGCTCAACTGGAATTCCATCACCTCCACTAGCTTTGTTTGTAGTGATGCTTCCTAAGGTCCACTTCACTTCATACTCCAGGATGTTTGGCTCTTGGTGAGTAGTCACACCATCGTGATTATCTGGGTCATGAAGATCTTTTTTGTATAGTTCTTCTCTGTATTCTTGCCACCTTTTCTTAATATCGTCTCTTTCTGTTAGGTCCATACCATTTCTGTCCTTTATTGTGCCTGTCTTTGCCAGGAAAGTTCCCTTGGTATCTTTAATTTTCTTGGAGAAATTTCTAGTCTTTTCCATTCTATTGTTTTCCTATATTTCTTTGCAATGACCACTGTGGAAGACTTTCTTATCTCTCCTTGCTATTCTTTGAAACTCTGCATTCAGATGGATATATCTTTTCTTTTCTCTTTTGCCTTTCACCTCTCTTCTTTTCTCAGCTATGTGAAAGGCCTTCTCAGACAACAATTTTGCCTTTTTGCGCTTCTTCTTGGGGACGGTTTTGATCACATTCTTGTACAATGTTATGAACCTCCATCCATCAGTTCAGTTCAGTCACTCAGTTGTGTCTGACACTTTGTGACCTCATGGACTACAGCACACCAGGCTTCCCTGTCTATCACCAACTCCCAGAACTTACTCAGACTCATGTCTATCAGGTTGGTGATGCCATCCAACCATCTCATCTTCTATCATCTCTTCTCACGCCTTCAATCTTTCCTAGCATCAGGGTCTTTTTCATGGAGTCAGTTCTTTGCATCAGGAGGCCAAAGTATTGAAATTTTAGTTTCATCATCAGTCCTTCCAATGAATATTCAGGATTGATTTCCTTTAGGATTGACTGCTTTGATCTCCTTGCAGTCCAAGGGACTCTCAAGAGTCTTCTCCAAAACCACAGTTCAAAAGCATCATTTCTTCAGCACTCCCCTTTCTTTATAGTCCAACTGTCACATCTATACATGACCACTGGAAAAACCATAACCTCGACTAGACGGACCTTTGTTGGCAAAGTAATGTCTCTGCTTTTTAATATGCTGTCTGGGTTGGTCATAGCTATCTTTCCAAGGAGCAAGCATCTTTTAATTTCATGGCTGCAGTCACCATCAGCAGTGATTTTGGAGCCAAAAAATATAAAGTGTGTCACTATTTTCATTTATTTCATTCACTTCACTGTTTCCCCATCTATTTGTCATGCCGTGATGGGACTGGATGCCATAATCTTCGTTTTTTGAATGTTTAATTTTAAGCCAGCTTTCTCAGTCTCCTTTTCCACTTTCATCAAGAGGCTCTTTAATATTTTTTTGCTTTCTGCCATAAGGGTGGTGTCATCTGCATATCTGAGGTTATTGATATTTCTCCATGCAATCTTGATTCCAGCTTGGCTTCATCCAGCCTGTCATTTCTCATGATGTACTCTGCATATAAGTTAAATAATCAGAGTGACAATATACAGCCTTGACAGAGATGGCAAGAGTGAAGATTGACACTTTAGGAATCAATGAACTAAAATGGACTGCAGTGGGCGAATTTAACTCAGATGACCATTATATCTACTATTGCGGGCAAGAATCCCTTAGAAGAAACAGAGTAGCCCTCATAGATAACAAGAGAGTCCAAAATGCAGTACTTGGATGCAGTCTCAAAAATGACAGAATGATCTCTGTTCATTTCCAAGGCAAACCATTCAACATAACAGTAATCCAAGTCAATGCACCAACCACTAATGCTGAAGAAGGTAAAGTTGAATGCTTGTATGAAGACCTACAGGACCTTTTAGAACCAACACCCAGAAAAGATGTCCTTTTCATTATAGGGGACTGGAATGCGAAAGTAGGAAGTGAAGCGATACCTGGAGTAAAAAGCAAGTTTGGCCTTGAAGTACAAAATGAAGCAGGGCAAAGGCTAACAGAGTTTTCCCAAGAGAAGGCACTGGGCACTGGTCATAGCAAGTACCCTCTTCCAACAACACAAGAGAAGACTACATGTGAACATCACCAGATGGTCAACACTGAAGTCAGATTGATTATATTCTTTGCAGCCAAAGATGAAGAAACTCTTTACAGTCAGCAAAACAAGATGAGGCGCTGACTGTGTCAGATCATAAACTCCTTATTGCCAAATTCAGACGTAGACTGAAGAAAGTAAGGAAAACCACTAGACCATTCAGGTATGACCTAAATTAAATCCTTTACCATTATACAGTGGAAGTGACAAATAGATTCAAGGGATTAGATCTGATAGACAGAGTGCATGAAGAACTATGGACGAAGGTTCATGACATTGTACAGGAGTCGGTGATCAAGACCATCCCCAAGAAAAATAAATGCAAAAAGGCAAAATGATTGTCTGTGGAGACCTTACAAATAGCTGAGAAAAAAAGAGAAGTGAAAGGCAAAGAAGAAACAGAAAGCTATATCTATCTGAATGCAGAGTTCCAGAGAATAGCAAGAAGAGATAAGGAAGCCTTCCACAGTGATCAATGCAAAGAATTAGAGGAAAACAATAGTATGGGAAAGACTAGAGATCTCTTCAAGAAAATTAGAAATACCAAGGGAACTTTCCATGCAAAGATGGGCACAATGAAGGAAAGAAATGGTATGGGCAGAAGATATTAAGAAAAGATGGCAAGAATACACAGAAGAACTATACAAAAAAGATCTTCATGACCCAGATAATCATGATGGTGTGGTCACTCACCTAGAGCCAGGCATCCTGGAATGTGAAGTCAAGTGGGCCTTAGGAAGCATCACTATTAACAAAGCTAGTAGAGGTGATGGAATTCCAGTTGAGCTATTTCAAATCCTAAAAGATGATGCTGTGAAAGTGCTACACTCAATATGCCAGCAAATTCAGAAAACCCAGAAGTGGCCACAGGACTGGAAACAGTCTAATCCCAAGGAAAGGGAATGCCAAAGACTGTTCAAACTACTGCATAATTGTACTCATATCAGTAGCTAGAAAAGAAATGCTCAAAATTCTCCAAGCCAGGCTTCAATAGTACATGAATCATGAACTTTCAGATGTCAAGCTGGATTTAGAAAAGGCAGAGGAACTAGAGATCAAATTGCCATCATTAATAAAACAAGAGAGTTCCAGAAAAACATCTACTCCTGCTTCATTGAGTACATCAAAGCCTTTGACTGTGTGGACCACAACAAACTGTGGAAAATTCTTAAACAGATGTGAATACCAGACCACTTTACCTGCCTCCTGAGAAATCTGTATGCAGGTCAAGAAGCAACAGTTAGAACCTCCATCCAGAGTTCTTATATTTTTATCTATCTATCTTTCTTAGGAGGCAGGTCTATCTATCAGATCTGATAGATAAAGGCAAGACACAAGTCTTCTCTGTGGTCACATGTCTGAGCTGCCATTAAAAGCCAGATTCTCTGAAATATAGCCAATATTTTATAATACCTATATATGAAGTCTATCCTTTAAAATTGTGCATGTTGTCCACCTGAAACTTATATAATATCATAAGTCAACTATACCTCAATTTTTTAAAAGGAAAAAAAAAAAGATTCCCTGATGCAAGTTAGTAAGCATGTTCCTGATTCTTTGCAATGCCATGGACTACAGCCCACCAGGCTCCTCTGTCCATGGAATTTTCCAGGCAAAAATACTCAAGTTGGTTGCCATTTCCTTCTCCAGGGAATATTCCTGACCCAGGAATTGAACCTGAGTCTATCAGATCGAATAGATACCTACCTATCAGATGAAATCCTTTGAATCTATTTGTCACTTCCACTGTACAACCCTATGGGATTTGATTTAGGTCATATCTGAGTGGACTGTGAAGAAGGCTGAGTGCTGAAGAATATCTGATGTGTTTGAATTGTGGTGTTGGAGAAGACTCTTGAGAGTCCCTTGGACTGCAAGGAGATCCAACCAGTCCATTCTAAAGGAGATCAGCCCTGGGTGTTCTTTGGAAGGAATGATGCTGAAGCTGAAACTCCAGTACTCTGGCCACCTCATGAGAAAAGTTGACTCATTGGAAAAGACTCTGATGCTGGGAGGGATTGGGGGTAGGAGGAAAAGGGGACGACAGAGAATGAGATGGCTGAATGGCATCACCGACTCAACGGATGTGAGTTTGAGTGAACTCAGAGATGGTGATGGACAGGGAGGGCTGGCATGCTGCAATTCTTGGGGTCGCAAAGAGTCTGACACAACTGAGCGACTGAACTGAACTGAACTGAACTGAGTAGTCTAGTGGTTTGCCTTACTTTCTTCAATTTAGGTCTGAATTTGGCAATAAGGAGTTCATAATCTGAGCCACAGTCAGCTCCCAGCCTTGTTTTTGCTGACTTTATAGAGCTTCTCCATCTTTGGCTGCAAAGAATATAATCAATCTGATTTCAGTGTTGACCATCTGGCTATGTCCTCATGTAGAGTCTTCTCTTGTGTTGTTGGAAGAGGGTGTTTGCTATGACCAGTGCCTTCTCTTGGGAAAACTCTGTTAGCCTTTGCCCTGCTTCATTCTGTACACCAAGGCCAAATTAGCCTGTTACTGCAGGTATCTCTTGAGTTTCTACTTTTGCATTCCAGTCCCCTATGATGAAAAGGCCATCTTTTGGGGGTGTTAGTTCTAGAAGGTTTTGTCGATCTTCACAGAACTGTTCAGCTTCAGCTTCTTCAGCATTAGTGGTTGGTGCATAGACTTGGATTACTGTGATATTGAGTTGTTTGCCTTGGAAATAAACAGAGATCATTCTGTCAGTTTTGAGATTGCATCCAAGTACTGCATTTCAGACTCTTGTTATCTATGAGGGCTACTCCATTTCTTCTAAGGGATTCTTGCCCACAGTAGTAGATATAATGGTCATCTGAGTTAAATTCACCTATTCCAGTCCATTTTAGTTCATTGATTCCTAAAATGTCGACGTTCGCTCTTGTCATCTCCTGTTTGACCACTTCCAATTTACCTTGATTCATAAACTTAGCATTATAGGTTTCTATGCAATATTGTTCTTTACAGCATCAGACTTTACATCCATCACCAGTCACATCCACAACTGGGCCTTGTTTTTGCTTTGGCTCAGCCTCTTCATTCTTTCTGGGGCTATTTCTCCACTCCTCCAGTTGCATATTGGGCACCTACCAACCTAGGGAGTTCATCTTTCAGTTTCTCATCTTTTTGCCTTTTCATGTTGTTCATGGGGTTCTCAAGGCAAGAATACTGAAGTGGTTTGCCATTCCCTTCTCCAGTAGACCACATTTTGTCAGAACTCTCCAACATGACCCGTCCATCATGGGTGGCCCTACATGGCATGGCTTGTAGTTTCATTGAGTTAGACAAGGCTGTGATCCAAGTGATCAGTTTGGTTAGTTTTCTGTAATTGTGATTTCCATTCTGTCTGCTCTCTGTTGGATAAGAGGCTTGTGGAAGTTTCATGACGGGAAGCACTGCCTGTGGGGGATCTGGGTCTTTCTCTGATGGGTGGGGCCATGCTCAGTAAATCTTTAATACAATTTTCTGTTGATGGGCGGGGCTGTGTTCTGTCCCTGTAATTTGGCCTAAGACCAAACTATGGTAGGGTATTGGCTACCTCCTTCAAAAAGACTTATGCCAGGACTGTTGTATTCAGTGCCCCTGATTCCTTGGCAGGCCACTATCAACCCACACCTCCACCAGAGACTCCTGGACAGTCACAGAGAAGTTTGGCTCAGACTCTTTTGGGGTCATTGGTCCTTTCTCCTGGGTCCTGGTGCACACAAGGTTTTGTTTGTGCCCTCCAAGAGTCTGTTTCCCCAGTCCTTTGGAAGTTTTATAATCAAATCCCACTGGCCTTCAAAGTCAAATTCCCTGGGAGTTCTCAGTCCCTTTGCCGGATCTCCTGGTTGAGAAATCTGTTGTAGGTCCTATAACTTTAGCAACAGTAAGAGAACTTCTTTGGTGTAATTGCTTTCCTGTTTGTGGGTTGTCTGCTCGGTGGCTCTATGGTGGGTCTCACATGCCACACCTCCCAGGTCTGCTGCAGCCAGAGCCCCTGTCCCTGCAGCAGGCCAATGCTGACCTGTGCCTCCACAGGAGACACTCAGATACTCAAAGGCAAGTCTGACTCAGTCTCTTATGGGGTCCCTGGATCCTGGTGCATACAAGGTTTTGTTTGAGCTCTCCAAGCATCTCTTGCGGGTATGGCGGGTATAAAATCACCCCTCCTACCATCTTTGGGGCTCCCTCCTTTGCCTTTGGACATAGGGTATCTTCTTTTGGTGGGATCCAACATTCTTCTGTTAATGGTTGTTCAGCAGTTAGTTGCAATTTTGGAGTTCTCACAGGAGAAGATAAATGCACAAGCTTTTATTCCCCCCACTTGTGGATAAGATGAGCGCAAACAGACTGTAATTACCAGATGAAGAGTCACACTTTCTTTTTGTGTATGAATTATGTTCATTTTCCACCAGCCTCATTTCTATCTTCTGTCCTAGGGTCTGTGGGAGGATAGCATGTGACCATCCTGTGGCCACTGGCATCGGGTCATGGCCAGGGCATTCTATGCTGCCTGTCATAAGGATCACTTGATTTTGGTTTTTGGTCATGTAACCTGTTTTTGCCCTTAAAAGGAAATCTCATGAGGTTAATGACATAAACTGATTTTAGAAAAAGTTTACTAGGGCGTGCCTGGTAATCTCTCTTAATGTAAGGCTTGCTCTTTTATTTTTCCTCCTTGTATGCAAAGAGCTGAATTTTAAAGAGCCTTGAGGAAAAATGGATTCTTGCCAGAAATAACTAGGCATTAGTAGTCTTTTGCATTTTAGAGGGTGTGATATTAGAAAAAAAATCCTCACCATGTGTTAGTACGTGCAAAGCTGTTAGAACACTGACCAGCTCATAGTAAGTACTGGATAACGGCCTGCCAGCATCACTGTTAGTATTTGACTTTGACAACATCTTTTCATACCATGGTTCCAAGTCCAATAGCACTCTGCTCCAATAGTAGTGGGCTCTGTTCGACCTCCCAAGTAGAGTGGAGACCCCATCTTTCAGCTTGGCTCCACTGTCAGCTGCACATCTATGGAAGTTACACCTGGTCTCTGCTTCTGCACCTGCCCTGCCGGGGTTGACGAGGAAGAGCAGGGCTTTGCTCTTGTGACCCAGGGGTGTTCCTGGGGCCTGCCTTCTCCTCACCTGCAGTTGTCCACTGGCTTCCTACTTCAGGCTCCACTGCACTGGCCATGACCCAATGCCAGTGGCCGCAGGGTGGTCACATGCTATCCTTCCATAGACCATAGGACAGAAAGTGGAAATGAGGCTGATGGAAAATGAACATAATTTATACACAAGAAAAGTGTGACTCTTCATCTCGTAATTATAGTCTATACTTGCACTCAACCAATGGCCAGTTACAAAGAGTCACCAATAGCCTGAAACCAGATTGAGATATTCACATTACAGATTAGTTGTTTAAACTTAATTATGTGATAACTAAATGGAACATTTCTCTTTTGCGCTTTTTATTTCTTTGAAATAGTTCAATTCTTTGTGAGATTCTGGTTAACCTGTAGTTTTACAACATATGAGGATTATTTTTATTTCTTGTAAACATATAAGTAGTGTTAATTAATCCTTGAAGTTACCACTTTTAAATACATAACTCATTGCAGTGGGAAAAATCTGTGAAACGTCTTAATAGAAGAAAACTCAGAAGTAGCTATTTCTTCCACCATTATACAAATGTTGCCCTCTTTTAGATATGGATCCATTTTTTTGTTGGTTTAACAGAAAAACAAAGTATAATTTCTCTCCTGTGAGCTGACTTTAAAACGGAAGCTGTTCCTTGTTAAGGAAGTCTGATGAAACATCACTCAGCAGCAAGAACCCAGCAAAATGGGGCATTAACAGCAGGTTCAGTTCAGTTCAGTCACTCAGATGTGTCCGATTCTTTGTGACCCCATGGACCACAGCACACCAGGCCTCCCTGTCCGTCACCAACTCCCGGCACTTGCTCAAACTCATGTCCATCCAGTCAGTGATGCCATACAACCATCTTATCCTCTGTCGTCCCCTTCTCCCCCTGCCTTCAATCTTTCCCAGCATCAGGGTCTTTTCCAATGAGTCTGTTCTTCGCATCACGTGGCCAAAGTACTAGAGTTTCAGTTTCATCATCAGTCCTTCCAATGAATATTCAGAACTGATTTCCTTTAGAATGGACTGGTTTGATCTCCTTCCAGCCCAAGGGACTCTGAAGAGTCTTCTCCAACACCACAGTTCAAAAGCATCACTTCTTCGGTGCTCAGCTTTCTTTATAATCCAACTCTCACATTCATATATGACTGCTGGAAAAACCATAGCTTTGACTAGGCAGTTTATTTTATTAGCAGGTTACATGCATTCAATTCAGTAAGTGATTTTTGATCAATCGTCACATTCTAAACACCAATCCCGGCATTGTAAATTCACAGATGATGTACGTTCTGTGTCTTAAGAAGCCCACAATTTCCTCCTGAAACTGGAAGCTATCCCACTGTAAGGAATTCTGAAGCTGGACCCTGATGGGATGCCCAAGGCTGGCGGTTCTTTTCTGGGTTGTGTCCCCTCTGGTAGCCAGCTATGGCTGGACGACAAGAACCATGTTTTTCTTGTTGTTCTATCCTTACCAAAAGTTCAGCATTAAGTTTATTTTTTCTTAAGAAAAGTAAAAAGAAATAGGTGGACAGGAGGAAAGAAAGGAAGGAGGAAGGAAAAGAAAGTCACAGAAATGTAATGAAAGAGATAATTATTGAGTCAAACATCAAAGGATATGTATGATTTTTCTAAATCAGAAAAGAAAGAAGGAATTATTAATTCTACCTGAAATGGGAAAAGAGTCAGCAAAAATATCAGAGAAAAGGTGATATGTAAACCAAGACTTAAAGGGCACCAGGATTTGCTACATGGAAAAGGAGAAAAGAGGGTAGGTTATAACAGGAGGGGTGATACATTTACAAAGAAACATAAATCCTTGGAAATGAGATTCCATCAGGCATGTTGAACATGTAAGCTGGATGTGAAGAACTAAGGAGGTTTGAGGTGACTACAGATTGTGAGACCATGAGTGGTGGACCAAGACAGTAGTTCATACAGTAGAAATAACTGAGCTGGTCTTTGATTTAGAGACAAACCTCGAGCAGAAGAAGGGAGGTTTGAAGACAGACTGGGAGATTAATGTGGACCCGTCACAGTGGTGCAGACAGAAGGTGATGAGGGTCTGAGACAGACATGGGGCTGGGGAATGAAAAGCTGAGGACCAGTGCTAACACTATGGGGCAGAACTTTTAGAAATGATTGACCATGGAATAAGTTGCATTCAACATCAAAAAGAAAAGCTTAAAGGAAAGATGACTACACCACATGCAGAAATACCAAGTCAGGAGGAGAAGTCAGCGAGGGGAAATAATCATTTGATTACACTACATGATTAGGAAGGGAGGGCTGCACCTGCTGGCTGGCAGGGGTTTTCAGCCATCTGCCCCAAGCAGCACCTTTCATGTGATGTCAGAGCTCACTGTCATCATTCTGGCCTGTCTGCACGTCAGTCTTAAACTACAAAATGGGTGTGCAGGCTCTGCACACCCCAAACTTTCTGACTTCTGCCCTGTTGAATATGATCTCACTTTAGCCTTCCCTGAGGAAGGATCAGTTTGGTGTTAGTGCTACAATGCATACCACCCTCAAACCTTAAAGCCTCACAGCAATAAAAGCTCATTTTTTTTTTCTTTCTTTCTTTTTGGCTGCATTGCACAGCTTGCGGGGTCTTTGTTCGCTGACCAGGAAGTGAACCAGGGCCGTTGACAGTGAAAACATGGAGTCTCAACTACTGGGCAGCTGGGGAATTCCCAGGGCTTATTTCTTGTTCACATTACACATTGTTGTGAGTCAGGAGGGGGCACAGCTTGTATGATCACTTTCCTCTCTCTGCGTCCCAGCTGATGGAGCCACTGTTCATAGTCATGATGGCAACGGAAAGAGAGGACATGGCGACATGTGCCCTGGCAGTAAAACTTCCACATCAGTTGGCACATCTCCTGGGGAAGTGTCTCCTGGGGAAGAATTCCAAATAAGTGAATAAACGGTCTTTCCCAGCCCCTGGTGTGTTCTGCATTCACTATTCCTTCCCATGGGCACGGAAAAGAAAGAAAAGTTAACTTGATGGTGGAGAAGCTTGGCAAACACCCCACTGGCCAGGTGACCAGGGAGAAGTCACACTGATAACCTGCAGCCTTGATATGATGCCCTGAGAAGCCACTGACCTCTGAGTCTCCCTTCCAAAAACCTACAACCCTTGGCTAATCACAAGACAACCACTGGACAAACTCAAATTGAAGCACATTCAACAAAATCCCTGACCAGAGCCCTCAACATTGTCAAGTAAAGTAAAAGACTCATTTCTATTAAATAAAAGGGGCACATGCAAATTTTAATTGCAAAATTGACCCAAGAACTTGAAGCGACTTGTTCACACTGGATTCTGTCTCTGTGATCCTGTCACTCAGTATCATTATGAGATTACAAAAATAAGTAAAGTCTATTTTTCTCAGGTGAATAGCTTGTGGCCAGGAGTGACCGAATACCAAATTTATTTATCAGCTGCAGAGAGGGAGAGGAAATCAAGTCAAGTGGCATTTGCTAATGTTCTGTGAAACAAGCAAAAAAGCAAAGGAAAATAACAGTGTTCAGAATCATCACTTCACTCCCGTTTCATTGGCCGATCCTGGTCTGGTGGCCACACTTAACCCAAATTGTGTCTGGGTATTTACCTCCCTCCACCCTCTGGAGCTGAAGCACAGTGCCATTTCCTGGGCTTCTGTGGCTCTGGGCCCCCTGGTACTGAGGGTTTGAGTTTTTCTCTCTGCCCACCCCAGAGGGACATCGCTCTTGGTTCTGTCTCGTCCCCACAACACAGAGTCTCTCCTTGTTCAGAATGTTTGTGCTAAACCCACTAACCCAGCCATGCACAGAGCAGAGATAATAATATCTGGGTTGCAATGTGAAAGGGCATTTGAATTCAACTGAGTTGAGTGGGAGGAACAGCCGATGTGACCATACCAAGGACCAGGCAGGCTCCGAGGGGTCTTGGTAGGGGCCCAGTCTGGCAGGCCCAGCAGGCTCTGATTCGGGGAGTGGGGTACAGTAGAGGGGCCATGGTGTGGGGCTTGCCCTTCTGAGTGCAGAGAACCACAGAAAGGGCCTAGGGTGGACACTGTTCTGGGAGATGAATATGAGGATGGTGCCCAGAAAGGATTGTGGCAAACTCTCTGTTAGAAATTGTATTCTAAGAGATGCTACCCACCTCTCATTCAGATTACCAGAAGTGTTCTGGAAGAGAAAACAGTAAGAAGTTCAAAGGTGTCAGCGAGGCGGAAGCTGTATGTATGTATTCTGTACTCTCTGTACTTGACGTGTGAAAGAAAGCCTGTGCTTCCCACAGGCTGACTTGAAGACATCTTGTTAATGACAAACTGTCCCAGGAGAGCTCTTTTCTCTTTCTCATGTGACTTTTTCCGAAGCCTTTTCTGGCCCTCGTTTCCACTTCTGTGCCTTTTACAGTAACCTGCATCTCTGAGGGGCTCCCAGGGTCATTTCTACCTCCGATGAATTAGCAGCTGGGCTGGAAGCCAAGATCAGGCAATTTCATGTTTACAAATGGCCTTGTTTCATCTGCTGGGCTCTGTCATGGTTGGTGGGCCAGTGGCCACACAGATCTTGCTGTGCCCTCCGGAGAACGTCTCCTCTTTTCCGGCGTCCCTTCTCTAATCAGGGTCATTACACTTGTGTTTCCTCAAATGCTGCCACTGGCTGATATTTCTGTTTCATGAAAGAAAGTAATTGAGTTGGTGTCTTTGCCATGAGGGTACCTCAACGTCTATAGCAGCTGCTCTGAAAGGTGAGCAGAGAGTCAGAGCAGCGAGCAGGCTTGGGGAGCAGCGGGGCCCCCTCAAGCCTTCCTACCTCCCACTGCCTCCACATCGCGTCTGGAAACTGTGCTCAGCCAGCTGTCTCCACTCTGCTGAAAAACTTCCTGCTGTTTTCATGATCTGCTGTTTAGGTAATAATCTCATCGCTGTCCTGGGCATTTGACTCCTTCACAGAGATTTTTACGGCATCTGTGGGGTCCCTTGGCTAACGGAGCACAGAATAATGTACAGCAGTCAGCACAGCACTTAATACCCACGTGGAGAGCAAGGATGCTGGCTGCTTGCTGTTCGGTTTCCGAATATCCTGTTTCTTTTTGCCTTCGTTTGATTTTGCTTTGTTTCGGGAAACATGAGCATAGAACACTCAATTTGGCTTTCCTCCTTCCTGGATTAGAAATGAATTTTGTTGGTATGGGATCTGACCACAGGCTATTTTATTAGCTAAATAAAAGTTTCATTAATTTTAGTGGTCTCATAATTACACTGGATGGGGGACTCTGGTGTGAGTAGGTCGTGACACTGTCCTCATGCAGCTTCATCTTCTGTATTTTCCCTTGAGATGAACAGTGTGATCCTGATGATTTATGTAACTACTTAAATACAGATTGCAAAACAGCAGCAAAAATTGGATACTGTCATTGTTCTCTGGGTAATCAGAGGCTGCTTCTTTGTAGGGACGGTCTGCCTCCGAAAAGGGGGCCCCCAGGTCCTGTGGGAATGGAACAGGCAAGAAGACAGACAAAACCCATCAGGCACCTGGAGAACTTGACAGGCTCTGATGACACAGGCAAATCACGGTTCCCTTTCCCTTGACATTTCTTTTTCACAAAAGAAAGGATTTCAGATCCATTATATGAATATGCTTAAAATACAAATAATCTTTTACTCCTCCTGGTAGCTTTTAAGACAAGTAGAAGAAATGATTGCACTAAATGGCATTTGAATTGTACAGCAAAAACCTAATTCTATCTATTGCTTTACAGTTAAAAACATTCAGAGTGACGCAACACACTCAGTTGGGTGGATCTCACAAAATGTAAAGCTGAGCAAAGGAAGCTGGACCCAGAAGATTCCATCCCACACAATTACTTATATAAAAGGATGCGAAACTAATCTGTGGTGTTAGGAGACCAAGGATCAGTTATCACTGGGGTTTTAACAGGAGTGGGGCAGGGCAGGGGCACCTGGTGGGCTGGTCATGCTCTAATCCTGGTCACGTGAGTCTGTTCACTTTGAATTAGGTCAGGGCAACTTGTGTACATTTTTGTAAACAGGCTGCACTTCAACAAAAAAATTAAAAAAAATCAATAAAAGGCACCTATGTGGTGTTGGAGAAGACTCTTGAGAGTCCCTTGAACTGCAAGGAGATCCAACCAGTCCATTCTGAAGGAGATCAGCCCTGGGATTTCTTTGAAAGGAATGATGCTAAAGCTGAAACTCCAGTACTTTGGCCACCTCATGCGAAGAGCTGACTCATTGGAAAAGACTTTGATGCTGGGAGGGATTGGGGGCAGGAGGAGAAGGGGACGACAGAGGATGAGATGGCTGGGTGGCATCACTGACTCAATGGACGTGAGTCTGAGTGAACTCTGGGAGTTGGTGATGGACAGGGAGGCCTGGCGTGCTGTGATTCATGGGGTCGCAAAGAGTTGGACAGGACTGAGTGACTGAACTGAACTGATGTGGGAAAAGAATCTGAGAAAGAGTGGATATATGTATATGTATAACTGAGTCACTTTGCTGAACACCTGAAACTAGCACAACATTGTAAATCAACTCTGCATGTGCGTGTTCAGTCTTATCTGACTCTTTGAGACGCTATGGACTCCTCTATCAGGAGAGTCTCCAGCAAGAATACTGGAGTGGGTTGCCATTTCCTTCTTTAGGGGATTTTCTCGACCCAGGGATCAAGCCTACATGTCCTGTGTCTCCTGCATTGGTGGATTCTTTACCACTTGAGCCATCAGGGAACTCAACTATACTCCAATATAAAATAAAAATTAAAAAGTCAATAAAAGGAAATAACTTCTCACAGAAAGAGAGGATTCACATAAATTATTTCATTTAACTTCCTGACAACAGCTTGTGACCCCACTCTGGAAGTGCTTTGGGCCTTGGAGGATACCTCTCTGCTCCTGAAATGAGGAGGGCCCAGCCCACCGTCTTCTGAGGGGGTCCAGTGTGTTCCCTCCCATGGCCATCCCCAGTTAGGATGTGTCCGCAGAATCAAGGGAGATGGGAGGAGGCAGGGAGCCCTCTTGACACTATGGGTCAGAGGAGAAGCAGAAGGTATGCAGGTCCCATACTTTGATTCATAGGGAGAAAACAAAGATGTGAAACACATGGTTTCAAAGCCAGCTGGACCTTTTGTGAGTCTGCTCTGCAGGTGGTGATGGCTTTTGTCTCTTTTCCTGCCCCTGTGCTCAGATGCTGTCACAGCTGGAGGTGTCCACGTGTATGGGGGAGGAGAGCGGAGAGGGCAGGTCATCCAGAAGGTCATTTCCACTCTGGGGCTGTGTGACGGTGTCTTTCGCTTTTGGGGAAGCCTGTCACCTCTCCGATCATGACCTGCCAGTGAGGAACTCTTCTAGCTGCCTGTGTGGGGGTGACTCTCCTTCTCACTAGGACAAGCACTGTAGTTCTGTCACTGTCCTCCACCCAGACTGACCAGTTCCAAACAGGAACATCTCAGAATATCTGTTCTGAGGCCTGATGCTTAGGGACCTCTGAAATACAAGAGCAGTTTAAAGTAGGAAGGTCTTTCTTCTTTATTTGCATTTCCTTCCAATGAAGGGATTGAACTAGGTCGCTTCCACTTGAATAGTCAATGCTTTTGACTCAAACTTCTCTAGGGTTTCCAATTACACATAGAGGCTTGAACCCGTGCTCTCTTCCAAACCCCATAAAATGACAGTGAATGAATAAATGAGTGAGTGAATGAGATAAACCCATAATGACAAGGAGAGAAATAGAGTCTAGAAGACAGGAAACATCAGCAAAATTTGGGCAGATGCGGGCGGTACCTGAGTGATGGGCAATGGTTGGTACCTGAGCAACAGGACAAAGAAAGAACACAAGAGGCAAGGCATTGCTACCGCAGGGCCCCAGAGGGACTGGAGGCCCCCAGGACCACAGGAGGCAGGATGACTGGCTGGTAAGGGACAAAATAGTAGAACTGGCTGAAAATGTGTCCAAGGGGGTAATTAGGTACATCCCTCTCCACTCCCCACTCTATCTCCTTTGTTAACCTATGCAACAAGAAGGAGGGTTTATTCTGCAGAGAAAACAAATCATACTTGGGACTTAGTGATGCAAGCAAAGACAGGGATGAGGCACCCTACTGAAATGAGGGAGAATAAGTGAAATCCTGCATTCTGAGGGGCTGCAACCCAAGAAAGAGAGAGGTAGAGGTGTGAATATGTGAAGTTTTCCAAGGAAGCAATGGGGCAATACCACCTGTCACCCTATGTGGTAGAGTCCATGAGACGCCAGCTTCAATCGGAGGTTTAGTGCCTCACCTCTAGCAGACAGAGAATGCCAGCAGACACCTCAGGAGAGATTTTACCATGAGCGGGAAGAACCAAAACAATTCAAAAAAAGAACATTGAAAGAAATGAGAGACAACTCCAAAAGAAAAGAAAACTGTAGTGCACATCAGCAAGAGATGAGAAAGTTTTTTGTATTCATGAAATAAGAACAGTATGGTATTAAAAACTTTTGGGAAACAAGAAAGAAAGAGCTCTTGAAAATTAAAATATAAGAGCATAAATACAAGTTCAAAAGAATGTTTTTGCTTTCTATCAGAATAAAAGTGTGAAAACCATTACTAAATCTAAGGTCAAAAGAACCCACATTAACATTCAAATTGGTTCAAGGACAGATTGAGGCAAATCAACCTCTGCTGGTTGCTTGATTTCAGATGGAATGGAGTCAGCAAGAGAACTTATGGGAGGGGCACTGCTCTGCAAAGAACTTCTTCAAACATAACTGGGTCATAAATAAACTAAAAATTAGGTAGGAACATGGATCCCACTAATGTCTCCTTACAGGTATCTGAAACCAGCAAGTACAAGGTGACCACCACTGATGGCTAATGCAAGACTTTCTTCTTATTGCTATAACAAGTAAACACAAAATTAATGGCTCAAACAACAAGAATGTATTATTTTAAATGTGTTGGGATGTGGGTGTAGATCTCACTAGGCTAAAATCAAACTGTCAACAGGGCTGCTCTCCTTTCTAGAGGCTCAGGGAGAATCCATTCTTCTGAGCATTCAGGTTGTTGTAGACTTCGGTTCCCTGTGACTGCAGCCCCAAAGTTCTCATTTCCATGTGGAAGGTCAACCCCAGCATCTGCTAAGCTGACACCTTTCTGGCTCCATCTTCCAGCCAACAATGGTAGGCTGAGTCCCTCTCTTGCTTCAAGCCTCTCCTGCCTCCTTTCCATCTTCTTTCTCTGGCATCAGCTGGGTTCTCTACTGTTAAGACCGCATGTGGTTAAATTGTACCTCCTGGATAACCCAGGAGAATCTCCCCATCTTGAGAATCCCCCTTTGTCGTGTGATGTACTTAAGTCATCTCTCAACAGGGATGAGGATGGGGACATCTCTGGAGGCCATTGATTGTCCTTGCCTCAGAACAGCTACCAAAAACATGATCATACTCACATCTCAGGCTAATTCTAGTGACTACTGCTGTGCTGTGGATGAAAATGTGGCTGATGACTCAATAAGTCGGGAAGATATGAGAAAGTCACTAAAGACGTCAGATGTATATTTAAAAGGATGTACAGTAGGCACTTAATACGTACTGGGATGAAAGAGTAGATTATTTGTGGGGAAAGCATTCTTTCTCAGCAGCAGAACATCACCTACCTGTGCCAGCAAATAACTCACATTTGGAAGCCAGAAGCCATGGAGAATGGAGCCGTCAGGCACAAGGGGCCTGCGTTCCTCTTATCAACACTGCTGAGGCCATATTGGGGACGACTTTGGACTGCAGATTTTGTCTGCTTTTCACTTCTGTGCGGTTGCAAGCTTCCTGAGACCTGGCCTGCTCCGTACATCTTGCCCTGCACGTTCTCAGACTTCAGTCGTTGTGAGACGTGCCTCGGGAGATTGTAAAAGTGCAGGTTCTCTGGCTCCACCCCCAAGGGGTCCTGACTCAGAAAGCCTGGAATGTGACCCAGGAGTCTGCATTTTAACAATTACTCAAGAACCTGCTGCTTTGTTCTATGATAATCACTATGGAATGAACTTAGTACTCTGGACAAATTCTGGAAAAATTGCTTACTGGATTAAATCATGTGCTTCCAAAGACCCCCTCTCACCTCTGTGGGTGTAAGTTCAGAAGTGGTTGGTGGGAAAGGGTGTGCTGATTCCCCAGGGTCTCTGGTCGAGGGAGGCCCATTTTAAGGAGCAAGACAGTAAGTAGGGATCAAAGGACATGGCAGTAGGTGAGTTACGTGCTGAAGAACAGAAAATGACCAGAAAGGAAGTGAGTCTTTTACGTGGTTGCATAACCATGTTCTTCATGTGGAGGATCAAATCAGAGCAAGTGACACGAGGCCAACCGTGAGTCTGCTGCCCACAGCTCAGGATGTCTTGGGAAGAGGGGGCAGGGTAAGAACACAGGGCCCTCGGCCACCAGCTCAGCCTGTGCCCATTTGATGCTGACCCTTGATCCTGGGCCCCGCATCCCCATCCTGTGGCACAGGGCCCCGCCCTTGGTGGGGCTCATAACACATGTCTTCCTAGCTGGAAAAGGTTGTAGGCAGCAGCCAGGTGGGAATAAGCCATGAATCTGATGCTATATGAAAAATGAAAAGAGAATTTTCCAAGGCAAATAAATAAGGGAGTTGTCAACACTGACAAGATGGTCCCAGGCAAAAGTCAGCTGTGCTCTGAAGCCATGTGCAGAATTAAACAAAAACAAAAACCAAATTAGAGTTGAATCACAAAGAACAAAAAGATCCATTGTCTCAATAGAAAGTGTACTGCATCTCAGAAGTAAAAGAACCTGAACATCAGCTCACTGGGGAGGCAGCCACCAAGGGCAGGGCAGGCCCTGGCTGAAAAAGACTCTAGCGGCTTGGGGCATCCTGGCAGCCATGGGAGAAGAACATGTTTAAACGGACGAAATAGATGCGGAGCCTCGCGAGAACCACCGTCCAGTTCTAAGTGTGCTTCTCTGCTGTGACTTAGGCAGCACGGTTGGGAAGGAAAGGAGATTTAGTTACACTAGGTTGTTGTCTCATCATCTTCTCTTCTGATAGGGACACACCCCACTCGCCCACAGTGATGCCTCTTCCCTGTGCTTTGGGGGAATTTAACTGCACCTGGATGCTATGTGTGAGTGATAGTGGCCAGAGATATCTGTTTCAGAGGTGGAGGTGTCTCACTTGATGGCTGCCTAAAGACCTGAGCTTTTGTTTCAGAGATAGATGCCAGACTCTCTACAGGATAAGAAGTCTTCTTATCCCACTTATAATACTCAAGACTTCTTTAGGGGTGTGTGTGTGTGTGTGTGTGTGTGTGTGTGTGTGAAGACAGCTACAGAGACGTTTTGGAAGGTCACTTCCACGGGAATGATGGATGTACTGTCATTCATTTCAGAGCTCAAAAGTCCATCAAATTGGCCTTCAGCCAGCACCTTGGACTTTGTCCTAGAGCCCAGATGAATCATCCATAGTGCTCAGTAAGAAGCTCCATAAGGATGTAATTCCTCAGAGGTGAGGTAGCGTACTCCGTCCTCTTCCAGGAATGAGGATGTGGATGGAGGGGAGGACAGATGACATGTTCTCTCCCCCTTTTTACCCCTAATCGGAAGAAAGGTGCATGTCTTCGGTTCTTGTGTCTGTTTCCTTGACTCTCCTGGTGGCTGAGGTCTCTCCTCTCTTCTGACTCACAAATCTACTCTGACCACCTGGCCCACCCAGAGTGGGGCCACCACAGGCAGGAGCATGGTCTCTGGCAGTGGAGTACATGGGTTCAAAGTCTGATTCTGCTTCCTGACCTGGAGAAATCACTGAACTCCTCCTCGGTCAGGTGGGCTTGATTACACCTGTCCTGATGCCTGGTGTGGGGATGAGGCAACATGCCTGGATAGATGGCATATTGGCTGGTGTGGCTGCTGCTGCTGCAGCTACAGCTGCCTCCCCAGCTGCTGTTAGACAGTTAACAACCAATTAGACACAGGCGATGCCATCACATGTGGATTAGTGCTGGGCATGCAGGACTTGACAGCCCATCCGAAGGCCGGGATCTCCTTCAGTCTCCAGTCCAGCTGGGGAGCACATGGTCTCCAGGCTTTTCTTTGACCCTTCCCCACTGGACGTCACACCCTCCCCTGAAAGCTCAGTGCATCCCATGCTGAGGCTGGGGTGACCTCCTAAGCCTGCTTCTCCCTGGCCTTCTGTCAGCCCTCAGCTTCTCCTGAGTACCAGTCACTCAGCCTCAGGGATCCCTACTGCCCTTCACACCCTCCCACTATCAGGAGGCCCTGGGACTCCCCTCCAGCCTGTCCCTGCCATCCTGCTGCCACCACCCTGTACAGAGCTGAGTCTCCACCACCAGCTGTGAAAGGCCAGAGTTGCCTGGTGGTCTCCCATGCCAGGTGGCCCTAGCCGAGACATTGCTTTTAATCACCCGCTGCCTGCTCCAAGCCTCTCCAGTAGGCCTCTGGTTCTCCCCTGAGGCTCTCCTCCAGCCCCCCATCTCCTCTCTGACTCATCCACAAAGGAGGCCCCAGCCAGCAGCCCCATCCTGCCCTCCCATCCCCTGAACCTGCCCTTGTCCTTCTCCAGTTCTTGTCTCTGCCTCGATTCTCTTCCCTGAGCCCTCCTCTCTCCACCCCTTGCAGACGTGGTCCTCGTCAGCCTTGTTTCTATTAGAGAAAAGAAGACATCTCTCCTGACGTCTGGCAGCAGCTCTGAATCAGGCCACTTGGCCCCCATCCTAGAGGCCCAGATCCCTCCATGGACTGCACCTGCAGTTCTAAGACCAAGCTTGCACTCTGTTTCGGGGGCTGTCTGTATTCTTTCATATTCCTGGCACTAGGCCCTTCTTTATAATCTCCTAAAATTGAGAATCTGGACAGGACTTCAAGCCACTTGAAGCCACCCACCCCCCACTCTCACCCCACGGTCACCATGGGGCACCAGGGGGCCTTTGTTCTCTAGCCCCATGTCTGTCCCAGCTTCAGGGTCCCTCCTCCCATCGCGTCAGTCCAGGACCCTGTGGACTCTTCTTTGAAGACCCAGAGAGGCTTCTAATTTGGAACCACCTCCCTCACCATACATTCCCCCCACCCCCTGCCTGCCTGCATCCAGGTCTCAGGATCACATGTTGAGCGCTCTTGTCACCACCTTTGCTCTGGGCCTCTCCCTGCTCTGCTGCCTGGCCCTCCCCAGCTCCCCAAGCCAAGTCCTTCCCCACTGGAGGCACTGCTGCACACAGCTCAGATTCCAAAGTCCCTTGGTTGTGGGTTGAGGCAGGCTCCTCCCTCTTTACAAATGCAAGTCCAGTTTTATTAAGTCTGAGACCCTCTGGGGACCCTGTCCTGCCCTACTGTGAAAACCAGCCTTGCTGGCATCCTTGCAGGCTCAGCCCCAACTCTACTCCACAAGCTCCTGCTTCCCATGAGCCTGGTCAGGGCTATCTCTGTTTAAGGCCCTCTGTTTATAGCATTTACCAACCTGGTGCTTAAAGTGCATGTGTGTGCATGCTAAGTCACTTCAATAATGTCTGATTCTTTGCGACCCCATGGACTGCAGCCCACCAGGCTCTGTCCATGGGGTTCTCCAGGCAAGAATACTGGAATGGGTTGTCATGCTGTCCTCCAGGATATCTTTACTACCAAGGGTTTGAACCTGTGTCTCTTATGTCCCCTGCATTGGTGGGTGGATTCTTTACTACTCAGCACCTCCTGGGAAGCCTGGTGCTTAAATAATTCTGAGCATTGTTGAATAACTTGTAATGAGTGGTTGGATAGATGTCTACAGTGCCAACACGTTAGCTCCGTGAAGCAAGGATGCAGAAGGTCAGTTCTGTTGACCTTTGTACCCCCACGACCTAGCACAGCTGCTCTGAACAAATCATGGCTCTCTGAAAACACCACATGACCTGCTAGGGGCCACATCTGCTGCTGACATGATCAGGGCCTCATAGCCTTGGCAGTTAGAATAGTATGTTAGAGAGGAAAGTCAAAGTCTGGGTATTAACGAGGCTTAGGGATGGGCTTCAGAGGATCTTTCAATGTTGGGGTGGGGGATTAGTTCAGATTGGGTGAAGTTCATGACATCAGAGTTAGAATCTGAGCACAGCAATGTGAGATGCAAATAGTCCTTAATTTCATCTATTGAAAAGTGTAAAAGTTTAATGTTCCTTTGAATGGACTTTACTAGAAATTTCTTGAAACAAATTTATTTGGAACTTTTACTTTCCTGGGCAGGGGTTTCCTGAGAGAGCAAAGACATGGTCACAGAGACAGTAAGCTGTGAGGGTCAGATGATCTGAGCTCTCAGAATGAACGATTCCAGATGTCTCCAAGCCCCCTAAACTTCTATAATAGAATCACACATGAAACTACAGGATGACTAATACCGGTCCTGTGCTGCAGAGTTTCTGAGAGATCCCAAGGGATACTTGCATTTAGGGGGTACCTGTCCCCTCTGTTCAAGAGGTAGTGTGTTCTGGTTTCTTCTGAAACCACCCTCCACTCCCTACCTCCCCTGGCACAGCCTGCAGGGCCTTTTCCCTGCTCCTCTGCCTGAGAGGACAGAGACAGACAGAACAAAAGCAGAAGAGGGGCTTCACTTTCCTGGTGGCTCAGTGGTAAAGAATCCACCTGCCAGTGCAGGAGACATGGGTTCAATCCCTGATCTGGGAAGATCCCACCCACGTGTCTCGGCGCAACTAAACCCATGCCTCCCAACCATTGAGCCTGTGCTCTCCAGCCTGGGAGCCCTGACTACTGAAGCCTGCACACACTAAAGCCTGTGCTCTGCAGTAAGAGAAGCCACTGCAATGAGAAGCCCGCTCCCTGCAACCAGAGAGTAGCCCACCCCTGCCACGACTAGAGGAGAGCCCACTTGGCAACGAACACCCAGAATGGATACCCAGTCAAAAGTAAATAAATAAGTACATAAACATTATTTTTTAAAAGTAGAAAAAACCCTGGAGAAGATCATGATTTGTTTAAGCAAAGTAATCCTGCCATCTCCCATTTTTTGCAAATGCCCATGAACAGAAAACAGTTCACTCCCAAAGAGGAATTCTATTATTACTAGCAAACAAATCTTCCTCCCAACTCATCTATAAAATAGGAATTCCATTGGTGGCTGAAAATATTGGGTTGAATCAGAAGAAACTGTCATTTTGTAGATCAGAATGGTCAAATAGCAACAATTTCATGTTGGCCACCATGAAGATAAGTAAAATACTAAGATAATAAATTAATTTGAATTACACGTGGGAATTAATTTTCTTCCTAAGACTAAGGAATTCTGGCAAGAAATTTGAAAGTGTGCTTATGACTGTAAACATAAACTGTAAGGATGAGAAATCCTTTTAGGACTCTGAAGGCGGAGGGACAGCTGGAGCCTGGACGTGGAGCAGGCCGACTCCATCTCGCTGACTGCCATCTCATTTCCAGGGAATCAAACGAAAACTGAAAATGATAGCCGGTTTCTACTGAAGCAGGTTCGTTTGTAGGTTGGAAAGGTGGGCAGGGTCTCAGTTAAAGGTGCAGCTGGGGGAAAACGGAAACCCTGACTCCTTCGTGGGTGGGAGAGCATGAGAGCCTCCATGGGACCCTGTGCAGATGGCTCTGAGATGCTGTGGGCACCAACCACAGGAGGAATAGAGAGCAGGCCCAGAGTGGGTGGGCTGAGCCAGCGATGGGGTGGTAGGCAACCCTGCACATGAGAACTGGCTCATTTGGCTCAGGCTTGGGCTCTTGTACACTTGAGCTGCGTCATCTGCTCTTTCCCCTGGACACAAGCACTGGCTTCTGGGTAAAGGGGTGGAGGGGTGGAGGGGATGGTTGTGGAAGGAAGGGGATCAGTATCAGGGAAAGATATAATTTTCAAAGTCATGCCCCATCAAGCAGCAGCCTGGCCCGTGGGATGCCCTACGCTCACCAGTGGGCACAGATCTAGGTGCCAAGTCCTGCATCATATCATGAGGAGCCTACCTCTCCCTAGCTCTCTCTGGGGTGGGCAGGTCCCACTCTTTGGGACCCATGGCCAGGCCACCCTCCACTTGTTCAGAGAATTACACTGAGCTTTGCTTGGGTTTGTTTCCCCAGGAGTTGTGATCCTCCCCCTGCTGGAGCCTTCCCGTTGCCAGCACACAGCCCCACTGCACCCGGGCGTCCTGGAGCCAGAGCACATCTCTCCCTCTCCTCCAGCACTGCTCATCTCCATCAAGGCCCCGACCCCCATCATGAGCCAGATCATCTGAGGCCTTCCCTTATCTTTGCTCCTCACTGACGCTCTCTACCTTCTAAATATTTGTAGTCTAGTTCTTTGTCTCCCCTTCCCTCATCTTGAATTAGACCACCCTCCCCGTTTACCTGCCTCTTGTAAGAGCTTCCCACACAATCTGTCTCTTGCATTGCTCCCTTCAAGTTCATTTCCAGTTGTCCAAGTGATGGTTGTGTCTTAAAGAAAATCTGCCCAGTGACTCCCTTACTCAAAGCCTGTCCCTCAGCAAACATTCTGCTGCAGCTTCCAAGACCCTCCCATTCAGCACTGAGCCACCGGTTCAACCCTTCTCGACAGACTGCCAGTTGGAGACCAGGGCAGTTCTCGCTTGGAGACCACTGCCTTGTGTAATCTAGCTTCCTCATCTTCTCTGCTTGTCTGAGTCCTTGGTGCCCTCAAAGAGGGAGGTTCTTACCATCCACTCAGGGATCCAGGTCTCAGTGAGACAGCCCTGGGCAGCCTCTCCCGGCCCTGAGTCTTCCTGTCCCAAAGCTCACTTGGACAGGACAGCAAACACCAGCAGGGCAGGGGATCTCGTCCTATTTCTTCTCCCATCCCTGGCGCTCCGGGTGCCTGTGGACCCCCCTCCCTGCGGACCAAGCTGTGTCAAGGTGGGCCAATCACTCGGTCCTCTGGCCTCGTTGTTGCCACATCAAGAATGGGTGATGACCCCCATAGGCTGTCAGGAGGGTCAGGGCCCCCATGGGTGGAGAAGCTAGTGCGTGTAGACGGAGTCACCTCTTCCAGCCTCTGGAGCAGCTTTGTCTCCCCATTCTTCACTTTCTCTCTCACCTTTAAAAAAAAAAAACAAACTCAGTGAACTGAGTTCCTCTGCTTATGGGCCAAAATTTGCCTGGGATGCTGAAAGGAGGGTGGACCCCTATGGCAAGGGGCACCAGGAGGCCCTCCTCCATGCCAGCGGAGCAGACACGTGGCTCAGAGCATGTGTTTGCAGTCTGCACCATCAGTGAGAGCCCTGGGCTCCCTCCCCTCTGGAGGGATGAGGCGAGATTTGATGAAGGGGGCTGGCTGGCCCAGCCAGTGTCCACAGCAGTACTAATTCCACGGATGATCTAGTCCTCCTCCGGGGGAACTTAACCTGCCTGGGGGTGGGGGGAAGATTCTGGAAACATCCATGTAGAGCGGGTTCCAGGGCAGGCTCTCTAGCATGGACACTGGTTGGAGGGGCTTGTCAGCATCTCCATCCGTCTGGCCTAGGGTGAGAGAGAAGCACACCTGTGTCTAGGCTGTGTACCTGGTCATACGCACACACAGCCTCTGTCCCTCTTACTCCATCAGTGAAAGAGCTCTCCCTGTGTCTCAGTGTCTCCTGAGCAGACTTGGTGCCCGGACTGCAGTTTGTAGCAAACAAACTGCGTCGTCTGCTCACCTCCCAGGGTGGAGCCAGCAGGAGATGGGAAGGGATGGACCTGAGGGTAAAGGCAAATGACCAGCTCCTAGGGCCTGTGGGCTGCAGGCCATGCTGTTTTAGGGAAGCTCTTCCTGCCCATCCCTTCTCCCCACGATGGAATAAGGAAACACAACAGACCCAGGACTTGTAAGCTAAGCTGAGATAAAGGTGTAGCTGTCCATTGTTGGAGAGGTGCCTGTTTCAAGGCAACCTCTGGGAGCCTGAGGGAAAACATGGATGGGAGAGGGGGAAGAATGCTTCCAGGTGAAATCCAGCCTAGGGGTGAGGGGACAGGTAGTTCTGGTCAGGAGAATGGGAACTGGAAGAGGAACTAGAAAAAAAACCCCGTGAACAGACAGAATGAGGGGTGCTGCTACAAACTGGTCACACTGGCTATCCATAAAATGACCTTGTGCTTTCAGACTGGCAGAGCAGTGGGGACCATACCTGATCATGTGTGACCACGGGTAACTGTACGTGTACTGGGGATGCATGGAGTGGTGAGATGAGGATCTGTGGATAGAGAAGTGTGCCCTTTCCTCTGGAGCTCTTAATCCAGTGGGGGAGACAAACACTTGTTTATGGACTATATACATGAAAAAGCTCTTGAGGAATAAACATCTACTGAGGAGAAGACAGCTATCTGGAGTGCTTTGGTTTACATTGACTTAGCTTTCCTTCTGGCTCCATCTACTACCCTCTCCAGCTGCTACTTTCCTATATTCTGTCCACCCACGTTGGGATCAACACACCTGTCACTTCCTCGGGTCAGTCATGTGGCTCCTCTGCACCTTGGTCTCTTTCCTGGGCATCAAGATGAGACCCAACTCTGCAATCCAAAACAAGCTCAAGCTCATGTTTTTGTCCGTGTATCTGGCCTCATCCCTGATGTCCAGCCCCATATACAACACAGGGCTTTTTCACTCCCTGACCTCTTGTCCTGCTCATGGGACAACCTAAGAAAACTTTTCTCCCTAAGATGGTCAGTGGGAGCTCTTGAGGAGTGCAATGTGTTTGTGTCCCTCCGAATTCAAGTGGTTAAAACCCTAATCTCTGAAGTGATGGTATTAGGAGGTAAGCCTTTGGGGGGTAATTGGGTCATGTGAGTGGAGAGCCCATGAATGGAATTAGTGTCCTCATAGCAGAGGCTCCAGAGAGCCCTCAGTCCCTTTGAACACATGAGGACACAGTGAGAAGACAGAAGTCCATGAGGAAGCAACTTCGCCCGACACTGAATCTGTCCACATCCAGATCTTGGACTTCCAGTCTCCAGAGCTATGAGAAACAAACTTCTATTTTTTATTAGCCACCCAGTGTATGGTGTTTTGCTACAGCAGCCCAAGCGGACCAAGAAAGTGAGGTATGGAACCACTGAGGCCTTTCCCACATGGCTCGTTGTTTTCATTTCTGTTTTAGTTATCATCTTTGCTTACATCCTGTTCACTCATTTCACAAATACAGAAGGAAGTATCTGCAATGTGACAGTTTCCAAGCTAAGTACTAGGAATATGAAAGTTTATAAGAAGCTATCTTTATTTGAGAAGCTTGCTGTTTAGTAGGGTATATGGATGAGGAAACAAATATCCCTGAATAGTGCAATAAGTGACCCAGGGGGCGAATGTGAAGCATCACAGAGCCCAGAAAATGGGGACCAGCCAGAAGGGTACTCGGAGGGGGAAGGGAGGGCAGATGGGAACAGAAAGGCACTGGGGTATAGTTCTCAAAGATGAGCCAGAATTTGCAGACAGAAGAGGCAAGGGAGATTGGGAAAGACTGGGTCTAAGGTAAGAGAGGGTGGCAGTAGGTGAGGCTGAGGAGGGACGAGACTGCAAAGGTGAAGGATTCGGATGTCCTGCTTAGGAATACATATTTCATCCTGGAGGCGGGAGGGGTAGGTTTTAAGGCAGATCTGGATTTTGGCCAGTTGGGAGTGATAGATGTGGGAAGAGGCTATAGACATACAGATTCCTTTGGCTCTAGGTTGCAGACAGGAAGAGGCACGGGGATGAGGGGGGTTCCTTGGGGTGCCTTCCACAGAACTTGCTTGCTGGAAAGGGTTAAGGGTAAGGGAGGATGAGGATGACTCTGAGGTTTCTATTTGGACAGCTGAGTGAAGGGGAAGAGAAAATTCAGGACAGAAGGATATCTTTCAAAGTGACGTCTCAAAGTGCCCCAGAGAAAACTCTGGAGTCTGTTTCTGCAGAATATGTCCATGTGCTGGGTCCCTCCCAAACCCCTCCCCACTGGCCTGCTTTGGTGTCTTTGTTGGAGTCTCTGCTCTCTTTGGAAGAGAACCTTCCTTTGAACTTCCCCAAGGACAGCGACCTTGGACATCCTTGACTGCACAGCCCCCAGCCTGCCTGGCTTCAGCCTTCCCCAGGCCCTGCTTCAGTTTCTAGAATCCTAGCCCAGGGGCCCCAGTGGTCCAGATTCTTAGACAGGAAAGATGAGAAGATAATAACTTGTGACATGCCAGGCTCGGGATGCCTGGGGGACATCTGTGCAGACATTTCTAGTGGGAAAGAGTTCAGAGGAAGAAGGGAACTATGTTTGGAAGCCAAAAACACAGGGGCATGGCCAAAATCATTCAGAAAGAGCGTCAGTGGTGGAGAAAAAAGCCAAGGAAAGCAAAGATTGGCTTCTAAACAAAGCCAACATGAAGTGAATAGGACATGAAAGCCAGTGAAGGAGAATGAGGAATGATAATCACTAGGTCCCTGTGGACCAAGTGGAGAAGGTGTACCAGAAGCCAGAGGAGGCAAGCTTGAAGGAGGCCGTGAGCATCTTTATAAAACTATTGCACACAAGTAATTTTATCTAGACATGAAAAGACTTGCCAGCTTTCTAGCACGTGACACATACTGTGTCAAGAACAGCAGGCCCTCAGTCCCTCCCCTTTAAGACCTTACAGTTTAGTAGAAGAGATACATAACTAGAAGCATGGGGCAAGTTGCATAGCAGGAAAAGGAGAGGGTGGGATGATTTGAGAAGATAACATTGAAGCATGTACATTACCATATGTAAAATAAACAGCCAGTGGGAGTTTGATGTATGACACAGGGAACCCAAAGCTGGTGCTCTGTGACAAGCTGGAAGGATGGGGTGGGGAGGGACATAGGAGGGGGTTCAGGAGGGTGACGAACATGTGTGCCTGTGGCTGATTCATGCTGATGTATGGCAGAAACCACTCCAATATTGTAAAGTAATTACTGCCAATTAAAATAAATAAATAATTTTTAAAAAAAAAGAAAAATGGGGCAAGCTGTAGGATATGAGGGGAACTCAGAACCAAATACATTGAACAGGTAGAGCAGATGGTTAGGGCTTCAGAGAGGAGGTGACTTTTAAGGAGAGACAGGTGCAGAGTTTTCCCAGGTGGACTTTTTTCCCACAATGTAGACTTTTCCCAGGTGGGCAAACCAGAGTCAATGGGAGCTCTCACAGGCTGTCTGCATGAGCATGGGGGTAGGGTAAAGTAGGAAGACAGGGCTGCAGAGAGAGATGGGCCTGAAGAATACCCAGGCTCCAGACTGCTGAGGGCTTTGCAGTTGGAGTAACAGAGTTTTGGTCAGAGTATGTTTCCTGCAGCTGCCGTAAGAAATCACAGACCTGATGGCTTCAAGCGAAATAAACGTTCTATCACAGTTCCGGAGGTTCTGGAGGCCAGAAGGCCAGAATCAGTGTTGGCAGGCTGCAGCCATCCTCCAGAGGCTCTTGGGGAGGGTCCTTCTTGCCTTTCCCAGCTTCTGGAGCTGCTAGTGTTCCTTGCTGTGACCTCGGTGCTCTGTAATTGTGCTGTGTCCCCCTCTTATAGAGGACACTGATGATGGCACTTGTGGGGTGCATCTGGATGACCCTATCTCAGAATCTTTCACTTAATCTCATCTGCAAAGATCCTTTTTCTGTATAAAGTCTTATTTCCAGGATCCAAGGATGAGCGCTTGCATATCTCTGGGGGCCTAATTCAGTCGGGAAAATAAAATAGTATGGCTGGCAATTGTGTAGATTATCTTCCCAGAAGAGAATAGAATGGGCTGGAGAAGCCCATATTGGAGTCAGGGATGTTCATCACCTTAGAGATTACTGGTGAAGTATCTATAAGGTGGGGGAGAGGGCTTTCTGGATGGCTCAGTGGTAAAGAATCTGCCTGCAATGCAGGAGACACAAAAGACGTGGATTTGATCCCTGGGTTGTGAATATCTCCTGGAAGAGGGCATGGCAACCCACTCCAGTATTTTTGCCTGAAGAACCCCATAGACAGAGGAGCCTGTTGGGCTACAGTCCATAGAGTCACAAAGTACTGGACACGACTGAAGCAACTGAGGATGCATACACGTATGCACATCCATTACAGGTGCCCAAGGCCTGACCTCCATGAGCACTGGGCTGGATGGGAATAAGACCCCAGCTGGAAAGTCATGTTAATGTCTTTAAGTTTTGGGGACAGAAGTCCAGTCACAGGGGTTGAAAGTCACAGGAGACTTCACTTTTTTTAACCATCTACTGGATGCTGAGCTAATTATCAAGGGCAGTGACAAGCCTGCATGTGTTTGGCAGTGTAGGGTGGAGCCTGGAAGATAGTGCCAGAGAGGAAAAGGAGGTGGAGAAACATGGCAGCTTTGAAAAAAATCATCGCCAAGTTGAGGCAACTTGTCTCTGTTTTATTGCAACCAGCAACCATGAAGCAGGGAAAAGATTTTTGTTAACTAAGAATCTTATAGATTTTTGAGTCTTAAATAATATCATCTAATAAATTTGCTTAGAAATGGGCCGTGAAATAGGAAATCTGGTTTCCAAACAAAGTGATTTATAAGCCTAGCCTTCCCTGTGTTCACCAGGCCACCAGCCATCAATGGTTCTGCCCCAGCTAGGGCCTAGCTGCCCAGACTCCTCCCTCTCCTGACCCCTAGAGGTCCAGCTATCCCTGGACGATGAAGGAGCAAGAATCCTGAACTTCTAACATCGAGGGACCCAAGTGGTAACCAAGTCACTTGTACACAAAATCCTGTAGCATTGCAGCTCTTTACTCACAGGAACAGATTAGCTGAGTTTCCACAGGCTGGTTGGCTTCTGGGTACCTGAGGGTGTTCCATGAAAGATGCAAATTCTGGAACAAGGAATCCCATTAGTACTGGTCTCCCTCCCCTACCTCCCCATCCACGCTGCCTCCTGCTCCGGCTGTTGACTGGCTGCCTGCTCGGCATGACTGCTGTCCTCCTGGGTGTTGCCAGCCTCAGCCCTCAGGTGCCAGGCTTGGGCCATGTCATGTGGCACCCTCTCAGCTTGCAGCTCTTCTCCTCATGAGCTTAGACTGAAGCCACAAGCACAGGGCACAAGGTCAGCCATCAGATTTCCACCCCATCCCAAGACCCCACCTCCGTCTTAACGCTCTCCTCCCTTCACTGCCTTTATCAGAGAAAAGCCTCATGCAGGTTTGTTCTTGTCAGACCTTCCTTAGTTTGGGTTGATTCTGAGGCCAACACTATTCATTACGTACACATTGGTTAACTAAACAAACATGAAGCTTAGGAAATGCGCCCCAGATGCTCCAATAAGCACCCATGTTGATGAACTGATAGACTCACAGGCCCAAGTGCTGCTAGGCTGGCTGCAGGGCATTAAAAAATCCTCTTAAAAAGGAATAATTCTAATTTTTCCTTGAGGCTCTTTTCTTAGGAACTAAAGTTCTTGACTGGGATCTTGTTTTCTCTAGTTATTTGGTTTTTTTATTATTCTTTTCTATTTCATTTCTTTTTTGAAATTTTATTGAAATATAGCTGATTTACAATGTTGTAATTTCTGCTGTACAGCAAAGTGACTCAGTTATAAATACACATTATTTTTTATGTTCTTTCCATTTTGGTTTATCTCAGGATATTGAAGATAGTTCCCTATGGTACACAGTAGGACCGTGTTGTTTATCCATCCTAAATGTAATAGCTGGTAGCTGCTAGCCCCAAACTCCCAACCTTTCCCTCCCCCACACCCTCAATGTTCTTTTTGAAGGTAGGAGAGGAAACCTATCCCGCCATCAATTATGAGGGGGGCTTTGTTGCAATATCATTTTAAGATGCTATCATTTTTATCATTAAATATAAAGGTTATCAAGTAAGTTTTACAGTTTCTTTGGCCATAAATACCAACACACATAAAGACATTAAAAACAATCACAAACCTGTGTGGTAGGCAGTTAGAGCAGTTAGAGCTGAACCTGGCCACTGACTGCTGGGTACAGAGTTCTGGTCTGACAGGCAAGTTCACTGGGGCCATGTGCACCATGGGAGGTGGGCCCACAGGCTCTCCTGTGAGTGTGTGTGTGTGTGTGTGTGGACATGCGCGAACACACAGAAGAAATCACCACCACTCCTGTAGAATTCTGGTATGGAGTCAGGCGAGGAAAGGCTCATCTTGTAAAACTCTCAGCTTTGTCGCCACCGCTCCAAGAAGAGGGGTATCCATCCAGTGAGGGCTGTGCGTGGGTATGGCTGCAAGAGCACTTGTGTCAGACTAGACAGGCCTGGAAAGGCCAGGGCACCAGGTAAAGTTCCTCCAAGGGAACCAGGAGCAAGGCGGACGGTCAGTGGGGCATTTACAGCCACCACTGTCAGCAGAGCCTGGGGACCAGGTTGGACGGAGGTGGCAGGGGACACTGATGGGCATTTTATTTTCCTGAGAACCAGCAGGGATTGTTAGACACTACCTCAACAGCAAGGAGGAAGAAGGCTATTCTCTGGGAAGTCAGGTGGCTTCAGGATGGCCAAAGAGAAGCTTAGCTTCAAGCCACGACAGCAGGAGGCAGGCAGCCGGCCACCTTGGCTCTCCCAGCTGGGGTGACTACTGTATGCCCAACAATTTTGTTTAAATGAGAACCCAGTGGAGGACTTTAAAGATGCGAGTCCATTGTACTGTATTGCACTGATCTGGGGACTCCACTTTATTATGAGGTTTTACTTAAAATTTTTTGGCTATAAAAAAGCCAAAGACACCAACTCTCCTTTGTCAGTACTGCCATGGCCACCACCTAAGGAATTACGGGGCTCTGGCCTCTTAATTTTTTAATTTAATTTTTTTCTTGGCACAACATGTGGCTTGCAGTATCTTAATTACCTGACTCGGCGTTGATCCTGGGCCCTCAGCGGTGAAAGCACAGAGTCCTAACCGCTGGACCACCGAGGAATCTTCCAGCCCCTTTCAACGTGCATGCGGCACCAGGTTCTGCCATTCCAGCCCCTCACTCTCTTGGCCTGTTTCCTCTTCTTCTGTATCGAGATCTAAAATACACCCTGAGTCTACTACTTAAAGGCTGGTTCTGCTTAGTGTCAGCTAACGCTTTATATAAAGTCCAGGGAGTAAACGTTCCAGGCTTCAGGGGCTGTGTGGTCAGTCTCAGATGGAAAGCAGCCCCAGACAAGAGGCAAACCAGTGAGCAGCGCTGTGTTCCTGTAAAGCGTCCCGTCAGGATGCCAAAATGTGCATTTCATATAATTTTCCCGTGTCTCAAAATATTATTCTTTCTTTGACTTTTTCTCAACCCTTAAAAAACCTGTTCTTAGCTGATGCACCATACACAAACAGAAGGCAGGCCAGCTTTGGCCCATGGGTTGGGTTTCCTGACCCCCGCCCTACTGTACCCCGGGATGAGGAAGCCCCAGGTGATAGCTTTCTGGGTGAGTCAGGTAAACTTTAGACATATGACTCTGGACTACTCAATCCACAGATAACCCAGAACTCTCTAAGTTCTTTCTGTTGTCCTCTCCTTCCTTTCTTTTCTCCTGAATATTCCCAACCCGTGCTCTCTTCTTCCGGAGTCTCTCTCTTTCTCTCTCTGCAGGCAGTCAGTCTGTGTGGACCCGGTTGGAAGCTGGCCCTGCCGGGTCTGCTTGTGATCCGTGGCCCTGCCTCCAGCCCTGACATCTCCAGCCTCTGCCTCTGTCCTGCCACCTCACTTCTCCATGTGCTGGGGGTGAGCTCTGGGCTTCACTGTGGAATTTATTGGCAAATCTCCCATTTTGTTGAAGACCTCTCCCTTCAGTTTGCATCCTTTTGGTTTTGGAGGATTAAATGGGGGTCCACTTAGAGATAGGAGGCATGGGAAGTAATGGAGTTAGATGTTGGATACCAAATACCAGATACCAAAATAATGCCAGGAATTGCAGTAGAAGAAGAAATTCTGGGGGTTTTATCGTGCCTCTTGCCTAATAACCTTGTCTTCCACCAGTGAGGCCTGTTTAGCCAATGACCCCCTCACCTACACAGCTGTTCCATCAGAATCCCGGGCATCCCAGCACCCCCTCTTAACAGAGGTTCAGTTCAGTTCAGTGGCTCAGTCGTGTCCAACTCTTTGTGACCCCATGGACTGCAGCACACCAGGCTTTCCTTTCCATCACCAGCTCCTGGAGCTTGCTCAAACTCTTGTCCATTGAGCCTATGATGCCATCCAACCGTCTCATCCTTGTCATCCCCTTTTCCATCTGCCTTCAATCTTTCCCAGCATCATAGTCTTTTCCATTGAGTCAATTCTTTGCATCAGGTGGCCAAAGTATTGGAGTTTCAACTTCAGCATCAGTCTTTCCAGTGAATATTCAGGACTGATTTCCTTTAGGATTGACTGGTTTGATCTTGCAATCAATCCAAGGGACTCTCAAGAGTCAGAGGTTGATTCTATGAATTAGTGGGTGTCCAGGACCATGAGCTCAGTGACCCTGAGCTGCTACTCCTGGAAACCATCAGGGGGGCCCTCCAGGCACAGCATTTGGTCAAATGTAACCTTGTCTTGGGGGTGGTTCTGTTTAGACACTTGATGTGTGCTGCAGACCTGATGGCACTGGGCAACACAGTAGCAGTGCCGACTCGGGTTCCTTTCACACTGTCACTCTAGGGAACTCTTCCCCAGCCCCGCGCACAGATACTACTACTACTACTATTACTACTTTTTCTTCAAATGCAAAAATTTGGACTTAGTGTGTTCGTAAGTTGCTCAAGGTCATATCCAAGCAAGAGCAAAGATGTTGAGCCAGAGCTCAAGCTGTCAGGCCCTACCCACCAGGCCTGGGCCTGTACTTAGGAGAAGCCACCTTCCAGTACATTAAACCTTCTGGTTTGACCCAAACTTCCATCATTTTCTGTTCAAGTTCAGAGTTCTGGAACATCATGGAAATGGAATGTTCTAAAGAACAGAGCACTCTGTGGTCCTTGGGGTTGTGAAGGAACCTCTTCCTGTGCCTCCCCAGTGCCTGGGCTCTGTGTGAGAGTGTGTCAGATCCAGAGAAAACCATTCCTCTGGGACTCAGCATAACAGGGGGCTGATGGGCTTGGATGTTAGGCCTCATGGTCGCATGTATCATAAAGGAAAACGCCAGAGGTGCAGGACAAAAGATGTTGGCTGCCATTCACCCAACTTGGGAATCATGTCCAGACCTGACATTTTGTTTCCTTATAGGAAGAACTATGACATCTGTTGATAAAGCTTGAGTCAATTTTTGGATGGGAGAGTGACTTTCAGGTGCTCTCACATCCCCGCCAGGCTCTGGGCCTCAGGCCACAGTCCAAAGGGACAGCTTGTGTCCAGAGGGGGTGTGACTCTGGCTTGGAAATGGAGAAAACCCCTCCCATGGGACGTGAAACCAGCATTGCCGGGCTGAGCCTGCCTACTGTGAGGAATGCAGCCCTGTGTCTTGCAGGGAGAAGCCTGTCCAGAAGTCGCTTTGAAGCCTACTCTATCAGTGCCAGAAGGCTTTGCAACAGGAGCTTATCATCACAGCAGCTGCCTGGCAGCCCCTCACGGCCACACAGCAGAGAATGTTTTGAACTATGTTGGCTGCACATCTGCTCACGCCCAGATGCCCAGACCCTTGTGGGTCCTTGGTTTTCGACTCAGGCCCCTCTGATACGGGTGCTGGGCCCGCCTCTCTGCTCCCATCCTGCAGTCTGCTCCCACCAACATGGTTTTCTGTGGCTGAGTTAGAGGAACATAAGGTCAGTGAAATACAGCTTGAATTATCACTTATATGTGGAATCTTAAAAAATGATACAAATGAACTTGTTTGCAAAACAGACTCATGGACATGGAAAGCAAATTCATAGGTACCAAAGGGAAAAGGGGGAGAGGGATGAATTAGGAGGTTTGGATTAATAGATACACACTATTGTATATAAAACAGGTAAACAACAAGGACCTACTATATAGCACGGGGACCTCTACTCAAAATCTTAGAACAATCTATAATAGAAGAGAATCTGAAAAAGAACAGATTTAGATATATATGTATAATTGAAACATATTTTGCTGTACACCTGAAGCTAATACAACATAGTAAATCAACCATACTTCAGTTAAAAATAAATATATAAAATACAAACAAACAAAACCCTAAGCTCAAAGCATGTAGTATTAGGAACAGTTAAAGAGAGGGAGTAATGAGTTTCTGGAGAGGAGAAATGATTCATGTTTATACTGACCCCTCCCCTCTCCAGTTTGCCTCCTCATTTTGCGCAAACCCTCCTGAAAGCACTGGACTGGCGTGAAGTGTGGCGCCTGGCACCGTGGCCCTGGCTGACCACCCCATCGAGTGCAGTGACCCCTCCCTCCTGTGCTTTAGTTGGAACTGCTGGGCCTGGTGTCAGAAGATGGTCACTGTGAACAAGCTGTCCTCTGGTCAGAACGTCAGCTCTTTCCAAAAGCAGAGCAGTGTACTTTGACACAGGAAAAGAGAAGTCCCTTATAACTGGGGAGCAGGTGGCTTTCCCAGGCCTGCTTAGCTCCCAGTTTGAGGAGGCTGCCCCTGTGTGTGAAGCCCCTGCAAGAGGCTTCTGCTCCCAGGTTCCCTCTGGTATCTAAGATGACCTTCCTGCTCTCACCCAGCTACTCACCTCAGATGCTCAGATCCAACCTGGGTGTGTCCTCACCATGCACTAGCCCCACTCATGCCACCTGGGGCAACTGAGCCAGACTTGTGGCTGATTGGTTTCTCTGGGCCTGGGATGTGAGGGGAGGGGGCCAGGCAAGAGCTGGATGGCTGGCTTCACTACGGAAACATGTTCTGGGCTTTAGGCTAATCTCTGTTTTTCTTCCTTAGTCTGTACTGCTGAGCCAAGAGTCTTAACCATGGCCACATGGGGTGCATAGGGATGTACCTTGGATTCTGAGCCCCAAGCCTTAGTTTCTCTGCTTGTAAAACCAGAAGCAGGAGCCTGTCTGAGTGTCTCACCAGGCTGGTGTCTGCACGGGGATTCTGGTCATGAATCAGAGCCCCAAGCCAAGGATACTGGAGAAAGAGGGGAGGGAGAGGAAAACACACACACACACACACACACACACACACGCACACACAGACTGCTTCTTGGAAGGAGCAGTACAAGCTGTTAAAATGCTAAATGGCCAGGCAGACGGCAATGTCCCTTTGGTTTCTTTTATGCCTTTTACTGGAACACTCAGGGATGAAACCTTCCCTGAAACAATAAAGAGATAATTTATCAGCTGGCTTCGTCTCTGCCTTGACTCTCTTTTTCAGGATGCTGTCCATTCCCAGAACTCTGAGAGCCCTTTTCCTCTTTTTTGTTTGCATTTTCTTGGTTTGACTGCTTCTGTCTTACTTGCTGGTTCCTCTTCCTTTTGATGACTGACTTTTAGCATCTCTTCACTGTCTAATCAAATAAGCAAAGCCTCTGGATCCCTCACTGTGTTTCTAAATCTCACGTAAATATAAGTGCATTGTGTCCACAGATTGGACTGAGAAATTTTAAAACCCAAATATTAGGCCTTGGTTTTAGGCATTTATCAATGGTTGTCTGCATGTAGTGGGCACTGTACCAGTCGAAGGAGGCACAAAAGTGGTGAAGTGCAGTAGAGAGATAATCAATAGTGATTTTGGAACTATAATAAGCAGGTATTGTTGAGAGTGAACTCAACTGAGACAAACGACAATGAATTTACAGAGGCCGTGCAGCCCTTAAGAGTGACTCAAACGTGGTGTGTGACCGGAAGTCTAACTGAGGCAGGGTCTGTGTTGACTTCGGAAGCTTGGTGATGTCAGGGTCAGGGTGGGCATCTGGCTGGGCTCTCACTCTTGCTCCATGATCAGAAGGTCCACCTCGGTGTAGCCTCACGTCTGAGTTCAAGGTGACCCAGCCAGGTGAAGGGGTGCATGTAGGTGAAGAACCAGGAGCAAAGGTTGGATTGGTCCACATCTGCCTCAAGCCACCCTGGACTGAAGGACAGGAGGCTGAAGATGGAGCTGTTTACAGCGAGTGGCTGAAAGATGGAGGAGACCAGACAGTCCATAGATGACAGCAACAACGGGTTTAGAGGCAGCTGTGTCCAAAGCACTCACTGCAAAGGAGCAGTCATTAGGAAACAGTGGAGCCAGGAGAGCAGATGACATGCCCAGTGAGTCCCGGACTCACAGCACAGAGACAAACCGCAGTCCCTGGGTGAAGGATTGGGGGCGGCAAGGATTTGGGGAAGAGGCATATGGGGCTTCCTGGGTGGCGCAACTGTAAAAAACTGCTAGCCAGTGCAGCAGATGTAAGAGACTCAGGTTTGATTCCTGGGTCAGGAAGATCCCCTGAGGAGGACCCAGTAACCCACTCCAGCGTTCTTGCTTGGAGAATCCCATGAACAGAGGAACCTTGCAGCCTTGTGTCCTAAAGAGTCAGGCACAACTGAAGTGACTTAGCATACACTGGTCCTCTCAGGCCTCAGCTGTGGAAACAAGTCCAGGATCCAGGCTGGGGTGTCATCTTACAATGATACATTTAGAAATTCTGAAATTCTGCAGGCTCCTTTTTTTCAGGGACAGGCATTCCTCCTCTGAGCAGCCCTGGTTTTCTTGGTAGCCTAGAAAGTAAGGACGGCTTTATCTGTTTTCCCTCTGCCTTGGGTTTTCACTGATATGCTCCAGGTGGGAGCATGCACAGAAGAGCATCCTTGTGTGGACCGATCACTCTGCATCTGCTTAAACAGAGTGGAGTCAGCCTCTCTGAGTGGCACACTGCAAACAAAGAAATCACTTTTTGCTTTTCCTGCTTTGCCAAGAGACACTTGGCCCAAACATCACCCCTCTCTCAAGATTCTGTAAATCAAAGCCCATAGTACTTCTTATCTGTGCCTCAGAAAAGTGTGCTCGAGATCAAGGATGCTGTGGCCAACTGCCTGGAGGAAAGCAGGCCAGCTGTAAATAGCCCCTTCTGGGAGCACTGGGTGTCACACTGGGCCAGAAATTCATTTACCTGGATGAGAATCAAAACCCATCCTGGAGAGAGGTCCTTCCCTAACCAGCTCAGGCAGTTGGGTTCGTGATGTCTTGGGTCCCTGAGGGACCACGGCAGGTGTGGGTCATGGCTGGCCCAGGTGTGGCCAAAGATACAGCAGGAGCACAGTCAGATGGAGATGATAGTGGGAGGTGATGGTGAGAGGTGGAGGGATGCAAGATCTTCCCCTCTGAAGCACCTGGAGCCTTGAGGCTGGGGTACAACAGTGCAGGGTGGAGGCCAGGACAGGGGGCCCCACCTGGTCATTTTGGGTGTGTTTTCCCTTTTATTTGTATATGTTATTGTTTAAAAGCCTTTTTAGTGTTTTAACCTATGGCTAGGTTAACTTATCAGTTTATTATTATTAGCAAAACAATAAAATAACAGATTAGGAAGTCTGGAAAACAAAGAAAAAAATCACCTATGGCCCTACTGCCCCACTGCAGTTTGATAGATGATTGATTTATTTAGAACAGAGAAAATCTGTGGGGTTTTTTTTTTTCATGCATTTTTTCCTTTGGTGTTCTAATGTCTGAGATTTGCACAGTGACACAAGTCACTAAATATTCAGGTCGCCCCATCCTCGGATTATTTTGCCTTCTGTTTCTTCCTTTTTCTCCTGAGTGCCTTACGTGCATGTTCAGTCGTGTCTGACTCTTTGTGAGCCCATGGACGGTAGTGCATTGGATTTCCCAGGCAAGAATACTGGAATGGGTTGCCATTTTCTATGCCATGGGAACTTCCCAGTGCAGGGATCAAACTGTTGTCTCTTGCATCTCCTACATTAGTAGGCTGATTTTTTATCACTGAGCCACCTGGGATGCCCCATTCTCTTGGGTGGTATCACTTAAAATTCCTTTTGCTAATTGAGAATTCTGTTGCTAGTGGACTCAAATTTTTTGTTACTTTTCTACAGTTTCCTCATCTTAGGTTCATTATTTCCTTAAATACACTGGTCCGCTAATGTGAGAGCCACGGACACTTCAGGCCACAGACATTTCAGAATCCAAAGGCCACTGTGAAACAAGCACAGGGAGCTTGCTTATATGCACCCCAGGCTGGAACAGCTCTGAAGACCCATCCGCACCCTGTGTTCTGGGAACTCTCGGGAGGAAGGGCATTACTTACTCATTCCCACTCATCTTTAAACAAAAACATTGAGTTAATGGTCCATAATATTGACCTGAACTGTCTGGAACTTAACACACCTCATTTCCCAAAGGACTCCTGGAAAATTTCACCCCTAATGACCAAAGCTGATCACAGGAGGAGATACAGAGCTGTAGACACTCCTCCTTGAGGCTAGAAGACACCTTTGTCCCCTCTGCCCCTTTGGGGGGCTGGGGCCTTGCCGTCATCAGTATCTGAAGCTCTCCACTTGTGTAAAGGGGGCTTTTGACACTACTTGGCAGGATATTACATCCTTGGACTTCTAGATGAGATGCCGATGTTAGTGATGACTTGCTCACATTAACATAAGCTCTACGTTTGTATCTCAGTATAGCTCCACTACCTGAAAAGGGGTTAAATTTCACCCTTCTTTCTTTACTGCTTGGGCAGTTATTGAGCTCAGCAACAGTGCATTTTGTCCCCATCCTGTTAAACACCGGGGCCAAATGGGCATCATAGGGACTCTTGGATAAGGAGTCCTGCCCCTGATACAGGTCACAGCAAGATGACTCAGGCTGTGAAAGTGCTAGAACCACAATACCAACCAAATTAACCTGGGAGGAACATTCTGGATTTTCATAACTCAAAATACTTGTGATTTTAACTTAGAAGACCAATTATGTATTCTATGCATGGGTATGCAGAATCATCCTTAACTTTTAGAAAGCTATTCAAATTTTGTGAGAATTATCATCTATGGAAGGAATCATTCTAATCCTAGAATGAGCACTTTTTCCTTTTCTTGTTTTATTGAAATGTAATTGTATAAGCTTAAGGTATACAGCATAATGATTAGGCTTTCATAAACTGTAAAATAATATCACAATAAATTTAGTTAACATCCATCATCTCATATAGATACAAAAAAAAAAAAAGAAGAAGAAGAAGAGTTCTTCCCCTTGTGATGAGAACTCTTGGGATTTACTCTCTTCACACACCACACATTTAAAATGTACCATATAGCAGTGTTAACATTAATCATCTTGTTGCTGGTTACATTCCCAGTACTTATTTATCTCAGGACTGGAAGTTTGTACCCTTTGACTATCTTCCTCCGAACTCCTCGACTCTCATCCTGTCCCTAACTTTGGCAACCACAAATCTGATCGCTTTTTTCAGTGAGCTTTCAGATTTCATGTATAAGTGAGCTCATATCATGTTTGTCTTTCTCTGTCTGACTTATTTCACTTAGTGTAATATCCTCAAGATGTATTGTCACAACTGGCAGAGTTTCCTTTTTATGGTCCAGTGATATTCCATTGTGTGTGTGTGTGTGTGTGTGTGTATACACCACAACTTCTTTATCTAGTCATCTGTGTTATGTCTTGGTTATTGCAAACAATGCTGCTATGAACATAGAAGGGAAGGTATTAATAGCTCTGCAACAGAGTGTTTTCTTCTCATCAAATGCATTGCCAGAGGTGGAACTGCTGGATCATAAGGCAGTCCTATTTTTAATTTTTGAGCAATGTTCATACAGTTCTCCACAGTGGCTGCACCAACATTCCACCAGCCATGCACACAGCTTTCCTTTTTTCCACATTCTCACCAGCATTTGTGATCTTTTGTCTTTTTGACAATAACACTCTGACATTGTGAGGTGATATCTCACAGTGGTTTTGATTTGCACTTCTCCAATGATTAGTGATGTTGAACATCTTTTCATATACTTGTTGGCCGTTCATATCTCTTCTTTGAAAAAAATGTCTGTTCAAGTGCTTTGCCCATTGTTTAACAGGATTTTTGTTTGTTTGTTTCCTTTCTGTTGAGTTGTATGAGATCTTTATATATATTAAATATTATCATATATGTGGTTTGCAAATATTTTTTTCCCATTTTGTGGGTTGCCCTCATAATATTGATTCTTTTGCTGTGCAGAAACTTTTCAGTTTGATGTAGTCCCACTTAATCACTTTTGCTTTTTTGGCTTGTGCTTTTGGTGTCACATCCAAAAAGTCATTGCCAAGACCCATAGCAAAGAGCTTTTTTCTTGCCTTTTCTTCTAGGAATTTAATGGTTTCCAGTCTTACACTGAAATCTTTAATCCATTTCAAGTTAATTTCTGTGAGTGGTGTAAGATGGTCTAGTTTCATTCTTTTGCATGTGAATATCCAATTTCCCTAGCACCATTTATTGAAAGAATTTTTTTTTCTATATTGAGTATTCTTGGCTCCTCTGTCAAATTAGTTGATGAAATGGGTTTCTTTCTAGGATCAGAATGAGCACTTCTAACATGTGTGCCTGGGCTTGGCAAGCATGGTGGGGAGGCAGCTGGAATGGAAACCCCACTGGCCTGGAATGCTGGTGCTAAGCCTTGAATTGCAGCATTTATAATTTGCTCCATGGCTTTAGCACATTCTTCAGGATGGTTTTGCTCCAAAAGAGTTATTCCAGTTTTGTTTTTGATGCCCAGGGGTGATGTCTGGCTCAGTCAGAAGTTGAAAGTGAAAAGCTATGCTACATGGTTCAACCCAGTACCAACTACTGAACAAAAACCTGTGATGTGCTTACTTGCCACCATAATAGATGCTATGAGGGAAAAGATAGAGATGCATTCTAGATGACTCAGAATCTGGAGGAAGACACAGCTGTGCAGTGAGGATGCATCTTGTAGAAATATGGGAGAGAGTGCTGAGTCATGGCCTGGTGACAGGGAGCCTCACAGACACACTGACATTTGTATGTGTCCCAGGGAACAAGAGGGATTCTCAGGGTGAAAAGAGAGAATGGGCTCCCCAGGCCAAAGGAATGTTGTCTACGAGGACACATCATGATGCAGGTCAGGGGCCATGCCAGGAAGTGTGAGCAATTTGGTGATAAGAATGTGCAGTGCTGTGTTTAGAAGGGCATGGCAAAAGTGGACAGTGGCTGGAGCAGAAAAGCCTTGTTGTTTGCTCTTCTGGTTTTTTTATACTATTAGTGAAAAACTTACTATGGCTTTATAAAGAAATAGCAAAACAGCGCAGCAAAGCTTGATGTCAACAGCATAGATGCAGTGAAATTCCCTAGGATTCTCCTAGACAGCAGTTCTCCTACCTTGAATTCTCCCAGGCATTAAACATTAAAAAGAAAAGAGGAAGACAAGACGAAAAGACAAAAGCATTCACCAAGATCTTAACTGAATTGGAAAAATGATAAAGCCAGGAGGCAGAGGGGACTTGCTCCAGATGGCAGAAGTGGTGTCTGTTAATGAATCATCAGTGTAGTTAATTAAACATTTGGAGGAACATAATGAAAGATCATTTGAGAATCTTGGCTGAAAGGTTAGTTAAAGTTAACCTCAGCTGAGAGAGTTGGCTTTGTTCCATATAAGGAGTTACAGTTGGAGAAAGAGATAGTATACTTTTCACCTTTCATTTTGATTGATTGCTATTTTGGGACAAGTCGACAAAAAGAAATAACCTCACCAAAGCTCCTGCTTTATTTCTCAATTACAAACACATCTTCTAGAAATTCATGAAAGAAGGCTTACACTCAGCTAACAAATATATGAAGAGACGCTCAACCTCACTTCTAACCAAAGCCATGCAAACCAAAATATCAGGAAAGAATCACTTTATGCCCACCAACTGCCTAAAATATGGTCATAGAAAAGGTTAGCCAGATTGGTGATGGCAAAAATAGAAAGTACTCATTCAACAAAGTTCTGGTGACCAAATTCTGTATCTTAGACACTAACAGAATACTCAGAATAACAGAAGACTTTATCTCCTTTCATTAGTAACACAGCTTTTAGAAATACCTTAGGACATAATCTTCACCCTTACTTTTCTCCAAAGAAAATCCTACACTAAGTGTATCACATAAGCAAAGATAGTCCTGCAGCATCATTAATTATAAATAACTGAAAAAACACAGAAGTCACGTAATTGCCCTATATTAAAATTTGTATTAAATTATGACATTATATTAATAGTTCATTACTGCATTTGTCAGATAGGATAGCTAATGGCAATAATAAATAATTTCAGAAATTACAGTCACCTAACACACCAAAGGCTTGTCTCTTGCTCATGTGAGGCCCAATGTGAGAATCTCTTTTTCTAGACAGTGTCTCAAGGGGCCAGACTCCTGCATGATGGGAGATATGAGATACCCTCTCAGCACATGGCTTCCAGTGAAGGGAGAGGGAAGACGCGAAAAACTTACACCACCTCTTACAAAGTGATGTATCCCTTCTGCTCAGAGCCCTTTGTGTAAAACTAGTCACATGGCCTCAGCCTAGTTACTCAGTTTTGCCCATTTTCTGACTGAATTGTTTGTTTCCTACTGTGGTGTTTTAAAAGATATACTGTGAAAAAAAAAAATATTCTGGATATGAGTCTTTTGTCAGATAGATGGTTGAAAAATATTATTGTCCCTCTGTGGCTGTCTTTTTATCCTCTGAACAGTATCTTTTGTACAGTAGAAATTTTAAACTTTGATGAAGTCTGATTCACCAATTTTTTCTTCTGTAGATCAGGCTTCTGATGTAAAGTCTATGGGCTCTTCACCTTGCCCTACTTCTTAAGGAGTTTGCTTGCATTTTTCTCCTGCAAGTTTTATAGTTTTCATGTTTTACATTTTAAGTCTAGGATCCACTTTGAGTTAATTTTTCAAAAGGTGTGGGACTGACATTGAGGTTCTATATTTGCCTATGGATGTCCAGTTGCTCCACAACCATTTGCTAAGAAAGTTATCATTCCTCCATTGAGTTGCTTTGGTGTCTTTGTCAAAATCAGATGAGCATATTTTCATGGATCTATGTATGTGAGCTCTCTATCTGTTCCATTGATGTATGTGTCTACTTCAACAACACTTCACAGTTGCGGAATTGAGTAAGCTTATTCTTCCCACTTTATTCATTTTCAAAATTGTTTATCTATTCTATCACCTTTGCCTTTCCATATAAAATTTAGAATAATTTTGTCTATTCATTTTCAAAAGTGTCATTCAATTTCATTTTCAAAGTCATTTACCTATTCTATCACCTTTGCCTTTCCATATAAATTTTAGAATAATTTTGTCTATAGCTACAAAAACATCTTGGTAGGATTTTCATGGAAATTGTGTTAAACTCATGTAACAATCTGAGGAGAGCTCACATCTGTACAATATTGAGTCTTCCAATCTTATATCTCTCTTAATTTCATTTTTTATTTCTTTCATCAATTTTGTGCAGTTTGGAGTATGTAATTTCTGTTTTGTAGATTCACACTTAAGTATTCTATTTATGAGTGATTATAAATGATAATCCATTTTTAGTTTCAGTTGCTTGTGTTCATGGCTACTATATAGAAATATAGCTGATTTTAATTTTATATTCTGTGACTTTGCTGAGCTTACTTATCCTAGAAGGTGCTTTTTTCATATTCCTTGGACTTTTCTATATAAATAATGACACTATCTGCAAATTAATACTATTTCATTTCTTTTCAAACTGTATGCCTTTTAATTCCTTTGCTTACCTTAATAGATTGGCTAGAACTTCCAGCACTGTATGAGGTAGAGGTGGTGGGTGTGTATATCTCAGTTCAGTTCAGTTCAGTCGCTCAGTCATGTCTGACTCTGCGACCCCGTGGACTGCAGCATGCCAGACTTCCCTTTCCGTCACCAACTTCCGGAGCCTGCTCAAACTCATGTCCATCAAGCCCATGATGCCATCCAACCATCTCATTCTCTGTTATCTCCTTCTTCTCCTGCCTTCAATCTTTCCCAGCATCAAGGTCTTTTCAAATGAATCAGTTCTTCACATCAGGTGGCCAAAGTATTGGAGCTTCAGCTTCAACATCAGTCCTTCCAATGAATATTAAGGACTTATTTCCTTTAGGATTGACTGGTTGGGTCCCCTTGCAGTCCAAGGGACTCTCAAGAGTCTTCTCCAACACCACAGTTCAAAAGCATCAATTCTTTGGTGCTCAGCTTTCTTTGTGGTCCAACTCTCACATCCAAACATGACTATTGGAAAAACCATAGCTTTGATTGGATGGACCTTTGTTGGCAAAGTGATATCTTTCTCTGCATTATTCTCAGTCTTAGAGGGAAATCATTCTTTCTTTCACTACTAAATATAATGCTAGTCGGAGAAGGCAATGGCACCCCACTCCAATGTTCTTGCCTGGATAATCCCAGGGACAGCAGAGCCTGGTGGGCTGCCGTCTATGAGGTCGTACAGAGTCAGACACGACTGAAGTGACTTAGCAGCAGCTGCTGCTAGGTGGCCTCAGTCGTGTCTGACTCTGTGTGACCCCATAGATGGCAGCCCACCAGGCTCCACTGTCCCTCGGATTCTCCAGGCAAGAACACTGGAGTGGGGTGCCATTTCCTTCTCCAATGCATGAAAGTGAAAAGTGAAAGTGAAGTCACTCAGTTGTGTCCGACTAGCAGCGACCCCATGGACTGCAGCCCACCAGGCTCCTCTGTCCATGGGATTTTCCAGGCAAGAGTGCTGGAGTGGGTTGCCATTGCCTTCTCCAATTAAGCACAACACTGCAATGCAATTCTGAGGTGAATTCACTGAAAGTTAGTATAGACTTCAGTCCTCTGTCAAGTTTTCCTCACTCTGGATGTCAACCATGAGTTCTGGGTTTCTCAGGCCACCTGAACTTATGACCAACTGGCTACAAATTCAGGGGTTCCACCTCAGGTTTGATAATTCACTAGAATGATTCACAGAATTCAGGAAAACCCTACACTTACTCTTAAAGTTTTACATTAAAAGACATAAATCAGGAACAGCAAAAAGAAGAGATTCAAAAGGTATGGTCTGGAAGGGCCTCCAGTGCAGAGCTTCTGTGTCTTCTCCTGAGGGACTCAGGATGTCTCATAACCTGGGCACATCAATAAGTTCACCAACCAGGAAGCTCAACCAAGTTTTGATGCCCATAGCGTTTATTGGGGTTCCATTACAAAGGCATGATTGATTGAATAGCTGCTCCCATTGCTGAACTCAATCTCCCTTCCTATCCCCACCCTGGACACTGGAAGACTGAGCTGATACCATGTAGATCAAAGCCCAAAGCCTTTAATGGTATGGTTGGCCTTTGTGTAGTAGCCAGTTCTAATTCTGAAACTATCTAGGGGCCCATCACTAGTTACTGAATTAGCATAGTTCAGACAGGGTCCCAGGACCCACAGTGAATGACAAAGATGCTTTTGTCACTGGGCAACTCCAAGGCTTTAGAAGCTTCTTCCCAGAAACCAGGAACAAAGACCAGACAAAATTTTTATTATATGATATCATGTGATTTTCTTCCTCAGTTCTGTTCAGTTCAGTCGCTCAGTCGTGTCCGACTCTGCAAACCCATGAATCACAGCACCCCAGGCCTCCCTGTCCATCACCAACTACCAGAGTTCACACAAACTCATGTCCGTGGAGTCGGTGATGCCATCTAGCCATCTCATCCTCTGTCATCTCCTTCTCTTCCTGCCCCCAATCCCTCCCAGCATCAGAGTCTTTTCCAATGAGTCAGCTCTTCCCATGAGGTAGCCAAAGTATTGGAGTTTCAGCTTTAGCATCAGTCCTTCCATTGAATATCCAGAATTGATCTCCTTTAGAATGGACTGGCTGGATCTCCTTGCAGTCCAAGGGACTCTCAAGAGTCTTCTCCAACACCACAGTTCAAAAGCATCAGTTCTTCGGCACTCAGCTTTCTTCACAGTCCAACTCTCACATCCATACATGACTACTGGAAAAACCATAGCCTTGGCTAGATGGACCTTTGTTGGCAAAGTAATGTCTCTGCTTTTCAATATGCTATCTAGGTTGCTCATAACTTCTTCCAAGGAGTAAGCATCTTTTAATTTCATGGCTGCAGTCACAATCTGCAGTGATTTTGGAGCCCAGAAAAATAAAGTCTGACACTGTTTCCACTGTTTCCCCATATACTTGCCATGAAGTGACGTGACCGGGTGCCATGATCTTAGGAATGTTGAGCTTTAAGCCAACTTTTCACTCTCCACTTTCACTTTCATCAAGAGGCTTTTTAGTTCCTCTTCACTTTCTGCCATAAGAGTGGTGTCATCTGCATATCTGAGGTTATTGGGATTTCTCCTGGCAATCTTGATCCCAGCTTGTGCTTCTTCCAGCCCAGCGTTTCTCATGATGTACTCTGCATATAAGTTAAATAAGCATGGTGACGATATACAGCGTTGATGTACTCCTTTTCCTATTTGGAACCAATCTGTTGTGCCATATCCAGCTCTAACTGTTGCTTCCTGAATTGCATATAGGTTTCTCAAGAGGCAGGTTAGGTAGTCTGGTATTTCCATCTCTTTCAGAATTTTCCACAGTTTATTGTGATCCACACAGTCAAAGGCTTTGGCATAGTCAATAAAGCAGAAAGAGATGTTTTTCTGGAACTCTCTTGGTTTTTCCATGATCCAGCAGATGTTGGCAATTTGATCTCTAGTTCCTCTGCCTTTTCTAAAACCAGCTTGAACATCTGGAAGTTCATGGTTCATGTATTGCTGAAGCCTGGCTTGGAGAATTTTGAGCAGTACTTTACTAGTGTTTGAGATGAGTGCAATTGTGCGGTAGTTTGAGCATTCTTTGGCATTGCCTTTCTTTGGGATTGGAATGAAAACAGACCTTTTCCAGTCCTGTGGCCACTGCTGAGTTTTCCAAATTTGTTGGCATATTGAGTGCAGCACTTTCACAGCATCATCTTTCAGGATTTGAAATAGCTCAACTGGAATGCCATCACCTCCACTAGCTTTGTTCATAGTGATGCTTTCTAAGGCCCACTTGACATCACATTCCAGATTGTCTGGCTCTAGGTGAGCGATCACGCCATCATGATTATCTTGGTCATGAAGATCTTTTTTGTACAGTTCTTTTGTGTATTCTTGTCACCTCTTTTTCATATCTTCTGCTTCTGTTAGGACCACGCCATTTCTGTCCTTTATTGAGCCCATCTTCACATGAAATTTTCCCTTGGTATCTCTAATTTTCTTCAAGAGATCTCTAGTCTTTCCCATTCTGTTCTTTTCCTCTATTTCTTTGCATTGATCGCTGAGGAAGGCTTGGCTTTCTTTCTCTCCTTGCTATACTTTGGAACTCTGCATTCAGATGCTTATATCTTTCGTTTTCTCCTTTGCTTTTCGCTTCTCTTCTTTTCACAGCTATTTGTAAGGCCTCCCCAGACAGCCATTTTGCTTTTTTGCATTTCTTTTCCATGGGGATGGTCTTGATCCCTGTCTCCTGTACAATGTCATGAACACCCATCCACAGTTCATCAGACACTCTATCTGTCAGATCTAGTCCCTTAAATCTATTTCTCACTTCCACTGTATAATCATAAGGGATTTGATTTAGGTCATACCTGAATGGTCTAGTGGTTTTCCATTCTTTCTTCAATTTAAGTCTGAATGTGGCAATAAGGAGTCCATGATCTGAGCCACAGTCAGCTCCGGGTCTTGTTTTTGCTGACTATATAGAGCTTCTCCATCTTTGGCTGCAGAGAATATAATCAGTCTGATTTCAGTGTTGACCATCTGGTGATGTCCATGTGTAGAGTCTTCTCTTGTGTTATTGGAATAGGGTGTTTGCTATGACCAGTGCGTTCTCTTGGCAAAACTCTATTAGCCTTTGCCCTGCTTCATTCCGTATTCCAAGGCCAAATTTGCCCGTTACTCCAGGTGTTTCTTGACTTCCTACTTTTGTATTCCAGTCCCCTATAATGAAAAGGACATCTTTTTGGGGTGTTAGTTCTAAAAGGTCTTGTAGGTCTTCATAGAACCATTCAACTTCAGCTTCTTTAGCATTACGGGTGGGGCATAGGCTTGGATTACTGTGATATTGAATGGTTTGCCTTGGAAACGAACAGAGATTATTCTGTCGTTTTTGAGATTGTATCCAAGTACTGTATTTCAGACTCTTTTGTTGACCATGATGGCTACTCCATTTCTTCTAAGGGATTCCTGCCCACAGTAGTAGATATAATGGTCATCTGAGTTAAATTCTCCCATTCCAGTCCATTTTCTTCCTAGCCAGTTAATATGATGTTAATACTGATTGATTTTAAAATACTGAAATATCCTTGCATCCCTAGAATAAAGACCACTTGGTTATGTACAATTTTTAAATATATTGCTAAATTTCATTTGCAATGTTTTTTTATGGAATTGTGTTTCTATATTCATGAGAGATATTGGCATGTGGCTTCCTTTTTTTCCTTGAATTATATTTGCCTGAATTTGAAGCCAGTGTAATACCAAGTTCATAAAATCAACAGAGAAGGATTCCTTTTTTCTTCTGTTTTCTGGAAGAGGTATGTAGAGTTGGTGTTAATTTTCTCTAAATCTTTGGTATAAATCTCCACTCAGAGGTTTTTACTTTGGGAAGTTTTAAACTATGAATTCAATTTCCATAATATGCATAGGGTCATTCGAATGATCTATTTCATATTGGATGAGCTATAGTAGTTTGTATATTTTGAGGAATTAGTCCATTTCATTAAGCTGTCCCAGTGGCACCTTTGCCCCGGAAGAGCCCAGCGTTTCAGCCCTGACTTGTCCTCAGGCTCTGCAAGTGCCCCAAGGGTTAACATATTTGCACAAGCTGGCCCATTCATCCGTGGCTCTTCCCTCTCTGGAATCCTGGACCCTCCAGTCTTCTTTGCTTCAGTGGCTCTCTGATGCATGGAAAATGATTTTTAAAATGTTTAATACTGCTTTTAAAGTTATTTTTGGCAGGACTAAACCTGCCAGAAGGTACTTACTCATAAATGAAAGTGTAACTCGGTTTCTCAGAATTCATGTGACAGTGTCATATATGAAAGACTTTATGTCAAAAGCACCTTTCCCATTGGTTAATGTACTGTGTGGAGTAAAGAATAGTGTCAGAGAGGGTGACTAGAAGTGTGGGCTCTGAGCTGGAGGTCCTGGCTTTGAACACTAGCACCCTACTGAGCTTGTGCTCTAGAGCTGCTGCTGCTAAGTTGCTTCAGTCGTATCCTACCCTGTGTGACCCCATAGACAGCACCCCACCAGTCCCTGGGGTTCTCCAGGCAAGGACATTGGAGTGGGTTGCCATTTCCTTCTCTAGTGCATGAAAGTGAAAAGTGAAAGTGAAGTCGTGTCCAACTTAGTGACCCCATGGACTGCAGCTTACCAGGCTCCTCCATCCATGGGATTTTCCAGGCAAGAGTACTGGAGTGGGGTGCCATTGCCTTCTCTGCCCTAGAGCTAGAATGCTTCAATTACTGAGCCCACGAGCTGAATCACCAAAGCCCCAGCACTTTAGAGCCTGTGCACTGCAACAAGAGACCCATCACAATGTGAAGCCTGCCTACTGCAACTAGAGAGTAGCCCTTGTTTGCTGCACCTAGAAAAAGCCAGTATGTGGCAACAAAGACCCAGTGCAGCTATACATGAACAAATAAATATATGAACAATATTTTTTTTAATGGAGAAAGTCTTAAAAATAAAAATAAGATGTAAAAAACAAAAAATTTAAATGGAGGTTATGAATTCATAATGATCACCAAAACAGAGAGAGACAGAGAAGTCCTCCATTTTCACTGTTTGTTGCAACAAAGAATCAATTTCTTATCTAAAAGCTTTTAAAGCATTATCATTCATTTTTTCCATTCTGCTGGCCAAATTGCTTCAGTTGGTAAATGAAAGATTTGCTTTAAAGACAAATGCCAGGGGGACTTCCCTGGTGGTCCAGTGGTCAAGATCCTGGGCTTCCACTGCAAGGGACACAGGTTCAATCCTTGGTCAGGGAACTAAGATCCCACAAGCCGTAGGGCAACTAAGTCATGAGTTGCGAGTGCTGAGCCCATGCTCCACAGCAAGGGAGAAATGTCCCCTCGCTGCAACTACTGAAAGCCCATAAGACACAATGAATACCCAGTTCAACCAAAAAAAAAAAAAAAGAGAGAGAGAGAATGCCAGTAAAAATGTATAGAAGAGATGATAGAATTAGAAAATCATTGACTTGAAATTTCTAATGAAATTGTTATCCAATAGTGCCCCAAAGGTAAGAGTCAGAAAAAAATGAATTGATATTTATAAACTGTCCTAGCATTAAGTTTCTTCTAAACTCCAAACTGTGCTATGAGAATAGAGTTCTTAATCTTAAGGGATGATAATAAATGAAGGTGAACAAGATGGTGACAACTCTTGTGTGAAATTGTTGCTGAAGTTGGAGTTGGTTGAAGAGAAGAGATTGAATGCCTTCAATCCTATGGGATCTCTTGTGCAGCTGACAGAGTATGTGTATTGCTGGGTGGCCTCTAAAGGTAGGATGCAAACCAGATGAGGGATGTTCTTGTTACCAACTGAGGTCCCTGGACTCTGATCAATAGAAATTGATAAGAGGAAAGGAGGCCAACAGGAAATCAGGCAAGGCTTTACTGGGGCTGCAGCATGAGAGAGTGAGAACAAGTAACAGGCGCTTTTGCTTGATCCCTGGGGAGGCAGGCCAGCTGGTTCCTTAAATGGGGTGAGGGTAGGGGTAGCTTGGGTGGTCTGTCTGCCTCCTTAGCGGTGCTGTGTGCAGGGATCATGAGCAGGACCCTGCTTTTGCTGCAGGCACCTCAGAAGTGGCAGTTCGTTTGGTCTTTTGGTATCTTGTTGTTTACAGTTTGCCCCAAATGCTCATATATACAGTTATTTTTAGTACCTCATAGTTTTGTGTTTGAGGGGATGTCTGTCCAGGTGAAAGCACTGCAACAAAGTATCCCAGGTCCCACCCTGTGTCATTCTGGAGAGTCAGAAAGGAAAGCTTTGATTAGTGTTAAAGAGAGAAATAGAAGCGGAGGGGGGTACATGCTAAGTAAAATCAGGAGACTGAGTCACCAGGTCCTGAGAGCATGTCCCCAGATGCTGAGCAGAGGGATCTGGTAGCGCCAGGCCAGGGCCCACAAAGCTGTGATTCTATGAGTCTGGCCCAGTCCCTGGACACTGCAGCTAGCTGTTCACGCCCATCTGCTGACATGCGTGGTGGGTCTCTGTCTGCTGCTGAGAAATCAGGCGGGCTTATTGGCCGGGAGGGCAGGCTCTGTGCTCCCACCAGGGATGGAGTTCTCAGCTCAGACTGCCTCCAGGGTAGCATGGTCTCTCTGGGGGCAGACCAAACCCAAGAGCTCTGCTATGTCTCTGTGGTTTGAAAAACAAGGCGGCAGTTGCACATGATGAGCGATTGTCTGATCTGGACCTGGAAGCCAGTGAGTGGTGCATGCAGGGGGGATCTCCCCTGAGTGGAGGGGTGGGAGAGAAGCCCTGGAGGAGGACTGGCTGGAGGGCCTCACGCTGCTCTCTGGGCTCTGATGGCTGTGTCTGTGTAAATACCTGTGTGCACACACATGCAGGGAGTGCTTTCAGCGAGCCTTTCTGCTTGTTTATCTCAGTGCTTCATCAGTTCTCCAAGCAGGGAAATCTGGAAATTACCAGGCCCCAGAGGGAGCTGGGCCCCCATGTCTACAGAACTTTCCCATGCCCTGAGCTTCACCTTTCCTCTCGTGATATTTCATCTTAATTCCATCTTGAGGCGGTCGCCCTATAAGTTTCTGCTGTGCGGAGAACCCAGGCTGGTTTGGGACTTAAAGCTGTATTGGGTGCAGGAGTTCTGAGCCCTAGCCCCCTGCTCCAACCTCAGTCAGCTGACCACTCTGGGGCCCCTCCAGGGGAGCCCCTCAGACCTCCAGAAAAGAGCCTTTAGCCCAGGTGGCTTTGACCTTCAGTATTGTCAGGGCACACTTTTATCTTTGCCCCTCTTCCTGATTCTAGTCTTACTGTTCCATTAAGAATCTTTTTTTTGGTTTGTTTTAATAAACTTTTATTTTATAACAGTTTTAGATTTATAGAAAAGTTGCATACGTAGTCCAGAACCCCCATGTGCCCCTGACAGCTTACTCTGTTATTTGTAAAGAACTGATGAACTCAGCCTGAGTGAAGGCCATGGTCTGCTCAGACTCCTTAGTTTCTGCCCTCTCGTGTCCCAGTGGCCTCTTACGTCCCAGAAAGTCACCCAGGACATCACAGTGCATTTAGTTCTCCTGTCCCCTCAGCCTGCTTTTGGCTGTTGACAGTTTCTGATTTTTCTTGAGTTTGATGACTTTGGAGCTTTTTTTGTGTGTGGTGAAAAGCAATCATTAAGACCATTTTAAGGTTCGGTGCTGAAATAGCTGAAATGCCCCCAGATATTGCCATTTGCTGTGAGTTTTTAGGAGCAACTCAGAGAATCTAGACTCTTCTCTTGAACTCTAGCTGCTGCTTGTGGAGGTTACTTAGACCTGGGCCAGATAAGAGGACATAAATGTGCCATATCTCAGCCCATTTCAGTGTTTCTTTGTTGAAAATGCCTCTTCTTTTCCTGCATATGTTTCATGGAAGATTTACCGTAATGAACCGGTCAGACGGACACTGTGGCTCCCAAGCACCGCCTCTTTTCTGAATCCTACATTTCCTAGCTATGACCAACCTAGACAGCATATTAAAAAGCAGAGCCATTACTTTGCTGACAAAGGTCTGTATAGTCAAAGCTATGGTTTTTCCAGTAGTCATGTATGGATGTGAGAGTTGGACCATAATAAAAGCTGAGCACCGAAGAATTGATGCTTTTGAACTGTGGTGTTGGAGAAGACTCTTGAGAGTCCCTTGGACAGTAAGGAGATCAAACTAGTCAATACTAAAGAAAATCAACCATGAATGTTTCTTTGACGACTGATGCTGAAGCTCCAATACTTTAGTCACCTGATGTGAAGAGCCAGCTCGTTGAAAAAGACCCTGATGCTGGGAAAGATTGAAGGCAGGAGGAGAAGCAGATGACAGAGGGTGAGATGGTTGGATGACATCACTGACTCATTGGACTTGAGTTTGAGCAAGCTTTGGGAGATGGTGAAGGACAGGGAAGCCTGGTGTGCTGCAGTGCATAGGGTCCCAAAGAGTAGGATACGACTGAGCGACTGAACAACAATAAGAACAATATTTCCAACAACAGCTTGTGCTATGCTGCCATGTCTAACTCAGCAGCTCAGACTGTCCTTGATCTCTATCAGTTTGGCTTCCCAACTATACTGGAAGGTCCTTGATGTCAGTTGTTATACCCTTCACAACAGTTTCTTTATTTCATAGACTGGGCACATGGAAGGGAAGGTGAAGAGGCTTGGCTGAGGCTGCACAGAGGGTCCACCAACATCAAGCCTGGCGACAATGAGTGACATCCGTCTCCAGGGTCCTGGGGCTGCAGCTGAGAAGGCAGAGGAGAAACCCACCTGCTGTGCAAAATTGAAGGGGGCACTGGAGAACTCAGTAGTCAAGAGGAATAATATTTTAATATAATAATGCAAAGATCCATGATACAAATATCAAAATTGTAAATGAAGACAGGATGTCATCAGTCTTATGACCTGTGTTACTGTGCAGTGAAGCAGTGGTTTCCAGTCAGCCCCAGGTACCTCAGGCCTGTGTGACAATGCCCCGCCCCCCACAGGTAACGGACAAAGTTGATTATGACAATGCCAGCTGTAGATGGGGTCAAATTTTTGATGGTGGAGCTTTAATTAACTTTTCACCCTAGGTTCAAAGTACATGAGGATATTTCTACAGATGCATGTAAGGCTATGCATTTTTCTTTCTCCTTTTCCCTTGGCTCCTTTATGACCCTTCTAGGTACTACAATTTACAAAGAAGTTTAGCACTGTCATTTCATTTAATTCTCAGAAAAACAGTCTGGAGTAGATGATATTACCTTCATTTTAGAAAAAAATGAAACTAGGCCTCAGATTAAGTTCCTAATCAACAATGTAGTGGTTATAGTCTCTGTAGCTGCTTCAGGTGCCTAACCTGGAGGAGTGGCTGGTGTCTGAGCAGCGTACAGAATCTCAGACTTAGGACGCTGGGAGGAAGGTTACTGATTTTGGATTCTATCATGCCCAGGTGTCGATATACAGATATTATTGACTTGATGGAAAAATAATGTAACTAATATAAATGAATATCCACCTCACTGTTGTTTTTTATTGCATCAGGCTATGTGCTTTCCTCTGACTTTTTAGGCTGTCTTTAAAAGATCACAAAGGAATGAAGCCAATATTATGCCAGTTTTGTGTCATTTATCTTTTTTTCTAATTAAAACTATCCTAAGCCTTGCTGTTTTATGTATTACCACTTCCAGCTTCTGTTGTCATAAAAACATTCCCTCACATTGTCTCAGAATTCCCTTCTTCAGATGCTCTGAACCTGTGGTGGATCCATTCCTGACCCCTTGGCAGAGTTGCCCACTTCTCAGCTGAGGGTGGACTCTGATGGATGCCAGGCCCCGGAGGTATGCTCTGTGGACAGGTGCACAGGAGCTGCCTTCTGCATGGACAGGGTCTTCCATGAGGCTCCCTCCACTCAGCTCCCTTTCTGCTCCTCTGTCTGTCCCCAGATACCTGCTTGTCCTGAGAGTCACCCTGGAGGACAGACCTTGTTGACCAAGGTGTCTGGAATCTGACTATCTATGCTCTTCCAAAATGATGGAGTCACTACTTGACAGAGCTTTCTCTGAGTCTCCCAGTCTAACAGTTCACTGATCCTATAACCCTGGCACTGGACACGTTGTTCACCCTGGTGAGGGTGCACGTCTTTATGTATGTTACCATCTGCTGTCTTTTTATGTGGATTTTTCTTGTTTCTTCCTTTGAAGGAAGAGACCTTGGGGGCAGAATTGCAGTCCTTTATTTCTTCTAAGCCTGCTCAAGGCCTCTAAGAATGTCTGCAACTCAAGTATCCCTGGCAAACAGGGTGACCTGAACATCTTAATGAACCAGAGCACAGATGAAGGCTGTTCCAGTAAAGGGCTAAACTATCCTGAGGATCAGGCTTGGGTTCGTTCCTCAGGTTTTGGTGTGTTTACAGGGTAGTTTACCCGGCAGTTTGAGTCGCTCTACTCCTGTTTGCCCCACATCCAACAGTACCAGTGCTGTCAGCCTTTCAGAGGGGGCAACTGGACCAAGGCAGACATGCTGTTTGATTTGTTGGCAGGGTTGGGTAGCTGTTTCTGTTTTTATTTGTTTTTAACTGGAGTATGTGTCAGGACCACATCCTCTGCTTTGAAGAAAGATAGACACCCTGCATTTCCAGGCCTGGGTTTATTGCATGTTCGTGTTTATTACCTGTATTATAAAAGCAGTATCAACAAGAGTAAGAAAAAAGTAGTGATGACTGGTATACTCATTAACCCTCAAGAGAATGCACTCTAAATTGCTTGGTTTTGCTTTTTTTTTTTTTAATTTAAAATGAATTTGGAGTCTGGGAAGACCTGATACTACAGGAGGTCTCTGGTGAGAGACAGCATTTCTAAGTTACATGTCATTTCTGAACATCTTGTCATGGTGTCAAAGATATATGTTCAAATATGTGAATTCCCATAAATCCTCTTATAAAAATAAGCAAACAGCAAAACCTCTTTTTGTGCTGCTCTCAGAACAAGACTGAGCTATTTGTTCATCCTCCTGTGGGGCAATGGCTGTGTCCCTTTGGGTACCCTTCCAGCTTGTGAGCCTCCTCAAAATGCCTAGAGTTGACCCCCACAAGCAGCCTGAGGAGGAGTGGTTCCCCCCAAGCAGGGGAACCAGGGTACATGGCTTCCTTCTGTGGCTGTAGGGTTTGGAGGCTCAGCAGCAGGCCAGACCCCAGTCTTCTCCCTCAGAAAGCCCTCTCTTGCACCCTCTCATGTATACAGTGGGGAGTCAGGTCCAATCCCCACATTTTACACATGAGCAAATGGAGGCCCCAGGAGGCTGGGGAAACCTAGGTCAGGGCTCTGGTCAGGGCCCACCTTGGGATCTGGGGGCTTTAGTTCTTCAATGGATACTGGGACAGCATCCTGACGGCACATTCACCCAGACAGACTGGGTCCGCAGCTGCAGCCTGCTAACCTTTACTGGATGTGGACAGACCCTCCTGGGCTGGGGGCCTTCAGTTGCAGAACAAACTTCCACAGTAACAGAAGCCAGTGCTGGAGGCTGACCACGGGAAAGTTTTAATTCTTGCTCTGAGTTGCACTAAGGAATAAGTCTGGAGAGGATTATCCCAAGCGGGAGACATAAGCATCTGCTGAGGTCAGGCTGTAGCCAGATGCACGGGTGCCTTCTACCCATCGCTGCAGATAGAGCATCATCCATATGGAGCCTATGCTACTGGGCTGGTCTAGACCCAGCACGCCAGCCAGGGCCGCGCAGGTGCAGACGGGCTTGAGGCACGGGAGGATGCTCTTGGGGCTGCACTCAGCTTCTCAGATTTTGTTTCTTTTCCCTTTGCTTCTTACCTGTATCTGGGGATCAGACCTCTGTTTGCTTTGAATTGGAGCCAAAATGACCTCAAAGTCAGAGACTCAAGCTGCTGGCCTGTGAATTGTACCAGGTGAACCTTACGTAAGGCATTTTGCCTCTGAGGGAAGGGCTGGCTGGGTTACTCTTCGGAGTAACCACTCATGTGGTTACAAGCACTCATGTGGTTTTCTTTGATGATTTAAGACCATGTCCCATAGGATCTTGAGCAGGAAGAAAACTTTCACTCAAGAATTTAAAGGGTTCTTTGGATGATAACTAAACTCCAACTGGACAAAGTGACTAAAGTGTCTCCCTTCACCTCCCCAGCCCCCCAGACCTCCAGATCTGGGGAGGCCATTCTCAAGGATGGCCCCAAACCTGGGCTGGGCAACCTGGGTCAAGCATCGCTGCTTGTTTTACTTGAATCCAGTCATACTGCTGTGGTCTGGCTGCTGTATGTGCTCAGTTGATCAGTTGTGTCCTACTCTTTGTGACCTCGTGAGCTGTAGCTCACCAGGCTCGTCTGTCCATGGAATTTTCCAGGCAAGAATACTGGAGTGAGGTTGCCATTTCCTCCTCCAGGGGATCTTCCCAACCTAGGAAATGAACGCACATTTCCTGTGTCTCCTGCGTTCTCAAGTGGATCCTTTACCACTGCACCACCTAAGAAGCTCCTTCATGCTTGTGTCCCCTCCTAATTTCTATGTTGGAATCCTCACCCCAATGATGCTGGTCTGTGGCCTCTGAGAGGTGCTGAGGTCAGGAGGGGGTGGCCTCAGGATGAGATTACTGCCTCACACCTTTCACAGTGTGAGGACAGGGAGAAGATACCTATGATGACTCAGGAAGAGGCCTCCACCTGACCATGTGACACCCTGATCTTCCAGCCTCCAGAACAATGAGAAATACATTCTGTCCAGTCTATGGGACTTTTTTTATAGTAGCCCAAATGGACAAAGACACACACAGCAACCACACAAATAGACACCTCGCAACAGAGGAAAGACCTGGGGAAAGAGGTGATCTCAGCTTTTATCTGACTTTCTTCTGGTGCAAGGCTGGGCATCCCTGTAAACGCTCTCTCCTGGCCTGGTGGAAATGAGGCATCAGGCTCTGTGGATGTTGGTGCCTTTCCCAGCCTTGACTCATCTCCCCTCACCCCTGGACTTTTGTACATGCACACTCATTTGCTCTTACCTGTCAACAACCAGGTCCCTTAGACAACATTATCAGTTCCAGTTTGCAGATGAGTAAATCAAGGCTCAGATATTTATCACTTGATCAAAATTATGATTCTGCCAAATAGCTGAGACTTATGGGCATCTAGCCTCCCACACTGGTCTACCACATCTGCTGTTTGTTTTTTTAATGGTCAGAGACTCAGCTAAGAAGGTGGGGCAGTGGAGCCGCGGAAGAGAGCCTGATCTTTATGGAGTTGCTCATGGGGCAGCTAAGCCCACCTTGTATGGAGAAACTACCTCAGTTGAGAGGGTCGAGGAGTTGGGGTAATTAGGCACTATATATGGTAGCTCCTGTCCATTCACAGAGGGGCTTGCAGCTTGGCAACAAGGACAAGAGAGAGATGACAGTTTAGAGCATCATAATCAAGTAATTTGTTCAGTTTTCCATTACTGGGAGGGGCGGGGACAAATTGCAAATGATAAACAGCTGATCCAAAGCCCTGCTGGGACTATGCAGATGAGGCTTCTGGCCCCTTATTCTCATGAACAGAGGGGCTTGGGTACTCACACACACACACATGTTCACACACACACACATGTGCACACACACACACACACTTTTGTTTTGCTATGTTTGTTTTCACTATCACTGAAAATCTATTCTTCATTAAATAACAATATAGCATGCTGAATTATCTAATAGCAGCAGCAATTTTGCCTTAGACTCAGGCTATTTTTAAGATTTTTTTTTCTCATATCGAAACTGAGAAGAGTCTGGAAATTTCACTCAAGGAAAAGTCATTTAACACTTTTCAAAATAATTGCAAGTTCATCCTGAACTTCATCATCCTCATCACAATTGGAGTGAATGAGCTACATGATTTGTTTGATGTCCCATATACTATGCTTCTAAAGGCCGAGACCAAGCCTGTCATTTATTCATTCAGCATTTTTATGGGGCTTGCATGTACCAGATGCTGCTCTGCATGGTGAGGATATAAGAGGGAATGAAACATCTGGGACTCTGCGGTGGACGGTCTCAGTTGGTTCCATGTCCACAACCCCTAGGAGTCCCTGTCATTTGCACAGCAGCGGTTAACTGGTACCCTTGGATAAGAGGTGTACACACTGCTTCCCCACATCATCCCTTAGTGAGAGATTTGGGACCACACCGTCCCCCCAGACAGGCTTCCATCCCTGCTCCTTGGCACACTGGCCTGTGGTCAAGGCCACTCTGCCTGCCCTAAGCACGGGTGGCAGACAGATGGGGGAGAGGAACCTGGGCTGTCCCAGTGGGAGGATGGAAGAGCAGAGGGAGCTGACCCACTTTTCTGGTCTAACTGGGGATTCCCAGCTGGGCCTGGGGCTCTGGAGGTGGGACAGCCGTGCTGGCCACCCTGACCCCTGCTCTGTGCTACGTTATTCTCAGGGCAGTGACGTGTTATTCTCAGGGCAGTGACGTGTGTCCGTGCAGTGGTGAGGGCCAGTCACCAGTAGAGCTGCTCCGTGGCTGGAGAAAAAAGGAGCCAGCAGAGCAGAATCCCGTGGGCTCAGCTCGCAGAGGGAGGCTCAGCCTGTTCACTGCCCTGAAGACAGAGGCTACGGTGCCACTGGGCTCATACCCTTGTCCACAAGGCTTGGGTAAGTCCCCAGACCTTCCTTCTGTGAGGGAGCGGAGAGAACCAAAGCTTTAATGAGGGACACATGGGCATATTGGCCCTAAAGCCACCCCAGCCCAGAGTGATAATGTCTTTCCAATTCTCTAAACCTCAATTTTCCTTTCTGGAGATGGGATAATCATATCTAACCTAAGGAACTGTTGACTGTTAGCAATGTCAGTTGCACAGCACCTGGCACTTAAGAACTGATGGGCATCATTTCCTAGGCCCCCCAGTTGGGATCTAACCCAATTTTGTGCTCGTAATAACTGTGTATCACAAATCACAGCATCCCTCCTGCAGGTCACGGCTGTAAGGTCAGAGGGCTGACCCGCCCCAGCGGCCAGTCACCCTCTTTGGGAAGAAAGGGTGTGCTGTGCTCTGTCTGGTCCTGCTGGTGATGGGTGTGTGTGTGTTAGTCACTCAGTCATGCCCGACTCTTTGCGATCCCATGGACTGCAATCCACCAGGTTCCTCTGTCCATGAGATTTTCTAGTCAAGGATACTGGAGTGGGTTGCCATTTCCTTCTCGAGGGGATCTTCCCAACCCAGGGATCGAACCTGGATCTCCTGCACTGCAGGCAAATTCTTTACCCACTGAGCTACAAGGGAAGCCCGGTGATGGGTGAGGTACCTGATGTTCAGCTCCTGAGCAAGGCCCGCCTCTGAGCACAGCTTGCCCCGAGGGTGCCCAGTCATTTCCCACCCTTTCTCCAAGGTCCTCACTCTCACCTCAGCTACTCTGTTTCCTTTCCTGCCCATGGAAATGAAATGTTTCAGAATCTTCCCCAGGTCTCCTTTGACTATTCTCTGACAGAATATGGTCCACTGGAGAAGGGAATGGCAAGCCACTTCAGTATTCTTGCCTTGAGAACCCCATGAACAGTATGAAAAGGCAAAATGATAGGATACTGAAAGATGAACTCCCCAGGTCACTAGGTGCCCAAAATGCTACTGGAGATCAGTGGAGAAATAACTCCAGAAAGAATGAAGGGATGGAGCCAAAGCAAAAACAATATCCAGTTGTGGATGGGACTGGTGATAGAAGCAAGATCCAATGCTGTAAAGAGCAATATTTCATAGGAACCTGGAATGTCAGGTCCATGAATCAAGGCAAATTGGAAGTGGTCAAAAAAGAGATGGCAAGAGTGAGCGTCGACATTCTAGGAATCAACGAACTAAAATGGACTGGAATGGGTGAATTTAACTCAGGTGACCATTACATCTACTACTGCAGGCAGGAATCCCTCAGAAGAAATGGAGTAGCCATCATGGTCAACAAAAGAGTCCAAATGCAGTACTTGGATGCAATCTCAAAAATGACAGAATAATCTCTGATCGTCTCCAAGGCTAACCATTCAATATCACAGTTATCCAAGTCTATGCCCCAACCAGTAACACTGAAGAAACTGAAGTTGAACAGTTTTATGAAGCCCTACAAGACTTTTTAGAACTAACACCCAAAAAAGATGTCCTTTTCATTATAGGAGACTGGAATGCAAAAGTAGAAAGTCAAGAAACACCTGGAGTAACAGGCAAATTTGGCCTTGGAATATGGAATGAAGCAGGGCAAAGACTAATAGAGTTTTGCCAAGAAAATGCACTGGTCATAGCAAACACCCTCTTCCAACAACACAAGAGAACACTCTACACATGGACATCACCAGATGGTCAACACCAAAATCAGATTGATTCTATTCTTTGCGGCCAAAGATGGAGAAGCTCTATACAGTCAACAAAAACAAGACCAGGAGCTGAATATGGCTCAGATCATGAACTTCTTATTGCCAAATTCAGGCTCAAATTGAAGAAAATAGGGAAAACCACTAGACCATTCAGGTATGACCTAAATCAAATCCCTTATGATTATACAGTGGAAGTGAGAAATAGATCTAAGAGCCTAGATCTGATAGATAGAGTGCCTGATGAACTATGGAATGAGGTTCGTGACATTGTACAGGAGACAGGGATCAAGAACATCCCCATGGAAAAGAAATGCAAAAAAGCAAAATGGCTGTCTGGGGAGGCCTTACAAATAGCTGTGAAAAGAAGAGAGGGGAAAAGCAAAGGAGAAAAGGAAAGATATAAGCATCTGAATGCAGAGTTCCAAAGAACAGCAAGAAGAGATAAGAAAGCCTTCTTCAGCCATCAATGCAAAGAAATAGAGGAAAAGAACAGAATGGGAAAGACTAGAGATCTCTTCAAGAAAATTAGAGATACCAAGGGAACGTTTCATGCAAAGATGGGCTCGATAAAGGACAGAAATGGTCTGGACCTAACAGAAGCAGAAGATATGAAGAAGAGGTGGCAAGAATACACGGAAGACCTGTACAAAAAAGATCTTCATGACCAAGATAATCTTGATGATGTGATCACTAATCTAGAGCCAGACATCTTGGAATGTGAAGTCAAGTGGGCCTTAGAAAGCATCACTATGAACAAAGCTAGTGGAGGTGATGGAATTACAGTTGAGCTATTTCAAATCCTGAAAGAGGATGCTGTGAAAGTGCTGCACTCAACATGCCAGCAAATTTGGAAAACTCAGCAGTGGCCACAGGACTGGAAAAGTTCAGTTTTCATTCCAATCCCAAAGAAAGGCAATGCCAAAGAATGCTCAAACTACTGCACAATTGCACTCAGCTCACATGCTAGTAAAGTAATACTTAAAATTCTCCAAGCCAGGCTTCAGCAATACATGAACCATGAACTCCCTGATGTTCAAGATGGTTTTAGAAAAGGCAGAGGAACCATAGGTGAAATTGCCAACATCTGCTGGATCATGGAAAAACCAAGAGAGTTCCAGAAAAACATCTATCTCTGCTTTATTGACTATGCCAAAGCCTTTGACTGTGTGGATCACAATAAACTGTGGAAAATTCTGAAAGAGATGTGAATACCAGACCACCTAACCTGCCTCTTGAGAAATCTGCATGCAGGTCAGGAAGCAACAGTTAGAACTGGACATGGAACAACAGACTGGTTCCAAATAGGAAAAAGAGTACATCAAGGCTGTATATTGTCACCCTGCTTATTTAACTTCTATGCAGAGTACATCATGAGAAACGCAGGACTGGAAGAAACACAAGCTGGAATCAAGATTGCTGGGAGAAATCCCAATAACCTCAGATATGCAGATGACACCACCCTTATGGCAGAAAGTGAAGAGGAGCTAAAAAGCCTCTTGATGAAAGTGAAAGAGGAGAGCAAAAAAGTTGGCTTAAAGGTCAACATTCAGAAAACTAAGATCATGGCAACCGGTCCCATCACTTCATGGGAAATAGATGGGGAAACAGTGGAAACTGTCAGACTTTATTTTGGGGCCTCCAAAATCACTGCAGATTGTGACTGCAGCCATGAAATTAAAAGATGCTTACTCCTTGGAAGAAAAGTTATGACCAACCTAGATAGTATATTCAAAAGCAGAGACATTACTTTGCCGACTAAAGTCCATCTAGTCAAGGCTATGGTTTTTCCTGTGGTCATGTATGGATGTGAGAGTTGGACTGTGAAGAAGGCTGAGGGCCAAAGAATTGATGCATTTGAACTGTGGTGCTGGATAATACTCTTGAGAGTCCCTTGGACTGCAAGGAGATCCAACCAGTCCATTCTGAAGGAGATCAGCCCTGGGATTTCTTTGGAAGGAATGATGCTAAAGCTGAAGCTCCAGTACTTGGGCCACCTCATGTGAAGTATTGACTCATTGGAAAAGTCTCTGATGCTGGGAGGGATTGGGGACAGGAGGAAAAGGGGACGACAGAGGATGAGATGGCTGGATGGCATCATGGACTCGATGGACATGAGTCTGAGTGAACTCTGGGAGATGGTGATGGACAGGGAGGCCTGGCATGCTGTGGATCAGGGGTTTGCAAAGAGTCGGACACGACTGAGCGATTGAATTGAACTGAACTGAACTTCTTCCTTCTTAGCCTGGAGGAAGGGATTCCTCCCTTTCATAAATAGGTGCCCTCCTGTGCACTTCCTCCATATCCTGGTTTCTACCCACTGCTCACCTGCCTTCCTTCTGTTCCTTCCAAATGGTCTTCCCCACCCAAACTCATGTGGCCGGTACCTCCCAGGCAGCTCTGTGCTCCTGTGCTTTCTGAGACATCCTTGGCCACCTCACCAAGGATCACATGGGCTTCATCTTAAGACACAGATTCTCAAGCTTTTCTCCCAAAGCTCAAACAGAATAAGGGCCCTAGGAATCTGGGTAACATGTGAAAAAGTCTTTCCTCAAAAACCATTTTTTTATACATTTAAAAATTAGACAAATACAATAACCAAGACATGGAAGCAACGTTAAGTGTCCATCAACAGAGGAATGAATGAAGATATGGTACATAGATACAACTGAATATTACTCAGCCATAAAAAGAATGAAATAATGCCATTTTGCAGCAACATGGTTACAACTAGAGATTATCATAGAAAGTGGAATCAGTGAAAGACAAATGCCATATGATGTCACTCACATGTGGAATACAATTTAAAAATTGATGTAAATGCACTTATTTACAAAACAGAAATAGAATCAGATTTTGAAAACAAACTTTTGGTTACCAAAGGGGAAACATGGTGGGGGGAATAAGTTATGAATTTGGGATTAATGTTCACATACTACCATTGATACATATACAATAGATAACCAACAAGGACCTACTGTATAGCCCAAGGAGATCTACTCAGTATTCTGTAATAACCTAAATGGGAAAATAATCTAAAAAAGAATATGTCTGTATATGCATAACTGAATCACTTTGCTGTATGCCTGAAACTAACACAACATTGTAAATTAACTCTACTCCAGTAAATTTTAAGCAAAACTACACAAGTGTCAGAGCACTACAGCACAAGTCTATGTAGACAGCCACAAAAATCTTGCCAACACATTCCCTCTTCTCCCCAGGGAACCAAAGTCAACAGATTTTGACTTTCTGACTGCATCTTTCTCACTCATCACCCAAACATATATGCACATAGAGAGAGAAAATGGTATTGTGGATTTTTGCAGAAATAAGATCATGCAGTGAAAATTACTCTGCAAATTGCTTTCCTCTTATATCAACACAGCACGGACAGGTCAATATATAGTGTTACCTCATTCTCGTTAAAAGTTGTATAATATTCCGTCATGTAGATGGACACCACTTATAAAACCATGCCTCTAGTTATGGGCACCGAGGCTGTTTCTAGTTGGATTTGCTTGTTTGTTATCATTAGCAATTCTCTGTAACATCCTTGTGTATATTCTAATATGTTGATGCTTTTATTTCTGTAGAATAGATTCACAAAAATGAGGTAGGTTTATATGTCATTTTAAACATAAATTTTGTTGCATTACTCTCCCAAATTGGAGTCACTCCCCTTCCCCCCAGCAATGTACTCCACTGTCTATTTTTGGTATTTTTGAGAGCATTTCATTTTTTTTTCTTCTAAAAATGTTTGTCAATAGCATGATATAGAAGTTCTTGTCACATGTTATTTTGTTTTACATTTTTCCAACTCAGTGAAATTGAGCATTTTTTCCTATGTTTACTGACCTTCTGGATTTTTTTCCTATAGATTTTTTTCCTCATAGTTTGCTTTTTTTTTAATGATACAAAAATCAGACATTTTCATTTGTTCAAATATATCCTTTCTTCATGGCCTCTTGGTATTGTCTGGCTTGGAAAGAGCATCTATACTGTAAGTTTATACAGATAACCTCTTTAAAAATATTCTTATTATTTGTATTTTAAAAAATATTTATCTCGAATCCTTTTGGAATTTATTTCTGTATATAATGTGAAGTAAAAGTTCAGCTATGTTTTCTTTTGGATGAAGAATTTATTATGCCAGCACTATTAATTATGAAAGTAATTATTATTTTCTTTCTAAATTGAAATATTACTTTGGTTATTATTGTCCTTTATGTCTCTTGAATTTCTTCCTATGCTGCAATGTTGTCCATCAGTCCATCCAGCTATCTCTGTGCCAGTGGCAAACTTCACTAGATTACAGTGAATTGGGGTCATTTTACTTTGTGGTACATAAGGACAGAGTCTGATTTTTTTTTTTTTTTTTTTTTTTTTTGCTGGTGGCTCTGTGGGTAAAGAGTTTGCCTGCAATACAGGAGATGCAGCAGAAGTGGATTCAGTCCCTGAGTCGGGAAGACCCTCTGGAGGAAGGCATGGCAACCTACCCCAGTATTCTTGCCTGGAGAATCCAGTGGTCAGAGGAGCCTGGCGGGCTACAGTCCATAGGGTTGCAAAGAGCTGGACATGACTGGAGTGAATGAGCACTCATGCACACAACAGAATGCTATAGGGTCTGAGTCCCCCACCCCAGCCAAGCAGACAGCCGGAAAGCCAGGCTGAGCCGCTCCAAATCCTGTTTGGAAGAAGAAACAACATAAATAACTAAGGAAATAACTCTGCAAACTAAGATAATAATGAAAATAATTCAGAAATGAGCTTCAGTGAGAAGTCAGTGTTAGTACTGAGAAGTTGAGCAACACCAGCTTACAAGTGATACTGAAGGTGATGCAGAGGAGCTGCACAAAGACAGCTAGGGATCCCAGAAGAGGAAGGGCCAACCCTGGGGCAGAACGCTGCCCATGAGAGGGGACGGGCAGGGGCACAGTCAGGGCATCCTATAGCTGAGCTGCGAGGAAGCCAGATTTGGTCTTGAATTTCCCAAATAAGGAAACTGTAGCTTCCAGTACAGAAATTAATTCACCTTGCCCCAAAGCACAGCATCAGTATATGAGACTCACCAGGATTCCCCTGGGCTTCCTGCCCTCCCACTCCTCCTTCTGTGTGCTGACCACTCGGCTTCCTGATCACATCCCGCCATAGTACCCCGCTGTCTGCAAATACCCATTGAACTTCTCTGAAGAATATAAGAAACTCTCCAGGTTCTGTCTAGATAACAATTGGGGATGTAAGGCTGTTTTCTGTTTGTAAGATTATTTTGTTCAAATGTGTTTTAAAGTGATCACGAAAGGGTTCATCCCTTTGAAGGAAGTTTATCAACCTGATGGGAAAAGGCAAAGGTGAGCAAAACATCTCTTCTAAGTGCCTGCAGTTAAGGAATCAGGGCCATTTCAGCAGATGGAGGCCTGGGGGAGGAAGTTGCTGCTCCTTCTGACCCACTGGTCTCAGCAGGGCCTCCAGGGGAGAACTTGCCTGGGGCCAAAATCCTTTTCTTTCCCACAAATGAGGTGCAGGCACAAAGGACCATCAGAAGAACCAGGAGGGCAGTGAATAGGGCACTCAGGGTAGGGGAAAGGCAAAGAAACTAAAACCTTGTGCATATTAAAGAATAACAGATGACAGGTGAAGATGAGCAGGGTTGAGTTTCTATTAGTAACATTATCTATTAATAGTGCGGCCATGGGCTGAGTTTATTATCAGCCAAGTCCTGTGTTAAACATGCAAAGGGCACTATTTCATTGCATCCATGCTACCGGCAGAAGAGGAGGGGCGGCAGGGCACCCAGGTATCAGAGGGAAAATTGCTCTGGTTGTGAAGTAATTCTCCTGGACCTCTGGCTGAGGAGCCTGTGTGTTTCCTGTGGTGTGAGGCAGCTTTTCTATAAAGCTGGGAAGCGATCACTTAGTGAGAGAATGTTCTGTTGGAAGAAGATAATCTTTTTTCCTAATTGCCCCAGAATTGGGGAGGTTGCTCCCAGCTCACCTCAAATTTCTCCTTTTCCAATTGTGCCTCCTGGAATCTTGCAGGAATGAGAAACCACATTTTAACATAGTCCCACAATTCTTAGGGCTTTTCCGTCAGATACACAAAGATGGGGTTGCCAAAGCTTCGAAATGACTGGGTCACTTCTTGCTGCAACCCGCTTGCATTTTTTTAGACAGGAAATGCCTTCCTCCCGCATCAGTGTCACTGCACTGCTGAAGTGTATCCATTTTCCCACTGCATTTAGACCCTTGAGTGTGTGTTGACCGTAAAACACAAGTTCTGCTGTTCACACAGTATTGCCGTTCTAGCTACATATTGTCTTGTGTTAATAAAACTGCACTTTCCTGGCGAAAGCATCAATGTCTGGTTTTTAAGTTTGCTGGCTCAGGCTCTGGTTATCCTTGGGAAAAGCCTGGATGGTTGGCTCCTTCTACCAGAGCCAAGGTGGCCTATTTACCAGAAGGCAGATGCGAACACTCTGAAGCAGGATTTGGATAACAGTTGTTCTGACCCTCTTACTTGGTGTCTCCCATCTGTAGCCTCACCCCTCCTGGCCAGACCACCAACTGCAAGTCTCTTCTTGTCCTTTGCAACCATCCTCTTCGGTCACACAGTTCCTTAAAGGTATGATCTCCAGTAAGGGCTGCACTGAATATGCCTCATTTAGTTTGCAAAATTGAGTTCCTGTGATTTTAATTTATGGATGTTTTGTAAATAGAATCTATTTGATGCAGCAGAGGAACTTTCTATTTCAGTGAATGCCTCTGGAATACCTATGTAAAGCAAAGAGCCCTTTTTGATCTTGAAAATGTGAATTGATCTGTTTTGCACCTCAGGTATATAGATTTTCTAACAGTGACCGTTTGTGTGTTGAGGGGGGAAACTTACAGTAACAATATGAGGGGACACCCAACTGGCTGTCTCCACCTTGGTTCCTGAGGAAGAGAGGCTTCCTTTCCACCCAGGTGGCCAGGTTTGGATGTGAAGAATCAAATTTGCCATGACATTACATACGCAATTGTGGCAGCAAGTCCTTTGGGAGGTTCTTTTTATCCTCTTATAGAAGGAATGCTGTTCTTGACTCAGTTAACTCGAAGGAGGATTTAAAGCTGCAGTTTCCTCGCCAGTGCTTGGCTGTGTAAAGACAGCGTTGGGTACCACAGAATTCTATATGGTTTACACATTAATCACATATTTTCAAGAGGTGCTATTAAGCAGAAGTGGATTAAGACTCCTTCAAATATTATAACTCTCTCACATTTTGATATTTTGATACTTTTCTGCCTTCACTGTGAGGGAAGCCATAATTCTCCTGAACAGCTGTTAACTAATAGTGAATTAAATCCTGAAGCTGTATTTTTATATCATCCCCCACTTGCCCTTCAGCTGTGATAACCAGAGATGACACTGGGGACTCGGACATTAGCTGGGCTTGTCCACACGTGTGAGAGATGATCTCCTCAGGGAGAGTGTGAGCAAGGAGGCCTTGGGATACAGCCTAACCACACAATCAGCATGGAACAACACACACACCAAAACACAGCCACGCCAACACACACACAGACCTCTCACACACACACATCCCAGTACACAGGTGCACAGATACACACACACATATTCTTCCAGCACTGTCAGACATCCTACCCAGGCAACCTGGAGCTTTACCTTGGCTAGGAGACGTAATAGTGTTAAATTAGTTTAACAAGGAGGGCCTTAGACTGAAAGGTCTCAGATGCCCAGGTGCCTCTACAAGCAAACCCAAATCTAACCCTGTAAATGCCTCAAGGCTACAAAATTGAAACCTGAGGACACCCAGTCACAAACAGTCAACCAGGCTTTAAGCTCCCAAACAATCAGTAACTTCCTTGCTCTGCTTCCGTACTTCCTGTGTATAAGTCTCTCCCCAGCTCCTCTGACTGGAACCTCCTAGCCACGTCCAACTTGACCAATTTAGATTGATTTTTTTCTCCAATTAAATTAAAATTAAATTAAAAATTTAAATATGCTTGTTTATCTTTTTTCAATTTAATTTAAATTTTATTTTATATTGGAGTATAGTTGATTTGCAATGTTTTGTTTGTTTCAGATGTAAAAAAAATGATTCAGTTATACATATACATCGGAGAAGGTAATGACAACCCATTCCAGTACTCTTGCCTGGAAAAATCCCATGGACAGAGGAGCCTGGTGGGCTGCTGTCTATGGGGTTGCACAGAGTCAGACATGACTGAAGCGACTTAGAAGCAGCAGCATACATATACTTTCATCCATTATTTTTCAAATTCTTTTCCCTGATGGGTTATAACAGAATTTGGTTATCTATTTTATACATGGTAGTGCATCTGTTAATTCCAAACTTCTAATTTATCTCTTTCCCAATCTTTTCCCTTTGGTGACCAAACATTTGTTAACTGAACAGCACCTCCAGTCCTGGTGGGGTCAGGCCATTCTGCTTGATCATTTGCTGGGTCAAGAATGATTCTAGGTCAACGGCCTTCAAATGCTTTGCTCACGTATTTCCTAACATTTTTCATATGTAAACTTATGTACCCCTCATATATTTTTGAGTTGCCATCTAAAATTTTTATATTTATTTAAATAGCCACAAAGAATTTTCAACATGTTTAAAATACTGACATTTTAAAACAAAACTGCTATGTCATTCTTTACAAGGACTCTAATGAAGTCATAATAATTTGATAATAATCAATATCTATTTTCATGGATGTGTTGTGTGCTCAGTTGTGTCTGACTCTTTGCAACCCCATCAACTGTAACCCACCAGGCTCCTCTGTATGTAGAATTTTCTAGGCAAGAATCCTGGAGCACGTTGCCATTTCCTGTTCCAGGGGATCTGCCTGACTTTGTGTCACCTGATCTTGTCTGCCTAATCTTTGTGTCACCTGATCAGGGGATCTGCCTGATCTTGTGTCACCTGCATTGGCAGACAGATTTTTTTTTTTTTTTAACCATTGCACCACCTAGGAAGCCCCATTTTCATGGGTACATAACCAAATTATTCTTTGTTGGTAATTTTACATGTTCCTTTTCCATCTGAACATGTGTTTCCATTTTATCTCTCCCAATTCTATCCCTAAAATTCTAATCTAAAATCTTTTTGTTAATCATTCCATCTTCAGTTCAGTTCAGTCACTCAGTTGTGTCTGACTCTTTGCGATCCCATGGACTGCAGCATGCCAGACTCCCCTGTCCATCACCAACTCCCAGAGCTTACTCAAACTCATGTCCATTGAGTCAGTGATGCCATACAACCATCTCATCCTGTCATCCCCTTCTCCTCCCATCCTCAATCTTTCCCAGCATCATGGTCTTTTCAAATGAGTCAGCTCTTCACATCAGGTGGCCAAAGTACTGGAGTTTCAGCTTCAGCATCAGTCCTTCCAATGAATATTCAGGACTAATTTCCTTTAGGATTGACTGGTTTGATCTCCTTGCAGCCCAAGGGACTCTCAAGGGTCTTCCCCCATCTTAGTTCTCTTTTCAATATATATATATATAAATTAAAATTTAAAATTTTTAGATGTAAAGAACAAATGTATGGATACCAAGGGGTTAAGGGAAAGTGGTGGGATGAACTGGGAGATTGGGATTAACAGACATACACTATTGATGCTATATATAAAATAGATAAATAATGAGAACCTAATATACAGCAACAGGAACTCTACTTGATGCTCTGTGGTAGCCTAAATAGGAAGGAAATCCAAGAAAGATGTGATACATGTATATGCAGAGATGATTCACTTTGCGGTACAGGAGAAACATAACATTGTAAGGCAACTATACTCCAATAAAAATTAATTTAAAATATATTAAAGATTTTAACTCTGTGGTGATCATGAACTCTATTTATTAAACTTGTTATTTCTGAATTGCATTCTCAGTATAGTTGACAAAACAATAATATAGCATACATTTTGACAAATTTAAATAAAAGATTAAATTTAATTTCAATTAAATATTAATTTCAATTAAATACTTCAATTATATATTAATTTCAATTAATATTTTTCTGATTGAAAATTAGATCTCCTAAAATCAGAAGCACAGATATCACGGACAATCTCTATGGTTGTGTGAGACAGTGCAGCATCAGTTCTATCCCTATTTTTCCTCTTTATACTGAAGGAGGAAACAGAACAGGCTCCATTTTGAAAGCAGGACTCCATCTGGGGCTGAACTGTGGACTTTGAGCTCTATGCCCAGTATCTACGGAAATGACATACCAACTGGAAAACCAGACCCCTGGATGGAAGAGCCCCAGGGCTTGTACCTAGACTCTCCCTCACCTAAAAGAATACTTTAATTATCTGTGTAACTGAATAGAATCATAAATTCTATTATGCTTATTGGGGTATGACCACAGGCTTATTGGTAATTGCCTGCTGTTAACTACCTAGGCTTAAGGCATACGAATCAGGGTTAACTTTGATTGTATCTTTCTTTTCCTTTGTTCAGACTAGTTTCAGAGAATCTGGGGAGATGGATTTGAGCAGGTACGCTTACCAGGGAAGTCCTAGGGTATATAAGGTTTTCACAAAAACTGCTCGGGGTCCTTGGCTAAGAGGAGACTCGGCTTTGGGCCTGCCGGTGTAATAAACTGCACTTCACTATCTGCATTGTCCTTCTGAGTGAATTTGTTTCCCAGAACGCGTGGCTACAACAATACAAGTAAAGAATAACAAGTATTGGTCACAGAGACGCATGGCAGTGAAAGGGACTGAAAATTTCCCTCAATTCTTTGAACTCTTTCTGAGTTGCATGCCAGTGATTTTATAATAACTTGACACAACAAAAGTTGTTTTTAAAGATCTATGAGCATATAGGATAAGATATTTTTCAATTGTATTGGAAAAAGAAGAATTATATTCTTTGCCTCCCTTTCCCCTGTCGCCTAAGTATCACAGTGATTCCCTTAAACGATCTCTTAGGTGCCTGGGGAGATTATATGGAAGCAATGGGCCTTGGAAATGATTGCACCAAAACAAAATATAAGAGTTGTCTATTTCCTCCAGGAATGTGCATACTGCAGTTCAAAGGTTATTCCCAGTAAGTGAAAAGTGAAGTCGCTCCATTGTGTGCGATCCTTTGCGATCCCCGTGACCTGTAGCCTACCAGGGTTCTCCATCCATGGGATTTTCCAGGCAAGAATACTGGAGTTGGTTGCCACTTCCTTCTCCAGGGGATCTTCCAGACCCAGGGATTGAAGCCAAGTCTCCCGCATTGCAGGTAGACTCTTTACCGTCTGAGCCACCAGGGAAGTTCCTGAGGAGCCTGGTAGACTACAGTCCACGGGGTAGCAAAGAGTCAGACACGACTGAGCAACTTCACTTATTTCCATTGCTCCCCATTTAAAATGGGTGGAGATTAGTCAGAAAATAAGATCTAAACTCTAGATTGTTAATATAGATATTATTCCACCTTGACCTTATGTTTTATTTAAAGCAATAAAGAAAAAAGCTACAATCTATTTAGCATATATATGGCTTTTCAGATTCTCTCTCTGGTTGTGTGCATATCATATCATGATATGTAGTTTTATGTTGAGTGTGAAATGAATTCAGGTTCTCAGTTTTCTGATGAACTGGGGGCGGGGGGGCGTTGGGTCCCTTGCCAGTGAAGTTTGAATATTGACATTGATATGATTTCAGTTGTATTCACAGGACAGTGAGGCCTTGAGGACTTTGGAGTCCTACTCACAAAAGCCTTGCAAGAAAGATGTTATGATTTCCATTTTTTAGACAAGGAGACAGAGGCTCAGAGAAGTCAAGTTTCTTGCCCAAGATCACACAGCAAGTAAGTAGTAGAGTTGGCGTTTGGACTTTTAATGTCATGGAAGGCAATCATAAAAGATTCTTTAGTGAGTGAGTGTGGGACTCACCATTTGTGAGGTTATTTTACCCTGATTGGCTGCATCACCTCCTACTGTAGCTATGCCTAGGAAGGTCATAGCCACATTAGGAAATGCTAAATTCCAGCTTCACATACAAGGAAATGCAGAGATGCAAAGCAACTGATCAGAGACCACATGATGATAATCAAATCTATAATAACATAAAGTACTGGTTTCTCACTTCTTTTGAAAGTAGTACAGCATATGGTTTTTCCAGTAGTCATGTATTGATGTGAGAGTTGGACTATAAGGAAAGCTGAGGGCTGAAGAATTGATGCTTTTGAACTGTGGTGTTGGAGAAGACTCTTGAGAGTCCCTTGAACTGCAAGGAGATCCAACCAGTCCATTCTAAAGGAGATCAGTCCTGGGTGTTCATTGGTAGGATTGATCTTGAAGCTGAAATTCCAAAACTTTGGCCACCTGATGTGAAGAGCTGACTCATTTGAAAAGACCTGATGCTGGGAAAGATTGAGGGCAAGAGGAGAAGGAGACAACAGAGGATGAGATGGTTGTATGGCATCACCGACTCAATGGACATGAGTTTGGGTGGACTCTGGGAGTTGGTGATGGACAGGGAGGCCTGGCGTGCTGCAGTTCATGGGGTCGCAAAGAGTCAGACACAACTGAACAACTGAACTGAACTGAACAGCATAGTGGCTAAGAATAATCCGGAATCACATTGCTTGGGTTCATACCTCAGATCCACCACTAAGAAGTTCTGTGACCTTGGATAAAGTACATAACCTTTCTGTGCCTCACTTTTTTTTTTTTTTTGAAAAATAGACATCAGGATAACACCTGTTTCATCAGATTATTATGGAAATTAAATAAAATAACACAGGCAAAGTGTTTGGGAGTACATTTAGCTGGCACATAGAAAGAAGTCAATAAATACATGCAACTGTTGGGAAAAATAGAAAGAGTTAAAAAACATTTGCTTTTTAAGAATTGTGGTATAGTATACCGCAGTTTTATACATATAAAATTTTATTACTTTAATCATCTTTAAATGAACTGTTCAGTGGCATTAAGTACACTCACAATGCTGTGCATCCACCACCATCCATCTCCAGAAATTTTTTCATCTTCCCAAGCTGAAACTTTATATCTATCATACAACAGCTGTCCATTCCTCCCTCTCTCAACCCCTGGCAATCACCATTCTACTTTCTGTCTCTATGAATTTGACTCCTCTAGAGATCTCATATAAATGGCATCATACAGTATCCTTTAGTGACTGGCTTATTTCACTCAGCATGTTCTTCTATGCTGCTGCATGTGTCAGAATTTCATTCATTTTTAAGGCTGAATCATATATGTTATATACCTGAAAATATTCAAAGCAGATATTTGTATGGCTGTGTTCATAGCAGCAGTAGTCACAAAACCCTAAAGCTGGAAACAACCCAAATGTCCTCTGATTAAGAAATGAATGAGCAAAATGAGGTTTATACATATGCATATTTATACATATCCTGTTAAGTTTCGCTTCATATATTTAGATGATCTATTGTTAAGTATATAAGTGTTTATAATTGTTAAGTCAAGTCTTCTTGCTATTTGTATCTTTTATTAATCTGTAAGCTCCTTCTTTGCCTGTTGTAAGCATGTTTGATTTAAAGTCTACTTTACGTGGTATTAGTACTGCCCACTCATACTCTCTTTTGTTTCCTACTTTCATGGAATATCTGTTTCTATGTGTGTTATTTTTAGGTTTTTTTTTTTAATTTTACTTTTTTACTTTACCGTACTGTATTGGTTTTGCCATACAAGACACAGATGTTTCTATGTTTTTATGTTCAATCTATTTGCATCTTTGGATTTGAAGTGAGTCTCTTATAGATAGCATTTAGTTGGGTCATGTTTTTAAAGTCCATTCTGCCAATCTCTGTCTTTTTATTTGAGAATTTAATCCACTTACATTTAAAGTAATTACTGATAAAGGGGAACTTAATTCCATTATTTTTCAATTTGTTTTCTATATGCCTCATAGCTTTTTTGTCCCTCATTTCATGCATTACTATTTTCTTTTATGTTTAGTTGTTTGTTTTGGTAGTAAAATATTTAATTCTCTTCTCATTTCCTTTTGTGTACATCCTATAACTATTTTCTTTATGGCTATTGTGGCAATTATATTTAACATCTTAAAGTTATAACACTAAATTGAATTTATATCAGCTTAATTCAGTAACATTAAAAACTCCTTTCCTATACAGATCTGACTTCATCGATTTCAGTTATTGATGTCATAAAATCCATTTTACACATCTTCTGTCCAAAAATATAGACTAATAATTGCTTTTTATGCATAGTTTCTTAAGTCTTTTAGAAAACAAAAGTGGAATTACAAGTCAAAGTTACAATAATGCTAAGTTTTATAATTGCCCGGGTGTTTATCTTTATCAGAAATCTGATATTCCTACAGATATCCTATCAGAGATCTGATATTTCTTCCTAAAACTTTGAGTTACATTTAGTGTCCTACAGATTGAAGGACTCTCTTTATCATTTCTTTCAGGGCAGGACTAGAAGTACAAATGTCTCTCAGCTTTTATTTATATAGGAATGTTTTAATTTCCTCCTCATTTGAAGAAAAATTTTGCTATATATAGGATTCTTGGTTGACAGTTCATTTCTTTCAACATATCAAATGCACTGACTCACTATCTTCCAGCTCCAAGGTTTTTGATGAGGTGTGTGTGTGTGTGTGTGTGCGCGCGTGCTCAGTCAGGTTTGACTCTTTGTGGCTCCATGGATTGTAGCCCATAAGGCTCCTCTGTCCATGGAATTTCCCAGGCAAGAATCCTGGAGTGATTGCCATTTCCTATTCCAGGGGATCTTTCTTACCTGGGGATTGAACCCAAGTCTCTTTTGTCTCCTGCACTGGCAGGCAGATTCTTTACCACTGTGCCATCAGGAAGCCCATTTCTGATGAGGAATTGGCTGATAATATCATTGGGGACCTTCGGATGTGATGAGTTGCTTCTATCTGGCTGCTTTCAAGAGTCTCTCTTTGTCTTTTGCTCTGGCTACTTTCAAGAGTCTCTCTTTGTCTTTTGCTTTGGCTACTTTCAAGAGTCTCTCTTTGTCTTTTGCTTTTGAAAATTTGATTATAAAGTACATGTGGGTTTCTTTGTTTTTATTTGCTTGGAGTTTGTGGCGCTTCTTGGGTGTTTATACTCATGTCTTTCATCAAGTCTGGGAAGGTTTTGCTCACTATTTCTTCAAATAGTCTTTCTGTCTCTTCCCTTTGCTTTCCTCCTCTGGGACTTCCATAGTGTAAATGCTGAGCATCCTGATGGTGCCCCTCAGGTCCCATAGGCTCTGTTCACTTTCCTTGGTCATTTTCTTTCTGTTCCTCAGATTCAATAATTTAAATCATTGTATCTTCAATTGTTCTTTCTTCTTTTTGTCAAATACGCTTTTGGCTAGAAAAATCACTCTAATTCATCATATCATTCATTCCAGTGAATTTTTTAGTTTGGTTATTGTAGTTTTCAGCCCCAGAATTTCCTTTTGGTTCCTTTTTAATGTTTTCTATCTGTTGAAATTTCCATTTTGTTCATACATCCTTTTCCTGGTTTTGCCCATACTTCTCTTGACTCTTAGAGCATTTTACAAACAGCTGTTTTGGAGTCTTTGTCTAGTAATTCCACTATATGGTCTTCCTCAGGGACATTTTCTGTTAATTAATTTTTTCCTTTGAACAGGCCATACTTTTGTTTGTTTGGGTTTTGACCTGTCTTGTGACTTTTTTGGTTGAAAACTGGACTTTTGAATCTTATAATATGGTAACTTTGGTCCACTTCTCCCCCTTCCCCAGGTTTGCTGTTTTTTCTTGCTGTTATGGACTTCCCTGGTGGCTCAGATGGTAAAGAATCTGCCTGCACTGCAAGGGACCCAGGTTTGATCCTTGAGTTAGGAAGGTCCCCTGGAGAAAAGAATGGCTACCCACTTCAGTATTCTTGCCTGGAGAATTCCATGGACAGAGGAGCCTGGTGGGCTACAGTCCATGTGGTCACAAAGAGTCAGATGTGACTCAGTCAGTGACTGAGCAACTATAGGGGCTGTGTCTCTGCCAGTGATCAGTCTGAGGTGTAAACTTACAGTCTTCGCAGGTCTATTCTGAGCTTATGTTTTTCCCTGGGCATACTCAATGACTCTATTAAAATTTTTCCTTATATGTGGTTGCTTTTGAACATCCCAGTCCTTAAATGTCTAGCTCTTATAATGGGAAAAGTGAAAAATGAAAGGAAAAAATGATTTCCAACATGCCATTAAATCCCCTTGAAGTGACTTTGGCTAAATGGGGAGAGTCTTAACAATAGTGCTTGCCCACTTCTGTGTCTGTATCCCAACAATCAGAGATAACAACTCATGACAAAAGCAGATTTTTGTCATTTGGAAACAGGGTCCTTAGTGCCTGACAGCTCCCACAAGCTGTGTATAAGTTGCTCTAGGAATGTAGGCACAGCTTCTTATCCTGGGGCTAGAGATTAGAGGACAGGTGTCTGCTCTTGTGTTTAGAGCTGAAACTAACCAAAATTAGCCACTCTTCACTCTTCAAGTCTTTCCTTGGAAACTGCAAACCTTCAGTAACCTCTCAGTATAGACTGAATTATCTTCTCCCCATATTCGTATGTTGAAGCCCTAACCCTGAGAAATGGAATGTTTCCTGCCACATCAGCAAACAAATGATGTCACAGTCATCAGTGATTGCAGCCCTCCAACGTGAATAGGTAATTCCTAAAGAAATTCAAAAGGAGAAGAATATCTGCCATCTAGCAGCCATCAGACTGTAGTTACTCTCCATGGTGAGCCCTGAAGAAGCTCAGAATGTGAAAATACAAGATACTGGCCCCAGATACCTGAGGTGCATATTGAAGGAATGACTTCAGTGAACCTAGACTCTTGCATGTTTGCATGCATAGAAAAGTGCTAAATTCCTTAACTTGGGCTATCTGGTTTTCTTTAGTTAACAATCATCTTTTGATGTTCAGACTACCTCCCTTTTGTTGCAAAACTTCTATATAACTGGCTCCCCCCTTGCCTCCTTGGGACAGTTCTCTCAGGGTTACTTGAGATACTGTCTCCCAGGCGTGTGAAGTCCACCAAAATCACACAAAATAAAGCATAACTCTCAAGTTTTAGGATATGCATATTTTTAGTTGACATTCTTTTTGTGACCATCTTTGGAGATAGGGTTTTTAGGAAAATAATTAAAGTTAAATGAGGTTATAAGGTTGTGGCCCTAATCCAATAGGACTAGTGTCCCTCCAGATAGCTTAACAGCTGAATTCTACCAAAAATTTAGAGAAGAGCTAATACCTATCCTACTCAAACTCTTCAGTAATTGCAGAGGAAGGTAAACTTCCAAACTCATTCTATGAGGCCACCATCACCCTAATACCAAAACCTGACAAAGATGCCACCAAAAAAAGAAAACTACAGGCCAATATCAATATCACTGATGAACATAGATGCAAAAATCCTTAACAAAATTTTAGCAATCAGAATACAAGAATACATTAAAAAGATCATACATCATGACCAAGTGGGCTTTATCCCAGGAATACAAGGATTCAATATCCACAAATCAATCAATGTAATACACCACATTAACAAATTGAAAAGTAAAAGCCATATGATTATCTCAATAGATGCAGAGAAAGACTTTGACAAAATTCAACATCCATTTATGATGAAAAACCCTCCACAAAGCAGGAATAGAAGAAACATACCTCAACACAATAAAAGCTATATATGACAAACCCACAGCAAACATTATCCTCAATGGTGAAAAACTGAAAGCATTTCCCCTAAAGTCAGGAACAAGACAAGGGTGCCAACTTTCACCATTACTATTCAACATAGTTTTGGAAGTTTTGGCCATAGCAATCAGAGCAGAAAAAGAAATAAAAGGAATACAAATTGGAAAAGAAGAAGTAAAACTCTCACTGTTTGCGGATGACATGATCCTCTACATAGAAAACCCTAAAGATTCCACCAGAAAATTACTAAAGCTAATCAATAAACATAGTAAAGTTTCAGGATATAAAATCAATACACAAAAATCCCTTGCATTCCTATACACGAATAATGAGAAAATAGAAAGAGAAATTAAGGAAACAATTCCATTCACCATTGCAATGAAAAGAATAAAATACTTAGGAATATATCTACCTAAAGAAACTAAAGACCTATATATAGAAAACTATAAAACACTGATGAAAGAAATCAAAGAGGACACTAATAGATAGAGAAATATAAAGTGTTCATGGACTGGAAGAATCAATATAGTGAAAATGAGAACAATCTATAGAGTCAATGCAATCCCTATCAAGCTACCAACGATACTTTTCGCAGAGCTAGGACAAATAATTTCACAATTTGTATGGAAATACAAAAAACCTCGAATAGCCAAAGCAATCTTGAGAAAGAAGAATGGAACTGGAGGTATCAACCCGCCTGGCTTCAGGCTCTACTACAAAGCCACAGTCATCAAGAGAGTATGGAACTGGCACAAAGACAGAAATATAGATCAATGGAACAAAATAGAGAGCCCAGAGATAAATCCACACACCTATGGACACCTTATCTTTGACAAAGGAGGCAAGAATATACAATGGATTAAAGACAATCTCTTTAACAAATGGTGCTGGGAAAACTAGTCAACCACTTGTAAAAGAATGAAACTAGAACACTTTCTAACACCATACACAAAAATAAACTCAAAATGGATTAAAGATCTAAATGTAAGACCAAAAACTATAAAACTCCTAGAGGGGAACATTGGCAAAACACTCTCTGACATAAGTCACAGCAGGATCCTCTATGACCTACCTCCCAGAATATTGGAAATAAAAGCAAAAATAAACAAATGAGACCTAATTAAACTTAAAAGCTTCTGCACAACAAAGGAAACTATAAGCAAGGTGAAAAGACAGCCTTCAGAATGGGAGAAAATAATAGCAAATGAAGCAACTGACAAACAACTAATCTCAAAAATATGCAAGCAACTCCTGCAGCTCAATTCCAGGAAAATAAATGACCCAATCAAAAAGTGGGCCAAAGAACTAAATAGACATTTCTCCAAAGAAGACATATGGATGGCTAACAAACACATGAAAAGAGGCTCAACATCACTCATTATCAGAGAAATGCAAATCAAAACCACAGTGAAGTACCATTTCACACCAGTCAGAATGGCTGCAATCCAAAAGTCTATAAACAATAAATGCTAGAGAAGGTGTGGAGAAAAGGGAACCCTCTTACACTGCTGGTGGGAATGCAAACTAGTACAGCCATTATGGAGAACAGTGTGGAGATTCCTTAAAAAACTGGAAATAGAACTGCCTTATGACCCAGCAATCCCACTTCTGGGCATACACACCAAGGAAACCAGAATTGAAAGAGACACGTGTACCCCAATGTTCATTGCAGCACTGTATATAATAGCCAGGACATGGAAGCAACCTAGATGTCCATCAGCAGACGAATAGATAAGAAAGCTGTGGTACATATACACAGTGGAGTATTACTCAGTCATTAAAAAGAATACATTTGAATCAGTTCTAATGAGGTGGATGAAACTGGAGCCTATTATACACAGTGAAGTAAGTCAGAAAGAAGAACACCAATACAGTATAATAACTCATATATATAGAATTTAGAAAGATGGTAATGATAACCCTGTATGTGGAACAGCAAAAGAGACACAGATGTATAGAACAGTCTTTTGGATTCTGTGGGAGAGGGCAAGTGTGGGATGATTTGGGAGAATTGCATTGAAACATGTATATTATCATATGTGAAATGAATTGCCAGTCCAGGTTCGATGCATGATACACGATGCTCAGGGCTGGTGCACTGGGATGACTCAGAGGGATGGGATGGGGAGAGAGGTGGGAGGGGGGTTCAGGATGAGGAACACGTATACACCCATGGAGGATTCATGTCAATGCATGGCAAAACCAATACAATATTGTAAAGTAGTTAGCCTCCAATTAAAATAAATAAATTTATATTTTTTTAAAAAAGGACTAGTGTCCTTACAGGAAGAGAGACATAAGAGTTCTTTCTCTTCCCTCCTCTTGTTGCACAGAGAAAAGGTCATGTGAGAATAGCCATCTACAAGCCAGAAAGGACTGTCTCACTACAAACCAAACCTGATGACACCTGGACCTACTAGTTCTAGCCTCAAAACTATGAGGAAATAACTTTCTCTTGTCTAAGCCACCAACTCTGTGGTCTTCTGTTAGCAGCCCAAGCTAACCTATCTCCAGAGTTCCAAATAGTTCCAAATAGTTACATCAGACAACTTCTGCCAACGCAATTGTTGTCAAGGTGGGGAGATAGTGCTTCCTGCTTACCATCTTCCCTCTAGAAAGAACTTTTCAACAGATTAGAAAGATTTCTGCTTGCCTTCAGCAGAAGCCATTTGTTACCTGGGGCACACCTTTGTGAGTTTTCTGATTCTGTCCAGTTTTCACCTTTCATTGACTTTGACCTATCTTCAGTTCAGTTCAGTCACTCAGTCGTGTCGGACTCTTTGCGACCCCATGAATCGCAGCACGCAAGGCCTCCCTGTCCATCACCAACTCCCAGAGTTCACTCAGACTCAGGTCCATCGAGTCAGTGATGCCATCCATCCTCTGTCTCCTCCTGCCCTCAATCTTTCCCAGCATCAGGGTCTTTTCAAATGAGTCAGTTCTTCACATCAAGTGGCCAAAGTTTTGGAGTTTCAGCTTTAGCATCATTCCTTCCAGAGAAATCCCAGGACTGATCTCCTTTAGAATGGACTGGTTGGATATCCTTGCAGTCCAAGGGATTCTCAAGAGTCTTATCCAGCACCACAGTTCAAAAGCATCAATTCTTCAGCACTCAGCTTTCCTTATAGTCCAACTCTCACATCCATACATGACCACAGGAAAAACTATAGCCTTGACTAGATGGACCTTTGTTGGCAAAGTAATGTCTCTGCTTTTCAATACGCTATCTAGGTTGGTGATAACTTTTCTTCCAAGGAGTAAGCGTCTTTTAATTTCATGGCTGCAATCACCATCTGCAGTGATTCTGGAGCCCCCAAAAATAAAGTCTGACACTGTTTCCACTGTTTCCCCATCTATTTTCCATGAAGTGATGGGACCAGATAACATGATCTCGGTTTTCTGAATGTTGAGCTTTAAGCCAACTTTTTCACTCTCCTCTTTCACTTTCATCAAGAGGCTTTTTGGTTCCTCTTCACTTTCTGCCGTAAGGGTGGTGTCATCTGCATATCTGAGGTTATTGATATTTGTCCTGGCAATCTTGATTCCAGCTTGTGCTTCTTCCAGCCCAGTGTTTCTCATGATGTACTCTGCATATAAGTTAAATAAGCAGGGTGACAATATACAACCTTGTCGTAGTCCTTTTCCTATCTGGAACCAGTCTGTTGTTCCATGTCCAGTTCTAACTGTTGCTTCCTGACCTGCATATAGGTTTCTAAAGAGGCAGGTCAGATACAACTCCTAAATTGCAGGTAACTACAACAAAGCAAATGATTCTTATTGCTAGGCATGCAAATAAATTCTATTGATTTTCTCTTTCTATACATTCTAGGATTAATATATGTTGTATCTCAAGATTCTTTTCCTCTACACAAATTATATTCATTCATTATAAATCAGACAACTTTCACTGAATTTTTTGAAAATAGGTTTAATCATTTTTATTAAAAACATTTTGTCTAAATTTTTTCTTTGGGATGGCTTTGTTTTCTTTGCTTTGTATGTGGAGAAATAGCCTTTTTTGGGGGGGGCAGATACATTACTCTTATTACAACCTCTCATCAGACCTTCTATTTTATAAAATTATCAGTAATAACCATAGTTATTAAGTCTTTGTCATGTACAGATCATTTTTACTATACTCTGAGGCTTGCCTGAGGTTCTGTGATAAAGTGCAGACCAGAGATTGTATCTTCAATAAACACTATCTCAGTGACTCATGGAAAAGAAGTGTACCAGGTAATTCAAACTAACATTTCACAGAATAGACTCCTGGGTACAGGCATTTGAACTGACTTCACTCAGAGAACTTCTAGACTATGCCCGGAGTCTGTATCTGGATTTCTAGAACTTTTTAGCTGAGACACATATGACTTCATGAGAATAATAACCCAAGACTTCACAAAATAGTAATAGTTTCAAAGGACTGAATGAATTAATAAGGGAAATTTTTATTGTGGTTAACTCTTTGGTATACTGGGGATTTGTTTTAAAGTTCTGCTCTCTAGATATACAAGTATCTTCCTTCTCTTTCTTCTTAAGCTATCCTTAATCCACAGAAATTCAGTAAATTCCATTTCTGCAAAGTTAAACTTTAAAAAATGATACCAGATTTTCACTGATCTCATGGAATTCAGAAACTTACTAAGTCTCTTTTATATACTTGGAAATAGAGTTATTTGCATAGGCTCAGTAAGAAACTGTTTTTCTTTGCACCAGGATACAACTAAACAAATTAATCAAGGTTTATCTAGAGTGTCATATTTGAGGACAATACTCAATGATTCAGCCACTTTAAAGGCATAGAAGACAATGTCTACAAAATCCTTCAAGGAAACTGACCTGAGGGCTGGCTTGCAGGTACCAGATTTTCTAGCAGGTCAGGAACCTTAAGAAGGCTCAGAAAAGAAAAATTCATCCAAGTTTATAGGACTGCATGATAAATCTGGTGGAGAGAGTTTCTTGGGCTGGGTTTCCTAGCCTTAGGATACCAGATAATAGAAGCTCTTACAATCCAATCTGATCCCTTATGCAAACTCCAGATAGAAAGCAATTGTGGGCTGCCTCTGGATGTTGCAAAGCTCTCCCAGGGAGGCCTGGGAGTCATTAACTCTCTTGGTGCACCCATGGAACTAACCCTCCTGATAGCTTTATTTTGTGGTTAAAATAATCTTTCTTTTAGACTGTTATGATTGCAAAGGAGAGATTGTGTCAAGGAAGAAAAGTGAAAGAATTTAAAATGACCAAAAAGATTCCTGGGTATCCTCCATGGAAAACTTCTGAGTTATCTGATTCCTCTTTTATTATCTCTGAGCCAGTTTTCAAATCTGAAAGTTGGAAGTAAAGGACAGCAAAGAAAATAATCCTTGTCAAGAGGATGACATTTCCACTGTCATGGAAAAAGGCAGTTTTGTATCTATTTTATTTGTAAATACATTTCATGGTCTCTATTTCTGCTCCTGGAACTAGTGTACTGTCTTATTCCCTAATAAGTACAATCTTTGACTTGTGTTTAGTTTATATTGGTATGCGATTTATCTTTAAAAAAACTATCCGTAACATGACAACTACTTCTACTACAATTATTTAGTCAACATCCCACAAGCATTTGCGAGACTCAGGGCCCTGGGAATATCTAACCAGTCTGAAGTATTCCCAAAGAGACCGTGATTTAAGGAAAGAGAGAGATGTATGCTGTGCTTTAGGTTTGTGGCAGAAGAGGCAGCGCAGTGTCTAAGAGCCCTGGGAAGGCCTGGGTTCTGCACTTTTGTCAGAGTGTGAGGGTGTGTGTCTGGGGAAAGGGTTGTCAGGGTGCTGAGCCCCCAGAGCGTGGCCTGTCAGACCAGCCTGTTTCCAGCCACCTGGAATGGCCTTTACCCTTTCTCCTGAGATTTCAGCTGCTCTGTAAACTGCATGGACAATGTCCCCGTGGCTCCTCACTGACTGATGCCCATGGACATGGGCTGCTGTGATGGCTGATTTTATGCGTCAACTCAACTGGGCCATAGGGTGCACTGTCTTCCAGTTAAATATGACTTGTGTGTCTGTGAGGCTGTTTTTGCACACTTAAAATAAATTTAATTATGTATATTTTACCACAAAAATGCACACAATCCCCTCTCCCCCCAATATTTGGGTAATAGTTACTCAACATATGTGGAGCATACTTACACTAAAAATGTATTTGTTGTTTATTTAAATATTCAGGACATATGCTACAAAATTGTTAACTATCTGAAATACCAATTTATTGAATGTGTCTCTTGCAGTTTTATCTGCTAAATCTGGTGGCCCTTTGTGGGCTGTGGGGAGAATCCTGACTGAGTCACCTGGGCTTCCCACCACGCAAGGGTGTGCACACATGAGTACTCATTTCTGGGATCATACTCAGGCCAGCAGATGGAGGGGAGAGGTGGATGTCAGAGGGGGATGGGGGCGGTGGTCTGCCTTCCCACTATCCCCAGCCACCTTGGAGTTGGATGGGCCTCACCATTCAGTCAACAGGAAGATACAATTATCTCCATCTTACAGGTGGGAAGACTGAGGCTGGGAGGGTTCTGAGACTTGCTCAATGTCTCAGACCTTTTGCCTAAAGCTAGTCTCCTTCCACTGGCCTGAGTGCCTACCTATCTTTACTGAAGGTGAGTAAATGATAGCTTTGGGCACCCAGGGGCCCACCGGCAGGTTCCAGATGAAGCCTCCTGGAAGATGAGGGCAGAGTGGGTCTACTGGAGCCAGGCCTGACCACCCTGCTGGATGCACCATCCTGTCAGCAGCTAAGAGCTGCTGAGACCTAGGACACTATCAGGCTGCTGAGAGGAGTATGATGGGCCCCCCCTACCCCAGCAGGGGAGGAACATCAGCCTAGACACTCCTGCCGGGGGAACAAGCCCACAAGGAAGGGCCCCTACCAGCTGAGCACAGGAGGGCTCCCAACCCTGGAGCAGACAGGTGACTGATTGCTTGGCTCCCCAAAGGTGGGACCCTGGGCTTTTGTGGGTCCTGGGGGCAGGAGGGAATGTGAGACCAGCCTATTTCCTGAGTTCTCCAGTTTAGTTTCTCAGGGATGATCAAGCCGGGTACCCAGGCACCCGGTGTCTTTGCCCCATCTCTGTCCAGCCATGTCTAGCAGTCAGAGCTGGGATGTTCTGCCCAGGGGAGTCAGATTCTGGGGCACAGAGCCCCATTCCCAGAGAGGGCCAAAGGGACAGTGCCAGGCTCCATATGAGCCTAGCAAGGAGAGGCCTGTGAGGGTGTTTTTGGATGAGAGTAACATTTGAATCAGTGGACCAAGCAAAGCAGACACCTTCCCCCATGTGGGCGGGTTTTATGGCTCAGTTAAAACAAAAAAGCTGACCCTTCTGCTTATAAGAGGGAACAGCTGCCTGACTGTGTTGAGCTGGGACAGGAGGTTTTCCTGCCTTTGGGATCAAACTGAAATATCAATTCTACTAGATCTTGAGCCTGGTAGCCTTTAGAGAGCTACACCATCAGCTCTCCTGGGCCTCTCTCCAGCTTGCTAACCACAGAGCCTGTGGCACAGCAGTCTTCAGAATTGTGTGAACCAACTCCTTATAGTAAATCTCTTTATATCTAGATATATGTGTATATATATATATACACACACATATATATAAGATTATATATATAAATATATATACATGCATGTAGATATATATATATATAAACACACACACACATATATATCAGTCAGTTCAGTTCAGTTCAGTTGCTCAGTCACGTCCAACTCTTTGCGACTCCATGAATTGCAGCACGCCAGGCCTCCCTGTCCATCACCGACTCCCAGAATTCACTCAGACTCACACCCACCAAGTCAGTGACGTCATCCAGCCATCTCATCCTCTGTTGTCCCCTTCTCCTCCTGCCCCCAATCCCTCCCAGCATCGGAGTCTTTTCCAATGAGTCAACTCTTCACATGAGGTGGCCAAAGTACTAGAGTTGCAGCTTTAGCATCATTCCTTCCAAAGAACACCCAGGACTGATCTCCTTCAGAATGGACTGGTTGCATCTCCTTGCAGTCCAAGGGACTCTCAAGAGTCTTCTCCAACACCACAGTTCAAAACCATGAATTCTTTGGCACTCAGCCTTCTTCACAGTCCAACTCTCACATCCATACATGACTACTGGAAAAACCATAGCCTTGACTAGATGGACCTTTGTTGGCAAAGTAATGTCTCTGCTTTTCAATATGCTATCCAGGTTGGTCATAACTTTCCTTCCAAGGAGTAAGTGTCTTTTAATTTCATGGCTGCAATCACCATCTGCAGTGATTTTGGAGCCCAGAAAAATAAAGTCTGACACTGTTTCCACTGTGTCCCCATCTATTTCCCATGAAGTGCTGGGACCAGGTGCCATGATATATATCTCCTATTGGTTCTGTTTTTCTGAAGGATCTTAACTAATGTGGTTGCCTTGGTCCTAACTATCTGCCCATTTTCTCTCCTTCCAATCCCAGAAAAAAAAAAAAAATCCCCCTTGCTCTTCCATTTGATATCACTTTTCCTGATTCACTGAAGAATAAACCCAAATGACCAATTCTCTTTTGCTGCTAGAACAAACTCAAAATCCTAGGAACAGCTTTGCTCCTACACCTCATTCAGATGTACTTTGGACCTGGCTGAACCATAGTGTGGCATGCTAAGTCACCATCTAGTCACTCCAGGCCAAGTCACATGCTTGTGATCACCTGTCTGCCAGGTGGGGCTGATGGGCCTGCATCTGCTGGACCTCCCAACTCCCAGCCAGGGCCCGTTGTCTTTGGCCACTGGCTGGCGGAGGAAAGGAAGCACTCGGTGTCACAGCACTGGTGAGAGCAGCAGCAGGGCCCTGCCTCTGTGAACACATTCAGAAGCAAATAAAAACCACCCTGACAGGTTGAGAAAGCCCATGGGAGAAAGGCAATGCTTTGCATTTTTGTACCTTATTGACACTTTTTATCCTGCCCTTCAATGAAGAGGTCCTGCAGTTTCATCTCGCTCTGGGGGTGAGTCACGGAGTGTCCTGACGGTCAAGCAGATGAAAGAAACCATCCTTGTGCCCAGGGAGCAGTGACTGCCTCTCAGCTTATTTGCCCCCGCTCCCCACCCCAGATTCCCTTTCAGAATTTATTCTTTAGACAGAGTGATGGCTATTATTGCAGGTCCACAAGGAAAGAAATCTTCATGCGTCAGTAACAGTAATGGATATTCCCAGAGCAGGTGGCCTGTCAGGGAGAAAAGATTGATACAAGGAAAAACCAGTTAGGGATGAATGTGGTTCATCCAGTAAATCAGCATGGGTGATGCTTTGTCTTACAGGAAAAACAGACTTCAGAAAATAGTGCTCTTTAGAGGCAGAGGCAACTAGTGTATCAACCTTCATTGTTGTTTTGAAAATAGCTGAATGAATTAGAATCTTTCATTTGAACCACAGAATATATATTCTGTTTTTAATCTAAGAAACATGCACAGTGTTATGGAGAAACAAAGGCATAAGCTGTTGGTGGTTACACATCTAGGCAGGGTCCTCCCAACCCCTCCTCTGTTCCCTTTTTGGTCCACTGTGAGTGACATGGAGAGTCACGTGGAGACTTCAGTGGTCACTGGGCTGGGGACCGCAGGGTCACACCAAGGACCAGGAAAGGGACCAGACTTTGCTTTCCTAAGTCTGCACTGACTAGAGGCAGTGAGATGAAGCTATGGGCCCTCCCGTATGGTACCACTGCTAAGGAGAATGGTGGGAGAGGTGAGCACACCAAGAGCAGTGGATTCTGCTTGGAAGAACCCTCCATTTCGGTGCACAGATAGAGCTCACAGGTCAGGTCTCATTTGGCCCATGAAGCAGGGAGGCTATGGCTGCACTTTTCTTCCATTTAAAGAACCTGGGAAAGAAATGTGTACAGAGAGGTATTTTCAATGCAGAGAAGAACAGGCATGACTAGGCTGCTGGCCTGACGATCCTTTAACCTACCGACCTCTCATCTGCACTGCATAGAGACAAGGCGTGCTACCCACCAGTGTTCCTGCCGCTCACACTGTGGCCGTTCTCCTGGGTGGTAGACATCCTGAGTGGCTGGCATCCTGCATCCTGGAAAGCAGGCTCCTGGGAACAGGGCTCTTCCCAGAGGACTTCTGATACCCAGAGCAAGTCTGTAGTAAGAGCAGCAACAAAAACCTCATGAAGCAATTTGGTTTCAACTGCATGAATTACCTTAGCTGCTCGTCTGGGTTGATTAGGCAGTGCAGGTATGGGATCACCTTCTTGCTATGGTTCTGAATCTATAAAGCAATCCCTCGGTACCACTGAATAATTGGATCACAGCAACATCTGAGTTCGGAGAAGGCAATGGCACCCCACTCCAGTACTCTTGCCTGGAAAATCCCATGGATGGAGGAGCCTGGTGGGCTGCCGTCTATGGGATCGTGCAGAGCCAGAAATGACTGAAGCGACTTAGCCGCAGCAGCAGCAACATCTGAGTTGGGGCCATAGGACCCTGGGTGGCCCAGCACCTGGCCTAGGTCAGCTTTCTTGCTCTGGCCTCTGCCTGCTGGAGCTCTGGGTGAACTCAACTCTTCCTTGTCATAGCATCCCTGTGGTTCTGAAGCTTCTGGTCCTGAGGCCACCTGTCCACAAACCTAGCGCAGTCACATCCAAGCTGACTAAAGGGGCAGAGATGGGGCTGGATTTTGAGAAGGAGAACTGAAGAAGGAAGAAGCTGGATGGAAGGGCTGCTCTTGCCTGGGTCATCCTGAGGGCCACCTTGATTGACAATGAGTGTCTCAGGGAGGGAAGAGCTGTGAGAATGAGAGAAAGGGCACGTTTCCAGGAATGGACACATGTCAGAGCCGGTTAGAGCTCGGAGTCAGGCAGCCCAGTAAACTATTAATTTAAATATTAATTAATCAACTTACTTAAAAATTAAGTCCTCTGTTGCACTGGTCATCTTTCAAAGTTACATGTGACAAGCTGTTACAATGGGTAGCCCAGATCTAGGATGGTTTCCTCATCTGGAGAACACTGGTGGATGGCTTCTGTCTGGATGGAGAAACTGTGGCGTGCTGGACAAAGGTTTGGATTGCAGACTCAGTGCTCCAATCCGCTCATCATTCAAAGCCTCCAGCAGACAACGGTTCAGGTCAAACATTCAGCAGCAAGATGGCGGTGGTGAACATGTTCCCTGTGGTTTTAGAGAGAATGGTCTCTACGTTTTTGAGATGCTTATGTAGTTTTTCTGAAAGCTGAAGGGAGTGGGGAGCTGTTTATTTATTTATTGTGGGTTGCACTGGGTCTTCATTGCTGCACGCGGCTTTCCCTAGTTGTAGGGCTCGGGGTTCTCATTGCGGTGGCTTCTCTCTTGTTGTGGAGCATAGGCTCCAGGTAGTAGTTGCAGCACTGGAGCTCAGTAGCTGTGGCTCTCAGCTCTAGAGTGCTCATGCTTCAGTAGTTGTGGCTTGTGGGCTTTGTTGCTCCATGCATGTGGAATCTTCCTGGACCAAGGATGGAACCCATGTACCCTGATTTGGCAAGTGGATTCCTATCCACTGTATCACCAGGGAAGTCTGGAGCTGTTTGTTTTTAATTAGGACTTTTTTTTTTTTTTTTTTTGAGGACAGTCACTATCTGGGGCTGAAAGGCAAGCTCAGAGGGCTGGGCTTGCAGAGGGGCTGATCAGAAGGTCTGAACCCAGTGAGGCTGGGACTTTGATAGGCACTGATTTGACACCTGGCACGCAGGCCCTGTCATCTGGTTTGTCATGCCTGCTCTGTGCTAACACTTCCTTCCTTCTCCCATCACCCAAACACCCACTTCCCCTCCCTGGCACAGTCACATCCCTGCCCCCAACAAGGGCACACACTCCCGGTGGCTCCCCCACATTGCCCACTGAGCCCTGGCTTTGTTGGGAGCTCCTTCTGCCTGAACCTCTGAAGGTGGCCAGCTGGTCTGAGAAGTAAAATCGGGTTCCCAAACACTCCCTTCCCAGAGGTTGTCCCTAGCCATTAGGGTCTCAGAAAAACAGTGGCTGTAAGTTATTCAAATACTGGAGACACCAGAACAGGTGAGTGAAACACACCTCTCCCTCCTCCCATTGATCAGCTTCTGTCTGGCATTGGAAGTTCAATGACAAAAAAACCCTCTCCCAGTTCCCAAGGACCACCTCTCCTGGCCAAGGAGAGAGAAATGAGAGCAGAGATTCCAGTTTCCTGAGTTGGGCCACATGCACAAACCATTCATTCGTCCCTCTGCCCAGCTGGCACCTCCAGTGTGGTGCCCACCACTATGCCAGGACCCAGGGCTTTAATTTTTACTAAGACCTGCTTCTTTCTTTAAGGAGCTTGCATCGAAGTATCTAAGAAATTAGCCCCAGTTCCATGACCAGGCCTTCAGGGACCATGGGAGGCTCAGATGTGCCTGAGACACAGTGGTGGCTCAAAGGGAGAGCCAAGCTGCCTGGTGAGAGTACCAGGAAGGCTGCTCAGAGGCAGGGGCCAGAGCTGAGTCTAGGAGGATAAAGAGAGGCTCTCCAGGCAGACAGATTTAGAAGGAGCAGCACGCACAAAGGCAAGGAGGGGAGAACTAGTGTGAAAGATGTTTAGGTGGGTGTGGGGTGGGGGGTGAGTTTGAAGGGATAGGAGGGTATCAAATTGTGGACCCACAAATTCATATGTTGAGGCCCTAACCTCAATGTATTTGGAAATGGGATTCTGGGGAGGTCATTAGGTTTCGATGAGGTCATGAAGGTGGGGCCCATATGATGGGATTAACAGCTTTATAAGAAGAGAAAGAGACATATTCACTCTCTCTGCCACATGAGGACAGGGTGAAAACACCACTCTTGAGCCAGGAAGAGGCCTCACCAAGAATCAAATCTGCTTGCACCTTGACCTTGGACTTCCAGCCTCCAGAACTGTGTCAGTTGCTAGGCACCAGCCTGAGGTATTTTGTTACAGCAACTTGAGCAGATGGAGACTGAGATGCATGGTCTGCTGAGGATTTTAATTCAACTCAGGAGATAAGGAGAGGTTTAAGGCATGAGAGTAGATCTATGGAAACTGCACTTGCAATGATGCAAAAGGCCTGGTGAAGGAGGAGAGGGGTCCTGGCTGATGAGCTGTGGCCAGGGCCCAGGAGAGCCTGCTCCAGCCAGCTGAGGAGCCCAGGCCTGCCACTATGGCACTGCCTGGATTTGGTAGTCATGGGGAGAGGGTGGAGAGGAATGCTAGGAGTCTCACCTGGACGGGTGTATGAGCACTAATATTGGAGATGCAGGAGGTCCTGGTGACAAGGCCACATCCACGCAGGCAGGACCACAGCTTTGGGAGGAGGCGGTACTTACTGTTGTCCAAAGTAACTTCTATGGATTGTCTATTTGTTCAATGAAACTTTCCTGCCTTCTCTCATTACCCTTCCAACCTCAGGGGTGGAGGATTGAGTGGTTTGCATTCCCCTGAGACCACCTCTTCGTCTCCACTTTCTATTCCATGCCTTCCTTGCTCAGGGCAGGGAGCCACACTTCCTTTGCACGCGGCTTGTGAAACACATGTCTTTCATTTCTAATGCACTTACAGCTGGTGTCATCGTGTCCTGATGGAGAGCTCATGCATTTCTTGTCTTTCACTCTGCATGCCCATGGCTCAGGGGGCTTCTCATCTGCGCTGATTCTAAGGTCCCTGTCTCCTGGGTCCATGACTGGCACTGCGGGAGCCTTTCCCTGGTCCCCCACACCCCCCTGTTCAGCAGGGGCCCTCACTCTCACTGCACATTGGGTGCGATCCACCTTCTTAACCCGCCTATCTATGTGATGACAGGTGTGCATTGGACACATATTACTGTGTGGGTGTCTGAACACTTAACATGTGCCGGTTATAGTTTTGTGTTTTCTATACATTACTTGCACATTTTGGGTTCCTGTCTCTTTTTGTTTATTCAAACTTATAGGGACTTTTGCATACTCTAGATATTCATGCTTCATCAGTTTTAGCTGTTAGAAAAAATTCTCTATCATTCATTTCTTAACTTCACACGTGATGTCCTTTGTACACAGAAGTTTTAATTTTCATGTAATTAAATTAATTTCCTTTTTGCTTTATGGTTTGTACTTTTAAAGTTTTATTTCAGAAGTTTTTCTCATCGGTAGGTAACAAAGCTATCTTTACATACAACTTTATAGATTCCTTATTACCTTCATAGCTTCACTGTTTACAAGAAGGTCTTTAACCCACTGAGAATCTAATTATCATCATCATAGCCAATAATGATGAAGTGCTTAGTATATTTCAGGCATCGTTTTCAATGCTTTAAACTTTTATTTTTGGTAAACTTTATGTTTTAATTTTTTTTAAATTGAGGTATAGTTGAATGTACCATATTATGTAAGTTTCAGGCATACCACATAGCAATTCACAATTTTTAAAGGTTATAGTCCATTTATAGTTATTATAAAACATTGGTTATATTCCTTCTGTTGTACATTACATCCTTGTAGCTTATATGAATAATATAAGCTTTATACATAGTAGTTTGTACCTCTTAAGCTCTTCCCCTTTCCCTCTCCCTGCAGGTAACCCCTCATTTGTTCTCTATATCTCTGTCTGTTTCTGCTTTGTTATATTCACTAGTTTGTTTTATCTTGTTAGATTCCACACATAAGTGATATCCTATAGTACTTGTCTTCCTTTGACATTTCACTTAGCATAGTATCCTTCAAGTACACCCATATTGTTACAAATGGCAAAATTTATTTACAATAGCCAGGATATGGAAGCAATTAAGTGTCCATTGACAGACGACTAGATAAAGAAGATGTGGTACACACACACACACACACACACACACACACACACATATATATATACGCATGTATATATACACATACATACACACACACAATGGAATAGTACTCGGCTGTAAATGCTTTCAGCTATTAACTCTCTCAGCTTCACAGCATGACGGAGGAGAAGCAGCCTTCATCTTCAGTCCTGCTGCAGCTGAGTAGGCGAGGTCTGGGGACGCTGCGTGTTCCCCATCAAGACCTGCAGCTGGCGACACGCTCTGATAACCAGCGGCTGCAGCACCTGCCCTGCTGGGTGCTCTGCTTGGCTTGGGCTGCAGGGCGTGGCCCTTGCTGTGCTCCTCGCATTGTTTTGGGGCAGAAGCCAAACAATCCAGCATGCAGCCCAACCCAGATTCCCAGACTGTGACACAGTCCACGAGGAGAGCTTGAGGTACATGTTGAGGACTGATGCTGTCTGGCAAGTTAGGGAAAGCTTCTTTACATGAAACTGAAATCTGGAAGATTAAGGGATATTAACTTTGCCAGGGGATAAAGTGGCTAGTGGAGAGGATGAAGAATCTTCCAGAAGGAAGGAACCATATACCCAAAAGTCCTGAGGTGGGAACAACATGATACCTGAAAGGGAGCCCTGTTGTAGAGGAAATTTTGTGAGAACTGTAGGGCCTTCCAGCTGATTGACGAGGCTGGACTTTATTTTAGAAGTAACGGAGGTGTCTCTGGCTACATGAAAAAATTAGATGCGAAGCAGCTGGATGAGCAGGGAGGCCAGCCCCAGGCCACCACAGAGGCTCAGGTGAGGGCATGTGGTGGCTTGGGCTCAAAAGGAGTGGCTTATCTGGTATCTGGTACAGCTGATCCACTGATGGGTCCGAGCAGTGCTGGGGGGATGGGGGCTGTCAGGAGAGCTCTCCCTGCCCAAGGTGGGCACACAGATTCCCATGGCTGAGCTCAAGGGTGCTCAGAGGTCAGTCCAGCAGTGTGAAGCCATCCCTGGAGAAGCAGCATTTGGACTGTATTCCAGGCCTGCTGAGTGCCCAACAGTGTCTGCCAGCCTCTCAGCCTCCCTCGGTAACAAGGCCAGGCTTTGCTGTGGGGGTGGGACCACATAGTGAGTCACCTGCTGGGGGAGGAAGTGAGTGAGCATGGAAGCTCAGTGAACTATGTCCTGATCATATCCTCGAAGTTTAAATCATTCAGTTCAGTTCAGTCCAGTCGTTAAGTCGTGTCCGACTCTTTGCGAGCTCGTGAACCTCAGGGCACCAGGCCTCCCTGTCCATCACCAACTCCCGGAGTCCACCCAAACTCATGTCCATCGAGTCGGTGATGCCATCCAACCATCTCATCCTCTGTTGTCCTCTTCTCCTCCTGCCTTCAATCTTTCCCAGCATCAGGGTCTTTTCCAATGAATCAGCTCTTCACATCAGGTGGCCAAAGTATTGGAGTTTCAGCTTCAACATCAGTCCTTCCGATGAACACTCAGGACTGATTTCCTTTAGGATGGACTGGTTGGATCTCCTTGCAGTCCAAGGGATTCTTAAAAGTCTTCTCCAACACCACAGTTCAAAAGCATCAATTCTTCGGCACTCAGCCTTCTTCACAGTCCAACTCTCACATCCATACATGACCACAGGAAAAACCATAGCCTTGATTAGACGGACCTTTGTTGGCAAAGTAATGTCTCTGCTTTTGAATATGCTATCTAGGTTGGACTTCCTTGGTGGTTCAGACAGTAAAGCGTCTGTCTACAATGTGGGAGACCTGGGTTCGATCCCTGGGTCAGGAAGATCCCCTGGAGAAGGAAATGGCAATCCACTCCAGTACTATTTCCTGGAAAATCCCATGGACAGAGGAGCCTGGTAGGTTACAGTCCATGGGGTCATAAAGAGTCAGACACAACTGAGCAACTTCACTTTCACTAGGTTGGTCATAACTTTCCTTCCAAGGAGTAAGTGTCTTTTAATTTCATGGCTGCAATCGCCATCTGCAGTGATTTTGGAGCCCAGAAAAATAAAGTCAGCCACTGTTTCCCCATCTATCTGCCATGAAGTGATGGGACTGGATGTCATGATCTTCATTTTCTGAATGTTGAGCCAAATTTTTCACTCTCCACTTTTACTTTCATCAAGAGGCTTTTTAGTTCCTCTTCACTTTCTGCCATAAGGGTGGTGTCATCTGCATATCTGAGGTTATTGATATTTCTCCCAGCAGTCTTGACTCCAGCTTGTGCTTCATCCAGGCCAGCGTTTCTCATGATGTACTCTGTTGCTGAGTTGCTTCAGTCGTGTCCGACCCTGTGCGACCCCATAAACAGCAGCCCACCAGGCTCTCCCATCCCTGGGATTCTCCAGGCAAGAACACTGGAGTGGGTTGCCATTTCCTTTTCCAATGCATGAAAGTGAAAAGTGAAAGTGAAGTTGCTCAGTTGTGTCTGACTCTTTGTGACCCCATGGACTGCAGCCTGCCAGGCTCCTCTGTCCCTGGGATTTTCCAGGCAAAAGTACTAGAGTGGGGTGCCATTGCCTTCTCCTATGATGTACTCTGCATATAAGTTAAATAAGCAGAGTGACAATATACAGCCTTGACGTACTCCTTTTCCTATTTGGAACCAGTCTGTTGTTCCATGCTCAGTTTTAACTGTTGCTTCCTGACCTGCATACAGATTTCTCAAGAGGCAGGTCAGGTGGTCTGGCACTCCCATCTCTTTCAGAATTTTCCACAGTTTATTGTGATCCACACAGCCAAAGGCTTTGGTATAGTCAAGAAAGCAGAAATAGATGTTTTCCTGGAACTCTCTTGCTTTTTCGATGATCCAGCAGATGTTGGCAATTTGATCTCTGATTCCTCTGCCTTTTGTAAAACCAGCTTGAACATCTGGAAGTTCACGGTTCATGTATTGCTGAAGCCTGGCTTGGAGAATTTTAAGCACTGCTTTACTAGCGTGTGAGATGAGTGCAATTGTGCTGTAGTCTGAGCATTCTTTAGCATTGCCTTTCTTTGGGATTGGTATCAAAACTGACCTTTTCCAGTCCTGTGGCCACTGCTGATTTTTCCAAATTTGCTAGCATATTGAGTGCAGCACTTTCACAGCATCATCTTTCAGGATTTGAAAGAGCTCAATTGGAATTCCATCATCTCCACTAGTTTTGTTCATAGTGATGCTTCCTAAGGCCAACTTGACTTCACATTCCAGGATGTTTAAATCATTATTGACAACTTAAAAAACAAACCCATGGTTTAGAATTGGGGGTAAAGCCCAATCAGACTCCTAAAAGCTCTGTGAATGTGGTGAGCTGATAAAGACTTCAGACCAAGATCTCTTAAAAATTCTGAGATCTGCAACTGCTTTTTTTGTTGTTGTTGGTTTGTCTGATTGGCTGGATTTCTTTCTTTTTTTTTTTTTTGGTAACATTCACCAACTACTTAGTAGTTAACCAGACACTGTGATCAGAGCTTCAAGGCATTGTCTTTAGTTATTAAAACTTACTCTAAAAGGGCAATTTTATCATAATGTTTTTAATTTCATTTATATTTTAACAGCTTGAGAAGCTGAGGTTGAGAAGTAATGACACTTGTTCCCTGCCCATCTCACGCGGTGTCAGGGGGCATGAGGACAGCAGTGGCGACAGTGCCTCTGCCTCCTCAGACGAACTCTCAGGTCCTGAGGGGTCAGGTGATGGGGTGCCCGGGGAGCTGCCAAGGAAGGGCTCGGGGAGCCTGAGGCAGGAGAGGCAGAGCGGAGTGATGAACACCGAAAAAGGTTCGGTAGGACAGTCCCTTGGACTGCAAGGAGATCCAACCAGTCCATTCTGAAGGAGATCAGCCCTGGGATTTCTTTGGAAGGAATGATGCTAAAGCTGAAACTCCAGTACTTTGGCCACCTCATGCGAAGAGTTGACTCATTGGAAAAGACTCTGATGCTGAGAGGTATTGGGGGCAGGAGGAGAAGGGGAGGACAGAGGATGAGATGGCTGGATGGCATCACTGACTCGATGGACGCGAGTCTGAGTGAACTCTGGGAGTTGGTGATGGACAAGGAGGCCTGGCGTGCTGCGATTCATGGGGTCACAAGGCGTCGGACACGACTGAGCAACTGAACTGAACTGAGGACTTTGCTCAGTGCTGCCCCATTGGGTTTAATGTGTCAGAGATTACTCCTGTCCCTAGGTCAGACAGACAGAGGCCCCACAAGCACTCCACCAACCCCACCCACTGGCCTTATCCTATCCAACCCCACCAGCCCGATCCACCTGCCTCATCTCATCCAGCGACACTCAACAGCCCCATCCCACTAACCTCACCCACAAGCCTCATCCCACCCAACCCCAGCGCACTAGCCCCACCCACAGCCTCATCCCATCCAGCCCCACTCCATTAGCTCCACCCACAAGCCTGATCCCATCCAGCCCCACCCCATTAGCCCCAGCCCACCACCCAAAACCCTCCAGCTCCTAGGCCCCCTGCTCTTCTAGGCCGCTCCAAGGAGCCAGAGGGAAAAGCCACTGAAAACAAAACAGATTCACTTTCCAAAATATTCTCCGATGAGGCGTCTTCTGCTTTGGGGTCTCCATGGTGAACAGAACCCCAAGCACAGGCTGAGACACTTTCTCCTGCCTCTGCTTGGCACCCACCATGGCTTCAGGTGAGTGGCCGCGGGTCTCTGTGACCCTGACCTCCGACGACTGCAGCAGCCACATGGGCCTACATTGGTGCTAGGGTCCTTCACAGAAAAAGGAAAGGGGTCCCAGCTGCATCGTAACAGCCACCTTTTCACCTACTCACGTGCTCAAACTCTAGCCCCAAACTGATTTTGGTAGGTCACAAAGGGAAACAGAAGAGATCAGGAAGAGCGGATGAAAACTAGGGGAGGACCCTGTCTCCCCCTCGGTACCCAGCCACCTCCCTACTCTGGGAAACCTGGGGAACATCTGGCCCAGCTGCCTTTCGCCCGCCTAGTGTTCTGTGTGTTTATATTCGCCGGCCCTGGGATCCGGACAGATTGTTTCCCCTGCAGGTTCTCAGCAACATTTTGTAGGTGGTCTTGTAAAGGAAAGCAAATATTTAAGGCTTTCCCTTTCCCTCTCCCTGATTGTTTACCTCTCTCCTGATGGGGAGAGAGGTACCACTAAGTCCTGATAAGAATGGTAGAGCCGGTGGGCAGCCATCCAGCAGGTTGGCGCTAGGCTCTCATCCACTGGCTGGAGGGGGAGGGGCGTCCCGGGCGGAACATCTGGTGGAAGCATCTATGCCATCATGTGTGGCCCAGATGTCTCTGTATGCACCTGCTTAGAGGATGGGGATTTGACAGGCAGCACAGATAGATATCCACAATTTGCATTTATATGATTAAACGTAAGTGGCTTGGATATCTGTATTCCACACGCCTGAAACAAAGCTGCCCGTGTTGCACATTAACACATAGGGCACCTCCAGGCCCATGCTTGCCAAAGCAGGGGCCCAAGTCTATCCATCATAGAAAACATCTATCGAGCACTTAGAAGGAGTTCTATGAATTACAGTACGAAGTACACGGCCCTTTTTAGGAATTTATGATCCAGGGAAAACAGTGTTATATGCAAGGAGATTAAAGCCTGGAATGTCTGTAGTCACAGTTGAGATCCGTAGGTAGTTTTACGGGGTACAGAGTCCTTTTACTACGTTTGATCACATGATCTTCACCATGTCCTGTGACAGTAAGTGTTCTGCTTGAGGTCACACAGCTGCTGAGTGAGTGGACCCATCTTCTGCTGCTGGGCACCATGTCTTGGGGCAGAGCCAGAGGTGTGTAGCAGCAGAGGCCTTGCTGTGAGTGGCTGAGAGGCCTGAGTGATTTACATGTGGAGGGAAGGGTGGGTATACAGAAGATGGTGGGCTCTTGTCAGATGGGTGGAAGCTGTGTGAGAGGGGGCTCAGACCCATGCTTGTCAGAGCAGGGGCCCAAATCCATCCAAGTGTGTGATTTCTGCTGGAGAGTGGTGCTGGGTGGTCCCAGGGAGGGGCACTGTGGAGGAGGAAAACCTGGAGGAGGGGTGGGTGGAGAGTGCCCACCACCTTCAGGTGCAAGATAGCAGCCTCACTTCACTCACAGGTCCCTCTCGGGACCCTTTACTGCCCCAGCTTCACTGCTGAGGGGACAGACGAGCAGAGCACTTGAGATCATGTCCGAGGCCACATGGTGGGTTAGTTAGGGTTGGTCTCCAGCCCTCTGCCTCCTTGAGGACTGAATGCTCAGCTACTGTGCAGCTGTCTTCCAGATCCAGGGAAGGGCCACAGGCAAGGATATGAGGATGGAGTGAACTCACAGGTGGGACAGAAGCAGGGCTTGAAGACTGAAGGTCTCTGAAGCTGACCTTCAGCTGTGGCGAGACCCAAACAGTATGATCAGTCTTAATTACTGCCATTCTTCCATCGATATCATTACCTGTATTAGCAGCCAGTATTACTATACTATTAACGGACCAAAATCTAAACACAACATTTTTTATCGTGCAAGAGGGGGAGATCCAAGCCTGTATCAACATTTATTTTGATTTTTTGGACACCCTGAAGTATGTATTTTAATTTTACCTTCAGTAGACCTTACTGTTTTTTCTCTCCACTTAGAAGGTATTTCTTCAATTTTAGGTGCTATTAATTTTGTTACCACAATTATTAATATGAAGCCCACTGTCAACTGAGAGTGACCTCAAAATCTGTCAAAATGGCGACAACACTCTTTTGTTAGAAGCATGAAAGAAAAAGTGTTTGAATCTCAGCCCACCTTGGTTTCCCACCTTAGTTTCTTTCAGTAATCCTTAGTTTCCTCATCTGTAAAATTCGACAACCACAAAATCTTTCTTATGGTATTATAAAGATAAAATCAGATAATGTATCTTAAAGAACTCCATAAACTGCCAACTGTTGAACAGATGCAATTTTCTTAGTTTAACCCTGGGAAGTTCATGTCAGTATTTGATATAATTTAAATGTTTCTTAGTTAAAAGGAGACTTATGGAACCCTCTCACAAATGAAGATGAGGATGACCACTATAAAAAAAAGAAAAGAACATGATGGCATGATGTGGAGACATTGGGACACTGGCTCTTTGCTGGTGGGAGTGTAAAAGGGGACAGCTGCTGTTGAAAACAGTGTAGTGAGTCCTCAGAAAATTAAACATAGAATTACCATATGAGCCAGTATTTCTGGCTACAAGCCCAAAAGAATTGAAATCAGTGTCTGAGATATTTGTACACCCATGTTCATAGAAACATTATTCACAAGAGCCAAAAGATGGTAGAAACCCAAGTGTCCATCAGTGGATTAATGGACAAGCAAAATGTGGTCTATCCATATGATGGAATACTCTTCAGCCTGAAAAGAAAGGGGAATTCTGGCACCTACTACAACAATGCACCCTGAGGATTTTATGCCAAGAGAAAGAAGCCAGTCACTAAAGAACACACATTGTGTGAATCCACTTATCTGGGGTCCCTAGGTGAGTCAAATTCACAGAGACAGAAAGAAGGGTGGTTGCCAGGAGAGGGAGGAAGGGCAGTTTTTGTTAAATTGAGACAGAATTCAGTTTTATAAGATGAAAAAGATTTCTGAGGATGGATGGTGGTGATGGTAGCACATGTGCTTAACACCACTGAACCGCACACTTAAAAAGGGTTAAGATGGCAAGTTTTATGTTATGTGCTGCTGCTAAGTCGCTTCAGTCGTGTCTGACTCTGTGCGACCCCATAGATGGCAGCCCACCAGGCTCTCCCGTCCCTGGGATTCTCCAGGCAAGAACACTGGAGTGGGTTGCCATTGCTTTCTCCAATGCATGAAAGTGAAAAATGAAAGTGAAGTCTCTCAGTCGTGTCTGACTCTTAGCGACCCCATGGACTGCAGCCTACCAGGTTTCTCCATCCATGGGATTTTCCAGGCAAGAGTACTGGAGGGAGGTGCCACTGCCTTCTCCAATGTTATGTGTATTTTACTATAATTGAAAAAAAGAGAGACACAAGGCTGATAGGAGCCACCTGGAGGCTTGCAGAGCAGTGGCCACCAAGAGTACCTTCTGTCCTGGGCTCAGGAATGGCTGCGATGCTTGGGGACCTGGCTGATTCTTGGCAGAATTCAAATCCTTTCCTCTGTTGGATTTGCTATTGTGGGGAACTGCATGGCCCGAGACTCAGTCCCTGAGCGGGTGCGCCAGCTGGGTGATGCCCCAGCTCAAGTGCAGGACCAGTCCCGTGCCTGAGTGCACAACTTCAGAAATCACGGTGCCTAAAATAAACTGTTAGGGCTTCATTGCTTCCCTCTGATTCTGAGAGTGGCTGCTGTGGGAAGTATTCAGGGATTTACTGGAACTTTTCAGAAAGAGCCATATTTTGTGATCCCCCCCTCATCCCCTCTGCCCAAAACCATTAGCAGTTGCCTTGATGCCTGTCCCCAGTTAGTTCTTGTATATATTTTTTATTTTTTTTGCCATGTGGCTTTTGGGATCTTAGTTCCCTCACCAGGAATCAAACCTGGGGCCCCAGCATTGAGAGCACTGAGTCCTAACCACTGGACGACTAGGGAAGTCCCTATTTTGTGCTCTTTTAAAGAACACTTTGTGTATAGAAGGTCATCAACTGGGATTGGGGGCAGAAGCCTTCCTTATGTGCATCTCTTTCAGGCTCAAATTGAAGGGGCCTCTGTGGCATTTTGGGGGCTTTCCTGGTGACTCATATGGTAAAGAATTCTCCTGCAATGCAAGAGACCCAAGTTCAGTCCCTGGGTTGGGAAGATCCCTTGGGGAAGGGAACCGTTACCCATTCCAGTAGGGCTTTCCAGGTGGCACAGGCAGCATTTTGGAGCATGGAGAGGTCTTCCCACAGGAGGAAGGCCCAGAAAACTCAGCTGCAGTCCCCAAGCCCTGGATCTGGTGGGAGGGGGTGTGCAGGGAGCAGGGCAGCTGAGTCCTGAAAGGGAGAGTGCCTGAGCCCTCCAGCAGACAGGCGGAGAGGATAGCTATTCTAAAGAGCTCCTGGAGGCTGATCTGGATCTTCTCTGAAGAAGGTCTGGATTAGATGGTTCTGGAAGAACACATGGGCCCAAGTTCGTGTGACTCTGTGGGCCAGGGATGCTTGGGGCCTTGGGCCTCCACCAGCACCCTTCAGTTTGCTTAGACTGAAGGGCAGTGGCCGAGGACACACAGGAGGCCTCCCTCATCAAGGTGGCCAGGGCCTTTCTCTCTGAGGAGCAGCCTGCCGCATCCAGGCTGTGTCCCCCCAGCTGCTCCTCCTGCCTGGCCTCAGCCACCATGGCTGCCCCTGCTCCTTCCAAGAAAGATGATTTCCAGCCCCTTCTGTAGGCTGGGGAAAGCAACTTTGCTAAACCACACACCATGAATCAAGTGACTTTCCCTGCCCATCTGCATTGATAATGTCCTTGGCTCCCTTTCTGGAAGGAAGTGCTGGTCTGTCCCCTTTTATGGAGGGGCAGAAGGGGACCCTGGAAGATGAGAGAGCCTGAGGTTGGGGGTGGGCTCGGTGGGCTGAGGGTGCCCAGGGCAGGGTGAGGAGGCTGCAGGGTGGAGGAAAGGAACGTGAATTCCTGTTCAGAGGGGTCAAAGCCCCTCTACAGAGATCTCTGTGTGTCATGTGGGTGTTAGACCATGGGGTGGGGACTAGAGACTGGAGAGTCACGTAAGAACAAAAATCACTCTTGCTCACAAGGAATTCGCCCAGGAAGGTAGAAATGACACAAACAGAAATGAAGGAATGAATGAATGAATATGTAAAGATTTCCTTCTCCTAGAGAAGACATCATTCTTGCCTAAGGCTTCAACATGTTCAAATACAGGGCTGATTTCACCCCCACAGCCTTTAGGGAAGCTCCCTGGATCTGCTTCTCGGGGCTGAGGCTGAGTGATTGAGGCCTGGAGGCATCCTCTGAGGGCGCAGTCCCTCCACACTGTGGGTGGGTGTTACTGGCTGAGCACCGGCCAGAAAAATCTCAGATGGCCCCTTCAGATGGCACTGACCCTGTTCATCATGATGGTTGGGCTCCAGGGAACAGAAAACACTTAAGAGCTGGGCCTAGAAATTGTGGCAGCATGACCTTGAAGACACTTTACTGGCCAAGAAGTCTTACAGAGCCCAGGTTCAAAAGGTGACCCTCTCCTCTCAGTGGGAGAACTGTTGAAACACACTGGGTCATGTTTTTAAATTGCCACAGTGGTTTCTCCCTGAGTCATGGGATCACAGAGTTTACTGCATGGAAGAACCACACTCTGCAGGAATCTTGCCTTGGCACACTCAGCCTCAGTTTATTCTGCATCATGAAGCTGTTCTATACCAACGGGAGCGCCAAGGCCTCAGGAGCAGACGTAAGAACATGAGAAAAGTCGTTGCATGTGAGACTCTTAGCCCCGCCCAGGTCCCCATGGCGCTCAGGGGCCAAGAGGGCACTCTTAGTGGTGGAGCCACAGCAGCAAGGAGAGAGCGCCATGCAGAAGTGGTGGTGCCTTAGGATTTCCTCTCAACATCGTCAGCCTGTCATTATCATCACCATCACTGTAATATTCATGACACTTCTCAACATAGCTGCACTTCTTAGCACTTACTTCTTGAAATTTTTATTTTGTGGGTGCTCGCATATGTGTGTATATGACTATGAAATCCGTCTCCTCCACCAGAAAATTAGCTTCATGAGAACCAAGGCTTTGGATGCTTTGCTCATCACTGGTACCCACTTCTGGAACCCTGTCTGGACTCTAGAAGCAGCCACTAAATAAATGTGGGGGAATAAAAAAATCGCCACCATCACCAGCATCAATTTCATCTCCTCATGACTCCCTGCTGATTACCATCCTTCAGTGTTTCTTGAATCTCATATCTTCTTTTAATCTTTATTTTTTCTGCTAAAAAGACAGAAGTTGCTGAAATGGTTGATGAGCAGTTAGTTGGGAATCTGCTTCTCTTATTTCTGCCAAACAAACAAGTGATGCGACCCTCCCCTGCTCTTGGCTTTGATGGGAAGGAGTGTTGGATTAGCTGTTCTCTCTAAGTTTACTTCTAGTTCCAAAATATGAACACATAAACTCGAAATGATTGCACTTTGGCCATGTATGCCAAAAATTTCTTTTGCAAATTCTGATGACTTAATCAGTTTGCGTTTGTTACAGCAAGCTTAAGAATGAAAGAAAACTGTGTTCTTTATGGGCCTTTAGTTTAGAACTGCAACCTAGTAAGGATGTGAATTTCTTTAAAAAACAATATGCTTTAATCTTGAAATGAAGCCATTGTTAAGCTTAAATTATGATGTGGAAAAAAATGGAAGGGAAGAGAAGTTCTGTTTCTTATGCGTTAACACTTAGACTCTTCCTGCTTTGGCTTCTTCGGGTTCTCATCGCTCACTGAATGCCGTCACTTCTGACTTCTGTCTTCAGGAAGCTGCTTGCCTGCCATGACTGTTTCCAATGACACCACTGCTGCTGCTGCTAAGTCACTTCAGTTGTGTCTGACTCTTTGTAACCCCATAGTCGGCGGCCCACCAGGCTCTCCCGTCCCTGGGATTCTCCAGGCAAGAACACTGGAGTGGGTTGCCATTGCCTTCTCCAGGGCATGAAAGTGAAAAGTGAAAGTGAAGTCACTCAGTCGTATCTGATTCTTTGCGACCCCATGGACTGTAGCCCACCAGGCTCCTCCGTCCATGGGATTTTCCAGGCAAGAGTACTGGAGTGGGGTGCCATTGCCTTCTCTCTCCAATGACACTACATGGCTCCATATCTGAGAGCCTATTCAGGCTCCAGTCTCTGCCCATCCATGGATTCTCCACCCCACAACCAGGTTAGCAGATGCCTCACCAAGGTTGGTGGTTCACGGGCATCCCCAGCCCACCGGCAGCCTTGTGTCCTGCAGCCTTACCTCCCTCGACTCATTCACCTAACCACAGCACTTTACTCTCTGAAATACTCTGTGAGCATTCTGGTGCCTCAGGTCTGAGCCACTCCTTTTCCTTTGGGATGATATTGCTCCATTATTTAACAAATATGTATCCTGGGGAGTATTGTGCGAGGGAGCCTAAGAGAAAAATTGTATAGCGATATGTGTGCATGCTACATCACTTCAGTCAGGTCCGTCTCTTTGTGACCCCGTGGACTGTAGCCCACCAGGCTTTTCTGTTTATGGGATTCTCCTGGCAAACTGGAGTGAGTTGCCGTGCCCTCCTCCAGGGGATCTTCCCAACTGAGGGACTGAACCCATGTCTCTGACTTCTCCTGCGCTGGCAGGCAGGTTCTTCACCTTTAGCGCCACCTGGGAAGCCCACAGTGATCTGAGTAAACACAAATGACTGCATCCTTCTCGAGTGGCTTATAGACCAGCTCCATGGTGGAATGGGCTTCCCGTCCAGTTCTAACACTGAGTGATTTGGGGTCAATGACTCAAGCCTATTTTTGCCTCAATCATCTCATTCATGAAATGAAATAATAATAAATATTTGTCAAATTCTTGCTAAGAACTAGACATCATTCCAAATGGCCTGGGATGTTACATGTTTAATCAGCATGGCTGCCTCCTGACAAGGGTACTGCTGTGATTCCCATTTCCCAGATGAGACTAGGAAGGACCAAGGAAGCTACGAAGCTACTTGTGATGGGCAAGTGACTTGTGTGGCTGTGCTCTCCCCAACACCAGGTGCTGCCTCCTGAGGAGAAAACTTGTACACGGTGTGTTGGGGGTCCAACTTCACTTCATGCAGAGACTGTGGAACAGCACCCAGACAAGAGTAAGTGCTGGGAACTCTGGCCCTTGTTGCCCATCTCATGCTCCTTTCCAGCCCTGCTTAGGTTTGCCTGCACCCCGAAGCTGCATCCCTGATCCCCAGATATGGTGATGTCACACACCTACCAAGTCCCTTTAGCTCTGATTTTCTGAACTGTTTATTTGCATCTTAGGCCATTTCCTTGTACTTTTTTTTTTTTTTTTGGCTGTGCTGGGTTTTTGTTGCAGTGCACAGGCTTTGTCTAGTTGGGATGTGCTGGTTTGGTCACCCCACAGCATGTGGGATCTTAGTTCCTCTACCAGGGATCAAACACAAATCCCCTGCATTGGAATGCGGATTCTTAACCATTGGACCACCAGCGAAGTCCTCATTTCCCTTTATTCTTAGTTATCTTCATTTACTCCTGACTCATCTCTCCATCCAGAATTCAAGCTGCAGGTGTTTGAAAACACAGTGTATGAATGGAAAACTAGAGTCATGAAAATCCAGAGCCAATTGCCATTGGAGAGAGACCTTGTTACTCAGAGTTCCCACAAGTAGGGCAACCAGGGGCTCGGGTGTCTGGGCTAATTTCCCTGGAAGAGTTTATATTGGCAATGTTTTAGAAGTTTGCATTGCCTCCCTTCAAAGTTCAATCTACTTTTATTCCCTTAAAGGTTCAAAAGGGACTTTTCACTTTTGAAGAGGACACTGTGTGTGTGACCTTGTGGCATGATTCTCTGACTCTCCTAAGGGTTCTGTGAGTTACCCAGGAACCTGTGACAAATCTCTGCAACAACCCAGACTGATAGTCCTCCAATGAGTGAGTTACTGAAATTACCAAGTGGGTCCCACCCAATGTAAGACCCACACAAATGCATCTTTCTTTGTGGCTTTGAACACAGCTCTACCCTCTCCGTGCCTTAGTTTTGCCCTTTCGCTGCTCTAAAGTGGAACCTCCACTTGTATTGAAGACTTCTACCTGATTCCTTGGAATAAAAGTTGCTGAGAAAATTTAGTGCTGGGTCATGAAGAACTCATTGTATTACTTCTAATCTCCCCCTTTCTTCCTAACTGTTCTGATTTCCTGTCCTTTGTTGTGCTGGCCTGCTGCTGCTGCTAAGTCGCTTCAGTCATGGCCGGCTCTGTGCAACACCATAGACGGCAGCCCACCAGGCTCCCCCATCCCTGGGATTCTCCAGGCAAGAACACTGGAGTGGGTTGCCATTGCCTTCTCCAATGCATGAAAGTGAAAAGTGAAAGGGAAGCCGCTCAGTCGTGTCCAACTCTTAGCGACCCCACGGACTGCATGCAGCCTACCAAGCTCCTCCATCCATGGGATTTTCTGGGCAAGAGTACTGGAGTGGGGTGCCATCGCCTTCTCCAGGTGTGCTGGCCTGGGTGTGTCTAATTTAGGCCACTCTGCTTCCCTTAACCACCATTAACCCAAATGCTGGGTGTGAGAAGTCAAGGGTAGTTGGTTGTGTGAGAATGAAGTCAGAAACTCCTGTCACATCATTACAACCCCTGGGCAGACCCACTGGGGACCCCTCAGTATCACACCAGATGCCGGCCCTACCCAACTCTTGGCAGTCCAAATTTTAATATTAAAATCAACAGCCCAGCTTATTTCAAACATGAGAAGTCTGTGGTTTTTCTGATTCTATTCAAAGAAAATGAGCATTTTCCTTTTAGTCTTGTTTAGACAGTTGTATTAAATGGGTCCGTCAGTCAGATGGTACAAAACATACAGACCTTTTCCTCGAGATGATGGAGTAAATGTTGTAAGAATGATAATGAGGGCTGATGGCCATGAGCTGCCTCCTCTGGGCTGCTCCTGCCAAGTGTTGCTAGGGTTTTTCAGAGGAACATTCCTTCTCCTTTGGGAAGGAGGAGCTGGCATGGCAGGTATGAGGGAGACATGTTTTAAGTTCTCCAAGAGTTCTGCTTGGTCTTCTAGAATGCCCCCAAGGTAAAGATGGAGGGGGTGCTCTGGCCCAGAAACCTCACTCCACCCTCCTTCTCAGGGATACCATGGAGAGTTCCACCACTCGGCATCTCGGGGCTGCTGAGGACCCAGTGTTGGTCAGATGCAGAACCAGTTGCAATGTGGTGTGACAGACATGCCCAGGAGTCTGGAACTGCACATCACTCTAAACCACAGCCATCCTGTCTTGCTGCTCCTGCTCCTGACGCCAATTGTCTTGCTGTTCACACTGTTCACTGAACCCAGGGTAGGCCAGGCACCAGTTAAGAGGCTGGAAGATGACTCAAGGAGCTGTAGGAACTGCAGACATATTTATTCTCTCCTGGCTGACACAGCAGCCGTAGCAGTAGACACACTAAGTGCTTTCCTCTCATGGCTGACCCAAGAGACACAGCTGTGATGCTGCAGTAAGTGCCTCTGTTTTCTGTGTAGAACTCATGTCACAAAACTAGCCCATGCCCAAGAGAGTACCTTGTGATGCACATGTGCACTGCTATAAATGATCTGCTACATTATTTACAAAACGTGGGGGAAGAGAGCCTGAAAATGCCATCTTGGCTAATTTACTCTCTCCCCACACATCCCACTTTGGAAAGTGTGTCTCCCCATCCTGCCCAACTCAGAGCATGTGCTAACACCAGTGGAAACATGCTATAAAATACCAAGTCACAGTGAGAGTGTTATGTGTTTTAAACATCCTCTTTTTCCAAAGATGCAGTGTATTATTTTCTCATCAAAAGCTGAAACTAAGAGGCAGTGGGTGACTTGAGTTGATGGGATGGCTGGGCAGAATGCATTACCAGGACCCCAGTAGCTCTGGCATCTTCTCACCTGCACTTGTCCTGACTGCTGTGCCCTTGAACTTCTTCCTCAGAGAGTCTAGGATTCCTTGATCTGGGCCAACACTGCCCTGTCCATATATGTCACACCTGTGTTCTCTCTTCTCTCCAGTTAAATCATAAGCCACACAAAGGACAGAATGTCTGTCTTAGGATCTTCATGCCTTAAGAAGTGACTCTGCTGCTGGACACTAGGCTCAGAGCATTAGCCGGAAGGGCCCATAGAAACCTCTAGTGAAGCCCTGCACCTTCATTTCCCAGGGAAGAAAATTCCACCGACGAAGACAGAAAAGTTCACGGGCTGTGGAGGTGACGCTGAGCTGCTCTTGGAGCTGTGATCCCCTAACCAGACTGCTCAGGGATGTTCCCAGTGACTGGGAGTCACTGTGATAAAAGATAAGCCATATCTTCCAAGTAGAGCTTCTCAGACTACTGGGCCCGGAGGTGTGTGACCTGTGCTGATGCTTTCATTTGAGGATTTAATTTTGAAAGTTGCATGGCTAAGGGCAAGAGTGAAATATGCCCACTAACCCTGGGATTCAGGGTCCTTCTTGGCCAGTCAATCAGGCCAGTGAGGCCAGGCAGGGCCTCTCCACAAGGAGCAGCTGCCTATCAGGAGGAGACAGAGAAGGCCTGGTCCTCAGGAAAGGCTGACAGGTCAGGCTGAGAAGAATACACAGCTACTCACCCTGTGTTTACTCCTCACATTGAATTATTCCTCCCTTTGGGCAGAATGAGAGTGTATATGTGCCAAGAGAAGCCAGGGTGTCACAGGTTGCAGATGGGAGTTCCTCCCCACAGTATTCCCAGGGTCTTTTCTTGGTCTCTACTCAATTCCCAACCCCCACACTCATTCTCAGAAGAAAGGAGGCTGGGGAGACAGTTCTCTTTGGATTTCTTAAAGCCACAGGGCCAGGCCACACCACATACATACAAAACCTGGTGGGTTTGGGGCAGGTAGACAGTGCATGGTGCAGATGGCAGGCCCCACATGCAGACTTGCTAAGTTTAAATCTCAGCTCCATCAGTTCCCACTGCTGTGTCACTGGGCTCAGGGCCAGAACAAAGTCCATCAGGCTGGGGGACTTGAAAGCAGAACTGTATGCTCTCCCAGTACCAGAGGCTGGCAGTCCAAGATCAAGGTGTCTGCATGGACAGTTTCCCCTGAAGCATCTCTCTTTGGCATGTAGACAACTGTCTTCTCCCTGTGTCATCACATGATCCTCCCTCTCTGTGAGTCTGTGTCCTGATCTCCTCTTCTTGGAAGGACACCACTCATATAGTTGTTTTTTTTTTAATATAAATTTATTTATTTTAATTGGTAGTTAATTACTTTACAATATTGTATTGGTTTTGCCATACATCATGAATCCGCCACAGGTATACACGTGTTCCCCATCCTGAACCCCCCTCCCTCCTCCCTCCCCGTACCATCCCTCTGGGTCATCTCACTGCACCAGCCCCAAGCATCCAGTATCATGCATCGAACCTGGACTGGTGATTCATTTCATATATGATATTATACAAGTTTCAATGTCATTCTCCCAAATCATCCCACCCTCGCCCTCTCCCTCAGAATCCAAAAGAATTTCCTATACATCTGTGTCTCTTTTGCTGTCTTGCATACAGGTTATGTTACCGTCTTTCTAAATTCCATATATATGTGTTAGTATACTGTATAGGTGTTTTTCTTTCTGGCTTACTTCACTCTGTATAATCGGCTCCAGTTTCATCCACCTCATTAGAACTGATTCAAATGTATTCTTTTTAATGGTTGTGTAATACTCCATTGTATATATGTACCACTGCTTTCTTATCCATTCATCTGCTGATGGACATCTAGGTTGCTTCCATGTCCTGGCTATTATAAACAGTGCTGTGATGAACATTGGGGTACATGTGTCTCTTTCAATTCTGGTTTCCTTGGTGTGTAGGCCCAGAAGTGGGATTGCTGGGTCATAAGGCAGTTCTATTTCCAGTTTTTTAAGGACTCTCCACACTGTTCTCCATAGTGGCTGTACTAGTTTGCATTCCCACCAACAGTGTAGGAGGGTTCCCTTTTCTCCACACCCTCTCCAGCATTTATTGCTTGCAGACTTTTGGATTGCAGCCATTCTGACTGGTGTGAAATGGTACCTCATTGTGGTTTTGATTTGCATTTCTCTGATAATGAGAGATGTTGAGCCTCTTTTCATGTGTTTGTTAGCCATCTGTATGTCTTCTTTGGAGAAATGTCTGTTTAGTTCTTTGGCCCATTTTTTGATTGGGTCGTTTATTATTCTGGAATTGAGCTGCATAAGTTGCTTGTATATTTTTGCGATCAGTTGTTTGTCAGTTGCTTCATTTGCTATTATTTTCTCCCATTCTGAAGGCTGTCTTTTCACCTTGCTTATATTTTCCTTTGTTGTGCAGAAGCTTTTAAGTTTAATTAAGTCCCATTTGTTTATTTGCTTTTATTTCCAATACTCTGGGGTCATAGAGGATCCTGCTGTGACTTATGTCGGAGAGTGTTTTGCCTATGTTCTCCTCTAGGAGTTTTATAGTTTCTGGTCTCACATTTAGATCTTTAATCCATTTTGAGTTTATTTTTGTGTATGGTGTTAGAAAGTGTTCTAGTTTCATTCTTTTACAAGTGGTTGACTAGTTTTCCCAGAACCACTTGTTAAAGAGATTGTCTTTAATCCATTGTATATTCTTGCCTCCTTTGTCAAAGATAAGGTGTCCATAGGTGCATGGATTTATCTCTGGGCTCTCTATTTTGTTCCATTGATCTGTATTTCTGTCTTTGTGCCAGTACCATACTGTCTTGATGACTGTGGCTTTGTAGTAGAGCCTGAAGTCAGGCAGGTTGGTTCCTCTGGTTCCATTCTTCTTTCTCAAGATTGCTTTGGCTATTCGAGGTTTTTTGTATTTCCATTCAAATTGTGAAATTATTTGTTCTAGCTCTGTGAAAAATACCGTTGGTAGCTTGATAAGGATTGCATTGAATCTATAAATTGCTTTGGGTAGTATACTCATTTTCAGTATATTGATTCCTCTGATCCATGAACATGGTAATTTCTCCATCTGTTAGTGTCCTCTTTGATTTCTTTCACAAGAGTTTTATAGTTTTCTATATATAGGTCTTTAGTTTCTTTAGGTAGATATATTCCTAAGTATTTTATTCTTTTCATTGCACTGGTGAATGGAATTGTTTCCTTAATTTCTCTCTCTTTTTTAAAAATTTTTATTTTTACTTTATTTTACTTTACAATACTGTATTGGTTTTGCCATACATTGACATGAATCCACCACGGGTGTACATGCATTCCCAAACATGAACCCCCCTCCCACCTCCCTCCCCATAACATCTCTCTGGGTAATCACCGTGCACTAGCCCCAAGCATGCTGTATCCTGCATCGGACATAGACTGGCGATTCGATTCTTACATGGTAGTATACATGTTTCAATGCCATTCTCCCAAATCATCCCACCCTCTCCCTCTCCCTCTGAGTCCAAAAGTCCGTTATACACATCTGTGTCTTTTTTGCTGTCTTGCATACAGGGTCGTCATTGCCATCTTTTCAAATTCCACTATACTATATTCCAGTACACTATATGTGTTAGTGTACTATATTGGTGTCTTTCTTTCTGGCTTACTTCACTCTGTATAATCGGCTCCAGTTTCATCCATCTCATCAGAACTGATTCAAATGTATTCTTTTTAACGGCTGAGTAATACTCCATTGTGTATATGTACCACTGCTTTCTTATCCATTCATCTGCTGATGGACATCTAGGTTGTTTCCATGTCCTGGCTATTATAAACAGTGCTGCGATGAACATTGGGGTACATGTGTCTCTTTCAATTCTGGTTTCCTCAGTGTGTATGCCCAGCAGTGGGATTGCTGGGTCATAGGGCAGTTCTATTTCCAGTTTTTTAAGGACTCTCCACACTGTTCTCCATAGTGGCTGTACTAGTTTGCATTCCCACCAACAGTGTAGGAGGGTTCCCTTTTCTCCATACCCTCTCCAGCATTTATTGCTTGCAGACTTTTGGATCGCAGCCATTCTGACTGGTGTGAAATGGTACCTCATTGTGGTTTTGATTTGCATATCTCTGATAATGAGTGCTGTTGAGCATCTTTTCATGTGTTTGTTAGCCATCCGTATGTCTTTTTGGAGAAATGTCTATTTAGTTCTTTGGCCCATTTTTTTTATTGGGTCGTTTATTTTTCTGGAATTGAGCTGCATAAGTTGCTTGTATATTTTTGAGATTAGTTGTTTGTCAGTTGCTTCATTTGCTATTATTTTCTCCCATTCAGAAGGCTGTCTTTTCACCTTGCTTATATTTTCCTTTGTTGTGCAGAAGCTTTTAATTTTAATTAGATCCCATTTGTCCATTTTTGTTTTTATTTCCAGAATTCTGGGAGGTGAATCATAAAGGATCCTGCTGTGATTTATGTCAGAGAGTGTTTTACCTATGTTCTCCTCTAGGAGTTTTATAGTTTCTGGTCTCACATTTAGATCTTTAATCCATTTTGAGTTTATTTTCGTGTGCGGTGTTAGAAAGTGTTCTAGTTTCATTCTTTTACAAGTGGTTGACCAGTTTTCCCAGCACCACTTGTTAAAGAGATTGTCTTTAATCCATTGTATATTCTTGCCTCCTTTGTCAAAGAAAGGTGTCCATATGTGTGTGGATTTATCTCTGGGCTCTCTATTTTGTTCCATTGATCTGTATTTCTGTCTTTGTGCCAGTACCATACTATCTCGATGACTGTGGCTTTGTAGTAGAGCCTGAAGTCAGGCAAGTTGATTCCTCCAGTTCCATTCTTCTTTCTCAAGATTGCTTTGGCTATTCGAGGTTTTTTGTATTTCCATACAAATCTTGAAATGATTTGTTCTAGTTCTGTGAAAAATATGGCTGGTAGCTTGATAGGGATTGCATTGAATTTGTAAATTGCTTTGGGTAGTGTACTCATTTTCACTATATTGATTCTTCCAATCCATGAACATGGTTTATTTCTCCATCTATTAGTGTCCTCTTTGATTTCTTTCATCAGTGTTTTATTGTTTTCTATATATAGGTCTTTAGGTAGATATATTCCTAAGTATTTTATTCTTTTCGTTGCAATGGTGAATGGGATTGTTTCCTTAATTTCTTCTTCTACTTTCTCACTATTAGTGTATAGGAATGCAAGGGATTTCTGAGTGTTTATTTTATATCCTGCAGCTTTACTATATTCATTGATTAGCTCTAGTAATTTTCTGGTGGAGTCTTTAGGGTTTTCTATGTAGAGGATCATGTCTTCTGCAAACAGTGAGCATTTTACTTCTTCTTTTCCAATTTGGATTCCTTTTATTTCTTTTTCTGCTCTGGTTGCTGTGGCCAAAACTTCCAGAACTGTGTTGAATAGTAGTCGTGAAGTGGGCACCCTTGTCTTGTTGTTCCTGACCTTAGGGGAAATGCTTTCAATTTTTCACCATTGAGGATAATGTTTTCTGTGGGTTTGTCATATATAGCTTTTATTATGTTGAGGTATGTTTCTTCTATTCCTGCTTTGTGGAGGGTTTTTCATCATAAATGGGTGTTGAATTTTGTCATAGTTTTTCTCTGCATCTATTGAGATAATCATATGGCTTTTATTTTTCAATTTGTTAATGTGGTGTATTACATTGATTGATTTGTGGATATTGAAGAATCCTTGCATCCCTGGGATAAAGCCCACTTGGTCATGATGTATGATCTTTTTAATGTGTTGTTGGATTCTGATCGCTAGAATTTTGTTAAGGATTTTTGCATCTATGTTCATCAGTGATATTGGCCTATAATTTCTTTTTTTGTAGCATCTTTGTCAGGTTTTAGTATTAGGGTGATGGTGGCCTCATAGAATGAGTTTGGAAGTTTACCTTCCTCTGCAATATTCTGGAAGAATTTCAGTAGGATAGGTAAGAGCTCTTCTCTAAATTTTTGGTAGAATTCAGCTGTGAAGCCGTCTGGACCTGGGCTTTTGTTTGCTGGAAGATTTCTGATTACAGTTTCAATTTCCATGCTTTTGATGAGTCTGTTAAGATTTTCTATTTCTTCCTGGTTCAGTTTTGGAAAGTTGTACTTTTCTAAGAATTTGTCCATTTCTTCCACGTTGTCCATTTTATTGGCATATAATTGCTGATAGTAGTCTCTTATGATCCTTTGTATTTCTTTGTTGTCTGTTGTGATCTCTCCATTTTCATTTCTAATTTTATTGATTTGATTTTTCTCTCTTTGCTTCTTGATGAGTCTGGCTAATGGTTTGTCAATTTTATTTATCCTTTCAAAGAACCAGCTTTTGGCTTTGTTGATTTTTGCTATGGTCTCTTTTGTTTCTTTTGCATTTATTTCTGCCCTAATTTTTAAGATTTCTTTCCTTCTACTAATTCTGGGGTTCTTCATTTCTTCCTTTTCTAGTTGTTTTAGGTGTAGAGTTAGGTTATTTATTTGACCTTTTTCTTGTTTCTTGAGGTATGCCTGTATTGCTATGAACTTTCCCCTTAGCACTGCCTTTACAGTATCCCACAGGTTTAGGGTAGTTGTGTTTTCATTTTCAGTCATTTCTATGCATATTTTGATTTCTTCTGTGATTTGTTGGTTATCCAGCAGCGTGTTGTTCAGCCTCCATATGTTGGAATTTTTAATAGTTTTTCTCCTGTAATTGAGATCTAATCTTACTGCATTATGGTCAGAAAAGATGCTTGGAATGATTTCAATTTTTTTGAATTAACCAAGGCTAGATTTATGACCCAGGATGTGATCTATCCTGGTGAAGGTTCTGTGTGCGCTTGAGAAAAAGTTGAAAGTCATTGTTTTAGGGTGAAATGTCTTATAGATATCAATTAGGTCTAACTGGTCTATTGTATCTTTTAAAGTTTGTGTTTCCTTGTTAATTTTCTGTTTAGTTGATCTATCCATAGGTGTGAGTGGGGTATTAAAGTCTCCCACTATTATTGTGCTATTGCTAATTTCCCCTTTCATACTTGTTAGCACTTTTCTTACATATTGTGGTGCTCCTATGTTGGGTGCATATATATTTATAATTGTTATATCTTCTTCTTGGATTGATCCTTTGATCATTGTGTAGTGTCCTTCTTTGTCTCTTTTCACAACCTTTGTTTTAAAGTCTATTTTATCTGATATGAGTATTGCTACTCCTGCTTTCTTTTGGTCTCTATTTGCATGGAAAATCTTTTTCCAGCCCTTTACTTTCAGGCTGTATGTGTCTCCTGTTTTGAGGTGGGTCTCTTGTAGACAACATATGTAGGGGTCTTGTTTTTGTATCCATTCAGCCAGCCTTTGTCTTTTGGGGTATTCAACCCATTTATGTTTAAGGTAATTATTGATAAGTATGATCCTGTTGCCATTTAATTTATTGTTTTGGGTTCGAGTTTACATACCCTTTTTGTGTTTCCTGTCTAGAGAATATCCTTTAGCATTTGTTGGAGAGCTGGTTTGGTGCTGCTGAATACTCTCAGCTTTTGCTTATCTGTAAAGCTTTTGATTTCTCCTTCATATTTGAATGAGATCCTTGTTGGGTACAGTAATCTGGGCTGTAGGTTATTTTCTTTCATTACTTTAAGTATGTCTTGCCATTCCTTCCTGGCTTGAAGAGTTTCTCTTGAAAGATCAGCTGTTATCCTAATGGGAATCCCCTTGTGTGTTTTTTGTTGTTTTCCCTTGCTGCCTTTAATATTTGTTCTCTCTGTTTGATCTTTGTTAATTTGATTAATATGTGTCTTGGGGTGTTTCACCTTGGGTTTATCCTGTTTTGCACATTCTGGGTTTCTTGGACTTGGATGATTATTTCCTTCTCCATTTTAGGGAAATTTTCAACTATTATCTCTGCAAGTATTTTCTCATGGTCTTTCTTTTTGTCTTCTTCTTCTGGTACTCATGTTTCAAATGTTGGGGCATTTAACACTGTCCTGGAGGTCTCTGAGATTGTCCTCATTTCCTTTAATTCGTTTTTTCTTTTTCCTCTCTGATTCATTTATTTCTACCATTCTATCTTCTAATTCACTAATCCTATTTTCTGCCTCTGTCATTCTACTATTTTTTCCTCCAGAGTGTTTTTGATCTCATTTATTGCATTATTCATTATATATTGACTCCTTTTTATTTCTTCTAGGCCCTTGTTAAACCTTTCTTGCATCTTCTCAATCCTTGTCTCCAGGCTATTTATCTGTGATTCCATTTTGATTTCAAGATTTTGGATCATTTTCACTATCATTATTCAGAATTCTTTATCAGGTTGATTCCCTATCTCTTCCTCTTTTGTTTGGTTTGGTGGGCATTTGTCCTGTTCCTTTACCTGCTGGGTACTCCTCTGTCTCTTCATCTTGTTTATATTGCTGAGTTTGGGGTGTCCTTTCTGTATTCTGGCAGTTTGTGGAGTTCTCTTTATTTTGGAGTTTCCTCGCTGTGGGCAGGGTTGTACAGGTGGCTTGTCAAGGTTTCTTGGTTAGGGAAGCTTGTGTCAGTGTTCTGGTGCATGGAGCTTGATTTCTTCTCTCTGGAGTGCAATGAAGTGTCCAGTAATGAGTTATGAGATGTCAATGGTTTTGGAGTAACTTTGGGCAACCTGCATATTGGAGCTCAGGGCTGTGTTCTTGTGTTGCTGGAGAATTTGCGTGGTATGTCTTGCTCTGGAACTTGTTGGCCCTTGGGTGGTGCTTGGTTTCAGTGTAGGTATGGAGGCGTTTGATGAGCTCCTGTCAATTAATGTTTCCTGGAGTTCCTCCTGCTTCTGGTTTTCAGTGTTATTTTTGCAGTAGTCTCAAGACTTCTCCTTCTATACAACACCGTTGATAAAACATCTACGTTAAAGATGAAAAGTTTCTCCCCATTGAGGGACACCCAGAGAGGTTCATAGAGTTACATGGAGAAGAGGAGGGAGGAGGGAGTTAGAGGTGACCCGAATAGATGAAGATGAAAGGTTGTTGTTGAATCACGATGCTGGGATTCTTGGCCCCTAGAGGAGAAGAATTCAATCCAGGGCCAGAGACGAGGCTTGATCGCTCAGAGCTTTTGTGTAATAAAGTTTTATTAAAGTGTAAAGGAGATAGAGAAAGCTTCTGATATAGGCATCAGAAGGGGGCAGAAAGAGTGCCCGCTTGTTAGTATTAGCAATGAAGTTATATACTCTCCAGTAAATCAAAAGAATGTCTGGAGGTTGTAAAGACCTCATCAGACCTACTCCCATAATTTACATTTTAAGATAATGGAATTAGCCAGAAGGTTTAATCCAGAGACTGTCCTCAGGCAGAATACATAATACATTGTTGTTATATAATCCTTGTAAAGAGCAGGTCTACTCCCATAATTTACAGAATTAGCCAGAAGGTTTAATCCAGAGACTGTCCTCAGGCATAATACATTGTTGTTATATAATCCTAAGGAATGTAGAGAAGGAAAAAAAATTTGTCCTTTCTTCCTCCTTGAGAATTCCAGACCCCTCTCTCCTTGGGGACCCCTAAACTTCTTATCAACCTGCCTAGGAAATGACTCTCTCAAGGTGGAATCAATAGAGGAGAGAGCAAGCTAGCCAGTAATCACTTCCTATGTGCACTCCTCAACTGGACCGCTCAGAGATGTTCACGGAGTTATACAGAGAAGAGAAGAGGGAGGAAGGAGACAGAGGTGGTCAGTAGGATAAAAGGGGGGAATCAAAAGAAGCGAGACAGATTCAGCCAGTAATCAATTCCCTAAGTGTTCTCCACCATCTGGAACACACAGAAATTCACAGAGTTGGGTAGAGAAGAGAGGGGGTAGGGAGGAGACACAGGTGACCTGGTGGAGAAAAAGGAGAGTCCAAAGGAGGAGAGAGCAGGCAAGCCAGAAATCTCGCTCCCAAGTAAAAATGGGTACTGAAGATTGGGTTCTTAAAGGTACAAAATTGATAACAAATACCAAAAAGCAGAGATTAAAAATCTAAAGTAGAGTTTGGGATTTCAAAAATACAATATTAAAGAAAAGAAGAAAAAAAGAGAAAAAAAAGGTCACAAAAATTATTTTAAAATATATATATATGAAGTTTGCTTTTAAAAAATAGGGTCTTTTTTTTTTCAAAGTAATAGTAGGTTATAAAAGTGAAAATTAAAGGAGTAATAGAGGACTTAAAATTTTAAAACATTTAAAAGAAAGAATGATCGTAAAAATAGTAAAAGTATATCTAAGACTTTCTCTGGTGTTGTTGCGGGTATTGTGGGGTCAGTTCATTTTCAGATAGTTCCTTGGTCCGGTTTATATTTCTCAAGATCTATAGGACCCTTCTTATGTAGTCGGTACTAACTACAGGGTTCTAATCTATTGCACCTGTCACTTCCAAGGCGGTTCCCTCTGTTTTAGCTTCTTATGTTTGCTGGTCTCTTCAGTGTCTGATTTCCACCCTGACACAAAGGGGGCGGTGGTGGACACTTTTTCAGGCTCACTTGTTCAGTCACGCTGTGGGGAGGGAGGGACGCTGCAAACAAATAACACTGGCATGTGCTCACATTGCCTCAGTCACACTGGGCCTGCCCCCGCTCACGGTGCATGTACCCTCCGTGCCCACACTGCTCAGGCTCTAGGTTGCTCCACTGGGAACCGTCCGAGGCCGGTTCTGGGCTGCATGCACCACCCAGGTCTAAGCCGCTCAGGTTCAGGCACTCGGGTAGTCCTCAAAGGCTCAGACTCGGTTGGGCCTGTGTTTTGTGCCCTTCCCAGGTCCGAGCAGCTCAGATGATGAGGTGTTTGGTGAACGCAGTCGCTGCGACTTATCACCTTCGCCCGTCCCTGCCGCTCGGTGTTCTGGGTGTACAACCTGCACACCTTCTCAGGTGGATGTTGACCGTCCAGAACCCCAAGAAGTCTTAGTTAGCAAAGAAGCCTGCTTACAGGTTTGTAGATAATATCTCTCTGGAGCTATGATTGCCCCCTTCCAGCTCTGGCTGCCTGTCACCGGAGGGGGATGCTCTGCAGCCGCTATCTCTGTTCAGTCCTTTGTTCTGTGCACAGGCCTGGCTGTGTCTTAGGTTAGGGCTGGCTTTTCGCATGGTAGTTATCCCACAGTCTGGTTTGCTAGTTCAAATTAGTTCACTCAGACTGTGCTCGGGGCATTCAGGCCAGATCCTTACTCTAAGCAATGCAGCCCACACCTCCCTACCCAGCCCCCCGCTTGCTAGTGGCAGGTAAAGGTGTCTGTGCTGCTTCTCCACTGGGGGAGTTACCTTTGGGCTTGTAATCTGTAGGTTTTAATTATTTATTTATTTTTCCTCCCTGTTACGTTGCCCTCTGTGCTTCCAAGGCTCGCCACAGACTCTGCAGTGAGAGTGTTTCCTGGTGTTTGGAAACTTCTCTCTTTTTAAGATTCCCTTCCCAGGATGGAGCTCCATCCCTACCGCTTTGTCTCTTTTTTTGTCTTATATATTTTTTCCTACCTCCTTTCAAAGACAATGGGCTGCTTTTCTGGGTGCCTGATGTCCTCTGCCAGCATTCAGAAGTTGTTTTGTGGAATTTATTCAGGGTTTAAGTGTTCTTTTGGTGAATTTGTGGGGGATAAAGTGGTCTCCCTGTCCTATTCCTCTGCCATCTTAGGACTGCCCCCCCAACACCAGTCATATTGGATCATGGTTCACCCTCAGTCAGTTCAGTTCAGTTGCTCAGTCTTGTCTGACTCTTTGTGACCCCATGGACTGCAGCATGCCAGGCTTCCCTGTCCATCACCAACTCCCAGAGCTTGCTCAAACTCATGTCCATCAAGTCAGTGATGCCATCCAACCATCTTATCCTCTGTCATCCCCTATTCCTCCTGCCTTCAATTGTTCCCAGCATCAGGGTCTTTTCAAATGAGTCAGTTCTTTGCATCAGGTGGCCAAAGTATTGGGGCTTCTGCTTCAGCATCAGTCCTTCCAATGAATATTCAGGACTGATTTCCTTTAGGATGGACTGGTTTGATCTTCTTGCAGTCCAAGGGACTCTCAAGAGTCTTCTCCAACACCATAGTTCAAAAGCATCAATTCTTTGGTACTCAGCTTTCTCTATGGTTCAACTCTCACATCCATACTTGACTACTGTATGGAAAAAACATAGCTTTGACTAGACAGACCTTTGTTGGCAAAGTAATGTCTCTGCTGTCTAGGTTGGTCATAAATTTTCTTCCAAGGAGCAAGCATCTTTTAATTTCATGGCTGCAGTCACCATCTGCAGTGGTTTTGAAGCCCAAGAAAATAAAGTCTGTCACTGTTTCCATTGTTTCCCCATATATCTGCCATGAAGTGATGGAACTGGATGCCATGACATTTGCTTTCTGAATGTTGAGGTTTAAGCCAACTTTTTCACTCCCCTCTTTCACTTTCATCAAGAGACTTTTTAGTTCTTCTTCACTTTCTGCCATAAGGGTGGTGTCATCTGCATATATGAGGTTATTGATATTTCTCCCCACAGTATTTATTCTAGCTTGTGCTTCATCCAGCTGGGCATTTTGCATGATGTACTCTGTATATAAGTTAAATAAGCGAGGTGACAGTATCCAGCCTTGATGCACTCCTTTCCCAATTTGGAACCAGTATGTTGTTCCAAGTCTGCTTCTAACTGTTTCTTCTTGACCTTCATACAGATTTCTCAGGAGGCAGGACAGGTGCTCTGGTATTCCCATCTCTTTCAGAATTTTCCACAGTTTATTGTGATCTACACAGTCAAAGGTATTGGCGTAGTCAATAAAACAGAAGTAGATGATTTTCTGGAACTCTCTTGCTTTGTCTATGATCCAACAGATGTTGGCAATTTGATCTCTGGTTCCTCTGCCTTTTCTAAATGCAGCCTGAACATCTAAAAGTTCGAGTTTCACATACTGTTGAAGCCTGGCTTGGAGAATTTTGAGGATTACTTTGCTAGCATGTGAGATGAGTGCAACTGTGCGGTAGTTTGAACATTCTTTGGCATCACCTTTCTTTGGGATTGAAATGAAAATTGATGTTTTCCAGAGCTGTGCCCACTTCTGAGTTTTCCAAGTTTGCTGGCATATTGAGTGCAGCACTTTCACAGCATATTTTAGGATTTGAAATAGCTCAACTGGAATTCCATCACCTCCACTAGTTTTGTTCATAGTGATACTTCCTCAGGCCCGCTTGACTTCACACTCCAGAATGTCTGGCTCTAGGTGAGTGTTCACACCATCGTGGTTATGTGAGTCATTAAGATCTTTTTTTGTATAGTTCTGTGTATTCTTGCCACCTCTTCTTCATATCTTCTGCTTCTGTTATGCCCATACCATTTCTGTCCTTAATTATGCCCATCTTTGCATGAAATATTCCCTTGTTGTCTCTAATTTTCTTGATGAGATCTCTAGTCTTTCCCATTCTATTGCTTTCCTCTATTTCTTTGCACTGATCACTGAGGAAGGCTTTCTTATCTCTCCTTGCTACTCATTGGAACTCTGCATTCAGATGGGTATATCTTTCCTTTTCTCCTTTGCCTTTAGCTTCTCCATCTTTTCTCTGCTATTTATAAGGCCCTCTTAGACAGCCATTATGCCTTTTTGTATTTCTTTTTCTTGTGGATGGTCTTGGTCACTGTCCCTGTACAATGTCATGAACCTCTGGCCATAGTTCTTCAGGCACTCTGTCTATCAGATCTAATCCCTTGAATCTATTTGTCACTTCCACTGTATAATGGTAAGGGATTTATTTGATTTAGATCATACCTGAATGGTCTGGTTGTTTTCCCCACTTTCTTCAGTTTAAGTGTGAATTTGGCAAAAATGAGTTCAAGATCTGAGCCATTATCAGCTCCCAGTCTTTTTCTTTTATTTCCACTGACTGTAAAGAGCTTCTCCATCTTCAGCTGCAAAGAATATAATCAATCTGATTTCAGTATTGACCATCTGTGATGTACATGTATAGAGTCATCTCTTGTGTTGCTGGAAGAGAGTGTTTGCTATGACCAGTGCATTATCTTGGCAAAATTCTGTTAGCCTTTGCCCTTCTTCATTTTGTACTCCAAGGTCAAACTTGCCTGTTACTGCGGGTATCTCTTGTATTCCTACTCTTACATTCTGGTCCCCTATGGTGAAAAGGACATCTTTTTTTAGTATTAGTTCTAGAAGGTGTTGTATGTCATCATAGAACCATTCAATTTCAACTTCTTTGACTTTTGTGTTTGGGGCATAGAGTTGGATTATTGTGATAGTGAATGGTTTGCCTTGGAAACGAACAGATCATTTTGCCATTTTTGAGACTGCATCCAAGTACTGCATTTCACACTCTTTTGTTGACTATGATGGATATTCCATTTCTTCTAAGGGATTCTTGCCCACAGTACTAGCTATAATTGTCATCTGAGTTAAATTCACCCATTTCAGTCCATTTCAGTTCACTGATTCCTAAAATGTCCTTGTCCACTCTTGCCATCTCCTGTTTGACTACTTCCAATTTACCTTGATTCGTGGACCTAGCATTCCAGGCTCCTCTGCAGAGCTGTTTTTTTTAGCATCGAACTTTACATCCATCACAAGTCACATCCACAACTGAGAACTGTTTTTGCTTTTGCTCCATCTCCTCATTTTTTCTGAAGTTTTTTCTCCACTCTTCTTCAGTAGTATATTGGGCACCTACTGACCTGGGGAGTTCATCTCTCAGTGTCCTTTTTTTTTGTCTTTTTATACTGTTCATGGGGTTCTAAAGGCAAGAATACTGAAGTAGTTTGCCATTCCCTTCTCCAGTGGACCATGTTTTTTCAGAACTCTCCACCATGATGCATACATCTTGGGTGGCCCTACATGGCATGGCTCATAGTTTCATTGAGTTAGACAAGACCCCATGGTCCATGTGATCAGTTTGGTTAGTTTTCTGTGATTGTGGTTTTATTCTGTCTGCTCTCTGTTGAATATGGATAAGAGGCTTATGGAAGCTTCCTGATGGGAGAGACTGACTGTAGGGGAAACTGCTCTGATGGGCGGGGCTGTGCTCAGTAAATCTTTAATCCAATTTTCTGTTGATAGTGGCCTCATTTTAACTTAATTACTTCTCTACAGACCTTGTGGCCAAATGCAGTCACATTTTGAGGTATTGGGGTTAGGATTCAGTTCAGTTTAGTTCCGTTCAGTCGCTCAGTTTTGTCCGACTCTTTGCGACCCCATGAACTGCAGCATGCCAGGCCTCCCTATCCATCACCAACTCCTGAGTTCACCCAAACTCATGGACTTCCCTGGTGGCTCAGATGGTAAAGCATCTGCCTACAATGTGGGAGACCCTGGTTCGATCCCTGGGTCAGGAAGATCCTCTGGAGAAGGAAATAGCAACCCACTCCAGTACCCTTGCCTGGAAAATCCCATGGACAGAGGAGCCTGGTAGGCTACAGTCAGTGGGGTCACAAAGAGTCGGACACAACTCAGCGACTTCACTTCACTTCATGTCCATTGAGTCAATGATGCCATCCAACCATCTCATTCTCTGTCATCCCCTTCTCCTCCTGCCCTCAATCTTTCCCAGCATCAGGGTCTTTTCAAATGAGTCAGCTCTTCGCATCAGGTGGCCAAAGTATTGGAGTTTCAGCTTCAGTCCTTCTGTCCTTCCAGTGAATATTCAGGACTGATTTCCTTTAGGATGGATTGGTTGGATCTCCTTGCAGTCCAAGAAACTCTCAAGAGTCTTCTCCAACACCACAGTTCAAAACCATCAATTCTTTGGCACTCAGCTTTCTTTATAGTCCAACTCTCACGTCCATACATGACCACTGGAAAAACCATAGCCTTGAGTAAATGGACCTTTGTTGACAAAATAATGTCTCTGCTTTTGAATATGCCATCTAGGTTGGTCATAACTTTCCTTCCAGGGAGTAAGCGTCTTTTAATTTCATGGCTGCAATCACCATCTGCTGTGATTTTGGAGCCCCCAAAATAAAGTCAGCCACTGTTTCCATTGTTTCCCCATCTATTTGCCATGAAGTGATGAGACCAGTTGCCATGGTGTTAGTTTTGTGAATGTTGAGCTTTAAGTCAACTTTTTCACTCTTCATCTTTCACCTTCATCAAGAGGCTTTTTAGTTCCTCTTCACTTTCTGTCATAAGGGTGGTGTCATCTGTCTATCTGAGGTTGTTGATATTTCTCCCTAAGATGGACTGGAATGGGTGAATTTAACTCAGGTGTTCATTATATCTACTGCTGTGGGCATAAATCCCTTAGGATAAATGGAATATCCATCATAGTCAACAAAAGAGTCCAAAATGCAGTACTTGGATGCAATCTCAAAAACGACAGAATGATCTATGTTCATTCCCAAGGCCAACCATTCAATATCACAATAATCCAAGTCTATGCCCCAACCAGTAATGCTGAAGAAGCTGAAGTTGAACAGTGCTATGAAGACCTACAAAACCTTATAGAACTAACACCAAAAAAAGATGTCCTTTTCATTATAGGGGGTTAGGATTATGACACGTGAATTTTAGGGTTATCATTTGACCATAAAAAGTGCCTTCTCTAAGCCTGTCTTCTCATCTGTGGGATGGAGATCACACAGTGGCTGCCTCCAGAGTCTGCCTTACTTCCTTTTTGAATATTATCTGCCATGACACTGGGCCCTGCTCTGGGTCCCCTCAGACTGGTGGGGGAGGTAGTCACCCCTTTCTCTCTGCAGGGCTGGCCTGCAGGCAGAATGCTCTGGAAAATTCTCTGGGCTCCTTCTAGCTGAGTGGCTACAGCTTTGTGAGGCAGGACTGGCTGCTTACTTTTTTGACTCTATGGGTAACTCAGAAGGAGTCTCACTTCACCTTTCAGCATTAAAAGTGCAATTTTAGGAACTTCCTCTGTGGGCCAGTGGCTAAAGCTCTATCTTTCAATGCAGGGGGCATGGGTTCGATACCTCATCCTCTGAACCTGATTTCGATGTAGACTCTTCACTGCAGATCAAAGCCTATCATTCCTATTCATTTAATTGATTTTGATTTCATAAGAAAGTGTGAGCATGGGGGATACATTCTATTGCTTTAAGAAAAGAAAATATATAATTTGCTGTCTTTAGATATTTCTTTTAGATGTGTGGATAAAATATTTGAAAGAGGATATTCTCTTAATCAGAGAACATCATTCATGTATTTATTTCATATTTTATGGTACTACTTTAAGCAGTAAATAGAATAAGTCTTGTGAATGATGTGTAACTGAGAGAGAATTTCTGCCTTTGAAGAGTTTAAGTATTATTGGGGGGATAGACCATACATATTAATGTCAGCATTAGAATTTATAGCTAAAACTGAGGAACCTCAGAGGAGGGTGCATGTTCCATGGAAAGGCTACTGGAAGTGACACCAGAGGAGAGCCAGGCTTGCAGCAGACAAGCCTGGTGTTGGGCCAGGTTGTGAGCACAGCATGGGGACAGCTGGGGTCAGGTGGTGGGCAGGCCCAGCAGAGTACAGGATGGGAAGACAGGAGGTGTATGGAGACCACGCAGGTCAGTCCCCAGTGTTGGAGGTTGAGAAGCTCTGATTTCCCAGTGTGGGCGGAAACCACGGAAACAATCATCACTGTAGTCACCCAATGGGCACTTCCCTTTCATGAGGACTGCCTGCAGGGCCAACTGGGACAGTTCAAGGTTGAAGATGAAGCCCATTTTGGTATTTTAGGCAAGACAGAGGGAGGGCCTGAGTGAGGGACTAAGAGAATGTAGAAGCATTGTCAGGATAAAAATCTCTTTGAAAAAATAACCTTTTATTTTTGTAAAATCCTGGTTCATAGACCGGCTCTTTTGAAACCTCATCTTCTTCTACTTCAACCTGGGAGGGCTTGTGTCAGGGCTGGTGGTTCCCCAAGAGAGAAGCAGCCAGATCTTTGAGCAACTGTGGGTAGCAGAGCCCCTCCCCCAACTTCCAACTACAGTATTCCTCATATAAGCCACTGTGCATGTGCCTTGTAAGGAATAAGTTTTTAAAAGTTAATAAAATAAAAATAAGATAGAGGGACTTCCCTGGTGGTACAGTGGGTAAGAATCTGTCTGCCAATGTACAGGACACATGTTTGCTCTCTGGTCCTGGGGGATCCCACATGCTGCAGAGCAACTAAACACACACACCGTAACTACTGAAGCCCACAGTTAGAGCCCATGTTCTGCAACAAGAAAAGCCACCACAATGAGAAGCCCGCAGAAGAGTAGCCCCTGCTCAGCGCAACTAGAGAAAGACTGTAACAGTGAAGATCCAGTGCAAACAAAAACAAAAAAACAAATGAATAAATAAATTATTAAAAACATAAGATAAAAATAGTACATTCCACCCCCAAATATCACAAGATATTTCAGTAGATATCATGCTTTTAATAGATTAGGCATATACTCCTGGTTCTTTTTCTAGGTATGTATATGTGCACATGCACATTTACATACATATATTATCTTATTTTGATAATATAAGTGCGTACATGTGTAGTGTCAATCTAAATAAAGGAGATAAGCTGAGGCAAGCTCAGATAACCAGGAATTGTGTTTATCAAGTAATAGCAGAGGACTTGCAATTCAGGAAGTCAGTTGAGGGTTTGGGGAGGCTCTATTTATGGACAAAGAGTGAAAATAGGGCGCATCCAGCTGGCATTCAGACAGTGAGTTCATTGGCCTGAGGACGGGGAGGCACACTTGGCAGGTTTCCCCTGATCAGGAAACAGGTTTCTGTCTTCTGTAAAGCAGGCATTTATGGGAAAATCAGTGTCTCAGTTTTGTTTCCTGAAGAAGGGTGTGTGAGAGTCTCCATCCTCTCCCCCTGTTTCATTTCGGATGGAAGTCCTTTTACGTATGTAAGTAATAGATATACATATATACACATTACCTCCCCTGGTGGAGGAAATGGCAACCCACTGCAGTATTTTTGCCTGGGAAATCCCATAGACAGAAGAACTTAGCGGGCTACAGCCTATGGTGTCACAAAGAGTCAGGCATGACTGAGTGACTGAGCACACACACACAGGTTACCTATAGTATTTCTTACCAAAATGAGATTTTACTTTATCTCCTTTCTCTATGTGTACACACATACACACATGTAACACATGTATATATGTATCTTTAACCAAAATTGTATTAAACTGTGTGTTCTGTATTGCAATGTTTTTAGTCAAAGATCTCCACTTCTTCATCTTAGTAAATTTTGAACTCATAGAATACCTACCATATTCAAATTTTTTCTTTTTTTTTTTTTGAGATGCCTTTTTTTTTTAATTTTTAAAATGTTACTTTATTTTGCTTTACAATAGCCAAAATTTTAATTTACTGCTGCTTTATTGAAACAACATTCAATCCATTGTTGATTGTGATGGCAATTTGCTTTTATGCCCCTTAAAACTTCTTTATTTTAGAAAAGTCTCCTAGAATTACACTTGATATTTTGAAGGGACTAATCAGCTGCTTGCAGGGTGTCCTATTTCTTTTTTTTTCTGGTGACTGTCTCCTGTATTTCATGGAATTATATCCAAACATTGTTAGCTAGAATATGTCATAGTTAATCAGGAGACATATAACACTTGCTTGGCCCATGATCAATTAGTATGATCGAAGCCTAATATCTCTATTTTACAGTTATGTTTTGCCCTTGTGACTATACTTATGTGGTATTTCTGAAGGAATAATTAGTTCTTCACCAAGTATTCACATAATGGTTTTAAAATTAACTGATAAAATATAAAGCTTATAAAATGATTTTTAAAATAATTCATCATTTATTCTGCATTTATTATTTCATCAACTGGGGCTACTTGAATATCCCAAAATACCCATTTTCAAAGTAATGCAGTATTTTAAGATTAATAGCTATTTCAATTGCTCAGTCATGTCTGACTCTTTGCAACCCCATGGACTGGAACCTGCCAGGCTTGCCTGGAATTCTCCAGGCAAGAATACTGGAGTGGGTTGCTAAGCCCTGCTCCAGAAATGGTGATAAATGAGTTTTTCTGACTTTATGCGTTTTTGAAGGCATCATTGTGAGTTCACAGATTTTCATTGATTCAATGTATTTCAATCCATCATAATCATTATACTTTTTGATGTTTAAATTGTCATAACTTTTGCAAGTGGGCCCTTTTTCAAGCTATTTCGTCTGTCCTTTATATATGACCTCATTAACATTTGAAACATTTTTACTTTCTAGTACAGTGACAGAGAAGGCAATGGCACCCCACTCCAGTACTTTCACCCGGAAAATCCCATGGACCGAGGAGCCTGGTGGGCTGCAGTCCATGGGGTCATGAAGAGTCGGACACAACTGAGCAACTTCACTTTCATGCATTGGAGAAGGAAATGGCAACCCACTCCAGTGTTCTTGCCTGGAAAGTCCCAGGGATGGTGCAGCCTGGTGAGCTGCCGTCTATGGGGTCGCACAGAGTCGGACACGACTGAAGCGACTTAGCAGCAGCAGCAGCAGCAGCAGTACAGTGAGATGTCCCAGGCTGACTCTAGACCTGATTCAGACAGAAATTAGCCATTTTTTCCAAGGACCTCTGATTCCTTCAGTGGAAACAGTGATAGAGATCATGCTCTGGTCTTTTAAAATCAACTTTATTTATGATATAATTCGTATATTATAAAATGCATTCTCATCACTGTGATCAAGACTGTACATCTCCAGAACATTTCTATCACCTCAAAGAGTTCCCTCCCACCACCATGAACTCAGTCTGTTCTGATCACCACTACAAGCAAGCGCTAATCTCTTCTGTCACTATAGATTAGTTTTTAATGTTCCAGAATTTAATATAAATGGAATCATATAGTAATTGCTCTTTTTCATCTCTTTAGCTTTTTTCCTCTCAGAAAAAAATTTCCTTTTGGGGTGGGAACAACAATAATAATAAAATTTCAGGAAAAAGAAATCTTACAGAAAAGTTGCAAGTATAATCTAAGAAACATTTTTTACTCCGAATCACTTCAGATTACATTGCTGATATGATGCCATTATTCTGAATACTTTAGTGTGCATTCTTATGTCACACCATCAAAATCAGGGTATTAATGGCACATTCAGTTCAAGAAGAAGGAGCAGTTGCTGTGTGGGCGCAGGAGGGCTAAGAGGAGCTACTCCGCATTCAAGGTCAGGAGGGGCAGCTGTGAAGAGATACCCCTTGTCCAAGGTAAGGAGCAGTGGCTGTGCTTTCCTGGAGCAGCCATGAAGAGATACCCCACGTTCAAGGAAAGAGAAATGCAAGTAAGATTGTAGGTGTTGTGAGAGGCATCAGAGAGCAGACACACTGAAATGATAATCACAGAAAACTAGTCATCTAATCACATAGACCACAGCCTTGTCTAACTCAATGAAACTAAGCCATGCCATGTGGGGCCACCCAAGATGGGTGGATCACGGTGGAGAGGTCTGACAGAATGTGGTCCACTGGAGAAGAGAATGGCAAACCACTTCAATATTCTTGCCTTGAGAACCCCATGAACAGTATGAAAAGGCAAAATGATAGGATACCGAAAGAGGAACTCCCCAGGTCAGTAGGGGCCCAATATGCTACTGGAGATCAGTGGAGAAATAACTCCAGAAAGAATGAAGGGATGGAGCCAAAGCAAAAACAATACCCAGCTGTGGATGTGACTAGTGATAGAAGCAAGGTCCGATGCTGTAAAGAGAAATATTGCATAGGACCTGGAATGTCAGGTCCATGAATCAAGGCAAATTGGAGTGGTTAAACAAGAGTGAATGTCAACATTCTAGGAATCAGCGAACTAAAATGGACTGGAATGGGTGAATTTAACTCAGATGACCACTGTATCTACTACTGCAGGCAGGAATCCCCCAGAAGAAATGGAGTAGCCATCATGGTCAACAAAAGAGTCCAAAATGCAGTACTTGGATGCAATCTCAGAAACTACAGAATGATCTCTGTTTGTTTACAAGGCAAACCATTCAATATCACAGTAATCCAAGTCTGTGCCCCAACCAGTAACGCTGAAGAAGCTGAAGTTGAATAGTTCTATGAAGACCTACAAGACCTTTTAGAACTAACACCCAAAAAAGATGTCCTTTTCATTATAGGGGACTGGAATGCAAAAGTAGGAAGTCAACAAACACCTGGAGTAACAGACAAATTTGGCCTTGGAATATGGAATGAAGCAGGGCAAAAAACCAATACAATATTGTAAAGTAATTAACCTCCAATTAAAATAAATAAATTTATATATATATATATATATATATATATATATATATATATATATATATATATATAAAAGACTAATAGAGTTCTGCCAAGAAAATGCACTGGTCATAGCAAACACCCTCTTCCAACAACAAAAAGAAGACTCTACACATGTACATTACCAGATGGTCAACACCAAAATCACACTGATTATATTCTTTGCAGCCACAGATGGAGAAGCTCTATACAGTCAGCAAAAACAAGACCAGGAGCTGACTATGGCTCAGATCATGAACTCTTTATTGCCAAATTCAGACTGAAATTGAAGAAAGTAGGGAAAACCACCAGAACATTCAGGTATGACCTAAATCAAATTCTTTATGATTATACAGTGGAAGTGAGTAATAGATTTAAGGGACTATATCTGATAGGTAGAGTGCCTGATGATCTATGGATGGAGGTTCGTGACATTGTACAGGAGACAGGAATCAAAACTATCCCCATGGAAAAGAAATGCAAAAAAGCAAAATGGCTGTCTGAGGAGGCCTTACAAATAGCTGTGAAAAAAAGAGAAGTGAAGACCAAAGGAGAAAAGGAAAGATACAAGCATCTGAATGCAGAGTTCCAAAGTATACCAAGGCGAGATAAGAAAGCCTTCCTCGGTGATCAATGCAAAGAAATCGAGGAACAGAACAGAATGGGAAAGACTAGAGATCTCTTCAAGAAAATTAGAGATACCAAGGGAACATTTCATACAAAGATGGGCTCGATAAAGGACAGAAATGGTATGGACCTAACAGAGCAGAAGATATTAAGAAGAAGTGGCAAGAATACACAGAAGAACTGTACAAAAAAGATCTTCATGACCAAGATAATCACGAGTGTGATCACTCACCTAGAGCCAGACATCCTGGAATGTGAAGTCAGGTGGGCTTTAGAAAGCATCACTATGAACAAAGCTAGTGGAGGTGATGGCATTCCAGTTGAGCTATTTCAAATCCTGAGAGAGGATGCTGTGAAAGTGCTGCACTCAATATGCCAGCAAATTTGGAAAACTCAGCAGTGGCCACAGGAATGGAAAATGACTTTAATTTCAATCCCAAAGAAAGGCAATGCCAAAGAAAGCTCAGACTACTGCACAATTGCACTCATCTCACACGCTAGTAAAGTACTGCTCCAAATTCTCCGAGCCAGGCTTCAGCAATACGTGAACATGAACCATGAACTTCCAGATGTTCAAGCTGGTTTTAGAGAAGGCAAGGAACCAGAGATCAAATTGCCAACATCCAGTAGATCATGGAAAAAGCAAGAGAGTTCCAGAAAAACATCTATTTCTGCTTTATTGACTATGGCAAAGCTTTTGACTGTGTGGATCACAATAAACTGTGGAAAATTCTGAAAGAGATGGGAATACCAGACCACCCGACCTGCCTCTTGAGAAACCTATATGCAGATCAGGAAGCAACAGTTAGAACTGGACATGGACCAACAGACTGGTTCCAAATAGGAAAAGGAGTACGTCAATGCTGTATATCATCACCCTGCTTGTTTAACTTCTATGCACAGTACATCACGAGAAATGCTGGACTGGAAGAAACATAAGCTGGAATCAAGATTGCTGGAAGAAATATCAATAACCTCAGATGTGCAGATAACACCACCCTTATGGCAGAAAGTGAAGAGGAACTAAAAAGCGTCTTGATGAAAGTGAAAGAGGAGAGTGAAAAAGTTGGCTTAAAGGTCAACATTCAGAAAAGGAAGATCATGGCATCCGGTCACGTTACTTCATGGGAAATAGATGGGGAAACAGTGGAAACAGTGTCAGACTTTATTTTTGGGGCCTCAAAAATCATTGCAGATGGTGATTGTAGCCATAAAATTAAAAGACGCTTACTTCTTGGAAGGAAAGTTATGACCGGTTAACCTAGATAGCATATTCAGAAGCAGAGACATTACTTTGCCAACAAAGGTCCATCTAGTCAAGGCTATGGTTTTTCCAGTGGTTGTGTATGGATGCGAGAGTTGGACCATGAAGAAAGCTGAGCACTGAAGAACTGATGCTTTTGAACTGTGGTGGACTCTTAAGAGTCCCTTGGACTGCAAGGAGATCCAACCACTCCATTCTGAAGGAGATCAGTCCTGGGTGTTCTTTGGAAGGAATGATGCTAAAGCTGAAACTCCAATAGTTTGGCCACCTCATGCGAAGAGCTGACTCATTGGAAAAGACTCTGATGCTGAGAGGGATTGGGGGCAGGAGGAGAAGGGGACGACAGAGGATGAGATGGCTGGATGGCATCACGGACTCGATGGACGTGAGTCTGAGTGAACTCCAGGAGTTGGTGATGGACAGGGAGGCCTGGCGTGCGGCGATTCATGGGGTCTCAAAGAGTCAGACACGACTGAGTGACTGAACTGAACTGAACTGAGAAGCATTACAGACTAAACATACAGAGACAAACAACACAATTACCAAAATTTAAAATACTTTAGAAGATGTCAATAGTAGAATATCTGAAGCAGAAGAACGAATCAGTGAGCTGGAAGATGAAGCGGTGGAGACAACTTCTGAAGAGCAGGATAAAGTAAAAAGAATGAAAAGAGCTGAGGACAGTCTCAGAGAACTCTGGGACCATATCACATGCACCAAAGTTTGAATTATAGGGGTCCCAGAAGAATAAGAGAAAAAAAATGTATGAGAAGATTTTTGAAGAGATTATAATTGAAAATTTCCCCAAAATGGAAAAGGAAATAGTCAATCAAGTCCAAGAGGCACAAAGTGTCCCATACAGGATTAACCCAAGGAGAAACATTCCAAGACACATACTAATGAAACTAACAAAGGCTAAACACAAAGAATGAATATTAGAAGAAGCAAAGGAGAAGCAACTAGTAACATTCAAGGGAAACCCCATACGCTTAACAGCTGATCTTTCAACAGAAACTGCAGGCCAGAAGGGAATGGCAGGATATATTTAAAGTACTGAAAGGGAAAAGTCTACAACCAAGATTACCATACCCAGCAAGGATTTCATTCAAAATTGATGGAGAAATAAAAAGCTTTTCAGACAAGCAAAAGTTGAGAATTCAGTACCACCAAAGCAGTTTTACAGCAAAGGTTAAAGGGACTAATATAGTCAAGAAATACAACAGAAGAAAAAAGATCTACAAAATCAACCCCAAACAATTAAGAAAATGGCAAGAGAAACATATGTATCAATAATTACTTTAAATGTAAATGGATTAAATGCTCCAACCAAAAGACACAGACTGAATGGATACAAAAGCAAGACCCACATATATGCTGGCTACAAGAAACCCACTTCAGACCTGAAGAAATATATAGAGTGAAAGTGAGAGGATAGAAAAATACATTCCATGCAAATGCGAAGCAAAAAAAAAAAAAAAAAAAAGCTGGAGTGGCAATCCTTATATCAGACAAAATAGAATTTAAAATAAAGAAGATTACAAGATAATATAATAAGCAAGAGATCATAATGATCAAGGAATCAATCCAAGAGGAAGACATAACAATTGTAAATATCTATGCACCCAACATAGGAGCATCTCAATACATAAGACAAACATTCAGTTCAGTTCAGTTCAGCCACTCAGTCGTGTCCGACTCTTTGTGACCCCATGAATTGCAGCACGCCAGGCCTCCCTGTCCATCACCAGCTCCGGAGTTCCCTCAAACTCATGTCCATCAAGTCGATGATGCCATCCAGCTATCTCATCCTCTGTCGTCCCCTACTCCTCCTGCCCCCAATCCCTCTCAGAATCAGAGTCTTTTCCAATGAGTCAACTCTTCGCATGAGGTGGCCAAAGTATTGGAGTTTCAGCTTTAGCATCATTCCTTCCAAAGAAATGCCAGGGCTTATCTCCTTCAGAATGGAGTGGTTGGATCTCCTTGCAGTCCAAGGGACTCTCAAGAGTCTTCTCCAACACCACAGTTCAAAAGCATCAATTCTTTGGCATGCAGCTTTTTTCACAGTCCAACTCTCACATCCATACATGACTACTGGAAAAACCATACCCTTGACTAGATGGACCTTTGTTGGCAAAGTAATGTCTCTGCTTTTCAATATGCTATCTAGGTTGGTCATAACTTTTCTTCCAAGGAGTAAGCGTCTTTTAATTTCATGGCTGCAATCACCATCTGCAGTGATTTTAGAGTCCCCAAAAATAATGTCTGACACTTTCCCCATCTATTTCCCATGAAGTGATGGGACCAGATGCCACGATCTTCGTTTTCTGAATGTTGAGCTTTAAGCCAACTTTTTCACTCTCCTCTTTCACTTTCATCAAGAGGCTCTTTAGTTCCTCTTCACTTTCTGCCATAAGGGTGGTGTCATCTGCATATCTGAGGTTATTGATATTTCTCCCAGCAATCTTGACTCCAGCTTGTGTTTCTTCCAGCCCAGAGTTTCTCATGATGTATTCTTCATACAGACATAAAAGGAGAAATTGACAGTAACACAATAATAGAAGGAGATGTTAACATCTCACACCAATGGACAGATCATCAAAACAGAAAATTAATAAGGAAAGACAAGTCTTAAATGATACATTAGATGAGATGGATCTCATTGATATCTTCAGGACATTCCATCCAAATGTAGAAGAATACACCTTCTTCTCAAGTGCACATGGAACATTCTCCAGGATAGACCACATCTTGGATCACAAATCAGACATCAATAAGTTTAAGAAAATTAAAATCATATCAAGCATCTTCTCTGACCACAAAGCTGTAAGACTAAATATCAATTACAAAAAAAAAAAACTGTAAAAATCCACAAACACGTAGAGATTAAACAATACATTTCTAAATAACCAACAGGTTACTGAAGAAATCAAAAGGGAAATCATAACATTTCTAGAAAAAAATAACAATGAAAACAAACAACTCAAAACATATGGGATGTAGCAAAAGCAGTTCTAAGAGGAAACTTTATAGCAATACAATCCTACCTCAAGAAACAAGAAAAACATCGAATAGACAGCCTAACTTTACACTTGAAACAACTGGAAAACGAAGAACAGCACCGCCCCCACCCCCACCCCCCCACACACACACATTAGTAGAAGGAAAGAAATCATGAAGATCTGAGCAGAAAGAAATGAAAGAGACAATAGTAAGGATTAATACAGCTAAAAGCTGGTTCTTTGAGAAGATAAATGAAATTGACAAACATTTAGCCAGAATCATCAAGAAAGAGAGAGAGAAGAATCAAATCAACAAAATTAGAAATGAAAAAGGAGAGGTTACAACAGATGATGCAGAAATACAAAGGGTTACAGGAGACTATCATGAACAACTATATGGCAATAAAATAGATAACCTGAAAGATATGGATGGATTCTTAGAGAAGTTCAATCTTCCAAGACTGAACCCAGAAAAATTGAAATTATGAACAACCCAAGCACTGAAATTGAAGCTGTGATCAAAAATCTCCCAAAAAACAGAAGCCCAGGACCAGATGGCTTTACAGGAGAATTCTATCAAACTTTTAGAGAAGAGCTAATGCCTATCCTTCTGAAACTCTTTCAAAAAATTGCAGAGGAAAGAACATTTCCAAATTCATGCTATGAGGCCACCATCACCCTGATAGCAAAACCAAAGACAACACAAGAAAAGAAAAATATAGGCCAATATCACTGATGAAATGAAAAAATCCTCAATCAGTTCAGTTCAGTCACTCAGTCATGTCTGACTCTTTGCGACTCCATGAATCACAGCACGCCAGGCCTTCCTGTCCATCACCAACTCCTGGGGTTCACTCAGACTGACATCCATCGAGTCAGTGATGCCATCCAGCCATCTCATCCTCTGTCGTCTCCTTTTCCTCCTGCCCCCAATCCCTCCCAGCATCAGAGTCTTTTCTAATGAGTCAACTCTTCACATGAGGTGGCCAAAGTACTGGAGTTTCAGCTTTAGCATCATTCCTTCCAAAGAAATCCCAGGGCTGATCTCCTTCGGAATGGATTGGTTGGATCTCCTTGCAGTCCAAGGGACCCTCAAGAGTCTTCTCCAACACCACAGTTCAAAAGCATATATTCTTCAGCACTCAGCCTACTTCACAGTCCAACTCTCACACCCATACCTGACCACTGGAAAAACCATAGCCTTGACTAGACGGACCTTAGTCGACAAAGTAATGTCTCTGCTTTTCAATATGCTATCTAGGTTGGTCATAACTTTTCTTTCAAGGAGTAAGCGTCTTTTAATTTCATGGCTGCAATCACCATCTGCAGTGATTTTGGAGCCCCCCAAAATAAAGTCTGACACAGTTTCCACTGTTTCCCCATCTATTTCCCATGAAGTGATGGGACCAGATGCCATGATCTTCGTTTTCTAAATGTTGAGCTTTAGGCCAACTTTTTCACTCTCCTCTTTCACTTTCATCAAGAGGCTTTTTAGTTCCTCTTCACTTTCTGCCATAAGGGTGGTGTCATCTGCATATCTGAGGTGATTGATATTTCTCCCCACAATCTTGATTCCAGCTTGTGCTTCATCCAGCCCAGCATTTCTCATGATGTACCCTGCATATAAGTTAAATAAGCAGGGTGACAATATACAGCCTTGATGTACTCCTTTTCCTATTTGGAACCAGTCTGTTTTTCCATGTCCAGTTCTAACTGTTGCTTCCTGACCTGCATACAGATTTCTCAAGAGGCAGGTTAGGTGGTCTGGTATTCCCATCTCTTTCAGAATTTTCCACAGTTTATTGTGATCCACACAGTCAAAGGCTTTGGCATAGTCAATAAAGGAGAAATAGATGTTTTTCTGGAACTCTCTTGCTTTTTCCATGATCTAGTGGATGTTGGCAATTTGATTTCTGGTTCCTCTGCCTTTTCTAGAACCGGCTTGAACATCAGGAATTTCACAGTTCACATATTGCTGAAGCCTGGCTGGGAGAATTTTGAGCAGTACTTTACTAACGTGTGAGATGAGTGCAATTGTGCAGTATTCTGAGCATTCTTTGGCATTGCCTTTCTTTGGGATTGGAATGAAAACTGACCTTTTCCATTCCTGTGGCCACTGCTGAGTTTTCCAAATTTGCTGGCATATTGAGTGCAGCACTTTCACAGCATCATCTTTCAGGATTTGAAATAGCTCAACTAGGATTCCACAATAAAATAAAATCATCCATAAAATTTTAGGAAACAGAATTCAGCAACACATCAAAAAGCTCATATTCCATGGTCAACTTGGGTTTATTCCAGGAATGCAAGGATTCTTCAATATACATAAATCAATCAATGTGATACACCATATTAACAAACTGAAAGATAAAAACCATATGATCATCTCAGTAGATGCAGAAAAAGCCTTTGACAAAATTCAATGTGCATTTATGATTAAAACTCTTTAAAAAATGGACATAGAAGGAACCCACCTCAACATAGTAAAGGCCATATATGATCAGCCTACAGCAAACATTATTCTCAGTGGTGAATAACTGAAAGCATTCCCCCTAAGATCAGGAAGAAGACAAGGCTGTCCACTTTCACCACTATTATTCAACGTAGTTCTGGAAGTCCTAGCTACAGCAATCAGAGAAGAAAAAGAAATAAAAGGAATCTAGATTGGAAAAGAAGAAGTAAAGCTCTCAGTGTTTGCAGGTGATATATACTCTACATAGAAAATCCTTAAGATAGTATCAGAAAATTACTAGAGCTAATCAGTGAATTTAGCAAAGTTTCAGGATACAAAATCAATACGCAGAAATCACTTGCATTTCTATATACTAACAATGAAAAATCAGAAAGAGAAATTAAGGAATCATTCCCATTCACCATTGCAGCAAAAAGAATTAAATATCTAGGAATAAACTTACTAAAGGAGACAAAAGAACTGTACACAGAAAATTATAAGGTACTCATGAAAAAAATCAAATATGGCATAAACAGATGGATGGATAGTCCATGTTCCTGGGTAGGAAGAATCAATACTGTGAAAATGAATATACTACAGAATGCAATTTACAGATTTAATGTGATCCCTATTAAATTAGCAATGGCATTTTTCACGGAACTAGAACAAAAATTTCACAATTCATATGGAAACACAGAAGACCCTGAATACCCAAAGCATTCTTGAGAAAGAAGAATGGAGCTGGAGGAATCAACCTTCCTGGCTTCAGATTATACTACAAAGCTACAGTCATCAAAACAGTATGCTACTGGCACAAAAACAGAAATATAGACGAATGGAATAAGATAGAAAGCCAGAAATAAACCCATGCACCTATAGTAACCTTATTTTTGACAAAAAAAGAAGAAGAGAAGCCGCTCAGTCGTGTGCAACTCTTTGCGACTCCATGGACTGTAGCTCACCAGGCTCCTCAGTCCATGGGATTTTCCAGGCATGAATACTGGAGTGTGTTGCCATTTCCTTCTCCAGGGGATCTTCCCAACCCAGGGATTGAACCCGGGTCTCCCGCATTGTAGGCAGACGCTTTACCGTCCAAGCTACCAGGGAAGCCAGGGAAGCTATCTGGGTTTGACTGGTATCTTGTCTTTGGCCAGAAACACAAGGTTTTGACCAGACAGACCTAAGGGTGACCCCCGGCTCCATGCCTTTCCAGCTCTGTGAAAAGTGAAAGTGAAGTTGCTCAGTCATGTCCAACTCCTTGGCACCCCATGGACTGTAGCCTATCAGGCTCCTCCATCCTAGCTTTACCCTCTGAGCCACTAGGGAAGCTAGTGACAAAGGAGGAGCAAGAATATGCTTGACAAATGAGGCAAGAATATACAATGGGGGCAAAGACAGCCTCTTCAATAAATGGTGCTGGGAAAACTGGAAACCTACATGTAAGAGAATGAAATTCGAATACTTCCTAACACAATACACAAAGATAAACTCAAAATGGATTAGAGATCTAAATGTAAGACCAGAAACTATTAAACTCTTAGAGGATAACATAGGCAGAACACTAATGACATAAACCAAAGCAAGATCCTCTATGACCCACCTCCTAGAGTAATAGAAATAAAAACAAAAGTAAACAAGTGGGACCTGATTAAACTTAAAATATTTTGGACAGCAAGGTAACTATAAGCAAGGTGAAAAGACAGCCCTTGGAATGGGAGAAAATAATAGCAAATGAAACAACTGACAAAGGATTAATTTCCAAACTACACAAGTAGCTCATACAACTCAATACCAGAAAACCAAACAACCCAATCAAAAAGTGGGGAAAGACCTAAACAGACATTTCTCCAAAGAAGACATACAGATAGCTAACAAACACATGAAAAGATGCTCAACATCACTCATTATCAGAGAAATGCAAACCAAAACTACAATTAGATATCACTTCACATGGGTCAGAATGGCCATCATCAAAAAGTCTACAAACAATAAATGCTGGAGAGGGTATGGAGAAAAAGGAGTGCTCTTGCACTGTTGGTGGGAATGTAAATTGATTCAGCCACTATGGAAGATGGTATGGAGATTCCTTAAAAAACTAGGAATAAAATCACCACATGACCCAGCAATCCCACTCCCAGGCATTTACCCTGAGGAAACCAAAATTGAAAGAGACACATGTATCCCATTGTTCATTGTAGCACTATTTACAATAGCTAGAACATGGAAGCAACCTAGATGTCCATCAACAGATGAATGGATAAAGAAGTTGTGGTACATATACACAGCAGAATATTACTCAGCCATAAAAAGGAACACATTTGGGTCCGTTCTAATGAGGTGCACAAACCTAGAACCTATTATATAGAGTGAAGTAGTCAAAAAGAGAAAGATACACATCATACTCTAATGCATATATATGAAATTTAGAAAAATGGTACTGAAGAATTTATTTACAGAGCAGCAATGGCAAAACAGACAGAGAATAGGCTTATGGACATGGGAAGAGGGGAGGAGAGGGTGAGGAATATGGAAAGAGTAACATGGAAGCTTACACTACCATATGTAAAATAGACAGCCAACTGGAATTTGTTGTATAGCTCAAGAAACTCAAACAGGGGCTCTGTGTCAACCTACGGGGGTGGGATGGGGAGGGAGGTTCAAAAGAGAGGGGATATATGTATACCTACAGCTGATTCATGTGGAGGTTTGACAGAAAGCAGCAAAATTCAGTAAAACAATTCTCCTTCAATAAAAAATAAAGCAATTTTAAATATTAAAAAAAAAGAGTTTGCTTTTTTTAGCAGTTGCAAACTACTATATATAAAATAAGAAAGATTCTACTTTATAGCACAGGGAACTATATTCAATATTTTGTAAAAACTGATAGTGAAAAAAGAATATATATATATATATGTATATATATATATATATATATATGTATGTATAAGTTCCAGAAAAACAGCTATTTCTGCTTTACTGACTATGGCAAAGCCTTTGACTGTGTGGATCACAGTAAACTGTGGAAAATTCTGAAAGAGATGGGAATACCAGACCACATGACCTGCCTCTTGAGAAACCTATATGCAGGTCAGGAAACAACAGTTTGAACTGGACATGGAACAACAGACTGGTTCCAAACAGGAAAAGGAGTACATCAAGGCTGTATATTGTCACTCTGCTTATTTAAATTATATGCAGAGTATATCATGAGAAACGCTTGGCTGGAAGAAGCACAAGCTGGAATCAAGATTGCGGGGAGAAATATCAATCACCTCAGATATGCAGATGACATCACCCTTATGGCAGAAAGTGAAGAGGAACTAAAAAGCCTCTTGATGAAAGTGAAAGAGGAGAGTGAAAAAGTTGGCTTAAAGCTCAACATTCAGAAAATGAAGATCATGGCATCTGGTCCCATCACTTCATGGGAAATAGATGGGGAAACAGTGGAAACAGTGGCAGACTTAATTTTGAAGGGTTCCAAAATCACTGCAGATGGTGATTGCTGCCATGAAATTAAAAGATGCTTACTCCTTGAAAGAAAAGTTATGACCAACCTAGATAGCATATTCAAAAGACATTACTTTGCCAACAAAGGTCCATCTAGTCAAGGCTACGGTTTTTCCAGTGGTCATGTATGGATGGGAGAGCTGGACTGTGAAGAAAGCTGAGCACCGAAGAATTGATGCTTTTGAACTGTGGTGTTGGAGAAGACTCTTGAGAGTCCCTTGGACTGCAAGGAGATCCAACCAGTCCATTCTAAAGATCAGTCCTGGGTGTTCTTTGGAAGGAATGATGCTAAAGCTGAAACTCCAATACTCTGGTCACTTCATGTGAAGAGTTGACTCATTGGAAAAGACTCTGATGCTGGGAGGGATTGGGGGCAGGAGGAGTAGGGGACGACAGAGGATGAGATGGCTGGATGGCATCACCGACTCGATGGACATGAGTTTGAGTGAACTCCGGGAGTTGGTGATGGACAGGGAGGCCTGGTGTGCTGCAGTTCATGGGGTCGCAAAGAGTCGGACAAGACTGAGCGACTGAACTCAACTGAACTGAACTGATACCTGAAACTAATACAGCATTGTAAATCAACCATACTTCAATTAAAATATTAAAAAATATCAGCATTAATAGGAGTATGGAAGATGTTGATTTCAACCCTAATGGATGCTCTGAGGGGTTCAAGACCTAAGTAGAGAAAGTAAACTGGAGCTGTGGTAGATATAACAAGAGAACTCAAATTAGAAGTGAAGCCTGAAGAGGTGGCAAAATTGATGCCATCTCAGGCTAAAACTGAGTGGATGAGTAGTTGCTTCTTATGGGTGAGCCAAAGAAAATGTTCCTTGAGATTGAATCTATTGGTGAAGATGCTGTCAAGATCATTGAAATGACAACAAAGGATTTAGAATATGATGTAAACTTAGCTGATAAAACAGTGGCAGGGTGTGAGAGGACTGGTTCCACTTTTGAGAGTAGTTTTCCTGTGGATCAAATGCTATCAAATAGTACTGCATACCCCAGGGAAGACATGTTTAAAAGTGTTATCTCACTTAGAGAAATTGCCACAGCCATCCACCACCATGATTTATCAGCAGGCATCAACAATGAGGCAAAACGCTCCACCAACAAAAAGATTACAACTTGCTGAAGGCTCAGATGATGATTAGCGTTTCACCACAATAAATTATTTTTTACATAAGGTTGTGTTTTGAACACAATGTCACTGAACAATTAGTAGATTACAATACAGCGCAAACATAACGTTGATATGTGCTGAGAAACCCAACACTGTGTGACTCACTTTATTGCAATATTTCTTTCACTGTAGTGGTCTGGAAATGAGCCTGGTATCTCCAGGGTCTTCCTGTGTGTATTTATTTACTGCCTGCCTTGTTGAAGAAGGGATCCAGTTGGCCTAATTCCTGGTCTGTCCTGGACCCCTAAACTCAGCCTTCCTTTTGTGCCTGCATTTCATGCTGTAGAGGCTGGTGCAGGAAACTGTGCCAGTGTCCAAATTTAGGGAGGCTTCCAGGGCAGAGGAACCAGAGGGAGATCACTGTAACACTGAGACACCATCTTCCCTCCTTGAGGAAGTCATCTCAGCAGATGGACTCCTTTTGGTTCAGCTGCTTCTACAGATTTTTGACTGGTTGGTTCCACACCAGGTCCAGCCCTGAGGTCCTTAGAGAACCTGACAAGTGCTGGTCAAAGCCATGTACTGCTGCCAGTGGCACCTGCCCTCCTGCTTCCCTGGCCCTGGTGAGGGTCCTTGACATGCTGAGGGACCCCAGCCCCCAAGGTGTGTCTCATTCTGGTTTTTTTTTTCACTCTTAATTTTATTCATTTTTAAATAAAATACATTTTATTTTAAAAGTTTTATCTAGGTCCCCCAAATTCATCCATTTCTCCAACTCTCAGCCCCACCCCTGGCAACCCCCAGTCTGTGGAGACTGTGGTTCTGGCTTCACAGCTGTGGGCCTCACTGACTCACCTCTGCTGTCCTGTCAGGGCAGCACAGGGGTGTCTGAAGAGGTGACTGGGTCACCTCACAAACTCTAGGACTCTTGAACAAGCTCTATCTTTTAGGGCTTTTTATCCAGGAGACTTTCTGACTCCCGCACAAGCCTCCCTCCCTTCCTTGCCTGTTGAGATAGCTTTAGTTCAGCTTTTCTAAAAATTGCAGGCAGCTTCTAAGAGTTCCTTGGCTTTTGTCTAGTCAGACTGGACTCCCTGACTGTTCTTGTTGTCAGTGGGGTCAGCTGAGCCGTGAGAAGTCAGACGATGCATCCGCAGTCACAGGGGTGCACTGCGATGGAGGAAGTGGTGGCATCGAGGCATCCGCTTCTCAGTGAATTAATTCCACAGGCTTGCAAAGGACCTGTATCTCCCCATGAGAAAGCACAACTTCTTCCAAGTCACTATCATGGTGTAAGTAAATATCCAGTATAACCCAAATGCACCCCACAGCCCTACGGGGTCTTGTCCATCTTCAGATGGACAGAATTGAGTGTCAGGTCCATGGCCAAGCATGCAGCCTGCCTCTGCCTCAATAGCCCACAGGGGCCAAGGCCCCCGTGTACCCAAGCCTCACTGCTCACCGTCATTACTTCATCTTCTTGATGACAGAAACGGAGGCCAAGAAAACCCAAGACACCTCTCTCAGTCACACAGTCACTAAGAGGAAAGGCAGGATCCCTACTCTCCGGCCCCTCCTGCCCACCTCTTTCTAGCCCAGCTTCTGAGGCCACTGGGCACAGCAGAAGAGGTTCCAGCTTGTGGCCAGTGAGAAGGGGTATGGCTGCAGTGCTGTTTCTCCAGCACTGAGTGCAAGACAACTTTTCTGGTTAAAAGGAGCCAAATGCTAAAAAAAAAAAAAAAAAAAAAAAAAAAGGTCATGATTTTTCCTCTGTAAACAGAGAGTGGGTAAAAGTGGGGCAGGGGGTAGGGGTCGGGTGGGGGGCTGGGAGCTGGAGCTGAGGCTCCTCCAGGGTTTCCAGGAGAGTCTGTGGATGTTACCGGGGCCAGGCTGGCACCTAATGATGATTAAAAACTAAACGTGTGTCTCCCACAGCATTGCTGCCAGTGCTGGGCAGTCCTGGGGGTTACATGAGGTTAGAGTTACATGGAGAAGGCAATGGCACCCACTCCAGTACTCTTGCCTGGAGAGCCCCATGGATGGAGGAGCCTGGTAGGCTGCAGTCCATGGGGTCGCTGAGTCAAACACGACTGAGTGACTTCACTTTCACTTTTCACTTTCATGCATTGGAGAAGGAAATGGCAACCCACTCCAGTGTTCTTGCCTGGAGAATCCCAGGGATGAGGGAACCTGGTGGGCTGCCGTCTTTGGGGTCGCACAGAGTCAGACACTACTGAAGCAACTTAGCAGCAGCAGCAGAGTTACACGTGGAGCTGTGGGCTCTGTGGAAACACCAGGAAACCAAAGAAGGTGGCAGGGGAAGCTGGTGGAGTCTATGGTGTGGATGAGAGGTACTGTCAGGACCTGAGTATTAATTTGTAGGATCTGGGAAAGAGGGGAGCGATTCCCACTGGTATCAAGCTGAAGAAAGACAAACAAATTGCTAGTTTTGTTTTTTATTTCTGTGTTTTGGTTTTTCATTTTTATTGATTTCTTTCATGTGGGAATTTCAAGGGACCCATCTGTGGTCCATTTCTCACCAGTTTCAGGATGGGACACAAAGCATGCAGAAAACCCACCTCACAGCTGAGAGGAGCGGGCATGAGGGTGGTGGATCAGCCCCTGTGGCACTTTTGCTGACGGGACCCTCTCCACCATGGAGGAGACTCTCCCCTGCTGGACAGCAGACCCCTGCCCTGGGGATGGGCATCCCACACTGTGCTATTCAGACTTTCTTGTTGAGAGGATCCAAGCGTCCTTCAGGTCCCCTCCAATCCTAGGGTGGAGAATGTTACTTTAAGGACACACATGACCTCACAGGAGCCCTACAAAGATGAACAAGTAGGCTGGTCAAGAAGGCCATGCTGGACCAAGGTAACAGGCAGCCTGGAAGTTTCTTCCAGATGTTTTTCAGGCCCGGCCCCATCCTTCCCATTTCTGGGGGTGGGTGGGGACAGAGCAGACCTTCGTCACTTCACCCAGCAGGATCAGGTGGGCAGTACCCCATGAGAAAGTAGGGCGACGGTGGGCACAGAGGCCGGGGCTCAGCACAAAGATGAAGACATCGTGTCACTGACATCTCAGCAATCCTGAGGAGTGTCTCTGGGAGGTGCATGACACAAGGGGAGGTGGGGTCTGGGCCTCCCTGAAGTTGCTAGAAAATGCGTGTATAGGCATAAACACATTTTTTTCTTTCCTGGAGAGAACATGCACAGTTTTTATTTTTATTTTTTTAATTTTATTATTTTATTAACTTTTATTAAGCTTCCATGTCCATATTCTGATCATATTCATATATTGTTATTGCTCAGTCACTCAGCTGGATCTGACTCTTTGCAACCCCACGGACTGCAGCATGCTAGACTTCCCTGTCCTTCACATTTATAAGCAGTTAACACTAATAGGATCCAGAAGAGTTTGATATTTCTAAAAAATTAGAATTGAGAATAAATTAAAAGTGAGAATAAATTACTGAAAAGTTCCATTGTTATCACTATCCAGTTGTTGAACTGGGCAAATCTTTTCATGTACAGGTTTTAATCACATGCTCAAGGGACTCAACCTAAACATGGTAAAGAACCCTGATCACAGAGCACGGGGGGCTCTGCCCAACGAGATTATCAAAGACGAGCTTATTGATTTGTCTTTTGCTGATTCAAAAAGCAGTTGATGCTTGTGTGAAAAGAGGAAAAATAAGTAATAGAAGACTAAAGGGAAATGCGGAAGACACAATGGAGTTTTTGCTCTGCAAAAATGGATCTTCACTGAGTGGTGTGCTCTGGTGGCTAAGGATACAGCAGCAGTGAAGAAAACAGATCCAGATCTCTTCCCATTTGGAGATCACAGTCTGGGGGGCAAGGTGGAAACAGACCACAGCAGCCCAGAAGAGGGACAGTGGAGGATACTGGGTGGTCAGCTCAGAGTGAGGTCAGGGAGCTGGGGTACGGGTAGGAGTGGGACAGCGGGGAGGCCTGCTGTGAGGCCCCTCAGGGGAGCCTGTGGGGATCTGGGAGGCTCTCTGCAGGTGGAGGAAGGTGGGGAGACAAGTGCAAAGGCCCAGAGTTCGGTGGATCTGCTCCCGCAAGTGAATGAACCTGCGTGGGCCAGCTCCTAAAGGTAGGACAGCAGCTCCCAAATGGTCACCAGTGGAGCCCAACAGAGGGCTGAGAGAAGGAGGACCCCTAAGAGGTTTAAGGACTACATGGGCTGGAAGTCAGTGTGTGCTCTCTCTCCCTGTGGGGTGACCACTCTGGGATCCTCCAGCAGCCTCCTGACCCACACATGACCCAAAACATGGGCAGACTCAGGGGTGAAAAGAAGAAAGTCACACTCGTAGAAGATTTGGAAAACACACGGGAGTGAAAACAAGCAACAAGGCTCTTGGATATGTCACAGGATGACTTTATCAGCTTCTGCCCAGGGGGCAGGTGGAGAAGTCTGGACCCAGGATAGCTGGCAACAAACCCTGAGCAAGGCCATCTTCTCTCTGCTTTCCAAACAGCTGCAGCACATTGGCCACCACTCTCCTTGACCTCACGAGCTCTTGTGAAAAGCAACCAGACATGTGATTTGAAAGAGATGCTATCCTCATTACTCTGTGGTGCCATGAAAATTCTCTGGGGAGCTCTTGGGGGATCCTTTCCAAAGACCAAGGCCTCTGAGCGCTCTGTTCCCTAGAAGCTCTCCTGTGTCTGATGGGGCTCAGGCTGTGTGTGTGTGGTGGAGATTCGCCTCATTCTGGCAACCCATCTGTTTTGAATCAGATGTGTGAGATCTCGGTCAAGCAACAAGGCCCCAGGAGAGAGTGTTCTCCAGGTTCCTGAAATAATAAAAGTCCTCTTTCTTGGTGAGAAGCAAGTTAGATCAAAAGGGTTGCTCGCTTGTCACTGCAAACTACAGTTCTATCCAGTGTATAACTGGGCCACAAAGAACATATGCGGGATCTGAATCAAGCAGAGAGAAGATGAATCCTGGCATTGGGGATGGGGCTGTTTTGACTTTAACGATCATTTTAGTGCTTGAATATATGTTTGTTTCTTTTCCTCTCTGACATAAATGTGAGGCATCAAGGCAACACACATCTTCCTTGAAATTCAGCAATGGGCTGGTATACCTGGGCATGAAACTTGGTGCAGGATGCAGTTCTCCCCACCTTTTCCCTCCAGAAAAACCCCTGAACAGTTGCTGTTGAGAGTTACTCCTTGAAGGACATGAGGCAGGCCCAGTACCCATGGTGCTGGTTCTTTTGCAAGTTTTGAATGTGGGCTTAAAACATGAATTGCGAAGTTTTATGTGAAGTGTGGGTCACTAGCTCTTCCTGACTTGAGGTACAATCTCCAAGCCGGCGTGGGGCCCAGTGGCCCTGGCTGAGAGCTTACAAGAGCCCCAGAGGTGCGGTCAGAGCCTTGGGAATAGGAGACACAGGGTGAAGTGAACTGTTTTCAGGAAGGTATTTGCAAGACTTTGGGATGATGCCACCTTGTATCGAGGCTCAGATAAGGAACTATGACAGAGCTGGGAAGAGACCTTCTCCTCACTTTTGCATGGGACACAGGATTCCCTGAGGGGCAAGCCTAGAAAGAGAATGTTGTGTCTTTAGATGCCTCATGGGTTCTTCAGCTTTGGGAATACTCAGAGGCGGGGCCCGGAGGGCACCAGCAGTGGGGGGAAGTGGTCAAGAATCCTGAGGGGTCCCTAATGCCTCCAGCAGCTTCTGAGTCAGAGAAGAAAAGGAGAGGCCTGAAAGTGAGCATGCATGGGATTGTTCAGCTCCCAGAGAGCCGGGTACTATGGTAGCTGTGCATTTCTATATCTAACTATCCATCCATCCACCTATCTATCATCTATTTGTTATCTGTCTATCCATCATCTATCATCTATCTCTGTATCATTTCTATCATGTCTATATCATCTATGCTAATTTGACCCTATAGACTGTAGCCTTCCAGGCTCCTCTGTCCATGGGACTTTCCAGGCAAGAATACTAGAGTGGAGATATCATCCTCCTTGAGGAGATATCCCCTCAAGGAGAGATCATCTATATCTATCATTTATTATCTATATCATATCTACCTATTATGTATCATCTATTATTTATCTTTCCTCCCTTATCTATCTCTGTAGCCATCTAACTAAACATCTGCTGCTGCTGCTAAGTCGCTTCAGTAGTGTCCGACTCTGTGCAACCGCATAGACAGCAGCCCACCAGGCTCCTTTGTCCATGGGATTCTCTAAGCAAGAACACTGGAGTGGGTTGCCATTTCCTTCTCCAACTAAACATCTATCATCTGTTTATTATCTATTTATTCATCATCTATCATCTACCTCTGTCATGTTTATATCATCTATATCTATCATTTATTATTTATCTCTATCATATCTATCCCCAGGAAGATCCCCTGGAGAAGGAATGACTACCCACTCCAGTATACTTGCCTGGCAAATCCCATGGAGAGAGGAGCCTAGCCAGCTGCAGTTCATGGGTCGCAAAGAGTTGGACATGGACACATCTGAAGCAACTTAGCATAATATCATATATATCATCTATCTATTATCTATCTATCAACTGTCTTTGAGCTTGTCCTGTGAGGTCAGTTGAGGATTTTACTGTTAAGCATTTGGAAGCTAAAGGCAGCTAGACTAGGCTCGGGATGCTAGCATGTCCTGTCCCATTGGTCCCAGCCAGAGGTAAGGGTTTGGGACCCTTTGGCAACAATGGCAAATGGGCTTAAGGCCTGCCTGGTTGAGGAAACTTGTGCCTTGCAGGAAGCTCTCAGAGGAGGCCGTTAGGAAAGCATGCAAGAAACGGCTGTTTCCCAGGAGCCACTGCACTCTGAATGATCACTGTGGTAAGCTATCAGAAACAGCAGCAAGATACCCAGAGCTAGGCTTTTCTCAGCCTCTTTCTTCACACACTGCAGGAGATTGTGGTTAGAGAGCCTATTGGCCCTGCTCCAGTGTTTACATTTGATCATTCATTCCTAATTCCCATGAGTCAACCAGAGAGCTCTGCCAGGACGGCCACCCCATCGTGCTGTTTCCTCTGGATTAGTTTCACAGCCTCTACTCTGATACATTTTTCCTGAAGGAAAAGGGGAGAGATAGCCGTATGCAGGCAAAGCATGTACATATGTTTTTGACAAAACAGATCAATTGGTTCAACTAGAACAAGGACCAACCCAAACCTGAAACCAATGCAAGCCCAGGTAAGGCTGTTAAACAGGAATGATCTGAAGCAGAAGAAGGTAGGGAGGCAGGCATCTTCAGTCCCATTTCACAGACTCTGCTCTGGCAGTCATAATGAAGGCAAAACCACGTTCCTTGAGGTCCTTGTAGGGGTAGGAGTGCGGATCTTCTGCACTGCTCCCTGATGATGGTGCTGGGTGCCCTGGACTGATGACTCTATTTCTCCCAAGGGTCCCCTGGAGATGCCCTTGGCCAGAGCCTGAAACAGACGATCCCCTGGCCTGAACTCAGGTGTGACTCAGTTCTGTCAACCACATTCCCTCCTAGAAGATCTGGCTGCAGAGCTGAGCTGAGGCAGGCAGCTGACAGATGAGCATCTTCGAGACATGAAAGTGTAGCCATGAGACCCTAGTTCTAAGGGCAGCAGATGGCTCATGGCTTTCTGATTTCCTAGGGGCAGCCTATGCTGCTGTTCTAGGGAGGCCTCCTGGGTAAAGGGGAGCCACCACTGCAGCAATTTTGGCAGCCGGTACTGCAATGTGGCTTTGGGGGCCCTTCTTGGCCTCTGGTCTTTTTCCTGAGCTCTCCCAGTGATTCTGTAAGCCATTAAAAACCTCAAATCAATCCTCCTCTGATTCACCTACAAATCTGCTCTTCTCTGCAATTCTACACCATGTTAATAATATAGAGTACAAGACGGATTTGCCACATTCACTCCACGATGGGTAGGATGGCAGGGAGGTCTGAGGTAGTCTTGGTGAGCTGCTAAATCGAAGCAGAATTTGAATGATAAAAGAGAACTTCTCAACTTTTCTACCTTCTTAGTTTTTTTTAATATAAATTTATTTATTTTAATTGGAGATTAATTACTTTACAATATTGTATTGGTTTTGCCATACATCAACATGAATCTGCCACAGGTATACACGTGTTCCGCCTGAACACGTGTATATCTGAACCCCCCTCCCTGAACCCCCCCTCCCTCTCCCTCCCCATACCATCCCTCTGGGTCATCTCAGTGTACCAGCCCCAAGCATCCAGTATCATGCGTCGAACCTGGACTGGCGATTTGTTTCATATATGATATTACACATATTTCAATGCCATTCTCCCAAATCATCCCACCCTTGCCCTCTCCCACAGAGTCCAAAAGATTATACCTTCTTAGTTTTAAAACTTCTCACTAAGAGCAAACATTTAAGAAATGTCTATTGTCCAGAAGACAGTCAGGTCATAATACCACTTGATAAAATGTTTGTGTTGACTCCTGTCTTCAGCACCAAGGAGCTAAGGAAACTTCACAAGGTCTTCAACTAGGAAGCACCTAAATGTGGCCTGGCCCTGTTCTGCTGGGGCTGCTGGACCCTGCCCTATTTCAGCATGGGCAGGTGAACTGGGACCAGGGGCAGGTACTGGCTTGGGCCAGGAGGGGCTGCCAACCGAGAAAATGGAAGGTGAGCATTGTCTTCGGGGAGTGAGAGGATGACTCTGGCAGTGGCAGCAGCTTGGAGCCCAGATGGCCAGGAGCCAGGAAAGAGGAGCAGAAGGGAGGAGGGAGAGCCAGGAAAAGCAGGAGGCCTGGGTTTCTCCCACATCAGGCCTCAGAGCTCCTGAGACTCAGCCCAGGCCTGGAGGAGATGTGGGAGCCAAGGAGGCGAGACTGGGGAAGTAGGATCATAAACAAAAGGGTGTCAAAGCCCCTCAATTTGGCTGCAGGAGAAGTAAGGAGACCCCAAAATTTAATGAGCAGATACCTACTGTAAAATACCTACTGAATTTTATCTGATCAAGAGCAGCACTTTCTTTTCTTTTTTAACATCCTGAAACCAAAGAATGTTCAAACTACTGCACAATTGCACTCATCTCACACACTAGCAAAGTAATGCTCAAAATTCTCCAAGCCAGGCTTCAATAGTACATGAACCATGAACTTCCAGATGTTCAAGCTGGATTTAGAAAAGGCAGAGGAACCAGAGATCAAACATCTGTTGCCAACATCTGTTGCCAACATCTGTTGGATCATTGAAAAATCAAGAGTGTTCCAGAAAAACATTTACTTTTGCTTTATTGACTACGCCAAAGCCTCTGACTATGAGGATGACAACAAACTGTGGAAAATTCTTCAAGAGATTGAAATAACAGACCACCTATCCTGCCTCCTAAGAAATCTGTATGCAGGTCAAGAAGCAACAGTTAGAACTGGACGTGGAACAACAGACTGATTCCAAATCAAGGAAAGAGTATGTCAAGGCTATATATTGTCACCATGCTTATTTAATTTATATGCAGAGTACATCATGCAAAATGCTGGTTGAAGCACAACCTGGAATCAAGATTGCCAGGAGAAATATCAATAACCTCAGATAAGCAGATGACACCACCTTTATGGCAGAACATAAAAAAGAACTAAAGAGCCTCTTGATGAAAGTGAAAGAACAGAGTGAAAAAGTTTGCTTAAAACTCAACCTTCAGAAAACTAAGATCATGGCATCCAGTCCCATCACTTCATGGCAAATAGATGGGGAAACAATGGAAACAGTGAGAGACTTTATTTTGGGGGGACTCCAAAATCACTGCAGATGGTGACTGCAGCCATGAAATTAAAAGACGCTTACTCCTTGGAAAAAAAGTTATGGCCAACCTATTCAGCATATTAAAAAGCAGAGGCATTATTTTGCCAACAAAGGTCCATCTAGTCAAAGCTATGGTTTTTCCAGCAATTATGTATGGATGTGAGAGTTGGACTATAAAGAAAGCTGAGTGCCGAAAAATTGATGCTTTTGAACTGTGGTGTTGGAGAAGACTCTTGAGAGTCCCTTGGACTACAAGGAGATCAAACCAGTGAATTCTAAATGAAATCAGTCCTGAATATTCATTGGAAGGACTGATGCTGAAGCTGAAACTCCAAGTCTTTGGCCACCTGATTTGAAGAACCGACTCATTGGAAAAGACCCTGATGCTGGGAAAGATTGAAGGGAGGAGGAGAAGGGGATGACAGAGGATGAGATGGTTGGATGGCATCACCGACTTGATGGACATGAGTTTAAGCAAGCTCCGGGAGTTGGTGATGGACAGGGAGGCCTGGTGTGCTGCAGTCCATGAGGTTGCAAAGAGTCGGACACGACTGAAAAACTGAACTGAACTGAACATCCTGAAATAGGGCTGTGGTACAGTTGAATGTGTTTGTAATCACTGCCCCTGTCTGGGTGTGAATGTGGCTGCTGTTGCTGGCTGCAGAACTGACCATTGTAGCTCTCTGATGTTCCAATCAGCAAACAAGGTAATTCAAGGAAGTTATCTGAGCCCACTTCGTGCAACTGAATTTCAGTGAAAGATCTTTTATAAACTGATCATTTCTGATAAGGTCATGAAAGCACTAGAATCAAAACTTATGCAGGGTCTTAGAAAAAGATACTGGAAACAATCATAGAGTACTTTCTAAGAAATGCTTAATTTCCAGCTTGTAAAAAACCATCAAAACTTTGAGTTAAAAAAACCTGGAAGAATCAGACTCTGGCTGCAAAGAAGTTTTAGGAACCTTCTTAACAGCTTATTTCAATCATATTTTCCTTTTTATTATGCCTGCACAAATATGATATTTCAATATAGGTTTTTAAAATAATATAAATCTAAAAGAGCTCTTTTAGTAAGTGTAAATTAAAAGCACTAAGAGAAAAAGCCTAGTGCTATAAACTGGAGATATTTTTCTCCTAGTATTTATAAAATAATGATGCATCTTATGATATCTTGAATTTTACAAAATCTAATCAACATTGAAAGAGGAGAGTGAAAAAGTTGGCTTAAAGCTCAACATTCAGAAAACGAAGATCATGGCATCTGGTCCCTTCACTTCATGGGAAATAGATGGGGAAACAATGTCAGACTTTATTTTGGGGGGCTCCAAAATCACCGCAGATGGTGATTGCAGCTATGAAATTAAAAGACGCTTACTCCTTGGAAGGAAACTTATGACCAATCTAGATAGCATATTGAAAAGCAGAGACATTACTTTGCCAACAAAGGTCCGTCTAGTCAAGACTATGGTTTTTCCAGTGGTCATGTATGGATGTGAGAGTTGGACTGTGGAGAAAGCTGAGGGCCAAAGAATTGATACTTTTGAACTGTGGTGCTGGATAAGACTCTTGAGAGTCCCTTGGACTGCAAGGAGATCAAACCAGTGAATCCTAAGGAAAATCAGTCCTGAATATTCATTGGAAGGAATGATGCTAAAACTGAAACTCCAATACTTTGGCCACCTTATGCGAAGAGTTGACTCGTTTGAAAAGACCCTGATGCTGGGAGGGATTGGGGGCAGGAGGAGAAGGGGATGACAGAGGATGAGATGGGTGGATGGCATCACTGACTCGATGGGCAGGAGTTTGGGTAAACTCCAGGAGTTGGTGATAGACAGGGAGGCCTGGCGGGCTGCGATTCATGGGATCGCAAAGAGTCGGATACGACTGAGCAACTGAACTGAACTGAATCATTCTCTTTTTAGTTTTGTGAATCTGCTGTTAAAGTCATCAAAGGGATTTTACATTTTAGATATTGCATTTTTATTTCCAAAATTTCTATTTGGTTCTTTTTCAAGAATCAAAGTGCTTGGTCACTTTTTATAGATTCTTATTACCTGCAGATATTTTCAAGCCCGTTTTATTTGTTTAAATACAGGGTGCATAATTATTTGATAGTCTTTGATAATTCCAGTATCAAAGACATACCTGTTATATTTATTATTTTGGTTGTTTTTTGTTTCTAATGCCTGTTTCCTGTGCGCTTGGTTATTTTTGACTGAGTGTTGCTCATTGTCTTTGCAGTGTTTATCACCTACGTTATGGAAACATTAGTCCATAAAAGGATTTATGGTTGATTCTTCCAGGTTCCCTCAGCCCAGGACCACACTAAATCAATTCATGGTGTGAAATTTCCTGTACTACCTAGGCAAAAATATGGCTGAAATTTCTGTAAAGAGAAATCTTTGTGTAATTATTTATTATTTTCCATTTTATGGCACATACTCCATGGTACTAAGACCTTCTATATGCAGGGTGAGAATCAAAGACAGAGAGGCAAAGTTGCCACAGAGAAAGAACAAAAAGCCCTTAGGGGTTTACCCAGTCGAAGTCACAAAGGGGATGAACTCAACAAACCTATGCTTGCATTTCCCTGTACAGACAATTTCCTCACTGTTTTCAGGAGGAAAGAGGCCTGGTTGTTCTCTTCTACCTGTGACTTTAGTATCTATGACCTATGTGATCTATGACACTTGGTATCAATAACTTTAATTTGATGCCCAGTCCGATGTAAGTTGTAGTATCATTTCACTCTTTTGTGAATGGATCCCTTGACAATATTGTGATCCTTGAAGGCGGGGTTATATCTTGTGCTTCCTCTTGTATTTCTGTTAGTCAGAGCTCTTGATATTACTGGGCAAAAACTCATTAAAAACAAGTTGGTTTGGTTGATTTGCAGTTCTAATGAAGCTGAACTTAGAGATACCCTCCTATCCAGTTAGTTCATTCCTAGAAATATCCCCCCACCCACAATGCTTCTTTATGTCCCCCAAAACATGGATAAGAATGCTTATAGCAGAACTTGAAATGATTCATATTCCCATCAATGGTAACATGAAAACAGAAATTGCGGTACAGTCACCCAATGGAATATTATACACTCACAAAACAGAAAAGCTACAGCTGCACACAAAACATAAGAGAACTCTCACAAACAAAATGTGAGCACAATACATCAGCAAAGAGAGAGTTCACACTGAATGGCTCAGTTTAGATAAAATGCAAGAAGAAGCAAAACTGCTCCATGGTGTCAGAAGTTAGGGTCAAGTCTGGGTACTTGGGGCTAGTGGACCAGGAGAGGGGAGAGGGTGGGCGGGAGCCTCTGGGTTTTCTCTTGGCTGCATTTCTGTCACGGCTTTGGTCTCTCTCGTGAACTGAGCTTGTGAATGCTTAACTGAGTATTTATGATTTATGCACTTTTTTCTGTGTGAGTGTGTACGTGCTCAGTCACTTCAGTTGTGTTCAACTCTTTGTGACCCTATGGATAGACTGAAGCTCACCTGGCTCCTCTGTCCATGGGATTTTCCAGGCAAGAATACGAGCATGAGTTTCCATACCCTCCTCCAGGGGAATCTTCCCAACCCAGGGATTGAACCCACATCTCCTGCCTTCCCTGCTCTGTAGGTACATTCTTTGCCTACTGGGCCACCTGTCTTGTATTAAAATTGTTCCAATGTAATAAAACATAGATGAACATTATTTTTTCTAAAAAGGATGATCTCTGTTCAATTTCTGTAAATAAAGAAGTACAGGGATCTTCTCCAGATGGCTTTTGGATTATCTGCAGGAGTTAATATTAGGGTAATAGCACCTCAACTCTGGAAATAAATGCCAGGACTTGGCATCACTAGGGCAGTTCAGAGAAGTTGCAAAGAGCAATGCAAGGCACCATCAGTGTACAGACCTCCACCTTCCCCAAGAGAATCTTGTGTTTTACTCATTAAAATATAGATTTTTACTGTTTGCAGCTCTTCTCTCTGAAGGCAGTGACGATAAGACTCTGTTGACAAAATTCAGCATCCATCCCTTGGGGGTTCTTACTTCTCCCCTCCCCACCCAACCCTCATCTCGCGAACAGCAAGCTGCTGGGAGGGGACCAGGAGGGCCCAGGGGAAGGGGCTTCTGTTTCCCATTGTTCTAGAGGTGGTTCTGGGTGGAAGGAAGGTTCTGGGTGTTTAAAAGGAGGAAAGGACATTACAAATGCACATGGATCATCCTGGGTTTTGTTGCTCAGGACCTGATTTATCTCTGCATAGAAAAATGATTTATCCTTAGGTCTCTGGATTGAGGGTAGACATGTGTGGACTCACCAGCGTGATGTGTGCCTGGGCAGGATGGGTAAAGAGGGGGGGCAGTAGGCAACCCCCACCCCACTGGCCAAGGCTGGGAGGTAATCAAGAGTTGGGTGACTTTAGGAAAAACTGAAGCAACATTTTAAAATCCAACAGCAGATTCTCATCACAACTGAGGTTGTTGTTTCAATTTTATTGTTTCCTCTTTGCTGAGCACATCTGTTTTCAGAAACACTCCATAACAGTGGGAAGGATTTGGGAAGATAAATTGGGGTAGTGAGTGGTGTGTGTGGTGGGAAGTAGAACCAGTGACTTTATGGGAAATATTCTCCCCACTCTTCAGAGGGACACCTTAAGAAATTCCAGGGAAGGGGCGACCCAGGTTTCTACCTCTGCTCCGTGCTGATATACAGACACTGGCAAGTCCAGATTCTGAAGGATTTGAAGTTGTAAGACTTGGGGGACCCTCATTAAGAAAAATAATGCAAAACTACAATTGCAAAGCTCCCATGTCCTAGGACAGAGTGAAAGACCCTGAAGATCTCCCTTCATTAGCTTTGTAATAATGCCTTTGGTCACAAAACACTTTCTTTATAAGAGAAACACTGCAAACAATCATGTATAAAGTAATGGGTAATACAGGGTGCATTTGAAGACAGAAAAAGATGTATAATATAAAAAGTGATAATATACAGAGCAGGACAGAGGGTAGGTACCGTAACCACTGATTGATATATTAAGTGCTATTTGGAACAAATTTTCCATTTGAAAGGAAACAGGCTAATCAGGAAATGTCTGATTTAAAATTTCAAGATAAGCAACCCAATGTCCACCAGTGGATGACTAAATAGACAAAATATGGTATATCTATACAATGGAATCTTATTCAGTCTTAAAAGGAAGCAAAGTCAGACACAGGCTACAGGACGGGTGATTCTGGAAGACGCAATGCTCAGTGAAATAAGCCAGTCACAAAAGGACAAGTACTATATGATTCCAGTCACATGAGGCACCTAGAATAGTGCAATTCACAGAGACAGAAAGTAGAATGGTGGTTGTCAGGGGCTGGGGGTGAGGGATGGGAGTTAGAGTTTAAAGGACAGAGTTTCAGTTTTGCAAGATGAAAAGAGATCTGGAGATGGATGGTGGTGAATGTCATTGGATGGTGGTGAATTGGCACAACAATGTGAATGTCACTGAACTGTACACTTAAAGATGATTCAGATGGTAAATTTCATCATATATATATGTATATATATACGTGTGTATATATATATATCCATATAACCACAATTGAAAAAATTGTGAGAGAGTTTTGCAGCTATGATTCTTCTTGCTTTCCAGCTGGGAGAGACTTCCCAAAAAACAAATCCTTGCTGGCTCAGAACTTTCCAAGTCAAATATCCTCAAACATGGAAAATTTCAGAAGACATGCCTGTCTATCCAGTTTTGGGACATCAGAATGTGGTTAACTGTGCTTAAATTGAACAAAAAAAAAATCCAAAAATTTTTTCTTTCAAATGATTAAATAGTAATGTGACTCCAGAATCTGATTTGGCCTCCAAAGTACACATACAGTCCTACAAAGCGAGCTCCATTTCTGCCTGGAAAAACCAGGCTGGTGGGGGAGCTGAGTGGCTCCCAGGATGCAACTGTGCACTCTGACCTCTGAAATGTCCCCAGGACAATTCATTCTTGGCAGCTGGTGGTGGCAGCAGCAATGACCACTTCCTTCTCCCCAGCCCCAGCTATAAACTCTGGTTAGGGCTAATAGCACCGTGTTCCTTCAGGGAGGTTTGGAGAAGACTAATAAGAAATGGGATGGGAAACACAACAAGCTTGTTGGCAGGAGGCATGATACAATGCAAGGTGGTTTGAAGCTCCCATCACCCTGCCTCCATAGTGGTGACCTCCCATGCCTCCAAATCTGACCTGTAAAAAGACCAAAGAGAGACCCCAGGCAGCCAGAGACCCCAGAGACTCAGAATTCAAAACCTGATCATAAAGGAAGGGGCTGTTCTCTGCTAATGACCTCCCAGGGTGAAATGTCCTGGCCTCAGGGAAGCCTACTCTTAGCTCTTCTAATGTATTACTTATGGCTATAGGGTTTTTACAACATTCAAGGCTATGTGAATGTCACTGAACTGTACACTTAAAGATGGTTAAGATGGTAAATTTCATCTTAGATATATATATGTATATATGTATGTATATACATGTATATGTATATACATGTACATATGTATATATACATATATATGTATATATGTATATACATATGTGTATATATATATATATATATATTTTTTTAAAATGCTGTATCAGTGAGAGGGACTTATCTGGTAGCTCAGCTCATGAAGAATCCACCTGCAGTGCAGGAGACCTCAGTTCGATTCCTGGGGCTGGAAGATGCCCTGGAGAAGGGACAGTCTACCTACTCCAGTATCCCTGGGCTTCCTTGGTGGCTTAGTTGCTAAAGAATCCACCCGCAATGCAGGAGACATGGGTTTGTTTCCTGGGTCGGGAAGATCCCCTGGAGGAGGGCATAGCAACCCACTCTAACATTCTTGCCTGGAGAATCCCCATAGTCAGAGGAGCCTGGTGGCCTACAGTGCATGGGGTTGCAAAGAGTCAGACATGACTGAGGGACTAAACATAGCACATTAGTGAGAGACCATTATGAAAACCATCATGCATACATATACGTGACACATATAACCATTCACTTATGTTTGCATATGTAAAATATATGATGTATAATACATGCTTTATTATAAAAATAAGAATAGCTTTGTAAATCATGTAAAAATGCTGCCTTGTCCATGTCAAGGGTTGATTTTTAGATTATTTTTACAATTCTTTTCCCTTTAAAAAAAATTGTTGTTATTTTACTAGTTTGCTCACTTCCAAGGCTACTGGTAAAATAAACTATGCTATTTTTCCAGAAGAGATTGACTCCATAAGAGGACTTACATTTAGAACTAGGGTCACATGATTTCTTTTAGAATTAAAGAGACTGTAGAAGTTTTTCTAGCTTCCTCATTCCCACTTCACAGATGAGTCCATTGAGGCTGGAAGAGATGGAGAGATTTGCCTGATACAAAAGTCACATTTGGTCACAGAGCTGGGACTCTGGGTGGAAGTCCCACTGAGCCTTGCTCATCAGTCCTGCACCCTCCTCCAACTGTTTGGGCCAAACAAACAGTTTACTTGTTATTCTGAGTCTGTTTTTACTTTTACCCACCCAAGCCCACTTGGATATTCATCACTGGAGAAAGGGAAAATGCAAGCTGAGGGGGCACAATCGCTTAAAAAAGAAATGTTGAAACCATCAGTAAGTGAGCCTTAAATTTTTTAAACACTGCTTGTACCCCTCCTAATTACATGACAGAATACAAGCTGGCTCATGTAAGGTCTCATCAGTCTCTCTAAGATAATGACATTAAACATTTTTTACTGGACATTTATTAGGTATTAGCTCCTCGCACTGACTGAAGTGCTTTATGTGTATTCACTTATTTAGTTTTCACAGCCTCCACTATGACACTGACATAGGTCTTGTCATCATCACTCATATCCTACAGATGAGGAAACTGAGGGCTTAGGTCAATCTCTCTTCCTACCCCACATTCTCCCAAGCATATAGACACACAGCATCAGTACTTATCGCTTTCTATCTCCATCCGTGGCACAAATAGTCATGAAGACTGAGGTGTTCAGTGCAGGCTTTGGAGTCCAGAGTCATTAAGACAGCTGGGGCCTCAAAGCTCACACAGGTTGTGTGGGGGGGGGCTGGGGTGGGGAGGGGGCTCTTCCACAAGGACAGCAGAGAAAGACTGAGAAGGCCCAGAAGTGTGGCTATGACCTCACAAGCCCCCATGGGAGGTAAAAACTCCCTGGGGGGGTGGGGGACTGGGAAGGTATTTTCACACAGAAGGTGCAATTTTAGCTGTGTATAAAAATGAAGTTAAGTTGCTCAGTTGTGTCCGACTCTTTGCAACCCCGTGGACTGTAGCCCACCAGGCTCCTCCGTCCATGGGATTCTCCAGACAAGAATACTGGAGTGGGTTGCCATGCCCTCCTCCAGGGGATCTTCCCAATCCAGGGACTGAACCCAGGTCTCCCGCATTAGAGGCAGATGCTTTAACCTCTGAGCCACGAGGAAAGCCCAAATATTGATATGTATGAGGTGAAAGTGAGGTGAAGTCGCTCAGTCGTGTCCGACTCTCCGACCCCGTGGACTGTAACCTACTAGTCTTCTCCATCCATGGGATTCTCCAGGCAAGAACACTGGAGTGGATTGCCATAAAAATGAAATAGGACTTAAACAGTCAACAGGGTGGGGCCAGTCAATGGGTTTAAAAAAAAAAAAGGCATTTCTGGCAGGGAGCATATCACAGACAAAAGATTAAAAGCCTGAAGAAACATCCACTTCACTCAGGCCCTCTAATGTGCTTTACACTTAAGACAGTGCTTGCTGTTTTAACAGTGACACTGCACAGCAAAAAGAGGAGGACTCATGGGTCATTGTCTCTAAATACAGTGTCTCCCCAGCCGTCTTTGGCCTCCATGGAGTGGGAAAGCCATAAGGGGTGGGATTAGGGATTATGATCAAAAGATGACAAAGGAAGACTTGCTATGGAGGTGCCTCCCAGGAAACAAGCAATGGTGAAATGCAGCTCCCCACTGAGATAAGGAATTGAAGGACTGGGCCATGCTTGAATTTAAACTAGGAAAGAACATGGGTGTTGGAGAAGACATTGAACATTTGCAAAACAATAATGGAAAGACCTTTCAGCACAGAAGCAGTGTGGGAACATGCTGTGTGCAGAGAAGAAGGTGGTCAGTTAAGAACATTTCATGGCAGAATCCAGGGTAGGAGTGATGAGGAGGAGGTGAAGGATAACAAGGGGCACCCCGGACCAGCCACTGCACTGACATGGCTGGGGAGACCAAAGGACAATGTGTTCTGACCTTGGGCTGGAGTCTAAAATAGGGATGACAGCTTGAAGGGACCATCATGCAGGCAAGGCTGGGCAGTGCCCTGTGCCCCCGATCTCCTGGGGAAGCCCCAGGTGTCTGTGTTGCTGATGCAGGTGTGCCTACCTGGGATGCCCAGCTCCAGGTAGGGAGCAGCTAGGTTGGTGCCTCTCTGTCTTTCTTTCTCTTCATCTTCATAAGGAGGTACTTCATGTTATGACGTCTATCCACAGATTTTTTCCAGTGTATTCACTCAAACTCTATATTCCCATGACCTTGTTTGTTAGAGCAGGCAGTTTAATCATTACACTTATGGAAACATGGATTAACCAGAGATTAGAATGGGTTGAGGTTTGTTCAGAGTGAGGGAACTGTTGATAATGGGATGACATTCATCAGGGCCCAGGGCCCAACTAGGAGAGGTCGGGCAGGGGACAGAGTGGAGGGAAGTGACACGAAGACTTGTTTCCTCTGGAACAAACCAGGGCCTCTAGATGCTTTCAGTCACTGCCCTTTGGCCCATCAGTAAGCCTTATTCCAGATGTCTGCATTTTTCCGTGTCGCCATCCAGGAGTGAGTAAGATGGCATAGTGGTGCTCGTGTGTCCAGTTCTGGATGTGGTTTTGAATTTTGGTTGTCACCTCTGCTGGCAAAGTGAGGCCAACTAAAGAACAGCTCTGCCATTAGAATGGTCCTGTGGCTAAGACGGGGGGTCCAGGTTTGATCTATGGTTGGGAAACGAAACCCCACTTGCCCCAACTAAGAGTTCACATCTGCAGCTAGAAGTCCATGTGGCACAAGGAAGATTGGAGATCCTGAGAGCTGCAAGTAAGACCCAGCACAACCACATAAATTTTTTTTTAAATATATTTTAAAAATCCCACAAAGAACAGCTCTGTCATTAGATTTTAATATTTACTAAACAAATACACAGGCTTCAGAAACATGAATTAGCTGAGCTCATCTGTCCTGGGAGAAAAGGCTTTGCCAGGCAGCAACCTCACTTCACTCCAGGCAGCAACCCTGGATGCCATACATAGGATTGTCATGGTCAGCTGCATGCCAAGGTCACCAGTGACCTTCCACTCAGAGCTCAGAAAGGTGTGAGGTGGAGTAGCTGATGAAGGCTATAACTCTGACCAGATAAACCCATCCCTCCAGAATCTCAGGGAACCTTAGCAGGCGTGTAGATAGGGCATAGCTCATATCCAGGATGGAGCTCCACTTGTGCCTGGATCTCCCAAGGGCCCTTTTAGAACAGAGGTTCATCGTGGCTAGTGACTCAGTCCACACAAAGGTTCTTTCCTCCACACTGGCAATGATACCAACAAAAACTTCTCCCTGGTTTGCCTGGGCTTCCCCATCACAGGATATCTTGGTGCTCAAAAGAAACAAAAGAAGGAGGAAATAAGATAGGTGAACATTTTCCGGTGAAAGAGTAGGCTGACTTAGGGTTTTCAGTAAAGGTTTGGTTCTTTCATATTTTGTTTCAGAGATTCATCCAAAAGCCTGCCTCTCTGTATGAACCATGTCTTCTATTTTCTATATTCTGATGCTTTGACTTCTTGGGGTCTTGCTGATCCTGGAGGGACTGCCCCTGACAGGGTTGCCAGTTCCTAGGCATGGTTAACAACTCACTGATAACACACTTTTCAAAGGCAAATCAGTCAATCCAGAGCCCACCTCCTCCTACTTCCTCTGTGGGGCTTTCACCAGGCCCCTGTCCTGATCACCCAAGTCAGGTACCAGTCAACCAGGGCAGCCCTACACCCAGAGCCCTGAAATGATACAAACCAGTCAGTCCTGAGCCTGTTGACCCTGCCTTACCCACTTCTTCTCACGAAAACCACAATACTATCCATGCATCTGCCCCCCTCCTTCTCCCAACCACCCCGGGCCTTCCACTTGTGGCTATTTCCGCAAGGCATGCCATGCCCCCTCCTCCTGGGAGCACTGAGTAACAAGCTCTCTCTCCCATGTGGCCATTTGCTGATCTGCTGACCTCCCTGCCCCTGAATAACAACGGAGCCTGCTTCACGACAGGCTCTCTCCTGGTGCGGCTGACTCAGGGGGTCACTCAGAGGGCACTGTGCCGGGGACGCCCTGTTCCCCTCATGCTGAACTCAGCCTGCCCACCCTTTACTTTCAGCCATGTGTTCTCTCACCACCCATTCGAAATTGGTAGCAAGTAGTTTTTCTGCACCGACTTATTAAAAAACCAAATGAAAATCTAAGAGACAAACTATCTTCCTTCTCCCTTCGCCACAGAAGGAACTGGCTTTTGTCTGGGTCACTTTGTCCACGGGAGCAGCCTGACAAGTCTGTCCAGTTTAAAGTGGTTGGAACAGGATGGGGCAGAGAGGTCGTGTGGGCTGTGCTCTCCTTTGAAAGCCTTTCTTCCGGGAACCCAGTTAATGCACAGATGATGCGCTTCCAACAGGTCCAAAGTTAAAATGAAGGATATGATTGCATTAAAAATCTCTATTATTTTTGAAAAATCTCTCCAATTCTCTATTTTCTCCCATCCATTTTGGAATCCTTTCTTCACATTAGAAGAACCTCATGCAGCTGGGAAACACACTCCGCTCCAAAAGGCCAGCCAAGTTTAGCTAGAGAATGTGAAATAAGAAATAAAAAAGACTGAGGTTGCTGGGAAAGTCTTTAACCTGGCAGAGCTGGTCACATTCTTGTGAGGCCAGTGACTGGAACTGAGTTCCCTGACCTGTCCCTCAAGGGCAGCACAGAGTTGGGGACTCCTGATGCCAAGAGATTGTTGGGCCCTGGCAGGTGGGCAGAACCCCCCTCAGGTACCCACTGGGTGGCCAGTAAGATGGAACCTTCTTAAGGCTCATCCTCAGGGAGAGTGAATGTTTTCTAAGAGGACCATCCAGGGGCAGGTGGGACATGTCTGCTGTGTCCCCTTCTCCCCTCTTGCCCTATGTCCCTGGCATTTCCTCTCCCCCGTCTGTCCCTCCCATTGTCATGTCCCCCTCCATCTTCATCTCTTTCCCATTTTGCCTTTAGATGAGGATGCTGTTGGACACCGGGAAACCAATTTGGAAAAACCACAGCCTTCACCTCAGTTATAGAGACAGTCCTAACCACAACCCTACCACCACCTGGCTCCAAACATGGCAAACATTTCTGAGTGCTTGCCACATCTCACACCTGTGTTCAAAGTGGGCACACAGGGTTGGGGTGCTTCTGCCACCCCAGGGCATCCACATGCAGCAAAACTAGCCTGTGCAGGCAAGAGCCAAGCCCAGGGCATGGCCAGGGCAGCAGGGGTCCTGGGACTGGGGCCTAGGCAGAATGACTGGCCAGAGGGGTTTCCTGTGGAGATGCAATGTGATCACACCTCCCGGTACTGGAGGGCTGAGAAATGTAGGGGGTGCCTGGCTTGCCCTTTGTTTTCTCCAGGTTGAAGACCACGACCGAGAAAAGCAGCCTTGGAGATGCCTTTGGCTGAGAGGAGGAACCAAAGTCAGTGTTCCAGGTCAACATGAGTTCCTGGTTCTAGAGAAGTCTGGAAGAGAAGTTGTTCCAACACTGATTCTCTAGACCGATGGATTGTGCTTTATCCATGAAAATTCAGGGAGGAAAATCACAGATGAGTGAAGATAGGGAATCTACATCATGAATGCAATACTGAAAGGGAACTGAAAAAGACACTTCCAGAGTTTATAAAGCAAGCTCTGTGTGTGTGTGTGTGTGTGTGTGTGTGAGTATACAACTTACCAGGGAAGTTCTAGGGATGGACTGAATAACAGTAAACCTACATGCTAATGGGGTGGTTACAATGATACTCTCTGTGATTTTATCACTTGATGCAGTCATGGGAAATGAATCAAGATAATCAAAATTACAAGGCTTTACATACAGTGAATGCTCAAATGAATTCAAGTATGGTAAATGCTTTATATACAGTAAATGCACAAGTGAATTTATGTACAGTAAATGCTTGCTGAATTGAAATGCATTGACTTATTTCATCCTACAGATCAGGAAACTGAGAAGGAGGCATCTACAACTTAAAGAGATGGGCTATCATCCTGGATACAGCTGTCCTGGCTCATGACCCCAGCAAAGCACTCAGCTCTCTGTCTCCCTCTTTCTTGTTTACTTTGGGAGAAGATTGAGATTCTCTAGGAAAAGACTAATTCCAAATTCGAGGTGCTATCATTGCTGCTTATTTTTCTTATTATTGTTGTTGCCCTGTCTTAAATATAAGAAAGGTTTTCAGCCAGAGTGACATCTTCCTTACCAAGGAGAAAGAAGGCAGTGTGCAGACATAGCTCTGAGAGATGGCGGAGGAGGAAAAAGGGAGGTGGGTGCAGCCAGCTGATGCTACAGGGGGGCTGTAATTTGGAAGAACACATCTGCCTCAATATTGGATGTTTCTTTTACTTTAGCATTATATTCTGTTGCTTTTGCTACAAGTTAAGAATGTTACCTATAGTCTGAAATATACAGGAAAGTCCATTCTCAAAACTCTGACCTTTAAAGATGTAAAGCTTTTCCATTCACATAGAGGTAAAACGTTGCAAAACAGAGTGTGACGTTTCCTCTTGCTGGAGGTTGATAAGAACTTTGTGACCTGACCTACAAGGACATCTACAAGAGCAAAGGATTACTACATCAAGAAGTTTGCAATGACCAGCCACACTTCTTCCCATTTTAGTATAAAAGAAATCTGAATTCTAACTCAGGTAAGATGTTTCTTTGGAACGCAAGTCCACCATCTTCTCAATCTGCTGGCTTTCTGAATAAAGTTGCTCTTCCTTGCACCATCACTTGTCAGCCACTTGAACTTGGGGGCTGTTTGTTACTGCACTGTGTGGAACCAGCACTGACTTGTACACTCCTAACCTCAGTCTCCTCATCTGCAAAATGAACATCAGAGAATCTGTGATGAGAAATATAGTGACAATGATGTGGGTCCTTGTAAGAAAAATTCTCTCAGCAGGCACTTCTGATGTTCTGGGCACAGTTCCAAGTGCTCTACACAGAGTAGCTATTTACTCCTCAAAAAACAAACCCATCAGAGGGCCACTATTATTACTGACATTTACAGAGGAGGAAACCCACACACAGGGCCTCATGTGTATGAAGGAGGCTGGAGCATGGCAGGAAATTATTAAGTGTCAGTTTCTCTTCCCTTTCTTTTACAACGACCACCCCCTACTCCCTAACCTCCTGTTTAGGAAAAACTGTCAGAGGCATGGGGGAGAGATTTTTTTAATTGGCAGAAGACACCGCCTTCTGGGTGTCACCGCCATCAGCTGTGAGCCATGGGCAGATGCCATGTTCCGTGGATGGTCCCATGCAAGACCTCACTGCACCTTGCCCACAGGTCTGTCTGACACCACGTGTTGTGTCTTCTACTAGGGACTAGTCTCTGTTCAGTTCAGTTCAGTTCAGTTCATTTACTCAGTCGTGTCCGACTCTTTGCGACCCCATGAATCATAGCACGCTAGGCCTCCCTGTCCATCACCAACTCCCAGAGTTCACTCAGACTCACGTCCATCGAGTCAGTGATGCCATCCAGCCATCTCGTCCTCTGTCGTCCCCTTCTCCTCCTGCCCCCAATCCCTCTCAGCATCAGAGTCTTTTCCAATGAGTCAACTCTTCGCATGAGGTGGCCAAAGTACTAAGGAATCCATGATCTTGTGGTCCTCTTCAGTCACTGTAATGCCCTCACTTTACATGTGGTGTGATTGTTCCTATAGTTTGTTTTAATAGGATGAAATTTGCTTCTCTTTGTGGCAAACTCAAACCATTTGCAAAAGACATAGCTTAGGAATTTTGAGCGAGGATTGGGTTAGGGAGGAGATCATCCAGGACTTTTCTTTTTATTATTAACATCCTAGGGCAGTAGTTAGTTAGCACGAGGATCTTTGTGCTGACTAGATCAGGGAATAAAAAGATCATGAGGCAAAACAGTGGACTCAGAAGTTGCTTTTCCCTTCTCTGAAAAACAACAATTGTAATTACCTGCCACTTCATAATCTTTTGAAGGCTAAAAACACCTGCATGCCAATGTTCCCTGCTCTTTTCTCCCCAGGTGTCAGCAAGGCAAGTGTTTCAGGGCCCAGTGTGCTTGTCCTGCCCTGCAGGAGCCACACGTGGACTGTTTAATGTTTTTTTTGCTTCCCGGTGGATCTCATCTTGTCTGAAAGAAAACACATACCCACTCTTGAGGGTGGTTTCACTGCTGTGAGTGGTAGAAACTGTCAATATGATTATAATAAATCACAGGACTATTGAAAATGTTACTTCAGGCCCATCTGCCTGAAACTGAACTAGACTCTCCCCGGACAAAGTACCCTTTTCTCTTCTGCATCCTGGAAAATGCCACCTGCTTTCACCAGTGGAAATCTGGCCCCTTCCTGATGTCATCTTCTATCCCTCGCATGCTGTCCACCACACATCCTGACTACTCACTCTCACCTCGAAGGCATTTTGTCAGCCCCTCACCCCCGCCACCCGACCCCTCCATCACTCTCCACGCTGGTACAAACTGCTGTTGCCTCACTTACTGCACAGCCTCCTCCAGTAGCAAGCATGATCTGGGCTCCATCATGATCTGGAAGGCCCTATTCCATGTTCATCCACACGTGTCCTTGCCCCTTGATTGATGACACATCACCCCTCAGGTTTTTGTCATCTCCTCCTGATGCCAAAATCTCCTTATCCCATGACTTTGCTCATCTCTCCCTTAGTCCTCCAAGGCCAGGTCCTACTCACCTTCCAAGTGTCAGTTCAGATGTCACTTCCTCAAAATACTCTCCCCTGATCCCACCAGCCAGTCAAAGCTTTGTTCTTCTCTCCTGATCTTCCACTGTCTCCATTATTAGCTCCATTGAAGACACAGTCATAATTTGAATATCTGTCTTTACTGGATGGACATTTGTTTACTGGGGCCCTGCTGCCCTAGATTGAAACAAGGCTAGACCCAGAGCTCACAGCTTGTTCCCGTTTCAAGGTGCAGCTTGTGAGCATGTGTGTGCATGTGTGTCTGTGTGTACATGTGAGTCTGTGTGAGAAGACTGGGAATCAGTGGCAGTCAGTGGTGAGGGGGGTGGCCTGGCAAAGGATATCACTAACAGACTGTTTAGGGGACCTATGTGGACATCACAGGGGATAGAGACTTAGAATCTGGAAAGTGGCGTAGGTTTGTCAAGTGGTGAAGAAGAGCCAGGCTGGAACAGCAGGGGGATGTGTCCAGAAAGGGCATGCTTCATCTGTGATGAAGACAGTAGTGCTGGTCAAGGGTAAGTGTCCCAGATAGAAGAGAAATGGTAAGATGGGCATGCAAAAAGTGGAAGCATATGAGTTAGACTTTTAAAAATCATGTTGCTGTGCTGTGCTCATTCAAGTCTGACTCTTTGCGACCCTATGGAATGTAGCCTGCCAGGCTCCTCTGTCCTTGGGTTTTTTCCAGGCAAGAGTACTGGGGTGAGTTGCCATTTCCTCCTCCAGGGGATCTTCCCAATCCAGGGATTGGACCTGCGTTTCCTGCATTGCAGGCAGATTCTTTACCACTGAGGCCCTGGGAAAGCCCTTAAAAATCATGCTAAGCTTGAATTTTCTCAGAAGTTTAGAAACATTTTCAATATCACTTGCAATTTTCCTGTTGCTCTGGATTTTAAAGAAACTTTCACTTTGTAGTTTATGAAATGAAGACATGTGGCCAAGACCAGTGAAGACACATGGCCAAGAGAAGGAACCAGGGACTGTACAGCCACAGACAGTGGCTCGACCAAAGTCAGGGGCAGACCCTGGCTGCTCCGCACTGCTGGCTCACAGGCCGCACTTTCTTCTCCCAGGCTGTGTGTCTGTGACTTCATCTTTCTCTGAGCTCCCCAGCCCTTTGAGCACACAGATGACCTGTCCTTGGTGTCAGAGTGCAGCAGGAGTGCCTCCAGGGAAGCACCCACTTCACACCATTGAAAAGGCCCCTTGTTCACAGGCACACCTGGGTCTGAGTACTGTCTCTATTTATTAGCTGGATGATCTCAATGTTAATCCTTCCAGTTCTCAGCCCTGAATTCCACCATTCAGCCTGGTCACGTATTCACTCATGAACCATTATGTATTGAGCTCCATCTGTGGGCCAGGCGCTGCACACAGGGCTGAGCACATAACTGCAAGCAAGATGGGCAAAGTGCCTGCTCTTTTAGGGTTTGCACTTCCTGCAAGGAGGTAAACATTGAGTACATTTCCAAGTATATGACTTTTCAGCCCCGATGGGAGGGGTAAAAAATGGCTGCTCCTCTAACGCCTCAGTACCACCTCCATGCTGTTGCCTCCAGGAAGGGATATTTGGTGGCAAAGGGAGGGTTACTTTTTAATCAGGGGGACAACTCTCTAAGTTAACACACAACTGAAACATTGATCATTTCCTGCAAAATGTTCCAGAAGCTACAATACCCCTCACCCTCTGGAAGTGAGGAGAAAGCAGGCGTCCCCAGATGGCTCTCCCTGCTTGACAGGAGCTGAAAGGAAGATCCAGTGCAGCCATGCAGCTGGGGCAGCGAAAGGAAGACTCTGTCCAACAGCTCGTGGTAACCATGGTGCCTTGTCTATCCTGCGTGGGACCCACCCCGTGTGTTGGTGTGGAGCGGAGGCGGGGAGTGTGGATACAGGAAAGGCCCTGAGGATAAGAGGCAAGAAATGAAGATGACCCGGATGGGGCAGAACCTGGAGATTTCCTCCAGCCCATCTGACTAAGAGTCCCACCAAGCCATCAGGGAGGGATTGAAAGTAGTATATCTGTGTACTCTTTGCAACTTTGGCATGCATAACTTATACTTAAGACACTAGTTAAATAAATGATGCATATTTCATTTCATAGTGTGGTACAGCTATTCCCAATAAGCCTTTCTTGTTTACATATTATAGTGAATGAAATGCAAAATACACATCTAACAAAGACTCGGGATGTATCAAGAATTCTTTAAATTCAATTACAAGCATACAAATTATCCTATTTCTTTTAAAGTGATTAAAAGACTTACCAAGTAAAATGCAAAGATGACAAAACAGTACATGAAAAGACACTCAACGTCATTATCATTAGGGAAATGCAAATCAAAACCACAATGATAATTCACTGCACATCTATGAGAGCAGCTAAATCAGAAAAATGGGTCACATCAAGTGTCACAAGGGCATGGAGAGACCAGAACACTCCTATGTTGCTTTGGGAAATCGCCTGATAGTTTCCTAACAGTTAACTGTATGAGTCCTTCAAGATCCACCACTCCACTCCTAGGAATTCACTGGAGAGGAGCACGTGTCCATATAGAGACTTCACACCAAATTCAGACAGCTGCATTGAAATAGCCTCAAACTGGGAACAACACAATCATCCTGCAACAGATGAATGAGCGAGTGAATTATGCTGTTTCCACATAGTGGAAAACTACGCAGAAATCAAAGGAATAAACTATTGCTATATGCAGTGATGTGAGTGAATCTCAGGGTATTAGGAAGCCAGATAAAAGGAATGCCTACTGCAGGATTTCATTTCTGTAAAGTTCTGGAAAATCCAAATGTACAGTGACAGATAATTCATCAATGATGGCCTGAAGGTGCTACGCAGGGGAGTACAAGAAGGAAGGTTGCAAAGGGCACAAGGGAACCCAGACATATTCATCCCCTTGATGGCAATGAGGTTCACATGTGCACACAAAGGTCAAAATTTGCCCCATTGTGCACTTTAAGGATGTGCAGATTATTTTATGGTAGTTATTCATCAATGAAGCTATTTTAAAAAAACATGTATAAATTCCAAGATGGGGAATAGTACTGGGATGGAATAAAGTAAGCTGTGTCTGTCTTTAAGGTTCTGATAGCCAGAGTGGGCAGGTATCCAGGGAAGTGAACCTGTAGCCTGATGTCTGGGTAGTCCCGTTTCTTCTGGGGGTGCCCCCAGCTCCCCAGGACCCTTGTATGCTCCCACCAACCATCTCACACTTGGATTTCCATGTATGACACAGCTCTGACTCCCTGTCCACACCAAGTGAGCAGGATTGGAGCCTCTGATACCCTATCTTATGGATGTGGGTCTCGCCTGTTTAGTTCATTATCATGAAGAGTCCCAGGTGAGATGTGGGTGTCCAAGCAGGAGAAGTATGACTTCAGACAAAAGTGTGAGAACAAGAAGCAGTGGGAATGCAACTCTTGCAGGATATTTCCATAAACATTCTATGTCCATATGGCGAGACGTGTCTAGAACAGGCACCAGAATCCTTAAACGGATGTAGGTTTTTTCACTAAAGGAAGTGATGGAAAAAAACGAGCTGGTGAAAGGAGGGCTCTGCTGTTGGGTGTTTCTGCAAGGCAGGAGGTCTAGGCCACCTCTTTCCTGCACCTTAGCTCTTCTACCTACAAAACAGACATAACATCTCACAGGAGTGTTGTAGAATCAAATAGATAGTGAATGCAATTTTTTTTCTTTTAAAATAGTTTAGCCATTCTTTACAAATATTAAGTATTTCCAAGTACTGCCATAGCTAAGTACTGCAGACCAGGGCTTCAACAGACATTCATCTTCTCATGCAGTTCTGGAGGCTGGAAGTCCAGGGCTAAGGTGTCCGCAGTGTATTTCCTCCAAGGCCTCTCTCCTTGGCTATATGATGATCATCATCTCCCCGTGTCCTCCTGTTGGTCCTTCATCCCTCTGTGCTTGTCTGTGTCCTTGTCTTTTCTTCTTATAAGGACATAAGCTGTATTGGGTTAGGGCCACCCCAATGACCTCATTTAACTTAATTACCTCTTTCAAGGCCCTACAGTCAAATCTTTGGAGGGCCTGAGGTTAGAACTTCAACATATAAATTTGTGGTGGACACAGTTTAACCCATAAAGGGAGATGGGTGTCTGACTGAGAACTCTTTTTTTAAGTCAGAAATTATATTGGAAAATGCACCGTATTGAATTCAGCAGAGCCAGTACAATAGCCTAAGGTGATGAGCGTCCGTGATGAAGAGTCCGTCACTATGTACCTCTCGCTGGTTTCTGTTTCTGTTTGGTCTCTTTGTCCCTGTCTGTGAGAGCCTCTAAATCAATGGCGGAGTCAGATGTGAGTCTGGGACTCCATCTCTAAGAACACAGTGCCGTATTGCCCATCAGCCCCTCCCTTCCCTGAGAAGGGGTCGGAGAGGGCTGTGGATGAAGTGACACTGAGGTGGGGGACCCAGGGGCAGGGCTGTGAGCCCTATCTTGTGCAGATTTGTGTGATGAAAGCCAGGGAGTGATGTTAAGATATTTTTAGTTGCCAGGGGCAATGAGGGATTTAGAATGGGTTACTGCAGTGTGGCCTTGGTTCATTAAAACAATGCAGCTAAAACAACAGTTATCCATTGCCTTTGCTGCAATCTAACACAGCACTTGCAAAGGAGACAGGATGGGAACTAAACCAGGGCTGGCCCAGGGAGCCCTCTTAGGCAGGTGTTCCTGATAAGGCCTCATGTGTAAAATGACTCTTCAAGGGTCTCCTGGAGGGATGGGGGTCAGTGAGGGTTTCCTGAGACCTGTCAGCTGAGAGCGTTTCCTTTGATCTCAGAGCAAATAAAATTGAGGCCCCTGAGCCCTGGTCAGTGGAACTGCAGAGGCACACCTGGAAACATGGGATAGAGCTTCATCCCAAGTTGCTCACAGGGATCTGCCCCCAGGGAAGGAACACAGGAGAGCAGGTACCCCAGGGTCAGTTCACATATGTGACCAAGGCAGGGCCAACAGCACGAGTCACATGGGTGCAGATGGGAGAGTCAGGGGGGGCACTGACTTCCTCTAGGCACATCCTTCTCCACCAGTGATTGCTTCCCATACCACTTCTCACACAGGATTGTTGCCAGTGTCCTCGAGACAGTGCTGCAGGCCTCAAGATCCCAGTGAACTGCTCCTGGCTTTCATCATCCAATTTTTGCTGGCATATCACACAGTGGACCTTTCCCCAAATCTTTACACTAGTGCCAAGGTATATAGCCTTTGATGTCTATGCAGAAGGCTGTGTCTGTTTTGTTGTTGTTGTTTGTGTTCATTTTTGTGTTAAAAACACAAACAAACAAAAACAGCTGAGCTGCCATGGAAAGTGCAAAATGCTGGGCTGGATGAAGCACAAACAGGAGTCAATATTGCTGGGAGAAATGTCAATAACCTCAGATATGCAGATGACACCACCTTTATGGCAGAAAGCAAAGAGGAACTAAAGAGCCTCTTGATGAATGTAAGAGAGCAGAATGAAAAAGCTGGCTTCAAACTCAACATTCAAATAACGAAGGTCATGGCATCTGGTCCCATCACTTCATGGCAAATAGACGGGGAAACAGTGGTAACAGTGACAGACTTTATTTTCTTGGGCTCCAAAATCACTGCAGATGGTGATTGCAGCCACTAGATTAAAAGACACTTTTTCTTTGGAAGAAAAGCTATGACAAACCTAAACAGCATTTTAAAAATCAGAGACGTTACTTTATGGAAAAGGTCTGTCTAGTCAAAGCTATGGTTTTTCCAATAGTCATGTATGAATGTGAGAGTTGGACTATAAAGAAAGCTGAGCACTGGAGATTTGATGCTTTTGAACTGTGGTGCTGGAGAAGACTCTTGAGAGTCCCTTGGATGCAAGATCAAACCAGTCCATCCTAAAGGAAATCAAGCCTGAATATTCATTGGAAGGACTGATGCTGAAGCTGAAACTACAATACTTTGGCCACCTGATGCAAAGAGCTGACTCATTTGAAAAGACCCTGATGCTGGGAAAGATTGAGGGCAGGAGGAGAAGGGAACGACAGCGGATGAAATGGTTGGATGGCATCACAGACTCGATGGACATGAGTTTGAGTAAGCTCCAGGAGTTAGTGATGGACAGGGAAGCCTGGTGTGCTGCAGTCCGTGGGGTCATAAAGAGTCAGACACGACTGAGTGACTGAACTGAACTGAACATGATTTTAAGGGATACTTTTCATTTACAGATATTGCAAAATACAGGCTACAATCCCTGTGCTGTACAATATATCCTTGAGCTTGTCTTATATCCAATAGTTTGCACTTCCCCTTCTTCTACCTCTCACTGGGAACCACGAGTTTGTTCTCTTTATCTGTGAGTCTACTTCTTTCTGTTATATTCACTAGTTTGTCATATTTTTAAGATTCCAGATATAAGGGCTATCGTACAGTATTTGTCTTTCTCTGTCTGACTTACTTCACCAAGCTGTGTCTGTTTTGAGTGTGTATGCAGGCAATTTTCTGGGGAGAGGATTCATTAGACTCTGATTGGCCAGGAGAGCCAGGGTGGACTGAAGGGCCAATTACTCACTGTGGTGTCCTGCATAAACAGAACTAACACAGATTGATGGGGGGAAACCTGGTAGTTATCTCAGGAACGGAATCTATTTCTAAACCTTCATAATTTATACTTATCACCAGCCTGGAGACTTTTTCAAATAATAAGCCAACACCCTAGTTTTCGGAGGCTTCTGTAACAAAGTGCCACACACAGAGTGGTTTAAACAACAGACATTTATGGTCTCCCGGTTCTGGAGGCTGGAATCCAAGGTCAACAGGTTGACAGGACTGGTTCCTTCTGAGGACTGAAAGGGAGCCTCTGTGCCAGGCCTGTCTCCTAGTTTCCGCTGGTGTTGGTGTTACTAAGTTGATGCTTTCTCTGCTCGCTGCATGCCAGGCAAATTAATCGAGAAATGAGAAATGAGCTGTTGAGGTAAGGAATATGACTTCATTCAGAAAGACAGATGACGGATATGTCTCAGCCATCTTATCAGGGTCTGGATGCCAGATTCCTTTATAGAACAGAGAGGGAGAGAAAGTGAGGAAATAAAGTTAAAAAGACATTTATCTTGCAAAATAGAAGGGGATGTGTTCATTTTTTCTTTTCTGCAATCATTCATAGGTGAGTTGTGTCAGATAATCTTTCTGTGAGCTGAACATAGGCACTTGAGTCTAATAGTCAGGAAGAGGAGCAGGGTTCCCCAAGGCAGGCTATGATGTAAGACAAAAACAAACGAAAGCAACAAGCAAAGGTTAAAGTCAAAGAAACATGTGGATGGCATCCTTCCTGTGACTTCAAATAGCCTTCTATCTCGCTTTATGTTCAAATTTTCCCCTTTATTTAAACAAAAATTCAGGTATAATTGATTTACAATGTTGTATTAGTTTCAGGTGTTCAGGTGTACAGCAAAGTGATTCAGTTATATATATATATTCTTTGTCTGATTCCTTCCATTATAGGTTATTATAAGATATTGATTATATATCTCTGTGTTATACAGTAGGTCCTTGTGATTTATCCATTTCATAGATGCAAATACCAGACCACCTGACCTGCCTCTTAAGAGACCTGTAGGCAGGTCAGGAAGCAACAGTTAGAACTGGACATGGAACAACAGAATGGTTCTGAATAGGAAGAGGAGTACATCAAGGCTGTATATTGTCACCCTGCTTATTTAACTTCTATGCAGAGTACATCATGAGAAATGCTGGGCTGGAAGAAGCACAAGCTGGAATCAAGATTGCTGGGAGAAATATCAATAACTTCAGAAATGCAGATGACACCACCCTTATGGCAGAATAAAGAGCCTCTTGATGAAAGTGAAAGAGGAGAGGAAAAAAGTTGGCTTAAAGCCCAACATTCAGAAAAGTAAGATCATGGCATCAGGTCCTGTCACTTCATGGCAAATAGATGGGGAGACAGTGGAAACAGTGGCAGACTATTTTTCTGGGCTCCAAAATCACTGCAGATGGTGATTGCAGCCATGAAGTTAAGAGACACTTACTCCTGAAAGGAAAGTTATGACCAACCTACACAGCATATTAAAAAACATAGACATTACTTTACCAACAAAGGTTCTTCTAGTCAAGGCTATGGTTTTTCCAGCGGTCATGTATGGATGTGAGAGTTGGACTGTGAAGAAAGCTGAGCACCAAAAAATTGATGCTTTTGAACTGTGGTGTTGGAGAAGACTCTTGAGAGTCCCTTGGACTGCAAGGAGATCCAACCAATCCATCCTAAAGGAGATCAGTCCTGGGTGTTCATTGGAAGGATTGATGTTGAAGCTGAAACTCTAATACTTTGGCTGCCTGATGCAAAGGAATGACTTATTTGAAAAGACCCTGATGCTGGGAAAGATTGAGGGCAGGAGGAGAAGGGAACGACAGCGGATGAGATGGTTGGATGGCATCACTGACTCAATAGACATGAGTGTGAGTGAACTCCGGGAGTTGGTGATAGACATGGAGGCCTGGCGTGCTGGGGTTTATGGGGTCGCAAAGAGTCAGACACGACTGAGCAACAGAACTGAACTGAACTGAAGTGTGTGTAAATTTCCCCTATTTACAGGAAATCATCTTAGCTTGATATCTGTATAGACTCTATCTTCAAATAGTTCCTGAAGTTCATGGGTACTGGCACTTGAATATCTTGGTGGGGAGACACAATTGAACCCACAACAACCCCCCTCTCTATAAACCCCATACTCTCAGTGCTCATTCACTGGGCACTGGTGGCCTGTGCAGCCTCTTCAGTGTACTCTGAAGGTGTCCTACTGGCTTGCTTGTGCCAAACCAATAATGGGTTTATCATTTGGAGCCCCAGATGGATCTGACCTTGAGGGGCATGGGAGACAGGCTGGGGAAGTCAGGCCATCACAAGCCACCAGCAGAGTTACCAGCATTTGTGAGAAAATACTTGGTATTTCCAGAGGAGGTTGGAAATTCATCCTTCTCCTGTTGGTGTACCTTCATCTATATTATTTCCTCCTCACCCCCCTCTTTCTGTACTCATTCTCAACTTTCTTGACACTCATAACTCAACTGTCATCTCTGGGGTCTTTCTCAGTCCATGAGCTGGATGTGACTCTGAGTCTTCATTGCTTTCAGAGCCCATGCATGAAGGATATCAACCCTGCCTAAGTCCCATTCCAGCTGAGGATGAGGTGGGGGCCTCTGGGACCCTTGCTTCTGCCCCATCTGGCAGAGAGTCTCTGATGCAGAAGGACCACACAGTCCAGAACCTGGGCCTGAATCTTCAGATGCAGCCTGGAATCAATTCCACTCACCCAGAAACCATCCTAATCAGCCAAGGGTCTCTATCCCTAGAGAATCACTCAGACACCTTGACCAAGAATTCTTCTTACCTTCAGGGTCACCCCCAAGGTGAGCCTTCTGGGGGAAACAAGTCCTTGCAACAGAGCTGGGTTACTTAACCACACAATGCTGGACTCAGGGCCCAATCATCTGCAAAGCTTGAGCTGCCCCGAACTGTGGCTCCTGGTGGTGACTTGGTCCTGAGTTAGGGTCTCTGTGGAAAGCAGGTACGTACACGGGTGGTGTCTTCTCCAAACTTGACTTTGAAGAAAACGGTCTTGCTGAAAAGATGCTGCAGACACAGTCTCCCCGAGTTATACGCTGTCCAGCTTTCTTGCCACTGCTGCTCTGTCCCTCTGCCTGCAGCATCCCCTGCCCTTAGCCTGGCTGACTCCTCATCCTGAGAATCATCTCACTGTGAGCAGCTTCCTTGGCTCCTCACACTCCCACCATCTTCCATGGCCTCAGACGGAGGCGTTCCCTCCACCTCTGGGTTCCTGCAGTGCTTTGCCCTCTGTAGACACATTGAAGGCTGGCTTTCATGGTCAGTTTCCCTGCCTGTCCCCAGCTGAGGACAGGAACCATGCTGGTTCACTTCTATCTTCGATCTCCCAGGTGGTTCTAGGGATTGGGGCTATTTTACTTTGAATAACCTCAGGAGCCCTTTGTTCCAGATGTGAAGACCCATGTGGCATGTCTCTGACGTATATCCAGGACCTTGGCCTGAATGCAGATGTATTCAGTGCCAATGATGGGTCAGCCCTCATGGCCAACTGCCCTTGGGATCCTGCTCAGACATGTGGCAACCAGGAAGCCCAAGGACCCAGAGGCCACACCTGGATATAAGGGCAGTCAAAGGTCGTGTTGCTGTTGAAGATATGCAGACAGCAAAGTGAAGCCAAGGACTGAAACTGCTCTAGAGCTGTGGTTCCCTAGCACCAGTCATTTTATCACTGTTAAGAAGCCCTTTTTTCTTTGGAAAAATGTCTATTTAGATCTTCCATCCACTTTTTGATTGGGTTGCTTGTTTTTTTTATATATATATTGAGTTTCATGAGTTGTTTGTGTATTTTGGGGATTAATCCCTTGTCAGTTGTTTCATTTGTAAATATTTTCTCCCATAAAAATTTTTCAAAAGCCCTTTCTTTGAAGAATTGGGGAGTCATTGCAGCAATGAAAACTGTCTTTTTAAACACACATTTTTGGCAAAACAGATCACTGACTAATATTTGAAATCCAGAAATCTGGGACAGCCTGTGGCTGAAGCAGCACTTGCCACAAAGGTTTATCTGATAGCCCCACTATTATTATTAATTATCATTAGCTCCTACCACCAGATGCCACAAGAAACTCTAAGACAGCCTTGCCTTCAAGGATCTATGGTCTAAGGACATAAGGCTGCTGAGGACATGTTGCCCTGGAAGAGCTCATGATGTAGGGAGGCAGGTTCTCATGTAAAAGGACAGCACCTCAGAGGTCAGAGGACACTTGGCCCACATGAACCTCTGGTGATCAGCTGGATCCCCCGTCCTGCTCCATCAGACCACTTCTGCTTTTGTCATTTTCTTGATATACTGGGGGGTCTTCCCTTGTGGCTCAGCTGGTAAAGAATCTGCCTACAATGTGGGAGACCTGGGTTCAATCCCTGGTCTGGGAAGATCCCCTGGAGAAGGGAAAGGCTACCCACTCCTGGGGAATTCCATGGACTGTATAGCTCATGGGGTCATGAAGAGTCAGACACGACTGAGTGACTTTCACTTTATATACTGGGGCTGTATATATGTTTTATTTAAAAGAAAAGTTTCTACTTGTAAAACAAAAATTGGAAAAGCAAAGAAACAAAACCCTAGGAAATCACCCATTGTGTTTCTGTTCCTTACTTCTGGGTGAAGAAACACAGGCCTTGAGCGGCCTTGCTGAATGGCCTGTTTACACGTGGCTACTTGGCCAGAAGGTGGCAAACCCAAGCCAGAGCCTAGCCTCCTCCTGGTTTCTGTTCATCCATCTCACTTGTGTCATATGTGTTTCTTCCTTTTGGAGCAAGGACTCAGACCTCCTTTCACTTGTGTTAAACACAGGGGTGGAGAAATAATCCTGTTCTTTGGCATAGCAGGTAGCACGGTGTCTGTCACAAGCTCTCAGGAATCCAGGCTTTACTCAGAAATGAACATCTGCAGCCCACCCAGCCCAGGGTTGTGCTCAGCTCAGGGCCCCACCAACCAAAGCACCAGGCACAGGGCCAGAAGGGCAGGGATGAAGATTATGGATGCCATCTGAATCTTCACTTTTCAAATTCAACACATTTTTATTGAACTCCTGAAGCAATATCTGTATAGTTTATATTCTACTAAACACTAAAGTTCTCCCATGGGGAAAAAAAAATGATTTCATTGTTAAGTATGGTTGGATCATCTCATTATGCTTTTCTCCTTGGATGCCTTGCAGGGAATCGTTGTGTTTCATGATTATATCAGATACTAAAAACTTTTTCCTGCTCCTACACCTAGCTTTTTGGAACCAGCCTACCTCCTTTCCAAGAGAATCCCTCCCTCTACCCCTGCTGAGTAAGAAGTGGGTCCTGCAGCTTCCTCCCCCTCAGCTGATTGGCCCAAGACTCTCAAGCTGAGGAAATCAGGTTCAAAGTCCTGACACTCCGCTTTTGAGACTTAGAAAACTGACAGTCAATTAGGGTGCTGGACAATGATGTGACCCAGCCCTGAGGGTTGAGGCTACCATGGTGAAGTGTCATTTTGGAGCTATTTTCCATAATAAGCAAGAAGAAAGAAATAGTCTTTAGGGAGAAGAGGAGAATGGAATAAATTTGCAGAGAAAAATATAAGGTAAAAAACCACCAGGGGACCTTGACTTCACAAAATGGTGGAGTAGGCAACTCTAAGCTATTGAAACATCAAAGGCTCCTGGAGGAAAACATAGGCAGAACACTTTTGACATAAATCACAGCAATATATTTTTGGATCCATCTCTTAAAGAAAGCAAAAGTAAATAAATGGAACTTAGTTAAACTTGAAAGTTTCTGCACAGTAAAGGAAGTCATTGACAAAATCAGAAGACAAGCTACTAAATGGGATAAAACATTTGCAAATGTATTACTAATAAGTCACAGAACTCAACATCAAAAAAAAAACCAATATGATTAAAAAATGAGCAGAAGAACTGAATAGACATTTTTCCATAGAGGGTATACAAATGGCCAACAGGCAAATGAAAAGATGCTCAACATTGCTAATCATCAGAGAAATGCACATCAAAACCACCATGAGATGTCACCTCATACCTGTCAGAAGACTATCATCCAAAAAAACATAAATAAAAGTTGTTGGCAATGATACAGAGAAAAGGGACTCCTCCTACACTGTTGGTGGGAATGTAAATTGGTGTAGCCACTGTGGAAAACAGTATGGAGAGTTCTCAAAAAACTAAAAATAGAACCACCATATGACTCAGCAATGCAACTCCTGGATATATATTTGAAAAAAACAAAAGCAGTAATTTGAAGATTCATATACTCCAATGTTGAAGCAGCATTATTTACAATAGCCAAAATACGGAAAATGACCTAAGTGTGCATCAACAGATGAAAGGTTAAAGAAGATACGGTAAATGGAATATTACTCATCCATAGAAAAGAAGACTTAGAGGGCATTAGGCTAATGAAACAAGTCAGATAGAGAAAGGCAAATACTGTATGATATCTTTATATGTGGAATCTAAAAAAATTCAGCAAACTAGTAAATATAAAAAAAAAAAAAAGAAGCAGACTCGCAAACAAAGAACAAACTAGTAGCTACCAGTAGGGGTGTGAGTGGAGGAGGAGGGTACAAACTAATGGGCGTAAAGTAGAAAGAATGTATTGCACAATTTGGTCAATATAGTCAATATTTTGACAATATTTAGACAATATAGTCAATATTTTGTAATAACTGTAAATGGAAAGTAACCTTTAAAATTGTATAAAAATTAATTGATTAATAAATTCAAACAAACAAAAAAATGAGCAGAAATAGCCAGATCCAACTTTGTCAGGACTCTAGGAAACAGACAAAGTTTAGAGCAAGTAAATGCATGCTGAATCAAGAAAAAGATGGCTTCAAAATGGTAGGAAGGATTGGCAACATTTCCCTTGTCTTAGTCCAACCTCTCCTGCTTGGCAGGAATCTTGAAGATGGCAGCCACGTTCTCAATGTGGAACCTTTGCTAATTATTGTGGGTGTCTGTTCTAACCTGTCTGGGGGCTACCTGTAGAACTGACACAGGGGAAGCAATGTCTATTTTGCCTGACTCAGAACTCAGGCTAGAAAGGCAGTGCCATTGCTTGGAAATACTGCAAGATGAACTGTCAACCCACAGATTGGGGCAAAAGATTATGACAGAAACATAAACAGGCAGCTGAACACATCCATAGACTGCCTAAGACCTTGGAACAAAAGCCTGAGAGTTCCTTTGGGAAATTAGAACATTTAAAACAATAAAAATTGGGGCCCTGGAGCCTATGCACATGCCTGGGTCAGAGAGACAGGATGTGAAGAAACCATCAGCCTCACTTGGGGCTGATCTCCAGGTTTAGTATAAGCCTGGCTTGTTGTTGAAGGAGTGACCTGGAACAGAGTCACTTGGCAAAGACTAGAAGTGATTTTTGTGTTTCTTTGGTTTTTGGATTTTTAGCTCTGAGCATTTAAGGAAACATCTGTGAAAACACTAACTGCACAAACTAAAGAACAGAAACTTCATTAGCCACACATGACAAGGAATACAGTCTCTGCAAAACTAGTTAGGGAAAATCACTAAGCAAATGGACTACTATAGCCTTCCCAAGGGAAAAGAATCCAGCAAATCCTAGGGAATGAAGAGAATCTGGTTTCCAGATTTACCACTTTATAAGATTCAAATGTCCGGGTTTCAACAACAACAAAAAATTACAAGATATCTAAGAAACAGGAACACATGGCTCAGGCAAAGGAACAAAATTAATTGATAGATTAATATCTGGAATATTAATCAATATTAATGTTGATAGATTAATACCCAAAATAATTGATAGATTAATAATTTATTAATATAGATTAATAGTCAAAAATCTCAAAAAATAAGGACAAAGCCTCAACTACCTGATTTCAAAACGAACTATAAAATCTATAGTAGTCAAAACAATGTGGTGCTGCACAAAGAGAGACATAGAGATGGATGGAATAGAATAGAGAGTCCAGAGAAAAAACCCTCACATACCTGGTCAGTTGATCTTTGACAAGGATGCCAAAACTTTTCAATGAAAGATGCTGGGAAATGCAAAAGAATGCATTTAGACCTTTATCTCACCCCATTTACAAATAACTCAAAATAACCCATAGACCTGAAAGTAGGAGCTAAAACCATAAAGCTCTTAGAAGAAAACATAGCTATAAATCTTCACATCCTTAGATTTGGCAACAGGTTCTTAGATATGATACCCAAAGCATAAGCAACATAAGCAAAATAAATAAATTGAATTTTATCAAAATCAAAACTTTTGTGCATCAAAGGACATTATTGAGAAAGATATAATGGAATGGGAGAAGATATTTGCAAAATATTATCTTACATGGGACTTTTTTTGTATTTTTGTATTTTTTATTTATTTTTTTTTTGTTTTACTTTACAATATAGTAATGGTTTTTGCCATAACTTGACATGAATCAGCCATGGGTGTACATGTGTTCCCCACCCTGAACCCCCCTCCCACCTCCCTCCCCATCCCATCCCTCTGGGTCATCCCAGTGCCCCAGCCCTGATCACATTATCTCATGCATCAAACCTGGACTGGTGATCTGTTTCACATATGATAATATACATGTTTCAACGCTCTTTTCTCAAATCATCCCACCCTGGCTGTCTCCCACAGAGTTCAAAAGACTGTTCTATACATTTGTGTCTCTTTTGCTGTCTTGCATATAAGGTTATCATTACCATCTTTCTTAATTGCATATATATGCATTATTATACTGTATTGGTGTTTTTCTTTCTGACTTACTTCACTCTGTAAAATAGGCTCCAGTTTCATTCACCTCATTAGAACTGATTCAAATGTATTCTTTTTAATGACTGAGTAATACTCCATTGTGTATATGTACCACAGCTTTCTTATCCATTCATCTGCTGATGGACATCTAGGTTGCTTCCATGTCCTGGCTATTATAAACAGTGTTGCAATGAACATTGGGTTACACGTGTCTCAATTCTGGTTTCCTCATTGTGCATGCCTAGAAGTGGGATTTCTGTGTCATATGGCAGTTCTATTTTTTAGGAATGTCCACACTGTTCTCCATAGTGGCTGTACTAGTTTGCATTCCCACCAACAGTGTAAGAGGGTTCCCTTTTCTCCACACCCTCTCTGGCATTTATTGCTTGTAGACTTTTGGATAGTAGCCATTCTGACTGGCATGAGATGGTACCTCATTGTGCTCTTGATTTGCATTTCTCTGATAATGACTGATGGTGACATCTTTTCATGTGTTTGTTAGCCATCAGTATATCTTCTTTGAAGAAATGTCTGTTTAGTTCTTTGGCCCATATTTGTATTGGGTCTTTTATTTTTCTGGAATTGAGCTGCAGGAGTTGTTTGTATATATTTGAGATTAATTCTCTGTCAGTTGCTTCATTTGCTATTATTTTCTCCCATCCTGAAGGCTGTCTTTTCACCTTGCTTATAGTTTCCTTTGTGTGCAAAACTTTTAAGTTTAATTAGGTCCCATTTGTTTATTTTTGCTTTTATTTCCATTACTCTGGGAGGTAGGTGATAGAGGATCCTGCTGTGATGTATGTTGGAGAGTGTTTTGCCTATGTTCTCCTCTAGGAGTTTTTATAGTTTCTGGTCTTACATTTAGATCTTTAATCCATTTTGAGTTTATTTTTTGTGTATTGTGTTAGAAAGTGTTCTAGTTTCATTCTTTTACAAGTAGTTACCAGTTTTCCCAGCACCACTTGTTAAAGAGGTTGTCTTTAATCTATTGTATATTCTTGCCTACTTTTTCAAAGATAAGGTGTCCATAAGTGCGTGGATTTATCTCTGGGCTTTCTATTTTGTTCCATTGATCTATATTTCTGTCTTTGTGCTAGTACCATACTGTCTTGATGACTGTAGCTTTGTAGTATAGCCTGAAGTCAGGCAGGTTGATTCCTCCAGTTCCATTCTTCTTTCTCAAGATTGCTTTGGCTATTCGAGGTTTTTGGTATTTCCATACAAACTGTGAAATTATTTGTTCTAGTTCTGTGAAAAATAGCTTGATGGGGATTGCATTGAATCTATAGATTGCTTTGGGTAGTATGCTCATTTTTACTATACTGATTCTTCCAATCCATGAACGTGGTATATTTCTCCATCTATTTGTGTCCTCTTTGATTTATATCCTATGACTCAACAACAAAAAGACAGTTCATGTGAAAAAAAAAATGGATAAAGGACTTCATAGACATTTTCCCAAAGAATATATGCAAACAATCAATAAACACACACACACAAAAATGCTCAACATCATTATCCATTAGGAAAATGTAAATCAAAACCATAGTGAAATACCACTCCATTCCTACCAGAGTGACTATTATAAAAAAAATTTTTTTAAGTGTTGGCAAGGATGTGGAGGAATTGGAACACTTTTACTTTTGTGGTATGACTGTAAAACAATGCAGCCACTGTGGAAAATGGTTTGGTGAATTCTCCAAAAAGTAAACCTAAGATTACCATATGATTCAGCAATTGCAGTTCTGGGTGTATACCCCAAAGAATTGAAAACAAGAACTCAAGCAGATACTTGTAGTATATCAATGGCCACAGCAGCATTACTCCCAAGTGGGTAGTTATTGCCTAGTGGATACAGATTTTCTGTCTGGGGCAATGAAAAAGTTTTGGAAATAGGTAGTGGGTAATGATCGTATCAGAGAAGGCAATGGCACCCCACTCCAGTACTCCTGCCTGGAAAATCCCATGGATGGAGGAGCCTGGAAGGCTGCAGTCCATGGGGTCGCTGAGGGTCAGACACGACTGAGTGACTTCATTTTCACTTTTCACTTTCATGCATTGGAGAAGGCAATGGCAACCCACTCCAGTGTTCTTGCCTGGAGAATCTCAGGGACGGGGGAGCCTGGTGGGCTGCTGCCTATGGGGTCGCACAGAGTCAGACATGACTGAAGTGACTTAGCAGCAGCAGCAGCAATGGTTGTATAATATTGTGAATGTAATTAAAGCCACTGAATTTTACTCTTAACAGTGGTTACAACGGTTAAAATGTTTTACAGTTCCACATGTACAGAGCTTGGAATTTATCGCTCCATCTTAAAAAGAAATAAAAAGATGAAGAGACTGAAAAGTTGATCAACACTGTTTTTGGATCTTTAAGAGAGGGGCGGACACAGGACAAATCACTGCCCTCAAGGCTGGAGAGACAGATGGATGATACAGGGATTCTCAGCTTCCTGAAGCAGAGACAGAATGGAGACCACTGTGGGATCCAGTTTTGTGAAAGGAAAACCTGAACTGTAACTGGTGAATTACCAGCACCTGAGTATAGATACGTCTGAGAGTGAGAACTCCAGGGGAATGAAGTCATGAGTAGTAGGTACAATACTGTGGAATTTACCTCTGGGAATTAGACCAGATTTTCACTGAAAATGTCAACGGAAATCTCTTCTGGCTTCTAGGAGAGGGAAGGTAAAGGGACCAGTTTGAAATATACCAAGATGTGCACTCAGGGGAAACTAATTATCCAGAGCCTAACTGACCTGAGGGAGGGGAGTATGCAGCTGCAGCCAGCTCTAGTCACCCTGCTGCATCAAGAAAAGGAGAAAAACACTGAAAAGTCAACTGAAACACTGAAAAACACTGTGAAATTCACAGCCAGGGCACAGACTGAGAACACATCAGGACAGTGGGAAGCCTTCCATCCCACACCTCATGGCATCACTGGTGCTGCTGCTGCTAAGTTGCTTCAGTCGTGTCCGACTCTGTGTGACCCCATAGATGGCAGCCCACCAGGCTCCTCTGTCCCTGGGATTCTCCAGGCAAGAACACTGGAGTGGGTTGCCATTTCCTTCTCTAATGCACGCATGCATGCTAAGGCGCTTCAATTATGTCTGACTCTGTGCGATCCCATGGACAGCAGCCCACCAGGCTCCTCTGTCTACAGAATTCTCTATGCAAGAATACTGTAGTGGGTTGCCATTGCATGACATCAGTAAAGGCCTCCTAACAGCAGTGCTACATCATGTCTGGGTGTCAAGAAAAAATGAAGGGACATGAATAGGTAATAACTGAATTTGAAGAGATGGACAAACATCAGAACCAGATACTGAAGGGGTATTGGTATTTTAAATGGTGAAAAGACAAATTTTGTGTTATACAGATTTTATTGTAATAAAAAATTATAAAAAGCAATTCCACAGGTTTTTAGTATTATGAACATATTAAATTTAAAAAACAGTAACCACGTGGCTTATTGAGGAGAGTTCTCAGCTCTGTAGGCCTTTAATTTCTTATATCTCATCCCTCATGGACTCCTCACCACATCTAGCCCTTGGGACTGTTCAAGTTAAATTAGTCTTTAATGAAGCCTCCTCAAATTGGTTCCTATTTCCTGTAACTGAATGATTCCTGATTTGGAGTGACTTTCTTTCACCTGGCCTCTGCCAGGTGACCCTGCATTGTCCACAGGGTCCTTTCCATGGGCTAACGCTTCTGGGTTCACAGGAGGAGCTTTCAGGGACTGCTTGGCTGTGTGCATGTCCTAGGATATAGCTCAGCAACATAATGTTGTAGAATGCACTGTTGGTCTCTCATCTGGAAGTTATTAAAAAGCTTTCTAAAACTAACTTTACAAATTAGCTATAAATTATGCATTATAATTTCTTCCAGAGCCATGAAGCATTTAGAGTATTGCATTCTGGGTTTAAGTGTGTAAAATTTTTTCCAGCTGCATAAAGCTAGTACTTCATTTTCTGTCAGCTTTCTCATGAGTCAGCTTAGTCTAGTTGTCAGCTCCTCCAGGGAGTCCGCCAACCTACTCTAATGGCCGCCCCTCTCCAGGACAGCACAGGTAGTGTTTTCCACAGCATAACAGTTTTTTGTTTATTATTTATCTGTTGGATGTACACTGCCCCTGCTAAGCCAGAATGTAAGACTCATGAGACCAGGAGCCCTGTGACCTCATTCACCATGATGTTTCTCAGCCCCTAGGATGGCATCAGGCACTCAGCACCTGTGGAATGAGTGAGTGAAACTCCCAGAGCTGCCTCTCACTACCCTCTGAGACAGTTCCTCACCATGCATGGGTCCTCCACTCCAGCCTCAGTCCTAACCCCACTGTAGCTTTGTGGCTACACACTTCCTCTCTTTCTCTGGACAACTTAGTCCAGCACTTAGAGCTCATCTCTAACATTTAGTCCATTCAACAAGAAGCTTCTGTTTTCCTTCCAAGAAACATACTCTGCTCAGGGATGGCCATCCAGTCTTCCTGCCATAATGTTTGGAAATTTTGCATCCTTTGGTCTGAAGAGAGAGTAATAGCAACTTGCTCCAGCTGGCTACACACTTCACATTGTGAAGATCATCCAGAGTGGCACAGAGATGAAGGGTGGGTGAGGCAGGGAGGACATCGACCCTGCACATCTGTTGGTGTCTTCAGGGCAGCACATGGAGTCTTGGGGAGGGGCATACACATTATTTGTCTAGAAGACTATGCATGCCCGAAGGTGCAGGGTGTTCTCTGACCTGCACCACTTGCTAGGTGTGCCATCTTGGAATGGTTGCCGCTGGTGACCTCACTCATATGCGCTGAGGGGGTGAGTGATGTGGTGCATGCTCATCTGACACTGCCTCTGCCCTGGGTTTGCCTACTCTTGTTTGGGCCTCTCAGTGGTCCTGAAGCAGTTATTATTACTAGTTTCATAAAGGAGGACACTGAAGGTTAGAGAAATGTCTGAGGACTAAGAAGAGATTTTTGGGGCTGGAACTCAGATTTGTCCAACTCCAAGCCCTCTCTCTGCCTCTCCTCACCACCTCTGGATGGAGGACCATTTGTGTCTCTCTGTCCTCTGAATGGAACTTTCCTACAGCTGATGTTCTCAGGAGCAAGAGGGGCTCTACCAGGGCATACCAACCCCAGAGGCTCCACCTGGCTTCCCAAGAAGAAAAAAAGGTATCTGCAGTCTGGCCCTGCTCAGTGTGGTTTGTAGTCAAAAGCTAAAGACTGAAGCCAAAGCCCAGGAAGTGGCAATTACCCCAGCCTCAAAACCACAAATGACTACACACAGCCCCTGGCTGAAGAAACCACGTCGTCGTTTCACACCCAATCCCCAAACCCCTAAATCCTTACCTTTGCATTGCTTCTTAACTGCAGGGGCCCTTCCTTTCCATCCTAACAAACGGAGAGGGAATCCCAGGCAGATTCCAAGGAGCCACATATGGTGTATGATCCTTTTCCTGCCTGCCTCGCTTGTCTGGAGAGCAAATCTAATTGGGAATCTGTCTGTCCCTTTCCCTCTTTCTTTGCTTGTGTTGGATCAAGCTACTGGAAAAACAACAACAATAATGCAAAACTATTAAGGCTCTGCTGCATATTAGATATCGTTTATCGCATACATGATGTGTGCATTATAAGTTGCTTCAGTTGTGTCCATCTCTTTGCGACCCTATGGACTGTAGCTTGCCAGGATCCTCTGTTCATGGACTCCTCCAGGGAATAATACTGGAGTGAATTGCCAGGCCCTTCTCAAAAGGATCTTCCTGACCCAGAGATCAAAGCTGCATCTCTTATGACTCCTGCATTGACAGGCATGTTCTTTACCACTAGCACAATCTGGGAAGCACATTGAAGCATTTTTTGTGACATGCACAAGCAGATAATGTCACCCTCATTTATAGGGTGGGGGCATTGATGTTCTGGAAGTTTTGGTCACACCCCAGCAAGAGGTAGACCTGACTTCCCTCTCATCAGGTTGCTTCTCTTCATGGCTGGGCCTTGCACCCTCTCTTCACTCGTTTTACAGAGTACCAAGTTTGCACTCCCCCAACTGGTCCTGAGCACGCAGCATCTACTGAGCTGGGGAACAGCTCAAAGTGGAGCCAGGATGACCTGCTCTGGGCAGCAAAGAGAACAAACTTCTGAGACCTGAGCAGGGCAGGGCCAAGGTGAGTAATGGGAACCAGCCTTTTGCGGATATTTTCATTTCCCTGCTACCCTAAAAGCAGTGCCCTAAAAGTTGCAGGCTAAAATTTAATGGCTGCTCACAGGGGTGGGAGGGACCCTAAAAGGTTTGGTGGCTTGCTTTGGGAGAGAAGATTCTGATAAGTCAGTGACTTGGTTGGTTCCTACTCAAGTCAGTGTTGGATGGTTCCTACTAAAGCCAGTGACTTGGTTGGCTCCTACTCAAGTCAGAGCCCGTGTTGGATTAAATACAAATGGTTAGGGGTTGAGGAACAAACTTTTTTTGAAGAAAGGACTGGCTTAGGACTGATGCTATTTATTTTCAACTCCCTTTGTCTGGTTTCAGGACCATGTTGAGAGGATGCTGACAATCATCAGTTCCCTCCCCGACTGTGTTTGTAATGTTCACCCCTGTCTAGGTGACACTCATGTCTGTTTGGTGTACACTGATCCCGTACCAGCTAGGAGGGACAAAGACACGGAAGTTGTCCAGAAAACCAGCACAGAAAAACCTAGTTAGAAAGAATGACCTGAAATCCTCAGGCATTGCTTCTTGAGCACTTTCTATCTGGTGCTGTGTTCATTTGATCCTCCCAGCAACACTTGTGAGATCAGATCCCCACTCCCTTGACCTCCAAGGGGCCGAAGCTGCCGCCTGGTGATGGTAGGGCATTTGCTGTCATGGCTGAGCCAGAATGCCAGCCCAGGGCAGGCAGACTCCAGAGCCTCATGCAGACATTTTTTTTTTTATGGGAGGACACATTACCATCTACAGGATCCCGTTTTCTTATTATTTTTGGTCAGAAAATTAGCGATCTGGTGTTTTTGGATGGAGCGGAGGTATCACAGAGGCAGCTCTCAGCACAGTGGGTCCTGGTCTACAGTTCTATTGAGAGCCTTTTCCAGCATCCCTCTCTCCAGGGCCCCTCCTCTGCCTCTCTCTACCTGGAAGCCATATGAGATGCTGAAATTTGGTCCACAGACACCAAAAAACTGAGAATGGGAGAACCCAGGTCAATTCTGGGGACTGTCCCATTGAGGGGGCGCTTGATGTAAGCAGCTTGGGAATTAAAAAACCCTATGCTGGCACTGCCAGCTGGGCTAGAAAAATGAATGTCCTGTGGCTGTGTGCACCGGACAGAGGAAAGCGGGCAGTTAGTGAGATGCTGGAGCATCCAGGCTGGGGAGCTGAGGCAGAGATGTGCAGGCCCGTGCTGGTGCGCCCGACACAGACACAGCATTTGGGAAGTGCGGCCAGGGCCTCCACAGTCTGAATGATTGTCAAAGAAAGCAACTGCTCCGGCAGTCCAGTGGTTAAGACTCTGTGCTTCTACCGCAAGGAACATGGATCCCACATGCCATGCCACATGGCCAAACAATAGGGGGATGGAGTGGGGAAAGGCAAGCAACTGCTTTCGTTAATCGATTCAAAGGCCTGGGCTCATTGACACTTGTCCAAGAAGTGGAATTTACCACCTTAGTGGAGATTTTTGTGACGATACCTGCATGGCTGCTTTCACAGGGACTTGGTTTTCCAAGAAGACCCTCTTGTCCCACTTTAACAATTCCTATTTTGAAACATGATGAAAATCTATCATTTGAAAACTTCAGGCTCTACCTAAACTCACAGTGTCTTTCTGGAGTACAGGACCAGAAGAAACAAAACTAAACCTCTATAATTTCCCAGCTGCAGTTCCCAAAGCCTGATGCAGTGGTTTTTGAGAGAGACCCCAGGGAAATGGAGGAGGCAGAATGATCGCCCCCAGTGGGGACCCTGCCACCACCTTCCCCCCAGGATAGGCCCGTTGCTTCTCATGCTGGATTAATGAATAATGGTAAGGGGTACTTAACATGTTAATGGGATTATTAATTATTACTTAAACTCTGAGGGATTCTTGGGAAAACAAATAATGAAGCCCAGAAACCTGGAGTGAATGCCTTCAAAACCACCATTGTCATGATGAAAATAACAAAAGTAAAAATGAGGGCTGCCTAAAATCCTTCGCTGTTAGTTGCTTATGTGAGGCTGTCCCTCGGTGTGAGTAAATTTAGAAGCAGAGGCAAGGACAACCCGGCCGTCATCTGGCAGAAAAAGCTCTTTCACTTTACTATCTGCTTTGGTCCCTGCCAGTCTCAGTGCACAGGGGGCTGAAAGCGTTTGTAAGATCAGCCATTTCCTCAAGAAGCCCAGTGGATGTCACAGAGAATGTTTGAGTTGGCTCTTTCATTTTGATATTTTTAATTGTAATAGTGCCACCAAGGGTCAAGTAAGGGTGGTCATAGCCATGACTGGATGTTAGCAGATGTACTAACTAGCTCCCTTCTCCCCGATGCTGAGTATTGCATACTTTATTCTCCATAATGTCCTTTCCCAATCAACTTGGTGACCCTAAATCCCTCCTCTATATCAGTTCTAGAATGGTCCCAGTTACTTCAAAATCTAGGGTTGCCAGGGCTTCCCTGGTGGCTCAGTGGTAACGAATCCAGGTGCCAACGCAGGAGACATGGGTTTGATGCCTGGTCCAAGAGGATCCTGCATGCTGCTGAGCGAATAAGCCTGTGCACCTCAACTATTGAGTCTGTGGTCTAGAGCCTGGGAACTGCAACTGCTAAGCCCACATGCCACAGCTACTGAAGCCTGCATGCCCTAGAGCCTGTGCTCCACAACAAGAGAAACCACCACAATGAGACGCTGGCACACTGCAAAAAAGAGGAGCCCCTGCTCTCAAAACCGGAGAGAAGTCAGTGCAACAGCGAAGACCCAGCACAGCCAAGGTCATGTACACTGCTGTATTTAAAATGGATACCAACAAAAACCTGTTGTCAGTACATGGAACTCTGCTCAGTGTTATATGCCAGCCTGGATGGGAGGGGGGTTTGGGGGAGATACATGTATATCAATGGCTGAGTCCCTGCTACACTTTTTACCTGAAACTATCACAACATTGCTAATGGGCTATACCCCAATACAAAATGTTTTTGGTGTTAAAAATTAAAAAAAAAAAAAACAAGCACAGTCAAAAATAACTAAATAAAACTATATATATATATATATGTATATATATATATATATATACCAAAAAATCCACAGTTGCCAAATGATCTGTTGACTGTCTCTAACTTTTCTCTGTCATCTCAATGGGACGAAGTTCCTTGGAACAGGAAGATTATCTATATGAGAGAGAACATATATTTCTATATTTATTTTATCATTTGCTAAGCTCCAGTGAAATGCAAAATGGTTTCCCAGGTTGACAGCAAAACTCAGGAAGGACAATCAGTTCAGGATCAAAGCAGGGAGGCCTAGATGGAGCATAAGCCTAGTCCTTACCTCTAGAGTTTAATTGTGGTTGGAGACACAAGACTTGTGAAAGGGGAAAATATAAGAGGAAATTTAAGTAGTGAAGAGATATGCCTAGATTTGGCCTGCCTGCAGAAGGGTTACAATCCAAGCTTGAGGAAAATGGCCCAAGCCTGTGCTCTTATTACCAGGATGCTGCTTGGAAAGCAGAGGCCTGAGCAGAGGGCAGGGGAGGGAACTTTGGCTGAAGATGGATTTATGACCCCTAGCATTTATCCTCATCTAAATTCCTACTTTCTGAGACTCTTCCATGTTTCAGTGGTTTGGGGTTGGTATTAATCCTACTACCAATGGCTGGTGTGTACTGAGCCACTTACCATGGACAGGGTATACTAGCTGCTTCAAATGCATAATCTTATTGAATATTCATGATAAGTGAATAAAGGGAGATGATTATCCTTATTTTACAAATGAGAGGCCAAGGCTCCAAAAGTTTCAGGAGCTTTCTAAGGTCGCCGAGTTGTATGTGGCTGGGCCAGGTCTGAGTTCATGCTCCAGGGATCAAGTCTGCCCCCTCCTAGGTGACCACAGGTGGTGTGCAGAAGTTGCCCCTACACTTCCCCATGACTCAGCCTCTCTTCCTGCTGTAGAAATGGCGGGAGAAGTTCCCAGAAGTGCCAGCAGGACCCGGTGGGGACCACTTGGATGGGCAGCCCACTTGATCTCTAAGCCTGACACAGGGCCACTCTTGGGTGCTGCTGTCAGGACCTCCGGGACCTCCTCCCTTCTGGAAGTTAGACATCCACTTAAGGGCTGGGCAGGTGACCTTTACCGATTTTCCCCAAACATGCAGTCAAGAGACTGAGAAAGTGCTTCAAAGTCTGGATTCTGCTTCCAGGGTTCCCGGCCCCAATGGCCTGTTCCAGCTAGCATTCCCAACCACGTGCGCCCCTGAGAACAAAACTGTGTCCCTGGGGAGGAGGGGCTCTGGTTAGGTCCAGCTGAACAGTGGGCACTAAGAAATCACTCACTTCTGGGTTTGGGGAAGTTCTGAAATCTGCTTCCACATAAGCAATAGACCCAGCAGGATAAGTTTCCAGTCCCCTATCTGAGAATAGACACAGTGATCTCCAAGGACTGCATGGCCCTGATCTGTCTTCCTGCACCCACAGAAGGGACTCAAGACCGAAGCTGGAAGAAGGAAGGAGACCGGACCCCAAGATGGGAAGTCTTCATCAGTAATGAGCATCCCAGTACAGCTGCTGTTTACTGGAAGTGCCAAGTGCCACCACCAGCACACGCACGGATGGCAGTGCCTGCTGTCTCACTCTTTCCACCGAAGTGAGGGTACAGTCTCCTTGACTATATTGAGGCCCCCTTTGCTCTTTGCTCCTTGGTCCACATGGACATTCCCATCCACCTTCAGGCTGGGACTCTGTTTCTTTCTGCCTACGGAATGAGTCTCTGGTGGATGCTGACTCTTTGAAGTCACCTGCAAAGCTTAAGCTCAAGAGACACAAATGGACAGAAATTCCTCCCCAGATTTGATGCTTTAGTGTATGTGAGTTTGCTTCTATTTTTTCTTCTCAGATTTGTTTTTTTTTTTTTTTTAAGTACTCACTAACTACAACCCTTGCCACACTGAAAGTGTGGGGTTGGCACCAGAAGATGGGAAAGAGATTAACAAGATTAGTGGCAGGAAGAGGATTTCTGTCCTGAGGTTTAGGAACCAAGACAGGAAACTGAGCACAGCAGGGTCCACCTCTGAGCTGCCCCTCAGCTTCTGACAAGAGGAAGCAGAACCAGTGTGGCTTTGGGATGAAGAGATCACAGGGAAAGCTTGAGGGGGACAGCTAACCCCCCCAACCCCATTACCCTTCCCACTCTCTCCTTCAACTTCCCCTCCATGCACTGGTGGAAGGGGTTTAGAGGACGGGCTGAGATGTACCCTCCTCTCTGCTCATCAAGCTGGATTAGGGTCAGGCCAAGCTAATTAAACTCTAGGACCATGGGGTCCAAATGAGTCTAGTCCAAAGGTCAGAGTACTGGGGGTAGGGGACACACAGGTGAAAGAAATGAAGGAAAGAGAGAGAATGGTGGGAGAGGAGGAGGTGGGGGGGGGAGAGGAGCTGTCTATAAAACCATTATCTAGAGCAAGGCAAAATCAAAATGTAAACATGCTGAAACTAAGGAACTGCAGAAATGGGAAAATTTTAGTAAATAAAGCACAATAAATGGAAAAGAGATAAATGGACTATAAAATAACTATTTCTTGAAATAAAGTATATAAAACATTGGTAGCTTTTTCTTTCCTGGTGTGTATGTCTTAATTTGAATGAAGGTTAAAAAGAATCACATTCCTTCTGTGCCTGGGGCTCCCACTGCCCTGGCCCTGCAGCTGGAAGCCCTTCAGAGACCCAGTTCCTATCTGGACAGAGCTACATGCCACTGAGGAGATAGGCGCTGGTGTGGACCAAGAACTAGGGGCTCCATTCCAGGCTTATAGAGACTCAGGAGGCCTTTCTCTGAAGTTGTTGCTGTGTTTTCAAGCAGTTTTCTATCTTCTAATCGTGGGAGGTGCTCTTCTCCTCAGGGTATCCAAGGTTGAGGGGATATCTCATTAGGGCAGACTTAACTTGAGCTCCAAACACAGAGCTGAGCAGATCAGGTGACCTGCTTTGTGTGGATGGTGGGCATAGCACTTCAAGAATAGCTCAGTTCAGTTCAGTTCAGTTCAGTCGCTCAGTCGTGTCCGACTCTTTGCGACCCCATGTATTGCAGCACGCCAGGCCTCCCTCTCCATCACCAACTCCCAGAGTTCACTCAGACTCACGTCCATTGAGTCAGTGATGCCATCCAGCCATCTCCTCCTCTGTCGTCCCCTTCTCCTCCTGCCCCAACCCCTTCCAGCATCAAAGTCTTTTCCAATGAGTCAACTCTTCGCATGAGGTGGCCAAAGTACTGGAGATGCTGAACCCTCCCACTAGATGAACATCTATAATAAATGTATGGAAAACCTACAGTCTTTTCTCTTCCTGTGTGTTTCTCTACTTTCACACAGAAAACTCCACTTATGACCCTTTTGGTCACCAAATATGTAGGGTTTCCCCCCACACCAAGCAATTCTCTGTGACAGCAACTGGATGTCCTATAATTTAACTCAATTCTTATATCATCAACCTGGATATACTCTTGGATCCCACAAGTTCAGAGATCAGTCCCACAAGATTGCCCCCTATTTCAGATGCCTATTGTGAGTACAAGATCCCCAGGACATGCACAACTTCTGTCCAACCTGCCTACAAATTAGAAGTTTATCTTAGCCCCTCATGCATCACTATGAACAAAGCTAGTGGAGGTGATGGAATTCCAGTGGAGTTATTTCAAACCCTAAAAGATGATGACATGTAAGTGCTGCACTCAATATGCCAGCAAGTTTGGAAAATTCAGCAGTGGCCACAGGACTTGTAAAGTTCAGTTTTCCATCCAATTCCAAAGAAAGGCAATGCCGAAGAATGTTCAAACTATCACACAATTGTACACATTTCACACACTAGCAAAGTAATGCTCAAAATTCTCCAAGCCAGGCTTCAACAGTGCATGAACCATGAACTTTCAGATATTCAAGCTGGATTTAGAAAAGGCATAGGAGCCAGAGATCAAATTGCTATCATCCATTGGATCAGTGAAAAAGCAAGAGAGTTCCAGTAAATCACCTACTTCTGCTTTATTGACTACACCAAAACCTCTGACTGTATGAATCACAACAAGCTGTGGAAAATTCTTAAAGAGACAGGAATACCAGACCACTTGACCTGCCTCTTGAGAAATCTGTATGCAGGTCAGGAAGCAACAGTTAGAAATGGACATGGAACAACAGACTGGTTCCAAATTGGGGAAGGAGTATGTTAAGCCTGTATATTGTCACCCTGCTTATTTAAATTATATGCAGAGTATATCATGTGAAATGCCAGGCTGGATGAATCACAAGCTGGAATCAAGATTGCCGGGAGAAATATCAATAACCTCAGATATGCAAGTGACATCACCCTTATGGCAGAAATCGAAGAACTAAAGAGCTTCTTGATGAAAGTGAAAGAGGAGAGTGAAAAAACTGGCTTAAAACTCCACGTTCAGAAAACTAAGATCATGGCATCTGGTCCCATCACTTCATGGCAAATAGATGGGGAAACAATGGAAACAGTGACAGACTTTATTTTGGGGGGCTCCAAAATCACTGCAGAGGGTGACTGCAGCAATGAAATGAAGACGCTTACTCCTTTGAAGAAAAGCTATGGCCAACATAGACAGCACATTAAAAACCAAAGACATTACTTTGCCAACAAATCTCCATCTAGTCAAAGCTATGGTTTTTACAATAGTCATGTATGGATGTGAGAATTGGACTATAAAGAATGCTGAGCCCTGAAGAATTGATGCTTTTGAACTGTGAAGCTGGATAAGACTCTTGAGAATCCCTTAGACTGCAAGGAGATCAAACCAGTGAATCCTAAGGGAAATCAGACCTGAATATTCATTAGAAGGACTGATGCTGAAGCTGAAACTCCAATGCTTTGGCCACCTGATGTGAAGAACTGACTCATTTGAAAAGACCCTGATCCTGATAAAGATTGACAGTGGGAGGAGAAGAGGACAACAGAAGATGAGATGGTTCGATGGCATCACCGACGCAATGGACATGAGTTTGAGTAGTCTCCAGGAGTTGGTAATGGACAGGGAGGCCTGGCTGCAATCCATAGGGTTGCAAAGAGTGGGACACGACTGAGCAACTGAACTGAACTGAATTGAACTGAACTGATGATATGTGTGGGTTGAAAGACTAGATAGAATTGTTGATTCTTTCTGGAAAGGTTTGTATAGAATTAATAAAATTATAATCAGTGTCCCAGCAACATTTGTTGTAGAAACAGGCTCTGGGAGTTGGTGATGTACAGGGAAGCCTGGCATGCTGCAGCCCATCAGGCCGCAAAGGGTCGGACATGACTGAGGAACTGAACTGAACTGAATTGAGCCTCTCCTCTGGCTTGATTAATTTGTTGCTGCTACTGCTGCTGCTTAGTCACTTTAGACATGTCTGACTTTGTGCAACCCTATGGACTGTAGCCTCCCAGGCTGCTCTGTCTATGGGATTCTCTAGGCAAGAGTACTAGAGCAGGTTGTCATGCCTTCCTCCATGGGATCTCCCCAAACCAGGGATTGAACCTGGGTTTCCTGCACTGCAGGTAGAATCTTTACTGCTGAGTCACCAGGGAAGCCCAATTAATTTGCTGGAGAGTCTCAAAGAAATCAAGGGAACATCAACTTATTTGCCAGTTTATTAAGGGACATGTCAAAGGATACAGATGAATAACCAGATGAAGTGATGCATAGAGTGAGGTCTGGTCCTAAGCACAGGAGCTTCGGTCCTAAAGACTTTGACTGTGTGGATCACAACAAACAGTGGAAAATTCTTAAAGAGATCGGAATACCAGACCACCTTATCTGCCTCCTGAGAAATCTGTATGCACAACAAGAAGCAGCATTTAGAACTAGACATGGAACAATGGACTGGTTCCAAACTGGGAAAGGAGTACTTTCAAGGCTGTATGGTGTCATCCTGCTTATTTAACTTATATGCAGAGTACGTCATGTGAAATTCTGGGCTGAACAAAGCAATCAAGATTGCCGGGAGAAATGTCAATAACCTCAGATATGCAGATGACCCCTTATGGCATAAAGCAAAGACAAACTAAAGAGCCTCTTGATGAAAGTGAAAGAGAAGGGTGAAAAAGTTGGCTTAAAGCTCAACATTCAGAAAACGAAGATCGTAGCATCTGGTCCCATCACTTCATGGGAAATAGATGGGGAAACAGTGGAAACAGTGTCAGACTTTATTTGGGGGGCTCCAAAATCACTGCAGATGGTGACTGCAGCCATGAAATTAAAAGATGCTTACTCCTTGGAAGAAAAGTTATGACCAACCTAGATAGCATATTCAAAAGCAGAGACATTACTTTGCCAACTAAGGTCTGTCTAGTCAAGGCTATGGATTTTCCAGTAGTCATGTATGGATGTGAGAGTTGGACTGTGAAGAAAGCTGAGAGCCGAAGAATTGATGCTTTTGAACTGTGGTGTTGGAGAAGACTCTTGAGAGTCCCTTGGACTGCAAGGAGATCCAACCAGTCCATTCTGAAGGAGATCAACCCTGGGATTTCTTTGGAAGGACTGAAGCTGAAACTCCAATACTTTGGCCACCTCATGCAGAGAGTTGACTCATTGGAAAAGACTTTGATGCTGGGAGGGATTGGGGGCAGGAGGAAAAGGGGACGACAGAGGATGAGATGGCTGGATGGCATCACTGACTCGATGGACGTGAGTTTGAGTGAACTCCGGGAGTTGGTAATGGACAGGGAGGCCTGGGGTCGCAAAGAGTTGGACACGACTGAGCGACTGAACTGAACTGAACAACGACTTTAATATATGTGAAGTGGTATCTCATTGTGGTTTGACTTGTATTTCCCTGATGACTAATCATGAGGAACATTTTTCCTGTTCTTGTTGCCCATTTGCTTTACTTCTTTAGGGAAACCTCTATCGTAGTCCTTTGTGTGGTAGAGACAGCTTTGCCTTATCCTGAAGGTTTCCTTGTGTTTTTTGCTGACAGAGCCTCAGTTCTGTTTAGGTGTCCCTCTAGGGAAGAGCTCCTGTCCTCAGCTCACAGCGAATCCTAAACACTCCAGCAATCCATTCCCCTTGCTGATTGTTTCAGCATGGGCAAGTTCTGGCGAAGCAGATGCGAGGAGAAATTTGCTGGGGGGATGGGAAGAGTTGTTCTGAGAAAGATTTTTCACACTTAAGAAGTCCACAAGGAAAAGACAGTCCTTTATTTTCTGTTTGGGTGCAGTACCTGGATCTACGTAGCCATTTTGCACATTGGGGCAGTTGTCCATGGGGACAAAGCCCACCTGTAGAAGGTAGCAGAGCAGAAAGAAGAATGTCTCTGATCCCCAAAGCTGTTGTTGAGCTGCCAGATTAGCCAAATTCAGACCTTGGATCATCTTGTCATATGACATCATACATCCCTAACTGAGGAGGACATTGGAATCAGAGTTTTCTATTTCTTGCAACCAAAGCTATTCTAATTAGAATTTTAAACATTTCTCCTCTGAAATGCATGCAGTTATACATATAAATATTACTTTAGTTACCTAATACTTCTGATGCTAGGTGTCCATTTAATCTTTGTTAAATACTTTCATAGCTCACAATCTTCTTCAGAAGATAAGCAGATGTGATGTAAAACCTTGTTTCAAAGGAAATACACACACAGTAAGGGGTTCTGAGAGAAAATGAGATCAGGGACCGCAGCAGGGATCCAGGTAGACGTGCAGGCACAGATGCGCTAGACCCTGGGGGCACATAGGCTGGGGGTCAGAGGAAGGGAAGGGAGGGCTTTCTCCCTCCTCCTTTTAGTGACTTTTTCTCCCACAAGAAGAAATAATGCACATCTGTCAAGGGCTGAGCGGAGCAATTTCTGACAGCAACTGAAAGCAATTCTTCTCTCAAAGCAAAGATCAGTTTTGAAAACTTCACCCTCCCCGCATTCCTTGAAGTACAAACCATTTTCAAACTATTCTAGCACATTTTTTGCAAGCTGTTTTCATCATTTGGAACTTGTTACCTCACCTAAAAAGAATGTGGCTTTATTCCATTCAGAGGTTTCAAATGTGATAGGAGGAGGTGTGAGCTGAACTCTGAGAGACGAAAAAACATCTGCCCAGGGGCCGCACAAAGAACTTCCTGAGTGGGACCCTTCAGAGTCTGCCATGTTGTGCAAAAGAAAAATGACATGGAAACCCCAAAACTGCCTTTCTGAAGTGTCAGTCCTATTAGGCATAGTGGAGGGGGCTGGAGAGAGAGGAGAGGCTGAGTCCACAGTTCAAAGTGGCCTGTGTCCCCTCTGCTGTTTTATACGCTGAATGACGGCCAGAAAGATGCCTCTGGTTATCTGCTGTGTAAGTAAGTATCATTCCCGGGAAGGGTGGGCCAGGATGAGCCTTCCGTTCCCTGAGGAAAGGCCGTGGGCCTCTAAGAAAAAGCGGGGAGGAGGGGTTCAACGGCCAGGCCTGGATCTGTGCCAGGCCTGGGAGGGGTCACCAAACCTCCTGCTTCCTCAGCCTTGAAACAGAACAACTCTGGTCTGTCTGCCAGTGCTGTGAGCAGGAAGTTAGGCTTCTGCAGGTCTGTTGCTGGTGACCTGGCAGTTCTGAGTGGTGGGAGGAGCATTGTTGGCCTTGGTGTCACCTTCATAGACGGTGTCGCTTCCAGGCATATACTTGTTATTTTTAATGAGTTCATCCACAAATGTGAGTGTGTGTGTATGTGTGGTTGGGAGGAGAGTATATTAAAACACGAATTTCTTAAATGTAAGCATTTCCTGCACCACAGATTTTATTTGAGGTGATATAGAGACCCCAAGGGGCTTCCCTGGTGACTCAGATGGTAACTGCCTGCAACGTATGAGACCTGGGTTTGATCCCTGGGTTGAGAAGATTCCCTGGAGAAGGAAATGGTTATCCACTCCAGTATTCTTGCCTAGAGAATTCCATGGACAGAGGAGCCTGGTAAACTACAGTCCATGGGGTGGCAAAGAGTCAGACAGGACTGAGTGAGTAACGCTTTCACTTTTTCACAGAGACCCCAAAGCTCACCTCTTCCTTTTTAAAAGTAAACTTTTGTTGAAACATAACAAACACACCAAAATATGCATCAGTTATGTGTGTACAGCTCAGTCAGTACATCTGCACAAGTGGAGCCCATCCATGTCATTCCACCCAGATGAAGGTAAAATACCACGACCGGGACCCCAGTCTGCATGCAACCTCTTCTTTCCAAAAGTCACCACTCCCTCACTTCTAATAACTTGAATTACTTTGGCTGGTTTTTAACCTTTATGTAAAAAATTAAACAGTATGTGTCCCTCTGTTTCTAGCTTTATTTGTTCAACATTATGGTTATGATTCATATATGTAATTGCACATAGCATATTTTCATCATTGTAGAGGACTCTGTTGTATGAATATACTATAATTTGTCAGTTCTGCTAAGAAGAATTTAGGTTGTTTCTGGTTTTAATTTTTATAAATGATGCTGAGAAGATATACTTTTGGTTTTTGTGTTTCAGGGACAGGCAGAAAAATCTAGAAGTAGGGTTGCTGGATCACGGGGCAACATGGCTGGGTGTCTGACAAGCAGCTGCCCAGATGGCACATCTTCTTCGATTCGGGGCACTGTCAATCTTTCAGTGTGAACTCTTCCGGTGTTGGTATGGTGGGATTTCATTTTGGCTTCCATTTGAATGTCCCCACTGGTTAATGAGGTTTAGTACCCTTTCATATGTTTATTACCATATTTGCATGATCTCATTTGTGAAGCACTTACTCAGATCTTTTGCCAATTTTTCTACTGGTGAGTGTTCTTTTTACACTGATCCACAGGAGTTCTTTAGATAGTCTTGATATGAGCTTTCTTTTTACATGTTGCAGACATCTTTTAATAGTGTGTTCTGATGAACAGAACTCATGAATGTTAATAAAGTCCAATTTATTAATCTTTTCCTTTGTGGTTCTTCACCACAGAGTCCTGTAGACTTTCTCCAATGTTATATTCTACACACCTTATTATTTTCTCTTTCACATTTTGATCTTCAGTCCACCTGCTTTCTAAAGCAGTAGGTTATTACTTTTTGATATTCAAATGGATATCCCATTGACCCAGCATTACTTAATTTAAAAAACAAAATTCCTTTCCTCTTGTTTTATGTGCCGCGTTTGTCATTTGTCACACGTCCCTGCGGTGTGGGGCTGGATTCTGCTTTGTTCCATTGGTCAAACCACATGTTCTGGCTACAGTACTGCACTGTCACCTTATGATAATATAACAGGAAAGAAACTTTGTATTCTGTTACAGATTCATCATTAAGAAGATGTTGCCTACAAGCTTGAATTATACATAATGACCCATCTCTGTGAACCCTGCCTCCCAAGGAATGCCCTAACTAAAATAACATTTGTTTATCTCGCAGGAAACATTCTGACCAGGCCCACCAGTGAATGGCTGCAGGAATGAAGAAATTAACACATTCTGGCCATAACCAAGGCTTCCTCCCTCCCTTTTAGTACAATAGAAGCCTGAACTCTAACTTGGGGAAGATGGCTCTTTGGGACACAAGCCCATCATCTTCTCAGTCTGCTGGCTTTCTGAATAAAGTTGCTATCCTTGCCCCAACACTCCTCTCTTGATTTATTGGCCTGTCAGTTGGTAGGAACTTGGATCAGTAACAATGAGTCTTGATATCGGTTGTGTTTGCTCTCCAATTTTTTCCAGTTTGTTTCAACAATCTCTAGCCCTTAACATTCTTCCCAGGTGGCTCAGTGGTAAAGAATCTGCCTGCCAGTGCAGGAGAAGCAGGAGGCCTGGGTTCAGTCCCTAAGGGGGGAAGATCCCCTGGAGGAGGAAATGGCAACTCACTCCAGTATTCTTGCCTGAACAAGATGGAGGAGCCTCATAGGCTACAGTCCATGGGGTCACGAGAGTTGGACATGACTGAGTGACTGAGTATGCATGAACCCTTAACATTTCACTATAAAATAATACTGGCCTGTCTGTTTCCACAACAAATGCTGCTGGGACACTGATTACAATTTTATTAATTCTATGGAAGCTTTTTCAGGAAGAATCAACAATTCTATCTAGCCTTTCAACCCACGAATATCATCAGTTCAGTTCAGTTGCTCAGTCGCGGACCCCATGGACTGCAGCATGCCAGGCCTCCTTATCCATCACCAACTCCCGGAAACTACTCAAACTCATGTCCATTGCATCGGTGATGCCATCCAACCACCTCATCTTCTGTGGTCTCCTACTCCTCCCACCCTCAATCTTTCCCAGCATCAGGGTCTTTTCAAATGAGTCAGTTCTTCGCATTAGGTAGCCAAAGTATTGGAGTTTCAGCTTCAACATCAGACCTTCCAATGAACACCCAGGACTGATTTCCTTTAGGATAGACTGGTTGGATCTCCTTGCAGTCCAAGGGACTCTCAAGAGTCTTCTCCGACACCACAGTTCAAAAGCATCAGTTCTTCAGCACTCAACTGTCTTTATAGTCCAACTCTCACATCCATACATGACTACTGGAAAAACCATAACTTTGATAAGATGGACCTTTGTTGGCAAAGTAATGTCTCTGCTTTTTAATATGCTGTCCAAGTTGGTAATAACTTTTCCTCCAAGGAGTAAGCATCTTTTCATTTTATGGTTGCAGTCACCCTCTGCAGTGATTTTGGAGCCCAATAAAATAAAGTCAGCCACTGTTTCCATTGTTTCCCCATCTATTTCCCATGAAGTGATGGGACCCGATGCCATGATCTTAGTTTTCTGAATGTTGAGCTTGAAGCCAACCTTTTCACTCTCCTCTTTCACTTTCATCGAGAGGCTCTTTAGTTCTTCACTTTCTACTATAAGGGTGATGTCATCTTCATATCTGAGGTTATTGATATTTCTCCTGGCCATCTTGATTCCAGCTTGTGCTTCATCCAGCCCAGTGTTTCTCATGATATACTCTGCATATAAGTTAAATAAGCAGGGTGACAATATGCAGCCAAACAATATATAGCTTATTTAACTTGTATGCAGAGTACAAATATCATATATTTGTCTCATTTTTCAGTTTTTCTTGGGATGTTTTACAGTTTTCCATGTAGAACTTTTCTGTTCTTTGTTAGATTTATTTGTAGCTATTTGAACTACTTTTTACTTCATTTAATAATTGTTTGATGATATTATATAGAAATATCATTGATTTTTGTGTATTAACCTTGTACCCAGAGACTTTGCTGAATTTACTAATTAATGCTACTAGTTTATGTATAGATCCTTTTGGGTTTTCTACATATAATGTCATATAATTTGGGAATAATAGCTTTATTCCACCCTAATGTGTATGCATTTTATTTCCTTATATTTTCTATATGCTTTATTTCACTGACTGAGATCTCCAGGATGATCTTTAATAGAAATTTAGATGGTGAGCAGACATCTCATTCTCAACTTCAGAGAGAAAAACTTAATTTTATCATTTTGTATAATGTTTACTGTATTTTTAATCAGATAACAAAGTTATGTTCCATTGCAAGTTTGTTTTTAAAAATCATGAATAAGCATTAAATTTTATAAAATGCTTTTCCTTATACTATTGAGCCGATAATACGTTTTTTTCTTCATTAGCTGTTAATGTGATAAATTATCTTGATTGACTTTCAAATGTCAAAATAAAGAACTAACTTTGAAACTTGATCTTAATACCCTATCTTTTTTATATTTTTGCCAGGCTCAGTTTGCTAGAGTTTTGTGTTGAAGTTTTTTCATCTTTGTGAGAGAAAGTGACCTGTAGTTAGAATGGAGATGAGCCCTCAGATGCAGTGGGGACAGAGCTGGTGAAAGCCAGCCATGGTGCTGACTCCGGATTTGCTGTCCAGCCCTGTTTGACTCCCTCGCTGGGACTTGGGCTCCATCTGAAATAGCAAGTTCTTGATGAGCACTCCTTGGCATCTTCTGCATTCATTTTGTCTCTATCCCGTGGGAGCACCCACAGCTCTGGTGACCTCAGCTGAGCAGCCTTTGTTTTGCTCAGGGACTGGCTGTGGCCATGTAGGACATACAGCCCCAGGGCTGGGATCACCTGTCTCTGGCTGTCTCTTGGTGGCCTGGCCCATTCTCACTGCCTTCTCACATTATCCTCTGCCTACATACACATTTTTTTTTTTTTTTTTAGAAAATGTTTATTTATTTTTGGCTGTTCTGAGCACAGGCTTTCTCTAGTTGTGGAGTGTAGGGTCTACTCTCTAGTCACAGAGCATGGGTTTCTCATGATGGTGGCCTCTCGTTGCAGAGCACGGGCTTTAGGTGTGCAGGCTTCAGTAACTGGAGCACATGGGCTCGGTATTTGTGGCATATGGCCTTAGTTGCCCCATGGCATGTGCAATCTTCCAGACCAGGGATCGAACTGGTGTCCTCTGCATTGCAGGCAGATTCTTTTTATAAATTTATTTATTTACTTATTTATTTTTAATATAAATTTATTTATTTTAATTGGAGGTTAATTACTTTACAATATTGTATTGGTTTTGCCATACATCAACATGAATCCGCCACAGGTATACACGTGTTCCCCATCCTGAACCCCCCTCCCTCATCCCTCCTTGTACCATCCCTCTGGGTCGTCCCAGTGCACCAGCCCCAAGCATCCTGTATCCTGCATTGAACCTGGACTGGCCATTCATTTCATTTATGATATTATACATGTTTCAATGCCATTCTCCCTAATCATCCCACCCTCTCCCTCTCCCACAGAGTCCAAAAGACTCTTCTATACATCTGTGTCTCTTTTGCTGTCTCGCATACAGGGTTTTGATTTTAACTTTTTCTAGTTTGTCCAGGGCATCTAATTCTCTGCAGTAGAAAAAGTCGTCCAAGAAGTGGTGAGCCATGGCTCCCCTTTCCTTTGAATCCCAGACCCTTCTCCCACCTAGCCTCAGCCCATCACACCAAGAACAGCAATGCCTGGCTGTTGGGCTGCACTCCTCTCTCATCCTTTTCTGTGCTGATATGGTGATCCCTGTAAAGCATGGTCTTGCACATGGCATCCTCCTAAACAAAAGCCTGAGTGACTTCTGAGACCTTCAAAAAGGTGGCTCGCCTCCACGCTGTGCTGCTGCGTCCTGCCTTCACTAGCCACATTCCGTAAAGCCGCCCTCCATCCTGTCCTGGGCTGAATCACGGTTCTCAGAATGCTCACCCTCCACCTCAGGTTGCCTTCATTCTGGCGCTCCTCTTCTGGACTGATCCAGGTCATTCCCCTGGACCCAGGCAGTCATCTTGACTCCCACACCCTGAGGCATGCCCCCTCAGAGGGTGTCAGAGGCCTTCTGGCTGCCTTTCAAATGGTCAAATAGTGGCTTTGTGTCATTTGTTGACTTCTCAGATCATCTGAAACTTCTGAGACTTCTGGCCAGCTGGATGACCCTCTAGAAGACAGCCATCCAATCCCTTTGTGGCTTGAAGCCTGGTACAGGGAGATATTTTCAGGTGATGGGGACCATCCATCACACATATGCCTCCTGCTGGCCCAGCCCCCAGCCCTGGGGCTGTGCTACTCAGGCTTCCTCAGGTGAAGCAAGGCTGTGTTACTGGCTTTGGTCTGCGAAACATGGTAGAAGAGATGTGTACCTCTTCAAGGGAGAAAATTTAAAAGCCAGTGCACAGATTGCCTCCTTCTTAGTTCCTGCAAAGCAAAAGTCCTGCCAACCCACCTTGGTCTATTGAAAGAGTGAAAAATAGGCTTTCCATCTCCTAAGCCACTGAGCACCTACCCTTGTCTGTAACTGCACAGTTTCACCTCCTGAGTTAGGTGACGGTACCCAGATGCTCATGCTGAGGCTGCTGCTGATGATGAAGAAAGTAAAAGAAGACACAACCTTGCTTCCCATCATGGCCCTCATTCAGCTTCTCCTGTAGGCCAGGGGACAAGACTGCGTTCCTGAGGGTTGCCCCTGAATAAATACAGCAACAACATCGAAGGCAGTCTCCCAAACTTCTTTGGGCAGTGAGCGACTTAAACTTGCAGTCTGACTCTACAAGACAGGAATGATGCCAGCTCCCTCCAGCCCCTGCTGTTGCTCTGGCACCCTTCTTGATCATTTTGAACCTCCGCAACCCGGCAAGGTAAGCCCCATCAGATCCCGTTCTACAATTACGCTGTCCCCTCACCCCACAACTCTGATAATTTCGCTTTCAGCATACGTAGCAGGAATATAAGTACTAACAGAGACCTTTTTTACATTCAAAGTGTCTGTTTCAAAATCATAAGCAGATGAGCATGTAAAAAATAAACTGTTAAAGTCAGCACTATGAGCTGGTTATGATCTGGTCCCTGAATTAATATACTCATGGCTCAGCTGGTTTTGTTCTATGTCACCTCTTAGCAGACCAGTGGCAGGAGATGTTACAGCTTCAAGAAACCTTTGGAAGGAATGTGAAAATAGGGAATGTTCTCTCTGTTAATTTAATTTCAGTTTAATTGGAGAAAAAAAATCCCTCTATTATTTCGTGCTGGTCCAGGAGCCCTCTGCCAAACTAGGAGGCTATGTGGGGCACCACTGAAGAAGCATTAGGGGGCCCCTCTGCCATCTGCCCCCCAGTCTGACTTCACTCCCTTCCAGTTCTGAGGGAAGACAATTTGGCCAGTGAGTGGGAGTCAGCTGTCGGCTTCCTGAAGGAAGTCCACATGGATGGGCAACTTGAATTGAGCCCTTTTTTGTGATGTTAAACCCTGGGGATCTACTTACTGGGTTTGGGCTATTACCTCATTTCACAAATACCGTAAGAGTCAGAGAATCACTAAACTTCTGACCCAAGCAGGGGAGGGATGGCCTGGATTCCCTCCTGCCTCACCCTGAGCTCTCCAGATGATCTTATTTGTGCTCTTATCCATTATGCCATGCTCTCGCGGCAGTTTGCAGACCAGGTTTTGTAGAGAGGACATGGGCATGGTGTCTTGGACAGCAGGCTGTGAATTCAGGCCGACGGTGTCCCCACCCGGCCCTCATGTCTATCCCCAGCCTAGTCAGGACCCCTAGAAGCCTCAATAACCTTTTGAGTGATAATAACCACGCAGGGTTATTTTAAATATTAAATGGAATAGTATCTGGTACATTCCAAATGCTCAGTGAATGGTAACTATAATTGGACTATGGCAAATTCCCTCTGAAACTATAGTGTGACAAGTTTAAAATGCTCACTTTCTGCTAATTATGGATGTAACAGGGTTGATTTCATAAATAAACACCAGAAAATACTGTCAGTGACACTGTAACAATAGCAGAGGAAACATGTAAAGGAGAGATTTATTCTCTAGGTGGTAGTGGGTCTCCACCCCCTTGGCCTGTGACCCGAGTGCTCAGTGACACATGACCTGAATGCTTCATCCCTGGGATGTGTGCTCCCTAGACGACCTCCCTGGGACCCTTCACTCCCAGTTAGAAACCCCTGTACTCCCATCCCCCCATCTCTGCCCACCCAGAGGCTTCATTCCATCCCTGCTTTTCTCTAAACATCCTGGGGCACGACCCCAAGTGCCTCCTTGCCACCAGATAGACCCCTGGGGCTTTTGATCCCATCCAGACCACTCTTCGTTTTGAATTTTATTGGAGTAGAATTGATTTACAATGTTGTGTTAGTTTCAGGTGTGCAGGGCAGTAATTCAGTTAGACAAATACGTATACAGTCTACTCTTTGGCCTGCATTTATGCCTCCAGAGAATGCACTACCTCTTTAGAGATAACCCTCCAAAGTAGAGCCTGGGGGAGCTGACACTGAATCCCGATTCTCATTATTCCTCTGGACCCAAGTTCTGTCCCCCTGCCTTCCACCCTTACCTTGCCCTGAGGGGCTCCCAGAGCAGCTCTAACAACTCTGGGGCTAATACCTCTGGCTGCTGTGGGGATGCCTCTTAGGGATACTTTATTACCCCTCCCAGGGAGGAGAACTGTCTTCAGCCCGTAACAACTGTTCGTGAGGTAACATGAGGTCCCAAGTGGCTCCTGCCCCTAGCTTTGTGTGAGGTTTGCTTTTGTGTCTGCATTTTCTCATGTGGCTCCAAACTCAACCCTCTGGGCTCATGCAACCTCTGCTGATGCTGCTTCCTCGCCTTTCTCCGTCTTTGACCTGAGCTGCCTCACAGTCCAGAGCACCCTGCTGTGGGGGGTGCTGGGGTGCTGGTTGCCCCATGGGTGCTAAGTATCCCTGGCAGCCATCAACACAGCCCGGGGAGCCAGGGGTGATGAGAGCCTACTTGTGTGGGTTTGATGTGTGGGACTGGTGGAGGGCTCGGGAACAAAACCCAACCCTCAGGGTCCGGGTACATCTGCCACAGGCTCCTGGCTCTGAAATCACCATGGTAACAGCTCTGGCCTCTACACTAGGATGAGTCTCACTTAATAAATCCTCTCATCTAAAGCTCTTGGGGATTCTAACCTTGGAGACAAATCCCAGGAAACTCAGGCCCAGGGTGGCAGGAGAATGGAAATGGGGGGCACCCACAGAACATGGGGGAGCTGTGGTTCTGTCTGAGGAGGGGAAAGCACAGACATTTGGGCGCACTCCCTCTAGCTGCTCCTGTGTGACTTAGGGCAAGATGCTTCACCTCTCAGAGCCTCGGTGTCCCCATCTGTACAATGGGGCTGCCTCTTGCTTTGAGTAAGAATGAAATGAGATAATGTTAGAGCCTCTAGAAGTGTGACTCCCTCTCCCCTGGAAGAAGAAAGGATGCCATATAAACCCCAGTGGCCCTGGCAAGCTAATACATGACTCTCACTGACCAGAGGAAATCTAACCGAAGAAAGAGAAGGCAAGGACAGGACATGGTGGAGGAAGAAAGGGCTCAGTGAGGACACAGTTTATAAAAGACAAAAGTTACATGCAGGGCTCCTCTACCCAATAAGAGACACCTGGGCCCCTCATCTTGGCCCTGCAGTCCTGTCCTCCCCTAGGCCCGGGCTCCTCCTCCTGCTCTTTACCTTCAGCTTCCAGCAAAGCCTGAAGGGCACAGAAGCCCCGACAAGGGACTAAGCAACCGTTGCTGGAGCCCCAGGACCACAAATTGTAAAGCAACCCTGATTTCTTCAGCAGCTGAGGCTGGGCCAGGTTCCGAGGTCACATCCTTGCCTAGCCCTGCATTTCCTGCTTCCACTTCCATCCTGATGCCCTGGTGCAGTCAGGGGGCCAAAATGCTAGTGACCAGAACCAGAGCCTCTCCATGGCCTGCATGCTGTCACCTGCTGAGGGAGAGTCTGCCTGCACTCTGGTGGGAGCTCCTCTTCCTGCTTCCTGCCCTCCGCTCTCCTCTCCTTTGTCTGCTTCACACATGTACCCCGAACCTCACTCACATCCCTGCAAGATTCCCCATATGATCTGTATTATCCCTGGGCTAGTTCTGCTTCTGGGTTTCATTAGTTCTCCATCACCTTATAAGGAAAGAGAACAATGTATTACCATTCTGGGCATTCAGCAACTGTTTTCATAAGTCAGTGAAAAAATATTTTCTCATGAGATTAAGCAAAGGATTATTTCATTCACTGTTTGTTCATGTAGCCCCCGTATCTTCTCCCTGGCTCTGTCCCCGGTCCTGGGGTAGAGACCTGCCCAGAACTCTGTAGGAAACTTGTGCTGTTGCTGCCCCGATGAAGTCTGAGAAGTTTGAGATGAGTTTTTAGCCTTGGAGACGTCACACTGGGAAGTCTGCTTTTGCTGCCCAGGCTGAAATGGCATACTTTTCAGAGATGGTCTTTCTGTGCTTCTCACAGACTCCGGGGCCCCCATCTCGGGATGCAGAAACAGGAGGCCAGTCAGGTGCACGGGATGGGACTGAGCTTCCCCGTGGTGTGTGGCTCTCCCCGTGACCACTGTCCTGGGCTGCAAGTCTGTCCCTGACTCCTCTGAATGGTTATTATTTCGGCCCCATGTCTTCCCCCGGATGGGTAAGGCCTGGCATCCCTGATGTGTATCAAGAACCAGTTGCTGCTGCTGGGGCCCCGAAGGCACTGCACAGATGAGGGCCTGTTATCTATGGTGCCGGGACCTGAGCTCTAGGGACAGAGTATTACTTGGATGTACCGTCCATGAAGGCTAGAAATATGAGGATCTCTGAACCTGACATGCAATCACTGGCACCGCCTTGCCAAACAAAGCCTGGGCCTGTAAGTCCCCCAGCTGTCCTCTCTGAATTTCCCTGATTGTGCCTACTGACAAGGGTGGCAGTGCAGACGTGTGCACGGCTTGGGAGTCACAGTCTGGGTTCAGGCCCAGATCTGCATGCTTCCAGCAAGTCATCAAGATCCAAGATCCCCATGCCATCCCTGTGATGCTTCTGCCCTGCAGGAGGCAGGGCGAGGAAGACCATCAGATGGAAGAATCTGAACCCACTTTTGAGTCTACCCATCAATTCCCAGCCAGACACCGTTTTCTCCTCACTCTGGGTAGCCATTCTCACATGGGCCAGCTTGTCCCCTCAGAATCTCATTGCCAACAAAAAACCCACTTACAGGCTCATGATCTAAGTCTAGCGTTTTATCCATTCTTTTTGAAAAGCTGTAGCTTTTCTGTGGAAAATAACACCTTTTTTCTTTTCAATCCTCTTTAAGGGAGTGATGAGAGAACCTGTTCCTTTTCCACTTAGGGTAACCTCATTGCAATGATCAAGATCCAGGCATCAGTGATCTTGGATCACTCACCTCTCCTAAGTTTCCGGTCTGCAGAGCTGTCAAGAGCCCAAAGTTCATCTGGGGAGATGAGTGAGGCAGAGAGTAAAGAAGAAATTGACCCCTCCCTTCTCCTATGGCACTTCAACACCTGCTTCCTCCTTTGTATCTGCTCTCCCCCTTGGCCTTGTCTAAACAAGCTCTCAAAAGAGAATTGGGCAAACCCAGTCCTTCTTGGTTATAATCGATAAGAATTTATGTACAACACTACAAATGTTTTTTAAAGAGGTTAAGGCCTCAGCTTAAAAGAGTAGCTCTGGTTATGGAATTTCAGGTCCAGAAACTTAATGAGAGAGAGAGAGAGTGCATGTGTGTGTGTGTTGATTGGGCAGAGTGGGGGTGGGAGATGGCGTTAAGGAGGAAGCTTTCTCCAGTTCTGGAAATCAAATTGTCTTCATTCATTAGAGTTTTATTGTACAATTATGTGCCAAGCATTGTGTAAACACTGAAAGCGAAAGTCACTCAGTTGTGTTCAGCTCTTTGCCACCCCATGGACTATACAGTCCTTGGAATTCTCCAGGTAAGAATACTGGAGTGGGTAGCCTCTCCCTTCTCCAGGAGATCGTCCCAACCCAGGGATTGAACCCAGGTCTCCCACATTGCAAGCAGATTCTTTACCAGCTGAGCCATCAGGAAAGCCCAAGAATACTGGAGTGGATAGCCAGTCCCTTTTCCAGTGGATCTATGTAAACACTGGGGATTTAGAAATAGAACCAGAATCTCTAGCCCTATTCTCCTAATTAGATCATGATAGCTCTTGGAACATTTAAGTTTTTCATTTATTTTTAATTAACTAATTTATTTTAATTGGAGAATAATTACTTTACAGTATTGTGGTGGTTTTTGCCACACATAGACATGAATCAGCCACAGGTGCACATGTGTCTCCCTGTCCTGAACCTTCCTCCCGCCTCCATCCCCACCCCATCCGTCTAGGTTGTCCCAGAGCATTGGCTTCGAGTGTCCTGCTTCATGCATTGAACTTGCACTGGTCATCTATTTCACATATGGTAATATACATGTTTCAATGCTATTCTCTCATATAACACTACCCTCACCTTCTCCCACGTAGTCCAAAAGTCTGTTCTTTACATCCGTGTCTCTTTTGCTGCCTTGCATATAGGATCATCATTACCATCTTTCTAAATTCTGTATATATGCATTAATATACTGTATTGGTGTTTGTCTTTCTGACTTACTTCATTCTGTATGATAGGCTCCAGGTTAATCCATCTAGTTAGAACTGACTCAAATGCGTTCTTTTTGATAGCTGAGTAATACTCCATTGTGCATACGTACCACAGCTTTCCTATCCATTCATCTGCCGATGGACATCTAGGTTGCTTCCATGTCCTGGCTGTTATAAACAGTGCTGCGATGAACATTAGGGTACATGTGTCTCTTTCAATTTTGGTTTCCTCGGTGTGTATGCCCAGTAATGGGATTGCTGGGTCATATGTCAGTACTATTTCCAGTTTTTTAAGGAACGTAAGCAATTTCCACACTGTTCTCTATACTGGCTGTACCAGTTTGCATGCTTTTATTTACACTACTTTGGGAGGTGGGTCATAGCGGATCTTGCTGTGATTTATGTCAGAGAGTGTTCTGCCTGTTTCCTCTAAGAGTTTTATAGTTTCTGGTCTTACGTTTAGATCTTTAATCCATTTTGAGTTTATTTTTGTGTATGGTGTTAAAGTGTTCTAGTTTCATTCTTTTACACGTGGTTGACCAGTTTTCCCAGCACCACTTGTTAAAGAGATTGTCTTTTCTCCATTGTATATTTTTGCCTCTTTTGTCAAAGATAAGGTGTCCATAGGTGCATGGATTTATCTCTGGGCTTTCTATTTTGTTTCATTGATCTATATTTCTGTCTTTGTGCCAGTACCATACCCTCTTGATGACTGTAGTTTTATAGTATAGTCTGAAGTCAAGAAGGTTGATTTCTTCAGTTCCCTTCTTCTTTCTCAAGACTGCTTTGGCTCTTCAAGTTTTGTGTTTCCATACAAACTCTGAAATTATTTGTTCTAGTTCTATGAAAAATATTGTTGGTAGCTTGATAGGGATTGCATTGAATCTATAGATTGCTATGTGGCCTTTGCACATGCCAGGCTGCTTTCACTAGAGGATACTTATTCTTGCTGTTCTCTCCATTTGTAACACTTTTCCTCAGCAACCTCATGGCTCATATCCTCACCTCATTCTTGTCTGTTCAGATTTGATTCTTCTCCCTTTTATTTTTGATAAGTCTGACTAGTGGCTTGTCTATTTTGTTTATCTTCTTAAAGAACTAGCATTTAATTTTGTTGATCTTTGCTATAGACTCCTTCATTTTCTTTTTTAAAATTTTCATGTGAATTGGTTTACTTCAGGAGTCATTACCCTGCTCTCTGAGATGAACAGACCGCATAGAAGTTCTGCTTCCTAAAGATACTTTAAAAGGTCATACCTTCAACCAACAGTCATTAGTAACATGCCAACCAAATGTCCAATGTGCACTAGACTGTCCACAGCTCACACACTAAGTGTAACGCACAGCAAATGACATACAGCTCTTCCCACCTCCAGGAAGCCAGGAGAGACACTGGTGGTCCTGAGGAAAGCCCATTGGCCAACTCTGCTCTTTTCTTCCAGTTATCAGGCAGTCCATGTTTTTTTTTCTTTCTTTTCTTTTTTCCTAATCAACTGTCAAGTCACTGTTCCCTCTACTCCTCCCCTGAGAGAGGCGAGTTCCGACCTTTAGACTGAGGACCCCTGGTTCTATATGGGTTTGCTGGTACAGTTCACTGGGAATGAACCTGGCCCAGGACCTAGTCTCAGGTCGAATGTTTGTCTCATTTCCCAAGTGCCCCCAAGTAAAAGTAAGTGACAAGCAGAACCAGTTAGAGTAGAGGGTTTTCTCCAGAAGGAAGTTCAGACACTTTCAGGGAAAAGCAGTTAACAACTGTGGCTGAGATGCAGTCACTTCTGGGTCTCTTGCATTTTCAGCTGATGACTGGGGTGGTCCCCTTCCAAATTCATCATTTTGAAAACCAAATCTCAACTCTGGAGTGTTTCCAGGTAAAGTGTCAGCCTTCATGCGCCCAGCAGGATCAGACGACTGGCAAAAGAAGAGCAGGGGTCAGGTGTCACACCAGTGACTCTGTAGCATCATATGGGACAGCTTTCCTCTCACCTGTGTTCATCCCAGCATAGGCACTAAGCCCAGCTCAGGCCACACCATGCACTGTAGGATGTGATGAAGGCTGGCCCTCACCTTTGCAAATATCCTTGCCTGCAGCTTTGGGAACTGGAAGTTGTTGGAACAGGGAAAGCTAAGAAGAATAGGCAGCCACTCTGCCTATTATTCAGTTTAACTCCTTCAGTGTTATATTAATTCATATATTAACCCCATGAGCATTTATTGGGGCAGACACTTTACAGGCAGTGAGGGAAACAAAAATGGGAAAGAGAATGTCAGCCTCCCAGTTCAGGGCTTTCAAACCTTTTTGATCATAGCTCATATCAGAATGTAAAAAATATACCTTATACTGTGACCCAGTGAGCACTTGCACACATGCACACACACAAACAAGGGAGAAACAGAAATTCACAAATGAGCTGATCTATGCTGTGTGGGACGCATCCTGGTCTGGGCTGTTCTCTTTTTAATACCAATTAGGTTTCCATTTGTCTTCCCTCCTGAATGCACAGCAGGACAGCATTTGGTGCTTGGGCTGTTTAGATGGAGGGAATGACTCTGGCAAGACCACTTACATCATATGGTGTAGTGGCATCATCACCACACTGTGGGACTTCGTGCATTGGAGCTGCAAGGGACAGGATGGCTCACCCTGCATGTCACATGACAGCGTATGTCACATGCTATATGAGGAACACATTGATACTGATTACTTTATCTGCTCAAATGCAGTAAGATGGCATAAGAATCATATAGTCTGGATTTTATTATCATAACTATTCATATTAAAGAGGATCTTCTGAAGAAATACCACCCAAGGCCATCCTGCCTGGCAAATGACCTGAATCAATCCAAGAACGGTAGATCAGGCCCGAGGGAGGTTCTGTTTCCGGTGTGCGGTACACCTGGGGTCAGGTGAGGTAAGAACCATCCTATTTTCCTTCCTGCTTTCCCAGGGAGGGAGGGCTTTGCTTGCTCCATGGAGGGAGGGAGAAGCAGGCAGGGCAGCCTAGCTCAATCAGGGGCCAGAAACTTATCTTTGGGGCTGGAGCAAACTCTCTCCTTCTCTGGGATCCACAGGGATGAGTCAGAGTGTAGGGGGCATGGTGAGCAGCACAGGCGTGGCGACACGACCCGCACTCAGGCATGTCGATGCCTGGCCTGCTCTCCTCCCTGGGTTTGTATCTTGTGATGGATGGTCCCCCTTCCACTGCACCCCTGGCCATATCTCCCTGCCCTGTGGTCCGGGGCACTCAATGCCTTCATGCCAGCCTTCTCCCATCGCTAATACTGTATATTCTTAAATTAAAAAAAATATGTATTGGACTCATGTTATCACCTGGATTATGAGCTACTTTAAGACAAGGCAGTGATGCTGACATCTTTATTTAGACATACGCCCCAGTGGATGACGTTTCTGCCTGGGCTTCTCTCTTGATTAATATGTAGTTAATAGCTGTGCACAAAGTCCGGGGATGTTTGGTGGCAATGGATACAAGGCCAAACAGTAACAATAGCAACAACAAAAACACATTTTATTCCAGAACAGAATCCAGTAAAAGTGCTGAGTGATGACACAACAGGGAAGCTGGGTAAGTGAAACCACCCGGAGACACAGCCATCAGGCAGGTGTTCGCTCCCCTCATGGCAGCTGGAAATCCAAGCAATGTTTCCTTTCTCATTTCCTTCATGTGTGTGTGCATGTGCATGTGTGATGCTGCACTTACTTTTTTTTTAATTGGGTTATAGTTGCTTTACAACATTGTGTTAGTTTATGCTGTACAATGAAGTGAATCAACTACATGCATGCATACGTCCCTCCCTCTTGGACCCCCCACCCCACCCATCTAGGTCATCACAGAACACCAAGCTGAGCTCCTGGTGCTATATAGCAGGTTACCTAAAACCATTTTTGCTGTATCTCCAAGATTGACATCACTTTTCCCCCATTCTCACTTAGTTCATTTTTTAAAAAAACCAATGACCCATTCTGTTATAGAATTCATAAAGAATTTGGTGTTGACTCAGTCTTTTAAAACTAAGTTGGGGGGAAATAGTCCTACTATTAATAGCAACAATCAGCAGCGAGAACAGCAGCTTGAGTAGCTTTCACAACATGTCCTCAGAAGAGCCTCTCTGTGGCATCATCATCCCTGTGTGATGAGTGAGGAAGCGACAGCTCAGGGAAGCCACTAGATGCCCATGCAGAGATCAAGGGTGAGTCACATCTCCTGTGCCTGCAGCCCACAGTAGTTTTTGCTGCTGTACATTCTAGAGATGTAATTCATTTTAAGGTTAGCATATATAAAAAAATTACCAAAACAGGAAAATGCTGCAGGGGCTGCAAAAATAATCCATCTAAGGTAATACACTCTCCAAGTCAAAACTACTGTTCTCCCCACCCCCATCTGTTTTAAATTATGTTGTAGGAACTTCCCTGGCAGTCCAGTGGTTAAGACTCCATGCTTCCAATGCAGGGAATGCAGATTTAATCCCTGGTCAGGGAACTAAGATCCCAAGTACCTTGCAATCAAAAATAAAACAAATTTAATAAATAAATATATAACATTGTAGCCAGTATATTATATTGTAGCATGGAGGATATTCCCCATGTATGCAGCAGGGATGGGGCTGCAGCAGACACTGAGCTGAATGATGGAGGAGGCAACAGGTGAGGGCAGGGGAGCTGTCCCCTCTGTGGTGCCTTGTAGGGTCTGGAGCACCAAGGGCCTGAGTCTAGAGGCTGTGCAGCCACCAGATCCAGGGAGACTCAGGAGCTGAGTGACCTTAGAGAGGAGGAGCGTGGCCACTGGATGCTGCCAGGATAGAAGAGGCTTCCATGCATGAGCCTGGGGGAGAATTGTGGGGCTTAGTCTCCATCACATCCTTTTCTGGGGACACAGCACCAATGTTTACCTGGCATCAACCAGGGCCAAGGAGCCCTCTTGGAGCTTGGTATTGAAGCTAAACCTGGCCTCTGTACCATGACATCAAATGAAATCTCAAGAGACAGGTTTTGGTGAAATAGAATAGAATAGCTTTATTGATTTGCCAGGTAAAGGAGGCCACAGTGGCCTAATTCTCTCAAAATTGTGTTTCCCAGCCCAGGTGAGCCTCTGAGGAATGTCACAGTCCAGGGGCAAAACTGCTGGTGAGAATCGGGGTGAAGATGCGGGGCCTGCGTTCCTCCAATCATCTGTCATCAGGTGATGATGGGCAAATGGTGACCTTCTCTGAAATGAAGAATGCTTCATCAAGTAGTTAACACCTTCCATTTGGTGAGGGTTTCAGTTCTGCAGAAGCGCTCAAAGATCCTGTCATGTGTGTCCCTTGAGGGGGAACCAGGACCCTACGCCAAGGCTGCACTGTGGTTTCGTGGCTGCTCCTCTCTTGTCCCTCCTTTCCCTGATTAGCAACTGTTTGAACTAGCCCTTTGGCACTCAGAGAAGAGACACAGCAAGACTTTTGTGTCCAGGAGCCCCATCTGGTCCTTCTCAGTTCCAGATGGGCATCAGCAAAGACAGTACCATCACAAGGGCTTGAGTGTTTGAAGGCATCCTCAGTCCTGGCAGAATCCAGAAGGGGACACATCGAGGGAGTGGTCCTGAATGCCTAAGGACTGGCAGAGGCCAGCCCAGCCAAGACAGTGCGAGGAGACCAGGCATCGGGGGACGTAAGCAGAGCACCAGCAGCACACGAGGGTGTCTGTGTCAGCTCAGGGACCCGCAGCAACCCTCCGATGGGGTGGCCCGACCAGCTGACACTGACGTCCTCACAGCTCTGCAGGCTGGAAGTCCAAGACCAGGGTGGGCAGGGTCACTCCCTCCGAGGCCTCACTCCTTGGTGTGCAGACGGCTGTCACCTCCCTGTGTCCTCACACGGTCCTTCCTCTGTGTGTGTCTGTGTCCTAATCTCCTCTTCATCAGGACACCACTCAGATTGGATTAGGGCTCATCTTAATGGCCTTGTTTAGCTTAATTACTTTTTTAAAGATCTTGTCCCCAGATACAGTCCACTCTGCATTTGAGGGACTTCCATAATTCCTCCACAACCCTGGGGAAATACAGACAGCATCCAGGTCAGGGTTCTGGAGAAAATGCCAGATGCAGCCTGCTCACGGTAGGGACAGAGAAGCTTGCAGCTCCTTCTAGGGGTTTAATGAGCACAGTCATTAAAGCCATTAGTCAGGGTCCCCTCAGCCCCCAGCTGACCTGGTTGCCTGTGGTTCTCTAATTAAGCTCCAGCACTGAGATCCCCTGGTGTCTCCACAGAGTAGCCACCAGATGAGCTAATTTGCCTCGAGTCACTGCTCTGGAAGGACTATCAGTTCTCTGAAAAATACTCTAAAGATAATCTACAGCCTTGGCTGAGCTAAGGAAGGCTTGTCTATTTTGTTCTCAACTCCTCCCCATTCTGAGCACAGAGGCCTTATGTTTAACAGGTGTTTCTGGCACAGAGAGCGGGGAATGCAGTGAAGGAGCCTCCTCACCCCCAGTGCTCTTCCTCTTCACAGAGATCACCCTTCCACACACAGGTATGCGGGCTCCCACACACTCACACACACGCACACTCAGCTTCTGCAGGCCCACTTAGCAGATGCAGACACCACCTTCACGTGGCACATGAATTATTGCGCTGCTGATACAGTCAGGTTCCTCTTTGGGAGTCACTTGGTCTGGCTAAGAGCTCTGCTCAGCTGCTGTTTGCCTTTGTGTCACTTATGAGGAGAGTGTTAAAAAGCTAATTCATAGTGGACACAAGATTGGGGCAGACTAAATTTCCTTGGCCCAGGCTGTGCCAATGGTGTTTGCTGTAAATTACAAGTCAATTGACACTTCATTACATGCTCCACGTGGTGCTGGCTTAGAAATGCCTCATAAACCTGAGTTCAGCTGCCTTCACATGCATGGAACACAATGACATTTCTTAAGAAAAGAATCTGCATGGCAGACTTGCTTAATTCAGGCCATCACCCCATCCCACTCATCCTGCCTAGGGGGAGTTCACTACCCCCTTCCTGGTGGCAGCCCTGGCTTTGCAGAGGCCTCCCTGTGGTGTCCTTGAGTAGGTGCTGGGGTCAGTGGCCTAGAGCTGACCTGCTGGGCTGAGAGCTTCCAGAGACAGGAGCCCCTGTTGCCCTGCTAAGGAGGAGGTGGCTCTGGCTCCCAGTGGGGACTCAGCTCAGTGTACACCCACCTTTTCAGCTACACATGACTTGGGATAACAGCTGAGACTTCCTCACTTAAGCAGGACTGAAATAATGATATATTATTAATAATAATATGGGCTAACTAAAAGGCCAAAACATGCCAGGCCCTCTATAACATAGAGATGAATGCAGACTGTGACCAGTAGCAGAGAGACAGATGACTCACCAAATGGGGGCAACGGTCTCAGAAGTAGCGCAGGTGATGGCCCTATATCATCCAGGGGCCTCCAGGAAGTGCAGGGAGCAGGGAACTTTCTAGGACAGGAGGTGGCAAACCTCCTGCAAAGGGCTAGACAGTACATGTTGTAGGCTGTGTGAGGTACACCGCCTTTGTCCAACCGTGAAGTAGCAGAGACATCTCTGGATGAGCGGCCAGTGTAACTCGATTCGCTGAACAGTTGGTGGTGGGCAGCCTGCCAGTTCTGAGCTGGGATTGGGGGAAGGAGTGGATCACTTATTTGCAGGGGACTGCATCTACTTCCAGGACAGTTTAAAGGTAAACTGTCATTACGACCCTTTTCTCTCTCCTTTTCTGATGGTATTAATCTACTGAAGTGGTATTTTAAAATAATGATTACGTTTCCCTTTCTTAAAAATTGTGAAGGAAATATGTAGTCATTATAAAATTATTAGAGAATAGAGGAAGCCAAAAGGAAGAAAATCAAATTACTGGGCTACCCTTCAACTTGTTTCTTCTTTTGCTTTGCTCACAGACACTCACAAGGAGGGGTTGGGGAGTGGCGGGGAAAGGGAGGTAGCACAGAGCAGGCTGGGGGCTCGCAGCCGCTCATCACCTCCTGGTCCCTGCAGATCGAGCCTCCCCAGTGGGTGGGTGTGTGTCTCCTTGTGGGAAAGCTACTGGGGGTCTCTGCTGAAGGCTTGCCCCCAGAAGGAGCAGTCTTCTAGCCTTTGACTGCAGTGATGGCTGCAGGCCTGTCTCTAATGGCAAGAATTCCTGCTAGGTGAGGGGCTGGCAGTGGAGCTGGTCCCACTCACCCTCTCCATTCCCTCAGTAAACATCTGTTGGGCATCTCCTCTGTGTCCAGCAACCTTCTTGGCCCTGAGCCAACAAGACAGAACTGGGAGCTTTCATTCTCACAGGAACCTGAATTAAAGCAAACAAATATTGTGAAAATGATCACTTAAATTTTGTGGGGTGATGCCTGTAAATAATACACTGGGAAGTAGGGTGGTCAGTTTAGGGGTGGCAAGGAACCAACCCTGGGGGGAGATAAGGACATGGGGGTTGAGTGGTCCAGACAAAGAGCAAGTTCAAACATCCTGGGAGGGCCCAGAGTTGTGACCAGAAGGGCCCTGTGGGTAGAAAGAAGGATTCAGATGAAGAGCAGAGTGGGAACGGTTGGGGTAGGGAGAGGACTGGGGTTGGCAGGGCTTTTTGCTATGGAGAGACTTTGATTTTATGAGTGCAATAGGAAGTCCATGGAGGATTTCAGGCAGGAGAGCTGTGTAACCTGACTTAACACTATCCAAACCTGGCTTCTGCTGTTTGAGGGGAACAAGCTGGGCAGGAAGAGGGGCAGCAGGAGGGGCTGCAGGGCAGGCGCTGGTGGCAAGGATGCACTGGTCCTGCACCTCTGCAGTGGGGAGCTGGCAGGACCCCTGATAGCTGGGAGCAGAGAGAGGACAACCTGAGAAACTCCTGCTCTGAGGTAGGAATATGGGCTCCTGGATGGGTGAGCTGGGGGCCCTTCAGCATCTGGGTGCTGAGTAAGAGACTCAGGTGGGTCAGGAGCTCTTCTAAAAGGACTTTCTGACCAGTCCTGACCAGTTAGCCTCCTCGCCTGCACTGATGGTCTGTAATAGCCTCTGCCTTCCCAGCCTCCCGCCTCGACCCCAGGCCTCCCACTGACCTGAGAACCTCAGACCAGAAGGGCCACCCAGGTTGTCGCCATGTACTCCAGCTCAGCCTGTCAGAGCAGGCAGCCTCAGGTATCCACAGAGAAGCCGGGGGGTGTGTGGGGGGAGATCCAGGGGCCCCCATCACCCTGGGGAGAGCGGTCTCTGCACAGCCCCCATGGGCCCAGCTGTCCCTTTGGAAAGAGGCACTGGACACTCTTGTGATCAGCAGCCACACCGCGGTCTTACTCCACTACATCTGCAAAATAAGCAAAGCTTTCAGCGCTTTCTGTTTTCTCTGCATGAGTATGTATGTTTTTAATCAACTCATGGCCGTTGTAAAGGTATCTAATGAGAGTTGTAAACGGTGGATGCCTCTGCATGAACAGCTCTCTGCTCTGACCTAGGGCTGCCCACGGGACATCCTCAGGAGGCCGCACGGGGCCCACCACTTTGATGTACGTTCTGGGCTGGGGGCAGGGCAGGGCTCTGGGAAGGGACTGGCTGATATCCTGTGTACATTACAATCCCTGAGGGCCCAGGCTTCCCATAAAAATGGAAGCAGAGGTGACTGTAATGTAGGGGGCCTGGTTGATCAGGGAGCTGCACACTGGTAGGGGAGGTGGGCCAGGGGCTTCCTGTACTTCGTCCCCTCTTGTAGCTGAGAAAGAAGTGGGACTTGGCAGGCCTGTCTGTCAACTCCCTCCCTGCCTTGTCTCCGCATTTGGCGCAGGCACTGAGTTTATGGGCCACATGGCAGGAAGTCCACAACAGTTATGCTGACAGAAACCAGGAGAGAGGCCATTTTCCAGAGACCCAGCCCAGACAGTCCTGCCAAGAGGTAGGGGAGGAGGCCCTCCACGGGACTACGGCCATGCACAGCACTGGGACTCCCTGTTCCATAAAGACATTGTCTATCATAAATTCAGAGAACTCCAGAGCTGAAAATGTTTGTACAAATCATTTTGTTCATTATCTGTTTTACTGTGAAGAAGACCCAGGGAAGGGAGGCAGCTTTCCTAGAAATATTGGCAAAAGCAGGACTGGTGCCAATTTCCTGATTCTTCATTCCCAGGAAGAGAACATAGAGCGCTTTACCCTCTCCAGCGAAGAAGCCCAAGCCTCCTGGGCAGGACTTGCCAGACCTATCTAGGGCTACGGCACTCACAAAAAAGAATAGGTTTGCATGACCTCCTGTGATAAAGGGATGAGGCTTCTTTGGGAACAGACAAACTATGGAGGGGAAGACCTGCCACCCCACACCCACCAGGCTTCAGCACAGCTGCCAGAGAGTTCCATGCATGCATGTGCATATATGTGTGTGTGAGTGCATATCCAAGTATGTCTCTGTGTGTTTTCAGCTTCATAGAACAGATTTTGCACTTCCCTGCCTGTCTTTGAGTGATTCCTTAGAACCCATTATAGATTACAAAGTCCAAAGAGAATGAAACCTATTTGTTCCTCCACAGATCTCTTTACACTTTCTTATTAAAAGAGACTAGTTCACATGCCTTTTCTCAGGTGGAAGAAAAGAAAGCCACAAATAGATCAAATAATTTTCTTACATCATTCAGAATATTTATGATTAATCGAAACGTGATGAGTATTTATAATGAACTGAACCCACATCCCCAGACCCAGAAACAGATAGAAATCAGACAAAGTATTAAAAAGCAGAAATTAAGGCCCAAAATGCCCCTGTTGTATTTTGTGAGTACTTGGCCACTCTCATCAGACACCCAACTGCATTAGTTCCAAAAAATAGTGCCAGAAACTAAGTTTGGAATTGATATTTAAGATTGGTTCAGTCATGACCGAAGTGACTTAGCACACACATACTCATACACATGCATGCTGTATTCTGAGGAGCACTAAGAAGTGCTGAACAAAAAACAAAGGGGTTATTCAGGGACATGTGTTTAGAAAACCCTTTGTAAACAAAATTAAGCAGGTTTATTAGAGTAGTGCTTCTCAGGACTTTAAAAATGCTGGCATGCATTGGGGCTCTCCAAGAATGAGAGCAAAAGACGGTTTTGAATTTATTTGACTATAGAATATTTTTTTCTGAAGACCTCACCAGGAGTTGGTAATGAACAGGGAAGCATGGTATGCTGCAGTCCATGGGGTTACAAAGAGTCAGACATGACTGAGCAACTGAACTGAACTAAACTGAAAGACCTAATTGGTCAGCTATTTTTCCAAAATACCTTTTAGGGGAGAAACATGTCTAAATAGGGCTTTCTAGTACAGTCGAATACAGCGGCTCCTGTCTAATGATAGAAGAGGGGCAGGATTTACAGACAGCATAGTAAGGACCTCCACAAAAACAATGGGAAAATCAACTTTCAGATTCTATAAATTAGCGAAAGGCTTGCAACAATTCAAGGAGAATTTATCCAAGATACACTGCTGAAGGTAAAAGCAACAGGCTTGTGGCATTTGAACTCCCCTCCCACCCTGTCCAGTTCCACATCAGCCTTGATAACTAGAGCCTGACAATCCCAGTGGTTGCGAAACCCACCAACCTTGTAGCCACCAGAGGAACCAGACTGGGTGTGAGGTTCCTCAAAATGTCTCATCTCCAGAGCATTGCCATTATCTAATTGTCTTGAAGATTTCTGGAGAAGTCCCCTATATGTGGGCTTGCATACTTCCTCAGTCATGTCTGACTCTTTGTGATCCCACAGACTGTAGCCTGCCAGGCTCCTCTGTCCTTGGGATTTCCCAGGCAAGAATACTGGAGTGGATTACCATTTCCTCCTCCAGAGCATCTTGAACCAGAGTCTCCTGTGTCTCCTGCATTGAAGGCAGAGTCTTTACCCTTGAGCTACCAGAGAAGCCCCATTGTTGATATTTGGCCTGACTCAGAACTCACTCTGCAAGAAAATCTCTATCCCTGAGAATTTGACAAGAACTATCAGCTGCAATACCAGTTGAGAGAATCAAGAGTCTGGGCAAAAATGTAAAAGGAATATCTGGGTACTAAGATACCCCCACAGGGGCTCCAAAAAGCTCTGAATTGTTCCTGGGGATCAGGAAGCCTGTGCACATGTACAGGGCTGTGCACATGCTAAGGGAAGACCTGAGAAAGTCCTAATCACTCAAGTCAGGTTGACCCTGAGGTTCAGCACAAGCAGGAAGTAAACACTAAAGCAGAGCTGTAAACTGCACACAGAGAGCCCCCTGAAAAGGGGAGAAGACTTATTAGTTCAAGGCATTTAAAGAAAACTCTGGGCAATCACTAGGTGACTACTAAGCTAACTGAGCAGAAACTTCAGTGATGGCACAATAGGGAAAACATACTTTACAGAATTAGTCCAGGAAAGTCATTAAACAAACTAATCAACCATCAAATGAACAAATCCAAACAACAAACCAACAACAACAAACCCTGGGGGCCAGGCAGGAGTCGTGGTATGTGTGTCTCATTTTGAAAGTCGCATGTTATATTATAAAAAATATTCCGTTTTCAACAAAGACTATGTGATACAGGAAAGAAAGAGAAATTTCTGGCCCATACACTGGAAAATAAGCCTTGAGGAGGCCCAGATATGGGACTTACTAGGCAAACACTTTAATTTATCTACTATAAATATGTTCAAAGAACTCAAGGAATTTATGAAAATGATGTCTCAACAAATAGAGAATATCAATAAAAATATACAAACTACTAAAAAGAAGCAAATAAAATACTGGAGTTTGAAAGTATAATAAGTAAAAGGAAAACTTTATTAAAATTGGAAATTTGAGCTATTAGAAGAAAGAATCAGTGAATTGAAGATAAATCAATTGAGATAACCCAGTTTAAGGAACAGAAAGAGAAAAGGAAGCATAAAAAGAAACAGAACCTCAGACCTGTGAAACATTATCAATCATGCTGATATACACCTAGATGGAGTCACCAAAGAAGAAGAGAAAAAGAATATCTGAAGAAATAAAAAGTGAAAGTGAAAGTCACTGAGTCATGTCTGACTCTTTAGTCCAAGGAATTCTTCAGGCCAGAATACTGGAGTGGGTACCTTTCCCTTCTCCAGGGGATCTTCTTGACCCAGGGATCAAACCCAGGTTTCCTGCATTGCAGGCAGATTCTTTACCAGATAAGCCACAAGGGAAACCCGCGAAGACTGGAGTGGGTAGCCTATCCCTTCTTCAACAAATCTTCCTGACCCAGAAATCAATCTTCCTGACCCAGGAATTGATCTTCCCCACCCAGGAATCAAACCAGGGTCTCCTGCATTGCAGGCAGATTCTTTACCAATTGAGCTATCAAGGAAGCCCAATAATCCCTTAAAATGACCCCAATTTTATGGCAAACATTAATATACATATTCAAGAAACTCAGAAAACAAAGTGGGATAAACTCAAGGAGATTCATACCTAGATACATCATAGTCAAACTGTAGAATGCCAACCACAAAGAGCATCTTGAGGGCAGCAAGTAAAAAACATGTCATCACATTAAAAAAAGGTCACCTCAGTGAAATCAACAGCAGATTCCTCACTGAAAATCACTCCAGAAAACAGTGAGGCAACATATTGAAAATGTTGAAAGAAAAATATAGTCAAACAAGAACTCTATCTTTCAAAACCTTATATTTCAAAAATAAAGAAAAAATGAAAATATTCCCCAATAACCAAAACTAAGAACACTCTTCACTCACAGAATGGCCTTATGAGAAGTACTAAAAGAAGTCCTTCAGGCTAAAATGAAAAGACCCTATGCTTGAATCCATATGGAGAAATAATTGCACTGGTAAAGGTAACTAAATATTTACAAAAGACAGAATAAATGCACTTTTAAACTGCTTTTTTTCTCTTGCCTGGTTTTTAAAACAGTTTCTAAATCAATAGTTATAAAACTATATTGATGGATTGATAATATATAAAGGTATAATTCCTATGACTGTAATAAGCAATAAAGGAGAGAGAAGGGCTGGAGCCATATTGGAGCAAAGTCTACTAATGCAAGCAAGCTAGTGTCAATCTAAACTGACTTGTAATTGTAGTCCCAAAGACAACCACTGAGAAGTAACTAAGGAATGTACAACAGAATTAAAATGATATCCAGAAAATAGCATAAAGGAAGTTAGTGATGGAATAGAGAATCAAAAGCAGAAGACAAATGGCAAAATGGCAGATGCAAAACCTGACATTAGCAGTGACGATAATAGAAGTGGAGTGAAAATTTAAGTCAAATGCTGAAATTAACAGAATGGAATAAAAATTATTAGACTCTGCGCTCTCTATAAGAGGCATCTTTATATTTAAACAGAGAGATAGCTTAAGAGTAAAATGGTGGAAAAGTATATACCATGCAAACAGTAATTAAAAGAGAACTGAAGTGGTTATACTAGTACCAGGTAAAATAGACTTTAAATTAGAAATTATTACTAGTGACAAGGGAGGATATCTTATAATGATAAAAGTGTCCACTTGTCATAAAGATATATGATTATATACATAAATGTACCTAGTAACAAAATCCCCCCAAATACATGAAGCAAAAGCTGAAAATAAAAGGGAGGCATAGCTACCTAGTTAATAACACAGAGGTTTTGTGTGTGTGTGTGTGTGTGTGTGTGTGTGTGTGTGTGCGTGTGTGTGCTCATTCCCTCAGTCATGTCTGAGGGACATGGATCCTCTGTCTAAGGGATTTTTCTGGCAAGAATATTGGAGTGGGTTGCCATTTCCTCCTCAAGGGGATCTTCCTAACCCAGGGACTGAACCCACATCTCCAGTGTCTCTTGCATTGGCAGGAAGATTCTTTACCACTGAGCCACCTAGGGAGCCCAAAAGAGAGACCTAAACAGTTAAAAAATAATAACTGGAGGCTTCAATACTCCACTTCCAATGTGAATAGAATAACTAAGCAGAGGTCCACAAGAAAAGATTTGAACAACAGTATAAACTAACTAGACCTACCAGACATCTATTGTACACTCCATATAACAGCAGGATGCAAATTATTCTCAATTACATGTGGAAGATTCTCCAGAATAGACCATATGCTAGGCCATAAAACAAGCCTAAATAAATTTAAACGGATTGAAGTTTTACAAAGTATTCTCCCCAACCACATAGAACTAAAGTAGTTCCTCAGTAGGGCTTCCCAGGTGGTGCTAGTGGTAAAGAACACGTCTGCAAATGCAGGAGATGTAAGAAATGTGGGTTCAGTCCCTGGGTTGGGAAGATCCCCGGAGGAGGGCATGGCAACCCTCTCTGGTATTCTTGCCTGGAGAACCCCATGGACTGAGCAGCCTGCTAGGCTACAGTCCACGGGGCCTCAGAGAGTTGGACATGACTGAGGCAGCTTAGTGCCATGCATGCAGTTCTTCAATAACAGAAGAACATTTGAGAAATTCACAAACATGTGCAATAATCAACACATCCTTAAATAACCAATGGATCAAAGTAGAATACATGAGATCAATTAAAACTATTTTGAGATTACTGAAAATAAAACCACAATACACCAACACTAATGAGATATAGATAAAGCAGTTTTTAGAATGAAGTTTATAGCTTTAAACATCTATAGTGAAAAAGGATTTCAAATAACTAACTTAACCTTATAACTTAAGAAACTAGTAAATGAAAAGCAAACTCAATCAGCAAGAGAAGGAAGTAAATAGAAAAGGTTAGAGTGGAAATAAATGAAATAGACAATAGAAAACCAAAATAATACCAATATTTTAATCTGATATCAAAATTTTTCAAACCAAAAATTTGAAGAGAAGAACAAAATTAACAAAACTTATTTAAACTAACCAAAAAAAGTAGCAAAAAGTAGCAAAATATTAAAATCAAGAATGAATGATGGGATATTACTTCTGACTTTATAGAAGTAAAAGTAAGTACAAAAAATACAATGCACAAAGAAAAAAAAGTGAAGTTGCTCAGTCGTGTCCAACTCTTTGCAACCCTATGGACTGTAGCCTACCAGGTTCCTCTGTGCATGGAATTTTCCAGGCAAGAGTACTGGAGTGGGTTGCCATTTCCTTCTCCAACAATATACAACTATATGCTAATATATTTAATAAGAGATAAGATAAACAAATTGACAATAAATATACTGACTCAAAAAGAAATGGTAAATATGACTAGACTTAAAAAACAAGAAGACAAACTGAATTAATAATTTTTAAACTTTCCACAGAGAAAAGTCCATGGCCAGATAGCTTCAACTGGTGAATTCTATCAAATATTTATAGAAGAATTAATATCAATTCTTCATAAACTTCCCCCCAAAATAAGAGGAGAGAATACATTCCAACTTGTTCTATAAAACCAGCATTACCTTAATGCCAGAGCCACACAGATACATTACAAGAAAACAAAACAATTACATTCTTCATGAATATAGGCATGAAAATCCTTAACAAAACACTAGCAAACTGGATCCAGCATATATATAGGATTATGCATCAGGAACAAGTGGGATTTGTTCTAGAAATGCAAATTTGATGTAATATCTAAAGACCAATAAATATAATGCACTTTATTAATAAAATAAATGACAAAACTTTGACCTATGATTACCTCAATAGATGTAAAAAATACTTGACACAGTCCAACATCTTTTCATGATAATGACACTCCACATACTAAGAAAAGAAGGGAACTTCTTTAACATATGAAAGAACAGCTCTGAAAATTCCACAGCTAATATCATATTTTGGAGAAGGAAATGGCAACCCACTCCAATATTCTTGTCTGGAGAACCACACGGACAGTATGAAAAGATAAAAAGATGTGATGCTGGAAGCTGAGCCTCCCAGGTCTGGATGTGTCCAATTGCTACTGGGAAAGAGCAGAGGGTATTACTAATACCTCCGATAATAATGAAGTGGCTGGGCTAAAACAGAAACAACACTCAGCTGTGGGTGTGTCTGGTGGTGAAAGCAAAGTCCATTGCTGTAAAGAAGTATATTGCAGAGGAACCTGGAATGTTAGTTCCATCAGTTCAGTTTAGTCACTCAGTCATGTGACTGCAGCATGCCAGGCCTCCCTGTCTATCACTAACTCCTGGAGCTTGCTCAAACTCATGACCATAGAGTCAGTGATACTATCCAACCATCTCATCCTCTGTCATCCCCTTCTCTTCCTGCCTTCAATCTTTCCCAGCATCAGGGTTTTGTTTTTTTTTTTTTCCCAATGAGTCAGTTCTTTGCATCAGGTAGCCAAAGTATTGGGGCTAGTTAGTTCCATGAATCAAGGTAAATTGAACATAGTCAAGCAGGAGATGGAAAGATTGAACATCAACATATTAGGAATCAGTGAACTAAAATAGATGGCGATGGGAGAATTTAATTCTACTACTATTAATATCTACTACTGTGGGCAGAAATCCCTTAGAAGAAATGGAGTAGCCCTCATAGTCAACAAAAGAATCCAAAATGTAGTACTTGCATGCAACCTCAAAAATGACAGAAAGATCTCGGTTAGTTTCCAGAGAAAACCATTCAACATCACAGCAATGCAAGTCTATGCTCCAACCACTGATGCCAAAGAAGCTGAAGCTGACCAGTTCTACAACACCTTCTACGACTAACACCAAAAAAGATATTCTTTTCATCATAGGGAATTGGAATGCAAAAGTAGAAAGTCAAGAGACAACCTGGAGTAACAGAAAAGTTTGACCTTGGAGTACAGAATGAAGCAAAGCAAATGCCAGCAGAGTTTTGCCAAGAGAATGCACTGATCATAGCAAGCATAGTTTTCCAACAACCTAAGAGAAAACTCCACACATGGACATCACCAGACGGTCAATACTGAAATTAGATTGATCATGTTCTTTGCAGCTAAAGTTGGAAAAGCTCTATACAGTCAGCAAAAACAAGACCTGGGGCTGACTGTGGTTCAGATCATCAGCTCCTTATTACAAAATTCAGGCTTAAATTGAAGAAAGTAGGGAAAACCACTAGGCCATCCAGCTATTACCTAAATAAAATTTCTTACAATTATAAAGTAGAGGTGATGAATAGATCCAAGGGATTAGATCTGGTAGATAAAGTACCTCAAAGACTATGGATGGAAGTATGTGACATTGTACAGGAGGCGATGACCAAAGCCATCCAAAAGAAATGCAAGAAGGCAAAGTGGGTGTCTGAGGAAGTTTTACAAATAGCTGGGGAAAGAAGAGACGCAAAAGACAAGGGAGAAAGGGAAAGATATATCCAACTGAATGTAGAGTTTCAAAGAGTAAGGAGAGATAAGAAGGCTCTCTTATCAGGATACAAGATGCTTGGGGCTGGTGCACTGGGATGACCCAGAGAGATGGTATGGGGGGGGAGGTGGGAGAGGAGTTCAGGATTGGAAACACATGTACAGCCGTGGCAGATTCATGTTGATGTATGGCAAAACCAATAAAGTACTGTAAAGTAAAATAAAGTAAAATTACAAAAATAAATAATTTTTTTTAAAAAGAAGGCCTTCTTAAATGAACAATGCAAAGAAATAGAGGAAAACAATGGAATGCAAAAGACTGGAGATCTCATCAAGAAAACTGGATTTATCAAGGGAATATTTCTTGCAAGGATAGGTATGATGAAGATCAGAAATGGTAAAGATCCTAATAGAAGCAGAAGAGATTAAGAAGAGGTGACAAGAACAGAACTAAACAAAAAAAGGTCTTAATGACCCAGATAACCACAATGGTGTTATCACTCACCTAGAAAGCGACATCCTGATGTGTGATGTCAAGTGGGCCTTAAGAAGCATTACTATGAACAAAGCTAGTGGGGATGACAAAATTCCAGTTGAGCTATTTAAAATTCCAAAAGATTATGCTGTTGAAGTGCTTGCGCTCAATATGTCAGAAAATTTGGAAAATTCAGCAGTGGCCACAAGACTGAAAAAGGTCAGTTTTCATTCCAATCCCAAAGAAGGGCAATGCCAAAGAATGTTCAAACTACTGTACACTTGTGCTCATTTCACATGCTAGCAAGGTAATGCTCAAAGTCCTTCAAGCCAGGCTTCAGCAGTAAATGAATTGAAAACTTCCAAATGTACAAGCTGAGTTTAGAAAAGGCAGAAGGACCAAAGATCAAATTGCCAAATTCGTTGGATCGTGGAAAAAGCAAGGGATTTCTAGAAACACATCTACTTCTGCTTCATTGATTATTCTAAAGCCTTTGACTGTGTGGATCACAAGAAACAGTGGAAAATTCTTAAAGAGATGGGAGTACCAGACCACCGTATCTGTCTTAAGAGAAATCTGTATATGAGTCAAGAAGAAACAGTTAGAACTGGACATAGAACAACAGACTAGTTCAAAATCAGGAAAGGAGTACGTCAAGGCTGTATATTGTAACCTTGTTTGTTTAACTTATTTGCAGAGTACATCATGTGAAATGCCAGGCTAGATGAGTCACAAGCTGGAATCAAGATTTCTGGGAGAAATATCAACAACCTCAGCTATGCAGATGATACCACTCTAATGAAGAAAATGAAGAGGAACAAAAGACCCTCTTGATGAGACTGAAAGAAGAGAGTGAAAAAGCTGGCTTGAAATTCACATTCAAAAGCAAAGATCATGGCATCCAGTCCCATCACTTCATGGAAAATGGAAGGGAAAAAAGTGGAAATGGTGACAGATTTTATTTTCTTGGGCTCCAAAATTACTGTGGATGTTGACTACAGTCATGAAATTAAAAGATGCTTGCTCCTTGGAAGAAAAGCTATGACAAACCTAGACAGCATATTAAAAATCAGAGACATCATTTCACCAACAAAAGTCCATATAGTCAAGGCTATAGTTTTTCCAGTAGTCATGTATGGATGTGAGAGGTGGACCATAAAGAAGGCTGACTACTGAGAAATGATGCTTTTGAACGGTGGTGTTAGAGAAAACTCTCGAGAGTCCCTTGGACTTCAAGATCAAACCAGTCAATCCTAAAGGAGATCAACCCTGAATATTCATTGGAAGGACTGATGCCGAAACTGCAATACTTGGGACACCCTGATGTGAAGAGGGGACTGACTGGAAAAGAACCTGATGCTGGGAAAGACTGAAGGCAAAAGGAGGGTGGCATAGAATGAGAAGGTTAGATAGCATAATTGAGTCAATTGACATGAATTTGATCAAGCTCTGGGAGATACTGGGAGACAGAGGAAACTGGTGTGCTATAGCTCATGGGGTTGCAAACAGTCAGACTCAATGTAGCGACTGAACAACATCAGTATTATGTTTAAAGACTGAATGCTTTCCCCCTAGCATTAGGAACAAACTAGGGTGTTCACTCTTGCACATCTATTCAACACTGGACAGGAGGTTTCAACCAAAACAGGAAGGCAAGAAAAATAAATGAAGCACATCCAGATCAAATACAAAGTAAAACTGTGTATATTTGCAGATGACATCACCTCTTATGTAGAAGGTCTTAGGGAATCCACAAGAAAACTATCAGAGTGAATAAATGAGTAAAGCTATATCTCTGCAACATTTCAGGATAGAAAAATAAATATCAATTATATTTCTATACACTTGCAATGAATAATCTAAAAATAAAACTTAGAAAATAATTTCATGTACAGTAGAATCAAAAAGAATAAAATTCTTAGGAATAAAAATATAAGATGTGTATGCTGAAAACTACAAAACATTGAAATAACTTAAAGACCTAAATAAATTGAAAGATTCCCTAGGTTTGTGGAAAACAGTATTTAACATCGTCCAGGTCACAATTGTCCTAAATTGATCCACAGATTCAATGTAATCCTTGTCAAAATTCCACTAGCTTTTTGTGAAAATTGACAAGTTGACCCAAAAGTTTATATAGAAATGCTAGGGACCCAGAAGAGCCAAAACAATCTTAAAAAAAAAAAAATGTTGGAGACCTCACATTTCTTGATTTCAAAATTTACTGTACAGCTTTAGTAATCAAAACAGCATGGTAATAGCATAAGGAAAATAAATTTATCAATACAAAAAGAATGGTATGTCCAGAAATAAGCCCTTGCATTTATAATCAGTTGAATTTCTGCAAGGGTACCAAGATGACTGAGGGGAAGAACAGACTTCTCAACAAACAATGTTGGACAACTGGGTATGCACAAACAAAATAGTAAAGCTGGACTCCCACCACACACCACACCCCAGATTAACTCAAAATGGTCATGGACGTAAATGTAAAAGCTAGCATCACACTCTGAGAAGAAACTATAAGGAATTTTTGCAATCTACAGTTAGGTGATGGCTTCTTAGATATGACACCAAACAAAGCACAAGCAACAAAGGAATTAGAAAAACTGGACTTCACCAAAATTAAGATCGTTGATGCTGCAAATGATACCATCAAGAGAGGGAAAAAAACAACCCACACAATGGGAGAAATATTATCAAATTAATCTGATAAGGGAATTGTATCCAAAATATATAAAGAACTCTTACAACTCAATAATATAATAATGACAAATAGCCCAACTACAACTGGGCAAAGGATTTGAATATACATTTCTCCAAAGAAGATATACAAATGGCCAAAAATCACATGAAGAAGTGTTCACCATCATTAGTCATCAGAGAAATGCAAATCAAAATCCCAGTGAGATACCACCTTACACTCACTAGGATGACCATGGTCAAAAAACAAACAATAACAAGTATTGGCAATTGGAGAAACTGAAACCCTCACACAGAGCTAATGAGAGTGTAAAATCATGCAGCCATTTTGGAAAACACTTTGGCAGATCCTCAAAATGTTAAATCACATGATCCAGCCTTTTACTCTTAGGTATACATGCAAGAGAAATGAAGTCTACACAGCAAGTGTACATGAACGTTCATAGCAATATTATTTACCATAGCCAAAAAGTGGAAACAACCCAAACATCTATCAGTTGATAAATGGATAAACAAAAGGCAGTATATCCATATAATGGAATATATTGTTCCTTAGTAAAATGAATAAAGAACTGATATATGGATGTATCTTGAAAACATTATGCTAATGAAAGAAACCAGACACAAATAATAGCTTTATGTCCATTTATAAGGCTATCCAAGGAGAGGCAAATGTAGACACAGAAGCAGAAGACTGTTACCTTGGACTGAGGTTGGGGAGAGGGACTGGCGGGTGACTGCTTTCTTTGGGGGTAATGAAAACATTCTAAAATTAGATTGTGCTGATGGTTGCACAACTTCTATATGCTGTTGAATATAACAACAACCTTGAATTGTACATTTTCGAATGGTTAGATTTTATGGTACATGAATTAATCTCAAAAAGGCTATTTTTAAAACTAATTGGAATTCAGACTAATCCATATTTTTCTTCTTCCATGTGTATTGCATCCTCTTGTGGGAGAAGAAAACCTATTCATCCTTTGTCACACACTTTGAAACCATATTGTACTTCAGTTCAGTTCAGTTCAGTTGCTCAGTAGTGTCCGACTCTTTGAGACCCTATAGACTTCAGCACGCCAGGCCTCCCTGTCCATCACCAACCCCCAGAGATTACTCAAACTCATGTCCATTGAGACAGTGGTGCCATCCAATCATCTCATCCTCTGTCGTCCCCTTCTCCTCCTGCCTTCAATCTTTCCCAGCATCAAGGTTTTTTCCAATGAGTCAGTGTTATACATCCGGTGGCCAAAGTATTGGAGCTTCAGCATCAGTCCTTCCAATGAATATTCAGGACTGACTTCCTTTAGGACTGACTGGTTTGATCTCCTAGCAATCCAAGGAACTCTCAAGAGTCTTCTCCAACACCACAGTTCAAAAGCATAAATTCTTCGACACTCAACTTTCTTTATAGTCCAACTCTCACATCCATACATGACTAGTGGAAAAACCATAGCTTTGACTAGATGGACCTTTGTTGGCAAAGTAATGTCTCTGTTTTTGAATATGCTATCTAGGTTGGTCATAACTTTGTTTCCAAGGAGTAAGTGTCTTTTAATTTCATGACTGCAGTCACCATCTGCAGTGATTTTGTACAGAAAGGAGTACGTCAAGGCTGTATATTGTCACCCTGCTTATTTAACTTATATGCAGAGTACATCATGAGAAATGCTGGACTGGATGAAGCACAAGCTGGAACAAAGATTGCTGGGAGAAATATCAGCAACCCCAAATACACAGATGGCATCACACTTATAGCAGAAAGTGAAGAAGAACTAAAAAGCCTCTTGATAAAAGTGAAAGGGAGTGAAAAGGTTGGCTTAAAATTCAACACTGTACTTGCTACCGGAGAATTGAGTGGACAGTGGTCCTAGGGCCCACTACGAGGATCAGTAGACAAAATCTTACTTTTTTCCTGGTGGTTCTTACACTAGCACTTCATTTTTTCCTCTCTGCTGGTGTTGTCGTTCAGTCACTAAGCCGTGTCTGACTCTTTTTGACTCCATGAATTGCAGCACACCAGGCTTTCCTGTCCTTTATCTCCCAGAGTTTGCTCAAACTTATGCCTGTTGAGTCACTGATGCCATCCAATTACCTCACCCTCTGTTGCCCCCTTCGGGTCTTTTCCAATGAGTTCACTCTTGAAGTCCAAGGGACTCTCAAGAGTCTTCTCCAGCACGATTGGAGAGCATCAGTTCTTCAGTGTTCGGCCTTCTCTGTGGTCCAACTGTCCCATCTGTATGCAACTACTGGAAAAACCATAGCTTTGACTATATGGACCTTTGTCAGCAAAGTCATGTCTCTGATTTTTAATACACTATCTAGGTTTGTCATAGCTTTCTTTCCAAGGAGTATCTCTCTTATTTCAAACACATAATAACTCTATTAATTCTCATCAAGTATTTCCAAGTGTAAGTCCTACTGGGCTTGCTTTAGTGAAAAGAGCAGATTCATTCGTAATTAGCAGCACTCATTTGAAGTAAATATTTTTCCTGCATTCTTTAAAAGCTGACTGAAATGAGCCTTCCAGGAAAAAGGTCTTTATTAAAACCTTCCTGAGAAGGCAATCTGAATTGTAGTCATTTCTTTATTCCTCATACTATTGATGTTCATATGCATACCACACTCACTATTAATTCATATTTACTGACAGGGTTCAAATCCTACACAGATGCACAGACACACACACACACACACAAATCAGTAACAACAAATGGTTACAGAGTCCTACCCAATGGACTATAATAGTGGCCTTTTATTGGTTTTAATGCAACAAAACTTTGTGCTCCAAATCTTTCAGTATAATAAGATTGCTTTGTTTCCCATATTTATTAATTGTACAGAAAAAATTCCAGTACATTGACATAAATCTAATTTCTCAATCTTATTCACTCTTTATATGTGATAGTCTACTGCTTGAAGCACAAAAGGGCCCTGTGCTCTTTCTGCTGAAAGATAGGAGTTCAGTGACCTTCTGAGTGTAAGTGGGCTTGTGATGCTTTGCTTAGTTGGCTGGATGGAAGTGATGCTGTGGGTTTCCAAGACCAGCCCTAAAAGGCCAGGTGCTTTCCACACTTTGTCCTCTGGAACCCTCACTCTTGGTGCTGTGAAGATCCCAAGCTTCACAGAGGGACCACGTGGATACGTTCTGACCAATAAGCCCAGTCCAGCTCAGCCTATGGTTCACCCCAGGCCAAGCACCTGCCTTGTAGGTTGTTGGAGGATTCCAGCCCTTCTCAGCTGAGGCCCAGACAAGATGAATCAGAGACAAGCCAGCTCTGCCCTGGCCTGTCCAAATTCCTGGACCACAAAACTCATGACGAGAATAAAAATTCTGCAGTACTTCAGACCACCAAGTTTCAGGGTGTTTTGTTCTTTGCAGCGAAAGATAGCTGAGGGTTCTTGGAAGGGACCTCTCCTGTTGAACATTCCTCAGACGGTGCTGTGGGAGTTAGGGGTTAGTGATTCTCCCCTAGTACCCTCAGGACCCGTTTAGGGACTTCTCTGGTGGTCCTGGTTAGGACTCTGTGCTGCCACTGCAGGGGGCACAGTTTCCATCCCTGAACAGGGGAACTAAGATGCCACATTTGGTGCAACCAAAAAAAAACAAGACTCATTTCAAGAAAGTGTTTCAATTTGGGTCCATTTGCCACATGGCACCCCACTCCAGCACTCTTGCCTGGAAAATCCCATGGACGGAGGAGCCTGGTAGGCTGCAGTCCATGGGGTCGCTAAGAGTCGGACACGACTGAGCGATTTCACTTTCACTTTTCACTTTCATGCATTGGAGAGGGAAATGGCAACCCACTCCAGTGTTCTTGCCTGGAGAATCCCAGGGACGGGGGAGCCTGGTGGGCTGCCGTCTATGGGGTCGCACAGAGTCGGACACGACTGAAGTGACTTAGCAGCAGCAGCAGCCACGAGGAAAAAATCTGGGTTCCTCCTAAAGTGTTTTGTAATTGGATATCACTTACAATTTGCTAAGAATTTTTAATAATTTAGGAATGTCTGTCCAATTTTTTCCAACTATGTTTTAAATGCCCGTCTCCTTTGTTCCCTAATCTTTCAGCAAATGAAGCTCAGTTCAGCATCCCTTCAGAGCTCAGCAAGTGCAATCTGAACGACTTTTGGAGTCTGACTGGCCCTGGGGCTTTTGATGGTTGGTTGGGTTTCTGTTCCTGCTGTTTATAACTCCGGGGATGGGCTGGTATAAGAAAAGGGAAGGAGAGGATGTACAGGCTGGTAAGCAGGAGGCCTAGGCTTCACTTAGGCTTCCAGCACTTGACACTTCTGGGTTCTCTTATCAAGTACCAGCATCTGGGAGTCTCCAAGAAATGGGAATAATAATTCATCCCTGGGTTGTTCTGCAGTTCAAATGAATTGATAGAGGTAAGAAGGCTTTTCAAATTGAAATCATTTTGCAAATAAAAGTAGAAAATTATTATTATCTGCTGTATGCATTTGCATTAATTACATCTTCTCTGCTGCTGCTGCTAAGTCGCTTCAGTCCTGTCCGACTCTATGCAACCCCATAGATGGCAGCCACCAGGATACCCCGTCCCTGGGATTCTCCAGGCAAGAACATCTTCTCTAGGCTTCCATGAAATGGAGTTAATGATAGTTATTAACTCTTGCCAGGATTACTGCCATACCCTAGTAACTGGTCTTCCTTTATCTATTTTGGGGCTCTTAAAAGTTGTTCTTCATAAGCAGCCGGACCATCTTTTTAATATGCAAATTAGACCATGTCCTTCTTCTGTTTAAAATCCTCCAGTGGTTTCATGAAAGTGTTAGTCCCTCAGTTCAGTTCAGTTCAGTTCAGTCGCTCAGTCGTGTCCGACTCTTTGAGACCCCATGAATCGCAGCACACCAGGCCTCCCTGTCCATCACCAACACCCGGAGTTCACTCAGACTCACGTCCATCGAGTCGGTGATGCCATCTAGCCATCTCATCCTCTGTCATCCCCTTCTCCTCCTGCCCCCAATCCCTCCCAGCATCAGAGTCTTTTCCAATGAGTCAACTCTTACCCGACATTCCAGGTTCCTATGCAATATTGCCCTTTACAGCTTCAGACTTTGCTTCTATCACCAGTCACATCCACAGCTGGGTATTGTTTTTGCTTTGACTCCATCCCTTCATTCTTTCTGGAGTTATTTCTGCACTGATCTCCAGTAGCATGTTGGGTACCTACTGACCTGGGGAGTTCCTCTTTCAGTATCCTATCATTTTGCCTTTTCATACTGTTCATGGGATTCTCAAGGCAAGAATACTGAAGTTAGTCTCTCAGTTGTGTCTAACTCTTTGCAACCCCATGGACTGTAGCCACCAGGCTCCTCTGTCTATGGAGTTCTCCAGGCAAGAATACTGCAGTGGGTTTCCATTCCCTTCTCCAGGAGATCTTTCTGAATCAGGGATCAAACTCGGGTCTCCTGCATTGCAGGCAGATTCTTTACCATCTGAGCCACCTCAGAAGCTTTTCATATTGCATGGCGGCTTCATATTGTACTTAAAATCTAATGTAAAGCCCGCATCAGAGTCTACAAGGCCCTGCACCATCTGGTCCCTCCCCACTGCTCTGACCTGGTGCCTTGAGCTCTTCTCTGAAACTCCTGTGCTCTTCTCTGGGCTTCTAAAGCTCCCCTGGGCCCACAAAGTCCCAGGACATTTGTACATGCTCCTCTCTTACATGGCTCATGGTCTGGTCCCAGCCCTTGGAAGAGGCTTTCCCTGACCATTCCTCCTAAAGTAGCTCTCACTTCTTTCTTACTCACATTACCCTGTTTTGATGCATTCAGAGCACTAATCACAATCTGAAATGTCATTGTTTAAAGTTTCTTTGGTTGCTTTCTTCCACCCCTAAAATGTGAGTGTCATGAGAGTAGGGCTAGGGCTGCTTGGTCAGGGATAGTGTCTGGCACACAGTAGGCCCTTGATAAATCACTATTGATGAAAGAACAAGTAAACAGTTGAAAATTTCAGAGTCCATTCCACCTGCCCCACCATGGAACAGAAAGTTTACTTCTGTTCTACACTGCAGAGAAAAGCCCCTCTGAAAGGAAGGAGTGATGGGAATGATGCACAAGATACCTGTATATGAACTGGATGTGGGCTTAGGGTCAGGGTCAGAAAAGATTGAAGGCAGGAGAAGGGGATGACTGAGGATGAGATGGCGGGCTGAAAATACCAACTCAATGGACATGAGTTTGAGCAAACTCTGGGAGATGGGGAAAGACAGGGAAGCCTGGCATACTGCAGTGCATGGGGTCACAGAGTCAGACACAACTGAGCGACTGAACAACAGGATCAGGATTAAACCTAGGGATGACCTGAGAACTCATTCCTGAACTTTGTGGCAGGACCGCTCTTGTTGGCTGCAATTACCCTTATCAGTAAGGACAACATCAAGCACAAGTTTTTCAGCAGCACAGGAGTTGTTTGGGTCCTTAGTGGCAATGTCTAAATTCATGAGAACCTGTGGGGGAACAGGAGCTGACTTCAAGTTCTGGCCTCTACTCAAGAGCAAGACTTCTTGTTCTAGCACAGTCAGTTCCAGGGTCTTTCCTCCTAAGATTTTCCCATGGCATTTTTTACAGTGTGGATGAGGCCCTTCTCCTTAGACAGGACCTCGTCAGGACAAGTAGGAAATGGGTCAGGAAGCAGAGCAGAGGCATGAAGGCCCTGGAAGACAGGCGTGTCCCAAGTGCTTACACCCACGAGTAACTTCTCACATGAGCATCTAAAAGTAACAAAAGCGCTCCAAAGCACATGGCCCAGAGTATGAGAAATGCTTCTTCAGGTTCATCCAAGGACCCCGTGCCCTTTTTGGAGACCCTGCAGGATTGTCTTCAATCCACAAAGGGCGGGGTGGGGGAGAGTACCAGCATTTTCTGTTAAAGACAAAATGCATCACCTCTGCTCACATCCTTTTTGCCCAAATTCCATCCAATGGTCCACACCTCATCACAAGGGAAGCTGTGACATGTGGTCACTTATGAGGGCGGCAGTGAGCCCTGCTCAGGCTCAAGAGAAGAGGCAGTGAATAAGGAAGGACAGTTTACAACCCCTGTCATACACCCGGACAGGAGCTGGCCAGCATGGCAACCCCAGACTCTGAGGTTCCGGCACATCTTCACATGTACAGAGGAGGCTTCCATAGGAATTAAGAAAGTAGAGGGAAAGAGGGGTGGCTTTTAGAAAACTGAAGGAGATGGTCAAGGTTTTTTTCTAGTGAAATTTCTCAAAACTACATACTGTTCTTAGATATATTTTTCCTAGCATTAAAATTTCTTTTCTTGTTATAATTCAGTATATTCACAGGATCAAAATCTTTTAAAAATTTATCCTTTTTTGGCTTGAACTCTTGTGTTTTGGAGTTTAGTCCAGAGGCAATTTTTTTAAAGATGGAAAGTTTAAACGAGCTCCATCTGGAAGTTTCTAGAGCAGAGAAATAAAAATCTCTCTTACATCACATATTTTGGGATTTCTTAAAGTTTGGTTAACTCAGGAGTTAATGTGTTCTTATGAATGTTGGGGGCATAAAATGGGCATGAGAATCTGTGGTCCATTGTATGCAAACCATTACTCCTAGGAGTTTCTGAACATAACTCTCACCATCCTAAGATGTTTCTGGGCAGCCTTTCAAACAGAACATCTTGCTCTTTCATTTCAAACATGGGTGAGTAACACAAAATGTCAGGAGCATATATCTGCATGACAAGCCAAGTACAGTCTTGCTGGTGTGAAAACAGCAGTCGCTTCACTTGAGTCTTCTACCTTGTCCTCTGGGCCCCAGCTTCTGACACTGCAATGAGGTTAGAAATGACTAGCTGGCACCTCATAAGCATCAGCTCCTCTTAGGACCTGGTAGAGTTAGGTTTTCTCCTTCATAGTATTGGAGTGGGGGTCACTACACCGGAAGTTGTCAGATTGTCCTGGGGGTATCCAGAGTTCTGAGCTGGCCTCTCAGTTCCCTCTGGTTGGTTTGGGAATAAAGTAAGGCAGTGTCACCTGAAACAGTTTGACTTGAATGTTTCAGATCAATTCTAATTCTAAAGTTAGGAGAGTGAAGAGGGTCAGAGAAGGGAGCCTAGGAGACGATGTCTGCTGACAGCTGTGAAGAGGGGAAGGGAGCATGGGTGGACGAAGGGTGGGGGGATGTGCAAGTGAGAAAGCAGCATTCTACAGGGAACTGTGCACAGACAGACAGCACGCCCTGTGGCTCATTTGGAAAGACACATGCCTAGACTAGAAGACAGGAGCCCAGGGGATCCACAAGTCTTGATTTCTTCCTCCATAAAAGTTAAAGTCAGGGGGTGTGGCGGGGCTCCCAGACTAGTCTGTAACACTGTGCACATTTCTGAAATCCCCCCAAATCAAGGATGTATTTCTCAATTCAGCACAGATTCATCTATTGGCAAAATCTTACCTGAACAAACACAATGGGAAAACAAACATGAGGTTATACATATTCTTTATATATCTCTTTAGTCCAAATATGTACCTGTATTAAGATATCAATCCATGGACACATTTTCTGTTTAACTTCAGAAATGTGAATGTGTTTGATTAAGCTGCCATCTCAGACCCACTGGGTGTGTTTGGTGACACGGCTAAAATTGGATGAATTCTGAAGTCCAGACACGTCTGACCCCAGGGGTTTGGGTACAGTGGCTCTGCTGGGGACACTTCTCAACCTGCCCTTTGTGTCTGTGGTGTGGGCCACCAGCCAGGAGGGTGACCATAGTGACCACAATGTGTTTATCCCCTGTGCAAAGGATAGCCTTTCCCAGGCCCGCTGTGGTCACCGTATTAATCTCCTGAGGGTGCCGTGACAAAGGACCACAGGCTAGGAGGTTCAAACAGCAGCGTTTTTATTATCTTATGGTCTGGAGGCCAGAAGTCTGAGATGGAGGTGTCTTCATCAGGTCAGATTCTCCTGATGCCTCTCGTGTTGGCTTGCCAATGGCCATCTTACCCCTGAGTTCTTGCACAGCAGTCCTCTGTGTGTCTTTGTCTTAACTTTTTTTTCTTACTTGAACCCCAGTCATATCAGACCAGAGCTCACCCTAATGACCTCATTAGCCCCAATCACTTCTTTAAAAGGTCTGGCTCCAAACACTGTCAGGTTCTGAGGAGCTAGGGGTCAGAGTTTCAACATGTGAATATGGGGGAATACAACTCACCCCACAAGTCACCATATAGGCCATTTCAGCAACTGGTGCCCTTCTACTGGCTCTATGCTGACATCTGTAACTTTCTACAAATTACACTTGAAAACACACCTGCATCCAGGCCAGGCCTGGGGTACAATGGAGACAGGTGTGCCTGGCTTGCCTGCCTGCCTCCCCTCCAATTGCGGGTCTGATTTGCCTGTGGAAGTCTGGATTCTCACATCAAGAACCGATTCTCATGAAGAGAAGTTGTGATAAATAATTAGAAGTACATCTGTTGACTCTGAAACTTTAGCGCAGGCCCCCACTGGGCCAGTGTGAAATGGGATGCCAATGATCCCACCCCACGGGGTATCTCTCTTTGTCTCTCCTGCCTCGGGTGCAGGAGTGGAGGAGGAGAGCCTGAGTCCCCGGTGCCTGGCTGCCTGCAGGAGGTCACTCACTCTGTGCCTAAGTTTCAATAACTTCACAGCTGGGGAGGGATGGCCCAGTGGAGGTGGTGTCACTCCCTAGCCAAGACCATCCGTCTTGGCTTATTGTCCCCTGGGGCATGGCAGGCCTCCCTAATTTCTGAGATCACTGAGTGGAGGCTGTCAGTCAGCTAGGATGCACAAACCTCCTGTGGCCCCGGGCCTGGGTCACACGCTGGAGGCGACGCTCTGGCTGCACCATTGTTAATCAGGATAAACACCCAGGTGGGGGGCTCTGGAGAGCTCTTCTCACCACCAGCATGGGCTCCACGGCAACCCCACAGCAGACGTGGCCCTTCCTAGGGCCTCTGCTGTCTCAGGCAGGAGCCTGAGACTTGTGGGTCATTTTGCCATTTGTCTAGAGTTTGTCACGGTGCCTGCTTTGCCACAGCGATGCAGGGAATGAGTTGGCTTATCAGTTGACGGACACGCTTCCCACCTGCAGGACCAGTCCTCCCAGCCCGCGTGTCAGCAGATATTCTATGAGATAGACCCCCTCTCCAGGTGCTTGGCAGTAGCCTGGGAACGCCTGCAGCAGGGACCACGGCCAAGGTTGTAGTGACCCTCAGCCATCAGCACAAGGACGGCTCCCCTCGTCAGGGTTTCTCGGGCCCTGAAACAGTGTTACGGAGGCAGACAGGGAAAGCCGTGGCTGTGCTAGTCACATACAGTTTTTTCTTTCAAAGTTTTGGACCCAAGGGTTGCTTTAAGGGATGAGCGAGTCAGCAGCCCTGAGACAGTCAGCATCTTTGCAATTCTTACTGAGGCAGGAGAAGAGACTAGGAAGGCCTGGGGGAGGTCAGGGGCCCTTGCTCCCACCCTGACACAGCCTGTGATGGCTTCCTGTCGACAGTTGTTTTTCTTTGCATAACGGTTGAGAAAGGTCTGGCTCAGTGAATGATTTTTATATAATTCACATTGCAACCTCAGGAGGCTTTCATCAAAGTCATTCAGATCAGGGGTAAGTAAGCTGTTTCCTGTAAAGGGCCAAGAAGTAAATATTTCTGGCTTTGTGGATATTGTGATATCTTCCCCATCTCCCCAAAGAAGCCACAGATCATGGTAAACAATTCAGTCAGACTGTGTTCCAATACAGCTTAATTTATGGACACAGAAAAATTTGTTTCATATAATTTTCACATGGCACAAAATATTCTTCCTTTTATTTCTTTTTAATCATTTAAAAATGGGAAACCACTTATAGCTAACAGGCCATACAAAACCAGGCAGTGAATTGCATCTGGCCTGCAGTTTGCTAACCATTAATAAAGATGCTTGAGAGTAATAGGAAAATATTTTCATTCCAAGTTTGAACCACCAACCAAAAAAAAAAAAAAAAAACCTCTACATGACTGTTTCATTAACTAGTAAATATACAAGCTGAAGGAAATTAATGTTTTTTCATTTCTTACAAAAATATTGTCATAATATGTCTTTGAAACATTTTGATGTCAATGTCATTAAAAAACAATCTTAGATATTTCAATGCCCATCTCTGCAAGAAAGTGAAACAAAGTTTTAAATCAGTTAACTTTATTTAATTTTGCAGGTTGAGATCTAACTTTTCTTTTTTTCATTGTCAACGATTCTACTGCAGTTGTAATCATCATAATGTTGTAACCCTCACAACCCAAATCAAATCTGTTCTGTTCATTAAGAATATCAGCAAAACATGGGATCAACCATGTTATATCTGGCAGTGCTTCCCTGGGTAGAGTTTCTACATCAGTGAAAACATGTGTATTAGATATACAGTTGACCCTTGAACAATTCAAGGTTTGGGGTCCCAGTCTGCAAGACACTTGAAAATCTCTGTATAACTTACAGTCAGCCCGCAGCATCCATGGTTCCACATGTGTATTCAACTAACTGTGGATTGTTTTGTACTGTAGAACTTAGCACTGAAAAAGATTTATGTAAGGTGGACCAGCATAGTTCAAACCTGTCTAGTTCAAGGGTCAGTTGTACACATACACACACACATACACACACACACAGATATGTATATAACATACATTAATTTTGTTTCTCATTTAAATATTCCTACCAGAATTAGATCAATATTCTCTAGAGACAGACCTGAAACTTAATTATGAAAAAGCAAGTTCCTACATACCATTACAAATAGTTCTTAGTAAAGTTGACAGTTTCTCTTTTCTTAATTTTTATTTTACATTGGAGTACAGTTGATATACAATGTTATGTTAGTTTCAGGTGTACAGCATAGTGATTCAGTTATACATATCAGTTCAGTTCAGTTGCTCAGTCGTGTCCAACTCTTTGTGATCCCATGAATTTCAGCATGCCAGGCCTCCCTAACCATCACCAACTCCCAGAGTTCACTCAAACTCATGTCCATCGAGACAGTGATACCATCCAGCTGTCTCATCCTCTGTCATCCCCTTCTCCTCCTGCCCCCAATCCCTCCCAGCATCAGAGTCTTTTCCAATGAGTCAACTCTTCACATAAGGGGGCCAGAGTATTGCAGTTTCAGCTTTAGCATCACTCTTTCGAAAGAACACCCAGGACTAATCTCCTTCAGAATGGACTGGTTGCATCTCCTTACAGGCCAAGGGACTCTCAAGGGTCTTCTCCAGCACCACAGTTCAAAAGCATCAATTCTTCGGCCCTCAGCTTTCTTCACAGTCCAACTCTCACATCCATACATGACCACAGGAAAAACCATAGCCTTGACTAGACGGACCTTTGTTGGCAAAGCAATGTCTCTGCTTTTGAATATGCTACCTAGGTTGGTCAAAACTTTCCATCCAAGGAGTAAGCATCTTTTAATTTCATGGCTGCAATCACCATCTGCAGTGATTTTGGACCCAAAAAACATAAAGTCTGCCACTTTTTCCACTGTTTCCCCATCTATTTCCCTATGATCTTAGTTTTCTGAATGTTGAGATTTAAGTCAACTTTTTCACTCTCCTCTTTCACTTTCATCAAGAGGCTTTTTAGTTCCTCTTCACTTTCTGCCATAAGGGTGGTGTCATCTGCATATCTGAGGTTATTGATATTTCTCCTGGCAATCTTGATTCCAGCTTGTGCTTATTCCAGTCCAGCGTTTCTCATGATGTACTCTGCATATAAGTTAAATAAGCAGGGTGACAATATACAGCCTTGACGTACTCCTTTTCTTATTTGGAACCAGTCTGTTGTTCCATGTCCAGTTCTAACTGTTATTTCCTGGCCTACATACAGATTTCTCAAGAGGCAGGTCAGGTGGTCTGGTATTCCCATCTCTTTCAGAATTTTCCACAGTTTATTGTGATCCACACAGTCAAAGCCTTTGGCATAGTCAATAAAGCAGAAATAGATGTTTTTCTAGAACTCTCTTGCTTTTTCCATGATCCAGCAGATGTTGGCAATTTGATCTCGGGTTCTTCTGCCTTTTCTAAAACCAGCTTGAACATCTGGAAGTTCACGGTTCATGTATTGCTGAAGCCTGGCTTGGAGAATTTTGAGCATTACTTTACTAGCATGTGAGATGAGTGCAAGTGTGCGGTAGTTTGAGCATTCCTTGGCATTGCCTTTCTTTGGGATTGGAATGAAAACTGACCTTTTCCAGTCCTGTGGCCACTGCTGAGTTTTCTAAATTTGCTGGCATATTGAGTGCAGCACTTTCACAGCATCATCTTTCAGGATTTGAAATAGCTCAATTGGAATGCCATCACCTCCACTAGCTTTGTTCGTAGTGATGCTTTCTAAGGCCCACCTAACTTCACATTCCAGGATGTCTGACTCTAGGTGAGTGATCACACCATCATGATTATCTTGATCATGAAGATCTTTTTTGTACAGTTCTTCTGTGTATTCTTGCCACCTCTTCTTCATATCTTCTGCTTCTGTTAGGTCCATACCATTTCTGTCCTTTATCGAGCCCATCTTTGCATGAAATGTTCCTTTGGTATCTCCAATTTTCTTGAAGAGATCTCTAGTCTTTCCCATTCTGTTGTTTTCCTCTATTTCTTTGCATTGATCACTGGGGAAGGCTTTGTTATCTCTCCTTGCTATTTTTTGGAACTCTACATTCAGATGCTTTTATCTTTCCTTTTCTCCTTTGTTTTTCGCTTCTCTTCTTTTCACAGCTATTTGTAAGTTATACATATATGAATATTCTTTTCCAAATTCTTTTTTTCCATTTAAGTATTACAGAATATTGAGCAGAGTTCCCTGTGCTATGTAGTATGTCCTTGTTAGTTATCTGTTTTTAAATATAGCAGGGCGTACATGTCAATTCCAAACTCCCAATTTATCCCTTCCCCCAGCCTTTCCCCTTTGGTAACCATAAATTTGTTTTCTAAATCTGTGAGTGTTTCTGTTTTGTAAATTAGTTCATTTATATAATATTTTTTAGATTCTGCATATAAGCATTATCATATGATATTTGTTTTTCTCTACCTGACCTACTTCACTTATTACGATAATCTCTTTCATATTGCTGCAAATGGCATTACTTTGTTCTTTTTATAATTGAATAATATTCCATTGTATATATAATATATGCATCTTCCTTATCCACTCCTCTGTTGATGGACTTTTAGGTTGTGTCCATGTCTTGGCTATTGCCAACAGCATTATAATGAACATTGGGGTACATATATCCGTTTGAAGCATGGTTTTCTCCAAATATAAAAGCAGACAATTTCTATAGCATTATTCAGTTGGAAAGATCCTACCTTCATGCTCATCTATGCAACTTACCATATCCCATCAAATCAAAGATGTCTGGACTGTAAGCTGACAACATAATCTTTAGCACCACTAAGAAAGGAAAAACACCACCAGACAAAGATTCAATGCTTTCTTACACCTTACAATTTAATTTCATAATTATTAGAAGCATTCTTTTAAACATTTTAAAATTTAAAAGCCACATAAACTTCTTTCATAAAATAAAAACTATACATAGAATAAAATTGGCTAAGATGTTTATAAATCTTCACAAATTTAGATCCAGCAGAACATCTTCTGAGGTCACCAAGTGAGGATGACCCAGCTCCAAAAAGCACATCCTGTCTTGCCCCCAGGATGTCCCTCCTGCCTCCAACCTGGGCTTCGTCGCAAGGGCGGCAGTGCCAGAGAGCAGCCAGCAGTACCCAGCATGCAATGCTGGTGTGTGAGCTCATGTCACACGCCTCAACTGTGAGCAACACGCACCCGGAGCCAACAGAGCACGAGACGGCCATTTGGCCCCTCCTCCTGGAGTGCCCAGCTGTGGCTATGGGTGTTGCTGCCTTTCTTCTGGCTTACTTGATAGTGTATTTAAACACTGTACTTTGGCATGTGAGAATGTGTCAGCTTTCACACAAATCTTGCTCACCTATGTCAATGCATTTTGCAAAATTAGGTAAAATGAAGACACCTAGAGCCTGGGCACCCTGACGCAGAGGACCCCAGTGGGCCCCTGCTCTCAGACTTTGAACTGAGCCCTTGAGTTGGGGAAAAGCTCTCTGGGTGTGGGTCTGGACTCTGTTGCCAGTGGGTGGCATTTCCCAAAGCCCACTCAGTTTATACAATTTATGTCATGACCCCAAATAAGAAAGGGTTTCCTCCCACATTTTACAACTTCTGTTTCTTGTGTGTAAAAAACAGAGGTCACATTTTTGCTTACTCCTACATGTGTGTTTTATGTTCTGATTTCATTTTTCTTTTCTACATTTTTTGGGTAACATTTAATTTGAACTGAAATCAGATGAAAATCCTATTTTCATGTTCACTCCATTTTATTTTCAAAAGTACTTTAACTTGGCAGAGACAGAACAAGTACAGAGAGCGCATGAGCGAGTGTCTATCACGACCGAGCGCTGAGCCAGGACAACAGGAAATAGGATGTTGCGCCTGAGCTTGGATGGTCTGTTCACACCCCTTTGCCCTTCCATCCTGCAGGGTTGTCAGGGTTGAATGATTTCATTTTACTGTCAAGCATCAAGCTTTTATCCCCTTTGTCACACCACGTAGCTTTCGGGGTCTTACTTTCCAGACCAGGCATTGGGCCCACAGTGGTAAAAATGCTGAGTCCTAACCACTGGATGGTCAGAGAATTCCACCCCCCTGCCACTTTTTTTTTTACCCTTTTAAAATTTGTTTTCATAAAGCTCTTTTAAATTTTTATTTTGTCAAAAAAAAATTCATTTTCAAGTAGTAAAGTTCCAGTTTTGGAGTTATTGTTCCACTCTGCCTGGGGGAAAAAAAACATTTATAAATATAAAAGTAGACTCAAAATCATGCAAAACTTACAAACCACAAAACTTGCTTTACCACAAAACCCACAGTTATGTCTTGACAAAATCACACACCAAGCAGACACAGATGACGACAATGATCAGTCATAGTAGCCAACACTGCCTGGGCCCTACCACCAGCCAGCATTCAACCCTCTCAGCTGTGTTGCTCAGGTAGGTGCAATTAGCACCAATTTTACAGATGAAGAAATGGAGGTCCATGGAGGGAAACTGAGGTCCCAGAGACAGAATAACCTCACTGACTGGGACTCCCCAGAGATCTGGACCTGGCATTGCAGGGACCACCTTGACCACTGGCCACACACAGAGATACAGATGTCTTAACATCACTCATGGGAAGGAAGAATAAATAAATGCAAAGAGAGAGTGAGAGAGGCTTTACTGGGCTGGTACAGAGACAGTCTGGTGAATATGTATCATTTTGTATAGTTCAGCCCACCTGGGTATGTGTGACTTCATAATTAAAATGCATACAGAATATATGCATATATATGCATATTCATGTGTGTGTATTTACTGGCTCTGCACGTTTAAATCTTTAAAATTTTCTGAAGTCACATAAAATCTATTTGTTGAGTGCATGACTACTTATATTATTACTATTCTCTATAGTTTTATTGTCTGGTTGAAATATTTTAAAAATATTTTATAATCTGAAAGAAAAAAAAAAAGAAAGCAAATCAAATGTTTGCAGAACCCCTGAAACTTCACAAGGGCTGAGGTCACGCTCCCAGTAGCCTGGGCTTTGAGAAACAAACATGCGTGCTAAGTCACTTCAGTCATGTCCAAATCTTTGCGACTCTATGAACTGTAGCCCAGCAGGCTCCTCTGTCCATGGGATTCTCCAGGCAAGAATACTGGAGTGGGTTGTCATGCCCTCCTCCAGGGGATCTTCCGGACCCAGGGATCGAACCTGGGTCTCTTATGTCTCCTGCACTGGCTTCTTTACCACTAGTGCCACCTGGGAAGTCCTGAGGAACCAATAGGGCTGCCGAAATGATTTAACCTCAAAGTGATGCAAAGCTTCCCGAGGCTGCCTGAGTAGCCTCCTTATCCCTCCCTGCCTCTTAGAGGTTCTGCCCACAGTCTCAGCATCCCTCCTTCCTCCCTACCTCTCTCCAGGCAGCATCCTCACCTGTGCTATCCATTTTCTCACCTGTTCCTCATTCTGCAGTGGTCCGGGGTGGTCCATGTCCACCCAGTAGCAGATGCTCATCTCTCAGTGAGCAGAGCAACCAATGCTCTGATCCAGCCTTGGGGGCTCCTTTTGATTCTGCCCAGGCATCTTGACTCACCCCCAACCACAGACCTTAGCCAAGCCTGTTTTCTACCCATGATCAGGAAGCCATGCAGAGGAGGCTCAGGGTCCTTGCCTTTAATTGAGAACTTGCACCCAGCTTGGCTGCTGTTCATGGAGAAGGTAGACTGGGAGGAGGAGAATGAGATGCCTGGACCAAACCAATGATGGCGCAAGACCGTGGGCCGACATTGATGTGCCAGGAGGTGCTTCAGTGAAAGCTCCCTAGGGGGGCAGAGTAGGGTAGGGAGACACATGCACAGCAAGAAGAGGGTGGTTACAGCATAGGGTTGCAAAAGTGAGCTGGGCCCAGGGCACTCGACGCACTGGGGGACCAGAAGCTGGGAGGGAGGAACAAGAGACTGGGAAAGGAGGCTGGGAAGAGACAGAGCCACTTTCTGTGCCAGCAGGCTGGCAATGGTCTGCTCCAGGCGGCCTAGACTCTATACCTAAAGCACAAGGCACTTCCACATAACCTCGTATGATCCTTTCAATGATGTGGGAAATGCAGGGAGATGGAAAGAGCTTCCTGTCCTCACTTTACAGGTGAGGGTACTGAGGTCCAGAGAAGCTAAGGTACTTGGTCAAATATCTACACAGGTAGATAGGTTAGGAGAATAGAAAATGGAAATTTTGTTCAGTCTAAGACCCTAGAGAAACCCTCATCCTCTAGATTTCAAATAACATTTTTGTGGAATTGACTCCTTCAGCCCATTCTTTCTTGCCTGATGAGGGAACTTTTTGACTCAGGTCACACACAGCATTGACACAGGGACAAAACAACCCAGAATTTGAGATGATCCCCAGATCAGATGCTCAGAGTTGGCTCTGGATGTTGGGCCACTGAGGATGTCAGCCTGGTCCATTGGGTCTGTGGCTGTAATTATGGGAAGTGGCTGAGTTATGGTCTGTGGCTTCCGATGAAAGGATACACATCCCTGGGGAGGAATGGCCAATGAAAAGCACGAGTGAGCTGGGGCAAAAGTGTTGCTGCCCCCACAGACTCCTTGGCCTCTCCATTCCCTGAGGGCTCCCACCTGGGGAGCCCTGGACCTGAGTACTCACCCCAAGGGGCTGTCAGAGCCTGGTCCATGCGTGGATGAACACAAGCACCTTCCAGGCTTTCCTTGGCCTCCTGCTCATTCACCATATGGTTCTCCCTCTCTGGGGCTGCCTGTTGGCAGGAGGGTGCTGGGGGCCTGCAATATCTACTTTGGGAGTAAGAAGCTCACTCTCTTTGTGCTGGGTCTGGATAATGTAAGCGGAATCCAGGGACCTGTCCCACCACTCACTCCAGGGCCCAGAGAAACCTTGGCACTTGCAACAAGAAGAACTTACAAAGAATCAGGCCATATTTAAATGGCAGCAACTGAACTGGTTCAGGTGGGGCTGATGGTGGCTGTCTTTTCTTCCACATTGGGGAAGGCCTTGAGATGGTATAAGAGACTGGAGGAGAACCCAGGCCAATTCTACACAGCATTCAAAGTGGATCTGATCCTACAGCCTCTGAAGGGGTGGAGTACATAGACCCCAGGAAGGGGAAGAATCTCAGAATGGCTGGGATCAGTCATGCCTTGAAAATCCTGCTGTTCTTAGAACCCAGGAGCACTTGGAGGTTTCTCTATGGGGCCCCAGTCCAGGTGACTGTCCTTTAGCTGGAAAGTTGTACAGCAGAACCAGATTTGACTTCCTTGCTGCCTGGTGTCCTTTGGAATGTCACTGAGTGGCTTTGCTACAAAAGGTGAGCCTGGGGACCCGATCTTCTACCTTCACGGCAAGGCCTCCCTTCCCCCCAGTCCACCTGCAGACAAAAGTCTCAGCAGGGCCTTTCAGGGCTCATGGCGATGGGCAGGAGGCACCCATTGAGCATCCACGCCACTAGCAGGAAGGTTGAGGGCAAAGCTGGCAAAGTTCAAAGCATCACAGAGTCCAGTGCTGGGAGCCTCAGGGATCCTTCAAAAGTGTCCAAGGTTTCCTTTGATCATCCACTTCCTTATAGGGAATTTGTCATCTCTACCCCCAACCACATCCTCACTGCCTACACCCTCCCAAATTTACCTTCCCAGATTTGAATCTCATGTGGAAAATGTAACATTTTAAGACTTCAGACATTGTTCTTCTTTATGCCTCATAGTATTGTAGGAGGATTCCCCCAGGGATCCACAGGGATCCATAAATCTCTACAGTTTGTTTGTGAACAGTATCTACCATTCAGTTCTTAGAAATCTCTCTGCATCTTTTATTGGTTTCCTACCCAACCCTTTCTGTTTTCATACATGAAGTTGAAATTTTCCAGGACTTTCCCACTAACATTCTGAACCCCCTTTTCCTGTTTATCTTAATAGGATTTAGACAGTGTATGGGTCAGTGTGGGGTGGAGGAAAGGGAGGAAAGAACGTTCTGGAAGGAAAATGCCAACAGCACAAGAAAGCAGGATGCGTGTGCCACCTCCTCCTCCCCAAGGTCTAGGGTCTGTGACAGATGCAGCCAAGGCAAGCCTTCCCCCTGCGGAAAGCTGGGGCAGGTGGCTTCATCCCCTGTGTTTAGAGGACCTCCCTTTGCGGCAGGTGAGCTGTTAAGCTTTCACCTCCATATGCTGTCAAGAAAACTTTTAAAAAATACAATTCATCTTTTAAACCCATGGTGAGTAATTGCTAGGGATCTCAAAAATTAATATCTACCTCTTATAAACATTTAATAAAGCCCAAAGAAATAAACCTTCCTCTTCAGAAGTTGTCTTCTTGATCCTGGCCAGCCCATCAGGTCCCCTTTCCACACGCAGGACTCCTGGGTGAGTCACTGGAACTCACCAAGAATAACAGAGACCTGAGGAAGTAATCATTCCCAATGGTTTGCTTGCCTTGTGCATGAGACTTTGCTCAAGTCCTAAGCAGATTCTGGGTGACCTCAAAGGCCTCCTCTTCCAGGGTGTCTTCCTCCCTTGGTTCTCCACATTAGACTTCATAACTCCCTCTGAAAGATTCCCATAGACCTTAGTTTCTACTTTTAAAAAATTGTCTCTTCCTCTTTCTGACTGCTGTCTCTCTTCCCCAACTGCTTGAGGGCCTGGCTAGAATTTTGCATAGAGCAGACCTAATACATGTTTGTCATACCAATAAATCTACTTCTAATGTCTTCAATATCATAAGAACCTGAAGTGGGCATTAAAAGTGGGTAAATTCCTTCCAGCTGCTGAGGAGAGCTCAGCACATGGGTCCCCTTCCCACCGCCCTGCCCTGAGCCTATGGCCTTCATGTGTCCCTGAAGAAGGGACGCAGAGCCCTGGGCTTTGAAGGGCCCTACCCTTGGTTTGATGCTCTGATGTCGCCACCTTGAAACCCTTACCATTTTTTGAACAAAGGACCCATATTTTCATTTTGTGTTTCTGTCTACAAATTAATTAGCCTATCTTGATTTCTCCATTTACAAATGAGCATGTGTTGACTTCCTTGATTTTACCCATAATAGGACAGGACACATTTCATCTTAGGAGGCTTTATAAGAGATATTGTTATGTTGTGTGTGTGTGCTCAGTTGCTCAGTTGTGTAACCCCATGGTTATACAGAGGTAGACATTAGTTTTTGAAATCCCTAGCAATTACTCACCACAGGTTTAAAAGTTCTTTGTAACCCCATGGACAGTAGCCTGCCAGGCTCCTCTGTCCATGGAATTTTCCAGGTAAGAATACTGGAGTGTATTGCTATTTCCTAATTTTGTACTATTAAGGGAGTAATTCAAAAAAAAAAAAAAAAAGAGGTTGATTTATTCAATGTCTTATAATAACTTGTAAAAGGATCTGAAAAAGAATATATATGTATGTATAGCTGAATAATTTTTCTGTATTCCTGAAACATTATAAATCAACTATATGCCAATAAAAAAACAATTTTTAAAATTCCAGAATTAAAAAAAAGCATTGATAATCAGCAGAAGATCAAATGCTTATTAAATCTATGTTAAATATTTTATTTCTCCCAATCTGTTTGTACTCCTAATACACATTATTTTAAAATGGGCTCTTTTATTTGCATAACTTTGCAGTTTATAAAAGTTGTTTATTCATATTATCTCACTGAACCCTTACACTTTTGGGAAGTATGTACTTCTACTATTATTTCTATTTTACAGATGAGCAAGTCCAAGTTAAGAAACTAGTGGCCTTGCTGGGAAAACTTCTAGGTATAACTAGAACCCAAACCCTAAATATGGGGCCCTTCACTGTTCTGAGGGTATTCACTAACACACAGTTTATCAAGGAACAGAAATGTCAATCCAGGTACTGGATGAATTACACAATTTCAAATTACTTAAGGAAATGTTTCCAAGATTAGTTAACTCGTGAGCAAAAATGGTGAAGTCTCTTGAGAGGATCAAGCCCTGACTCCCACCTACAGTCCTCCTGTCTCATGAAGGAAAATGAAAAAAATTTTTAAAAAGCTAGAGTTTTCTCAGTTGTTTTGAATTAAGTGCCTTGTTCAGTAACTTTAGAAAAGCTGAAAGAGGAAGCAAAACCCTGAAACCCCTTTCATATGCTCTCAGACTGTTTCACCCGAGGGTGCCTCCATGCGTCAGCCAGGCCTTGCCTAGTGATAACCCTGGGAAGGGATGAAAGGAGGCTCTAGGGACAGCTGGGGGCGAGCCCGGGAAAGCGTGGGAGGCGACTTCCCACGGGTGCAGCCTGAACCTTCACATGCCCACAGACTTGCCCAGGAGAGACAGCGACGTCCCAGCAGCATTTAGGGACTGTTCCAAGAGTTCAGGGAGCATGTAAGCTGAGCCCTGTCAGAGGCTGAACACCGTGTCTCTGCCTGAGCAAGGTCAAGTCTGGCTGGGGCATTCCCAGCTGCTGTGGACACCTGTGAGAGCTCAGAGGCCATCGAAGGACAAAGCCAAGACGCTGGCAATGGAACCTAGAGGGGAGGGGAGAGTTCATCTGGCTTGCTGATTAATAAAAAAAAAAAATCTGTAGACATCCATAAGGCATGATTCTGTTTTCATTTTATTTTACTGAACAGATGCTTACAGAGTTTTGTGCATCCGAGGGGCTAGCTCAGTCCTGTACTCATACCGCATCATTTCACCCTCACGGTGCCCATTCAGCTGTGACCATTATCATCCTACTTTACAGATGAAAGTCAAGGCTGGTGAGGTAAGTAACTTGCCCAAGTGGCCGCACTGGGTCTTGGCCCCAGCAACTTGGTGTCATGGGCATGCCCACCGCTCTGGGCCTTCCTGGGGACACCCCCACCTCATGGGAGGAGCACCATGATTCTACCTCGGGGCCAGTTCTCCCTTTGAAGAGGGGGCTGAGAAACAGCTGGGCTCCTTGGGTCTTTCCTCACCTATATTCTGGAAAATTCTCTTTACTCTTGCCTTTTCCTGGTTTTATCAAATCTTTTTCTCTGGTCTATTGGGCCATTCCTCAATTCCATCAGCAGACATTACTTTTTTTTTTTTTTTTTTTTTTTTAGTTGCGGCACACAAACTCCTAGTTGGAGCATGAGGGATCCAGTTCCCTGGGATCAAACTCTGGCCCCTGCACTGGGGGCTAGGAGTCTTGGCCCCTGGACCACCAGAGAAGCCCCAGCAGACATTACATTTTTAAGTCAGCATTTCCCCAGCTGGGTCCTGCAGAACCCTCATTCAGGGGTGGGCTGGAAAGCGCCCAGAGTCAAGAGGGCCCCAGTGGTTAGTGTGCCAAAAAAATGAATTCTCTACAGTTTTGAATCATTCCTAAACATGAGTTTTATACTGTAAATGTATACTTTACACATATCTAGGCACTGATACTACTATTCTGCAAGGTTTTAAATCTTAAATGGATAATCTCACACTTCATTTGTCATTTTATGACTTGGTTTTTCTGCAAAATTGTTTGGCAATTTATCCTTGTGGGTGCAGCTAGTTTGAGTTCCTTTGAACCCCACAATGAAATTAAAAATTGTCTAGACCCACATAAAAAAAAGAAAAGGGTAATATTAATTTTAGTGACATTCTACTTAGTCCCACAGAGCCTAAATAGTATTTCCCCCCATTTTACAAATGAGGAAAAGGAATGATTTGCCCAAGGGCTCATGCCAATAAGCAGCAAGCTGAGATGCACATCTGGACCCTCAGCGCTGGACACCTGCCCAGAGGGACCCGAAGGTCTAGTCTTTAGCCCTCATCCCCCCATGGACGAACCAAGGAGAAGGGTCTTCTCTCACTAGGGATCTAATCGTTCCACGCCCTGCTGTTATGGGAAGTCTGAGGGCCACGGAGGTGGCTCAAGGGTGAGGGTCAGAGGCACCCAGAGGGATGGAGGAGCAGGCTCCCTGGGCATTTTTCTCCCAGTGCAGTGGTGCCCTGGTCAGAGGAGGTAGGCAGTGTGCCTGCTCCTCCGTCCTTCTCGGTGCCTCTGACCCTCACCCTTGAGCCACCTCCGTGGCCCTCAGACTTCCCATAACAGCAGGGCATGGAACGGTTAGATCCCTAGCGAGAGAAGACCCTTCTCCTTGGTTCGTCCATGGGGGGATGAGGGCTAAAGACTAGACCTCTGGGTCCCTCTGGGCAGGTGTCCAGCGCTGAGGGTCCAGATGTGCATCTCAGCTTGCTGCTTATTGGCATGAGCCCTTGGGAAAATCATTCCTTTTCCTCATTTGTAAAATGGGGGGAAATACTATTTAGGCTCTGTGGGACTAAGTAAAATGTCACTAAAATTAATATTACCCTTTTCTTTTTTTCATTGTGGCGTTCAAAGGAACTCAAACTAGCTGCACCCACAAGGATAAATTGCCAAACATAATTTTGCAGAAAAATCAAGTCATGACAAATGAAGTGTGAGATTATTCATTTAAGGTTTAAAACCTTGCAGAATAGTAGTATCAGTGCCTACATATGTGTAAAGTATAGATTTACAGTATAAAACTCATGTTTAGGAATGATTCAAAAAAAAAAAAAAAAGAATCATTCAGAACTGTAGAGAATTCATTTTTTTGGCACACTGACCAAAGCTCTGGTCAAGCTCACTTCTTGAGCCTGTTTCATGAAGAGCTGGCCATGCTGTCAGGCAGCTCGGTGGGCAGCCAGACAGCCCCACCTGCATCCCGGTCCCAGAGCAGCTGGCCAGTTGGGGGTAATGCAGATCCAGGATCCAGGTCCAGGCCCATTTGGGGTCTGGGTCCTACTCACAATGTGTTATCACTCTCTTGCATTTTCACACATTTTATTTTTTTAATCCCTCTGTTTCTGCATCAGCCTCTAGCTATTTTGCCCAAATGCCTTTAGAAGGTTTGTGAACATTGTTATCTGCCCTGGTTCTAAAAGTACATGATGACCTAGAGGGATGGGATGGGGAAGGAGGTGGGAGGGGGGTTCAGGATGGGGAACACATGTACACCAGTGGTGGATTCACGTCAATGTATGGCAAAACCAATACAATATTGTAAAGTAATTAGCCTCCAACTAAAATAAATAAATTTATATTATAAAAAATAAAAGTGCATGAATTGTACCTAATAAGTAATGACTCTCTGTTTGTGAAAATGCCTCAGAGACAGCCATTGTGCTGTGGAGTCCTGTCCGTTACTGTCTTCTTTGCCCTCAAGATATACCAGTTCACTTCTCCTCGAGGCGGCTCCATCCAGTTCAGCTCCTGGCTGGGCACAAGGGCAAGCCCCACCCAGCTGCTGAGCCCAGAGTCCACGTTCTCATCCTCTTCTCAGGATCCACCTCTCAGGAAGGGAGCACAGAGAGTCTGCTCTTGGTTTCCTTTGGTTTTTTAACTTGTTATTGTACAAACATATACAAAGTCACAATGTCCAATAATACAATGTACTAAATTACCTGGCTCCAACAATTATCAACATTTGAAGGCTGCTGTTTTCACCCACAGTAGTACTCTTGCCTGGAAAATCCCATGGGTGGAGGAGCCTGGAAGGCTGCAGTCCACGGGGTCACTGAGGGTTGGACACGACTGAGTGACTTCACTTTCACTTTTTACTTTCATGCATTGGAGAAGGAAATGGCAACCCACTCCAGTGTTCTTGCCTGGAGAATCCCAGGGACAGAGGAGCCTGGCGGGCTGCCATCTATGGGGTTGCACAGAGTCGGACACAACTGAAGTGACTTAGCAGCAGCAAGAAGTGAAGCAAATATCAGGTATCATATCATTGCATGTGTATTTCAACATATATATATATATATAAAACAGATAAAGACTATTCAAAATGTACAATGGTAGGGGGTGGTCCTAAGATGGTGGAGGAATAGGACAGGGAGACCACTTTCTCCCCCACAAATTCATCAAAAGAACATATAAACGCTGAGTAAATTCCGCAAAACAACTTCTGAATGCCAGCAGAGGACATCAGGCACCCAGAAAAGCAGCCATTGTCTTCAAAAGGAGGTAGAAAAAAATATAAAAGTCGACAAAAGAGGTAGGGGCAGAGCTCTGTCCTGGGAAGGGAGTCTTAAAAAGAGAGAAGTTTCCAAACACCAGGAAACACTCTCACTGCCAAGTCTGTGGCGAGCCTTGGAAGCACAGAGGGCAACATAACAGGGAGGAAAAATAAATAAATAATTAAAACCCACAGATTACGAGCCCAATGGTAACTCCTCCAGCAGAGAAGCAGTGCAGACGCCTGCACCCGCCACTAGCAAGTGGGGGCTGGGCAGGGAGGCGTGTGCTGCAGTGCTTAGAGTAAGGATCTGGCCTGAATGCCCTGAGTGCAATCTGAGCTAACTAACTTGGGCTAGCAAACCAGACTGTGGGATAACTACCACACGAAAAACCAGCCCAAACCTAAGACACCACCAGGCCTGCACACAGAACAAAGGACTGAACAGATATAGCCGGCTGTAGACTATCCCCCTCCAGTGACAGGCAGCCAGAGCCAGAAGGGGGCAATCGCAGCCCCAGAGAGACATTATCTACAAAACTGTAAGCAGGCTTCTTTGCTAACTAAGACTTCTTGGGATTCTGGACGGTTAACATCCACCTAAGAAGGTGCGCCAGTTGTACACCCAGAAAACTGAGGGGCAGGGATGGGGGAGGTGATAAGTCGCAGCGGCTGCACTCGCCAAACACCTCATCACTTGAGCTGCTCAGACATGGGAAGGGCACAAAATGCAGGCCCAACCGAGTCTGCAACTCTGAGAACTACCCAAGTGCGTGAACCTGTGTGGCTTAGACCTGGGAGTTCCATGCAGCCCAGGGCCAGCCTGGGATGGTTCCCAGCATAGCAACCTAGAGCCTGAGCTGTATGGGCAGGGAGGGTACATGCTCTGTGAGCAGGGGGCAGGCCCAGTGTGGATGAGGCATTGCGAGCACGCGCCAGTGTTATTTGTTTGCACCGTCCCTCCCTCCCCACAGTGCCACTGAATAAGTGAGCCTAAAAAAAAGTGTTCACCACAGCCCCCTTTGTGTCAGGGCAAAAATCAGACACTGAAGAGACCAGCAAAGAGAAGAAGCTAAAACAGAGGGAACCACCTTGGAAGTGACAGGTGCAATAGATTAAAACCCTCTCATTAGTACCAACTACATAGAAAGGGGCCTATAGATCTTGAGAAATATAAGCCAGACCAAGGAACTATCCGAAAATGAACTGACCCACAGTACCCACAACAACACCAGAGAAAGTCCTAGATATATTTGTACTATTTTTATGGTCATTCTTCTTTTTTTTTTAATTTCTAAGTCCTCTATTGCTCCTTTAATTTTCACTTTTATAACCTATTATTACTTTTGCAAAAAAAAAAAAAAACACCCTATTTTATAAAAGCAAACTTCATATATATATATATATATTTTATAATTTTTGTGACTTTGGTTTTTTTTCCTCTCTTTTTTCCTTCTTTTCTTTAATATTGTATTTTTGAAGTTCCAAACTATACTCTAGATTTTTAATCTTTGCTCTTTGGTATTTGTTATCACTTTTGTACCTTCAAGAACTCAATCTTCAGTACCCATTTTTACTTGAGAGCAAGATTACTGACTTGACTGCTCTCTCCTCCTTTGGACTCTCCTTTTTCTCCACCACCAGGTCGCCTGTGTCTCCTCCCTACCCACTCTCTTCTCTACCCAACTCTGTGAATTTCTGTGTGTTCCAGAAGATGGAGAATACTTAAGGAACTGATTACTGGCTGGATCTGTCTCTTTCCTTTTGATTCCCCCCTTTTATACTCCAGGCCACCTCTGTCTCCTTCCTCCCTCTTCTCTTCTCTGTATAATTGCGTGAACGTATTTCTCCTCCTGCACCCAATCTCTCCCAGTATCAGAGTCTTTTCCAATGAGTCAACTCTTCACATGAGGTGGCCAAAGTACTGGAGCTTCAGCTTTAGCATCGTTCTTTCCAAAGACATACCAGGGTTGATCTCCTTCAGAATGGACTGGTTGGATCTCCTTGCAGTTCAAGGGACCCTCAAGAGTCTTCTCCAACACCACAGTTCAAAGGCATCAACTCTTCGGTGCTCAGCCTTCTTTACTGTCCAACTCTCACATTCATACATGACCACAGGAAAATCCATAGCCTTGACTAGATGGACTTTAGTCGGCAAAGTCATGTCTCTGCTTTTGAATATACTATCTAGGTTGGTCATAACTTTCCTTCCAGGGAGTAAGCATCTTTCAATTTCATGGCTGCAGTCACCATCTACAGTGATTTTGGAGCCCAAAAAAATAAAGTCTGACACTGTTTCCACTGTTTCCCCATCTATTTCCCATGATGTGATGGGACCAGATCCCATGATCTTCGCTTTCTGAATGTTGAGCTTTAAGTCAACTTTTTCACTCTCCTCTTTCACTTTCATCAAGAGGCTTTTTAGTTCCTCTTCACTTTCTGCCGTAAGGGTTGTGTCATCTGCATATCTGAGGTTATTGATATTTCTTTTGGCAATCTTGGTTCCAGCTTGTGTTTCTTCCAGTCCAGCGTTTCTCATGATGTACTCTGTATACAAGTTAAATAAGCAGGGTGACAATATACAGCCTTGACGTACTCCTTTTCTTATTTGAAACAAGTCTGTTGTTCCATGTCCAGTTCTAACTGTTGCTTCCTGACCTACATACAGATTTCTCAAGAGGCAGGTCAGGTGGTCTGGTATTTCCATCTCTTTCAGAATTTTCCACAGTTTATTGTGATCCACACAGTCAAAGCCTTTGGCATAGTCAATAAAGCAGAAATAGATGTTTTTCTAGAACTCTCTTGCTTTTTCCATGATCCAGAGGATGTTGGCAATTTGATCTCGGGTTCCTCTGCCTTTTCTAAAACCAGCTTGAACATCAGGAAGTTCACAGTTCACGTATTGCTGAAGCCTGGCTTGGAGAATTTTGAGCATTACTTTACTGGCGTGTGAGATGAGTGCAAGTGTGCGGTAGTTTGAGCATTCCTTGGCATTGCCTTTCTTTGGGATTGGAATGAAAACTGACCTTTTCCAGTCCTGTGGCCACTGCTGAGTTGTCCAAATTTGGTGGCATATTGAGTGCAGCACTTTCACAGCATCATCTTTCAGGATTTGAAATAGCTCAACTGGAATTCCATCACCTCCACTAGTTTTGTTCATAGTGATGCTTTCTAAGGCCCACTTGACTTCACATTCCGACTTCACTTCACGATGTTTGGTTCTAGATTAATGATCACATCATCATGATTATCTGGGTCGTGAAGATCTTTTTTGTACAGTTCTTCTGTGTATTCTTACCACCTCTTCTTAATATCTTCTGCTTCTGTTAGGTCCATACCATTTCTGTCCTTTATCGAGCCCATCTTTGCATGAAATGTTCCCTTGGTATCTCTAATTTTCTTGAAGAGATCTCTAGTCTTTCCCATTCTGTTCTTTTCCTCTATTTCTTTGCATTGATCACTGAAGAAGGCTTTCTTATCTCTTCTTACTATTCTTTGGAACTCTGCATTCAGATGCTTATATCTTTCCTTTTCTCCTTGGCTTTTCGCCTCTCTTCTTTTCATAGCTATTTGTAAGGCCTCCCCAGACAGACATTTTCCTTTTTTGAGTTTCTTTTTCTTGGGGATGGTCTTGATCCCTGTCTCCTGTACAATGTCACAAACCTCATTCCATAGTTCATCAGGCACTCTATCTGTCAGATCTAGACCCTTAAATCTATTTCTCACTTCCACTGTATAATCATAAGGGATTTGATTTAGGTCATACCTGAATGGTCTAGCGGTTTTCCCTGCTTTCTTCAATTTAAGTCTGAATTTGGCAAGAAGGAGTTCATGATCTGAGCCACAGTCAGCTCCCCATCTTGTTTTTGTTGACTGTATAAAGCTTCACCATCTTTGGCTGCAAAGAATATAATCAATCTGATTTCGGTGTTGACCATCTGGTGATGTCCATGTGTAGAGTCTTCTCTTGTGTTGTTGGAAGAGGGTCTTCTCTTGTTTTTGTTGACTGTATAAAGCTTCACCATCTTTGGCTGCAAAGAATATAATCAATCTGATTTCGGTGTTGACCATCTGGTGATGTCCATGTGTAGAGTCTTCTCTTGTGTTGTTGGAAGAGGATGTTTTATCAATGGTGCTGTATAGAAGGAGAAGTCTTGCGACTACTGTAAAAATAAGACTGAAAACAAGAAGCAGGAGGCTTAAGTCCAAACCCTGAGAACACCAGAGAACTCCTGACTCCAGGGAACATTAACTGACAGGAGCTCATCAAATGCCTGCATACCTACCCTGAAACCAAGCACCACCCAAGGGCCAACAAGTTCCAGAGCAAGACATACCATGCAAATTCTCCAGCAACACAAGAACATAGCCCTGAGCTCCAATATACAGGCTGCCCAAAGTTACTCCAAAACCATTGACATCCTATAACTCATTACTGGACACTTCATTGCACTCCAGAGAGAAGAAATCCAGCTCCACCCACCAGAACACCAACACAAGCTTCCCTAACCAAGAAACCTTGACAAGCCACCCATACAACCCCACCGACAATGAGGAAACACCACAATAAAGAGACTCCACAAACTGCCAGAATACAGAAAGGACACCCCAAACTCAGCAACATAAACAAGATGAAGAGACAGAGGAATACCCAGCAGGTAAAGGAACAGGATAAATGCCCACCAAACCAAACAAAAGAGGAAGAGATAGGGAATCTACCTGATAAAGAATTTTGAATAATGATAATAAAAATGATCCAAAATCTTGAAATAAAAATGGAATCACAGATAAATAGCCTGGAGACAAGCATTGAGAAGATGCAATAAAGGTTTAAAAAGGATCTAGAAGAAATAAAAGAATCAATATATGAAGAATAATGCAATAAATGAGATCAAAAACACTCTGGAGGCAACAAATAGTAGAATAACAGATGCAGAAGATAGGATTAGTGAATTAGACGATAGAATGGTAGAAATAAATGAATCAGAGAGGAAAAAGGAAAAACGAATTGGCTGGTGCACGGGGATGACCCAGAGAGATGTTATGGGGAGGGAGGTGGGAGGAGGGTTCATATTTAGGAACGCATGTGCACCCGTGGTGGATTCATGTCAATGTATGGCAAAACCAATACAGTATTATAAAGTAAAATAAAGTAAAAATAAAAATTTAATTTAAAAAAATGAGGACAATCTCAGAGACTTCCAGGACAGTGTTAAACGCCCCAAGATTCAAATCATAGGAGTCCCAGAAGAAGAAGACAAAAAGAAAGACCATGAGAAAATACTTGAGGAGATAATAGTTGAAAACTTTCCTAAAATGGGGAAGGAAATAATCACCCAAGTCCAAGAAACCCAGAGAGTCCCAAACAGGATAAACCCAAGGCAAAACATCCCAAGACACATATTAATCAAATTAATAAAGATCAAACACAAAGAACAATTAAAAGAAGCAAGGGAAAAACGACAAATAACACACAAGGGGATTCCCATAAGGATAACAGCTGATCTTCCAATAGAAACTCTTCAAGCCAGAAGGGAATGGCAGGACATACTTAAAGTGATGAAAGAAAATAACCTACAGCCCAGATTATTGTACCTAGCAAGAATCTCCTTCAAATATGAAGGAGAAATCAAAAGCTTCACAGACAAGCAAAAGCTGAGAGAATTCAGCACCACTAAACCAGCTCTCCAACAAATGCTAAAGGATACTCTCTAGACAGGAAACACAAAAAAGGTGTAAAAACTCGAACCCAAAACAATAAAGTAAATGGCAACGGGATCATACTTATTAATAATTACCATAAACGTAAATGGGTTGAATGCCCCAACCAAAAGACAAAGACTGGCTGAGTGAATACAAAAACAAGACCCCTATATATGCTGCCTACAAGAGACCCACCTCAAAACAAGGGACACATACAGACTGAAAGTGAAGGGCTGGAAAAAGGTTTTCCATGCAAACAGAGACCAAAAGAAAGCAGGAGTAGCAATACTCATATCAGATAAAATAGACTTTAAAACCAAGGCTGTGAAAGAGACAAACAAGGACACTACATAATGATCAAAGGATCAATCCAAGAAGAAGATATAACAATTATAAATATATATGCACCCAACATAGAAGCACAGCAATATGTAAGAAAAATGCTAACAAGTATGAAAGGGGAAATTAACAATAACACAATAATAGTGGGAGACTTTAATACCCCACTCACACCTATGGATAGATCAACTAAACAGAAAATTAACAAGGAAACACAAACTTTAAATGATACGATAGACCACTTAGACTTAATTGATATCTATAGGACATTTCACCCTAAAACAATGAATTTCACCTTTTTCTCAAGCACACATGGAACCTTCTCCAGGATAGACCACATCCTGGGCCATAAATCTAGCCTTGGTAAATTCAAAAAAGTTGAAATCATTCGAAGCATCTTTTCTGACCATAATGCAGTAAGATTAGATCTCAACTACAGGAGAAAAACTATTAAAAATTCCAACATATGGAGGCTGAACAACACGCTGCTGAATAACAAACGAATCACAGAAGAAATCAAAAAAGAAATCAAAATATGCATAGAAACGAATGAAAATGAAAACACAACAACCTAAAACCTGTTGGACTCTGTAAAAGCAGTGCTAAGGGGAAAGTTCATAGCAATACAGGCATACCTCAAGAAACAAGAAAAAGGTCAAATAAATAACCTAACTCTATACCTAAAGCAACTAGAAAAGGAAGAAATGGAGAACCCCAGGGTTAGTAGAAGGAAAGAAATCTTAAAAATTAGGGCAGAAATAAATGCAAAAGAAACAAAAAGAGACCATAGCAAAAATCAACAAAGCCAAAAGCTGGTTCTTTGAAAGGATAAATAAAATTGACAAACCATTAGCCAGACTTATCAAGAAACAAAGGGAGAAAAATCAAATCAATAAAATTAGAAATGAAAATGGAGAGATCACAACAGACAACACAAAAATACAAAGGATCATAAGAGACTACTATCAGCAATTATATGCCAATAAAATGGACAACGTGGAAGAAATGGACAAATTCTTAGAAAAGTACAACTTTTCAAAACTGAACCAGGAAGAAATAGAAAATCTTAACAGACCCATCACAAGCACAGAAATTGAAACTGTAATTAGAAATCTTCCAGCAAACAAAAGCCCAGGTCCAGATGGCTTCACACCTGAATTCTACCAAAAATTTCGAGAAGAGCTAACACCTATCCTCCTCAAACTCTTCCAGAAAATTGCAGAGGAAGGTAAACTTCCAAACTCATTCTATGAGGCCACCATCACCCTAATACCAAAACCTGACAGAGATGCCACAAAAAAAAAAAAAAAGGCCAATATCATTGATGAACATAGATGCAAAAATCCTTAATAAAATTCTAGCAATCAGAATCCAACAACACATTCAAAAGATCATATACCATGACCAAGTGGGCTTTATCCCAGGGATGCAAGGATTCTTCAATATCCACAAATCAATCAATGTAATACACCACATTAACAAATTGAAAGATAAAAGCCATATGATTATCTCAATAGATGCAGAGAAAGACTTTGACAAAATTCAGCACCCATTTATGATTTAAAAAAAAAAAACCTCTCCAGAAAGCAAGAATAAAAGGAACATACCTCAACATAATAAAAGCTATATATGACAAACCCACAGCAAACATTATCCTCAATGGTGAAAAATTGAAAGCATTTCCCCTAAAGTCAGGAACAAGACAAGGGTGTCCACTCTCACCACTACTACTCAACATAGTTTTGCAAGTTTTGGCCACAGCAATCAGAGCAGAAAAAGAAATAAAAGGAATCCAAACTGGAAAAGAAGAAGCAAAACTCTCACAGTCTGCAGATGACATGATCCTCTACATAGAAAACCCTAAAGATTCCACCAGAAAATTACTAGAGCTAATCAATGAATATAATAAAGTTGCAGGATATAAAATCAACACACAGAAATCCCTTGCATTCCGATACACTAAGAATGAGAAAACAGAAAGAGAAATTAAGGAAACAATTCCATTCACCATTGCAATGAAAAGAATAAAATACTTAGGAATATATCTACCTAAAGAAATTAAAGACCTATATACAGAAAACTATAAAACACTGGTGAAAGAAATCAAAGAGGACACTAATAGGTGGAGAAATTACCATGTTCATGGATCAGAAGAATCAATATAGTGAAAATGAGTATACTACCAAAGCAATCTATAGATTCAGTGCAATCCCTATCAAGCTACCAATGGTATTTTTCACAGAGCTAGAACAAATAATTTCACAGTTTGTATGGAAATACAAAAAACCTCAAATAGCCAAAGCAATCTTGAGAAAGAAGAATGGAACTGGAGGAATCAACCTGCCTGACTTCAGGCCCTACTACAAAGCCACAGTCATCAAGACAGTGTGATACTGGCACAAAGACAGAAATATAGATCAATGGAATAAAATATCCCAGAGATAAATCCATGCGCCTATGGACACCTTATCTTTGACAAAGTAGGCAAGAATATACAATGGGTTAAAGACAATCTCTTTAACAAGTGGTGCTGGGAAAACTGGTAACTACTTGTAAAAGAATGAAACTAGAACACTTTATAACACCATACACAAAAAATAAACTCAAAATGGATTAAAGATCTAAAGGTAAGACCAGAAACTATAAAACTCCTAGAGGAGAACATAGGCAAAACACTCTCCAACATACATCACAACAGGATCCTCTATCACCCACCTCCCAGAATATTGGAAATAAAAGCAAAAATAAACAAATGGGACCTAATTAAAATTAAAATCTTCTGCACAACAAAGGAAACTATAAGCAAGGTGAAAAGACAGCCTTCAGGATGGGAGAAAATAATAGCAAATGAAGCAACTGACAAACAACTAATCTTAAAAACATACAAGCAACACTTGCAGCTCAATTCCAGAAAAATAAACAATCTAATCAAAAAATGGGCCAAAAAACTAATTAGACATTTCTCCAAAGAAGACATACAGATGGCTAACAAACACATGAAAAGATGCTCAACATCACTCATTATCAGAGAAATGCAAATCAAAACCACAATGAGATACCATTTCACGCCAGTCAGAATGGCTATGATCCAAAAGTCTACAAGCAATAAATGCTGGAGAGGGTGTGGAGAAAAGGGAACCCTCTTACACTGTTGGTGAGAATGCAAACTAGTACTGCCACTATGGAGAACAGCGTAGAGATTCCTTAAAAAACTGGAAATAGAACTGCCTTCAGTTCAGTTCAGTTCAGTTCAGTCACTCCGTCATGTCTGACTCTTTGCGATCCCATGAATCGCAGCATGCCAGGCCTCCCTGTACATCACCTTATGACCCAGCAATCCCACTGCTGGGCATACAGACAGAGGAAACCAGAATTGAAAGAGACACATGTACCCCAATGTTCATCACAGCACTGTTTATAATAGCCAGGACATGGAAGCAACCTAGATGTCCATCAGCAGATGAATGGATAAGAAAGCAATGGTACATATACACAGTGGAGTATTATGCAGCCATTAAAAAGAATACATTTGAATCAGTCCTAATGAGGCGGATAAAACTGGAGCCTATTATACAGAGTGAAGGAAGCCAGAAAGAAAAACAGCAATACAGTATACTAACGCATATATATGGAATTTAGAAAGATGGTAATGATAACCCTGTATGCGAGACAGCTAAAGAGACACAGATGTATAGAACAGTCTTCTGGATTCTGTGGGAGAGGGAGAGGGTGGGATGATCTGGGAGAATGGCATTGAAATATGTATAATATCATATATGAAACGAATCGCCAGTCCAGTTTCGATGCATGATACTGGATGCTTGGGGCTGGTGCACTGAGATGACCCAGAGGGATGGTACAGGGAGGGAGGAGGGAAGGGGATTCAAGATGGGAAACACGTGTATACCTGTGGCAGATTCATGTTGATGTATGCAAAACCAATACAATATTGTAAAGTAATTAACTTCTAATTAAAATAAATAAATTTATATTAAAAATAACAAAAATAAAGTGCACAATTGTAATAACATTATCATTACATCTTTAAAAAAATAATTTAGATCCTTAATCTCATTATGTATCCAGTGTTTCCCTTTCTCTAATTGTCTTACTAATTTTTAAAATTTCATTTGATTGATTTGGGATTCAAAAAAAGCCCTACACTGAGACTGGTTGAGGTGTCCCTGAAGTCTTTTTCATCTGTACATCCTCCCCTCCCCCATTTCCTTTCATTTTCTTCCCATGTTGCTATTGTTGGAGAACAAACCAGGTCACTGACTTACAGAGTTTCACATCATCTGGATGTGCTGGTGATTTTCACTCAACATGGTCCTCTTTCCTCCACTTTTTAAAAAGTGGTAAATAAATCCAGAGTAAGTAGATCACAATTGGAATTGATTTTCTTTTTGTGGATGTGTATTTGCCCCAATATTAACCTTGACTCTTAACACTCTTGAATGAAAATAACATATTAATAATAATAATAGCAACTATGGACTCCACTTGGAGATGAGGCTCTGGATAGGAGCTTCCCTTCCAACTTTCTAAAGCGAAAGTACTGAGGAGGGGTAGTTTTGAAAGATTTCATTTCTCTTTCTGGTGCTCGGCACTGTGATAATCACAATATTTGAGTCAGGATGGAGTCAATGGTATGATGTGTTGTAGCTGAAGGAACAAAACAGTTCTAGGGAAAAAATGCATCATGTGTCAAGGCAACAGGAGGCCAACTTTTATGTGACTACCTCACCACGAGGCAGCTTTACACCAGCTGAAAAGAAGTAATACAAACCAAGTTGATTTATTTGTGTGTGTGTGTTGTCATGTCTGACTCTTTTCGACCCCTTGGACTGTAGCCCACCAGGCTCCTCTGTCCATGGGATTCTCAGGTGAGAATACTGAAGTGGGTTACCATGCTCTCCTTCAGGGGATCTTCCTGACCCAGGGCTGGAAGCTGCATCTCTGGTGTCTCATGCATTGGCAGGCGGATTCTTTACCACTGAGCCACCTGGGGAGCCCTTATTTGAAGCATATTTCATGTGCAGACACTGCCACTGGGAATTGTCTCTGGGGAGTTGTGGGCGACCAGCCCTCAGAGGGACCCCATGGAGCCTCATGGGCTTTACCATCAGATGACTGTGGGTTCAAAGTTTGGCTTCTACCACATTCTAGCTGGACAACTTTGCACAGAACCTTGATCCCCTGATGAGAAAAACGGAGCTCTTATTGGGCTCCTTTTGCATCACTGTGACTGTTAGAGAAAAATGAGAACAAATTGCCCGGTGCAGTGCATAGCCTGGGTCGGCTCAGCCAATACAGATATGTTGCCACTGGGGCCACAGTCTATGAAAACAACAATGTGAATTATCTCCTGGGGATTTGGGAGGGGATTATTTATTTAAAAAAAAAATGCTGGAGCCATCTAGACACAGTGAGTGGTGAATGTAATTTGAGCTTGAGAACCATAGTCTATTCAAAGGACTACAATTTCATTAACTCAAAATCCTGCTTGAGTCAGGGAAAGTGGGGTCCTGGGAGAGATGCCAGGTGTCAAGGTTAGGCTTGGTGAGCACAGGAACCTTTTTGTAGCCAGCCGTCCCCCACCCCCACTCCCCGCTCCCGGCTCCCCTGGGCCCGAGGAACAAAGCGTGTGTTGTAGCCGCTGTCCGGGGCCTGCACACTGGAAGGAGGCCAGCGGGGGCTAAGGGGAGGCTCGGATCACCAGAAAACAGGACCTGATCCTTTCATCTTGATGAAATCTTCCCTCCTGATAAGATTTCCTCAAACAGAACAAAAGGCAACTTTAAGGCATCTTTGCCTAAGCAGCCAAAGAAAGGAAAACTGGGCAAAGTTCATCGTTACTTTCTTCCTGGTTCTCCAGGAGACAATTCCCAATGATGGGAACAAGAACCATGTGGTCACCTGCGCTCGGTCTGGCAGAGATAAAAGCCCTTTCCGTGCAAACAAACAACACAGACACTGCAGCCTGGGTCCCACCAAGGGCGGGTACGCAGCCTGAACCCATCGTGTGCTGTTTTCAGCAATCAACAGAGGTCCCTGATCTTACCTGACCCACAGATTCTACCCTGCAAAGCTCCTCTCTGGGGAGGGAGATACTGGGTGGGAGAAATCATTGCACATACGGTGAGTCAGTCCAGGGAAGGATAAAGAGCCCCCTGGGCAGGGGCAGGCCACTCTGGATGTGAGAGAAAGACCACACACACCAGTGCTTCAGCATCGCTGAGGCAGAACTCTCAGGAGGCTGGGCTGTCCCACCAGCGTGAAGTCATCCACGAGACACAAGGAGCTCCACCTGATGGCACACCTGTGACCTCAGGGTGAAGACGCTGCCTCTCTCAAGCTATGGGACCTTGATCAATTCCTTGACCCTCAGGGAGCCTGTCTTCTCATCTGTGAGGTGAGGAGAATCACAGGATGGTGGTGGGCCTAGGCAGAGCTAAGAGTCTCCCGTAGCCTTTTGGGAAACTACAGGCCATAGTCAGTCCGGGTGGACACAGCTCTCAGCACCTGGAGACCTCTTTGCCCAGCCTTCCATGGAGGAGGGGAGCTGATAGCCTGGTGGGGCTGAGCCAGCCTTAGCTCTGGATGGGCCATCAGCCTGGGGCCATGCAGGCTCCCCAATACCATAGACAGGCGCCTGAGTCCTCCTGGAACCTGGCAACTACAGAGGATTCACAGTTTTTCTGAAGGGCAGATTGCTCTGGGTCATTCCTGGATGGCAACTCACTCCAATATTCTTGTCTGGAGAATCCACATAGACAGAGAAGCCTGGTAGGCTACAGTCCACAGGGTTGCAAAGAGTTGGACACAACTGAAGTGACTTAGCAGCAGCATACAACAAATGTTTATACATTTGGAGGGTGGGGGCAGGGGGGAGGGGAGAGCTAAACCTCTGAAGAAGTCTTTAGTCCTACACTTTTCACCAGGAGTCCACAGGGCTAGGAACTGGAGGAGTGCTATGTCTTTCAGTCCTGTCCAGCTCTTTGCTACCCATGGACTGTAGGCCTCCAGGCTTCTCTGTCCATGCGATTTCTTAGGCAACAATACTGGAGTGGGTCACTGTTTTCTTCTCCAGGGGACCTTCCCAACCCAGGGATTGAACTCAAGTCTCCTGTGGCTCCTGCATTAATAGGTGGACTCTTTATTACTGAGCCACCCAAGATTCCAGGAATTGGGGAAACACCATACAATTTGTTGTTTCCTTCTGTGTCTGGCTGTTTGCCCTGAACTTGGCACACTTATGGGTCCAGCTGAAGCTCAGGCTCCATATGGCAGGAACTGCCCTATGCTGGGCCATCCAAGCATGACCCAGAGCAATCTGCCCTTCAGAAAAACTGTGAATCCTCTGTAGTTGCCAGGTTCCAGGAGGACTCAGCCATCTGGATATGGCGTTGGGGAGCCTGCATGGCCCCAGGCTGATGGCCCATCCAGAGCTAAGGCTGGCTCAGCCCCACCAGGCTATCAGCTCCCCTCCTCCATGGAAGGCTGGGCAAGGAGGACTCCAGGTGCTGACAGCTGTGTCCACCCGGACTGACTATGGCCTGTAGTTTCCCAAAAGGCTACGGGAGACTCTTAGCTCTGCCTAGGCCCACCACCATCCTGTGATTCTCCTCACCTCACAGATGAGAAGACAGGCTTCCTGAGGGTCAAGGAATTGATCAAGGTCCCATAGCTTGAGAGAGGCAGCATCTTCACGCTGAGATCACAGGTGTGTGGTCCTGTGGAGCACCTTGTGTCTCATGGATGACTTCACGCTGGCGGGACAGCCCAGCCTCCTGAGAGTTCTGCCTCAGTGATACTGAAGCGCTGGTGTGTGTGGTCTTCCTCTCACATCCAGAGTGGCCTGCCCCTGCCCAGGGGGCTCTTCCCGACCCAGGGATTGAACCTGCATCTCTTGAGGCTCCTCCATCACAGGCAGATTCTTCCCTGCTGAGCCACTGGGGGAAGCCCCATGTGTTGTATAAATGTATAAGTGAAATTATTGAGTCTGAGGAACAGAAATAGAAGAGTTTAAAGACAAGTGAACAGAGCCTAAGGGACTTATGGGCCACCATAAAGTGGACCAACATATGCATAAACATATGAAAAGATGCTCTGTATTGCTAATCAGTAGGGAAATGCAAGTAAAAAACACAATGAGATATCACCTCACACTCATTAAGGTGGCTACTATCAAAAAAAAACCATAAAATAACAATTTTTGACAAGGCTGATGCTTCCCAAGTGGTCCTAATAATAAAACAAACAAACAAACAAAAAAACCCCGTCTGCCAGTGCTGGAGATATGAGACATGGGTTAGATCCCTGAGGCGGGAAGATCCCCTGGAAGGGGGCATGGCAACCTACCTTAGTATTCTTGCCTGGAGAATCCCTTGGGCAGAGGAGCCTGGCAGGCTACAGTCCATAGTGTTGCACAGAGTCAGACACAACTGAAGCGACTTAGCACCCCTGCAAGTGTGTAAGTAAAGCAACCAATCAAATGACGTTTCCATTCGGGAGCAGCTTCCTTGGACTCAACCTATTTCCAATTCATCTTTTAGGTCAGTTGGGGCCCTAACAACCCAAGCATGGTCAGGTCCACCCCCGCATCTGCTAGGTCTGGTCTCTGCAGACCCAGGAAAGTCAGCAGGGAACATGGACCCTGGAGAGCTTGGACCTGGGCCTCCTGTCTCACACATTGCAGGGCAGGCCCTGGTGGAGGACCAGAGGCAGGGAGGTGCAGTTGCATTCAGGCTGTGGCCGCAAGACACCACACTCCCCAAGCCCCCACTCAATCCTTCCAGGATGAGCTGCCCCTGAAAGGCTAGAGGGAGCTGTGGATTTGCAGGGTGTGGCTTGATGCTGCTGGTCCTCCTGGCAGGAAACCCTTCATGGGAACAAAGAGGCCAGCATCTTGCTGACATCTTCCCCTTCGTAGAACCCTCAGCCCTCCCCAGCCCCTCCCCCTTCTCTTGCTAACCAGCCTGGCCGTCCAAGGGCTCAGCTTCCTGGGGCCGCTCTGACTTTAGTGCACAGGAGGGAAAGGCCAAAAGATGCTGCAGGACAGAGGCCTGTGCTAAGAGCAACCCCAGTGTCTGCATGTGTGGAATAAAGGCAGGACTTCAGGAGGGGCCAAGAAGTATCACTGACTCCCTCCATCCTGCTGGGCTGCACCAGAGGTTCAGAAGAGGAGAAACTCAAGACCATCCGACCACACGGGAGGGAGGGACGGAGCAAAAGTGAACAGGCTGTAGAGCTGCTGCTCATTATCCCTGAGACTTGAGAAAGAATAACAGAGGGCTTTTCTCATGAATAACTTCCTGCCACTGAAATCAGTATAGGCAAGTAATTTTTTAAGGATGGGTTGTTCCTTCCCTGTTCCCTAAAGCTAGAGCAGCACTGAGGTTCACCAGGATGCCTTCTCACCATTTTATCTGAAAATAAGGTTTTCTCCCCCTTTTCCTTAAGAAAGATGATTTTTCAAATTTATCCTTTGGGGGAGAGGGAGGGAGGCTCAAGGGGAAGGAGATATTTGTGTATAGTTATGACTGATTCCCGATGTTGTATGGCAGAAACCAGCACCACAGTATAAAGCAATTACCCTCCAGTTAAAGAATTAAAAAAAAAAAAAAAACAAGTTATCCTTTGATGTGTCTATATTAGCTCGAAGTAAATGGTCCTCCTGCTGGGTCAGCCTCGAAAGAAGAGGTTAGACCCTCTGAAATGGCAGTTAGCTCATTAGCCTGTGGGACGCGTTTATTTACACAGAAACAGCCTCTTCTGCTCAGTGTCAGCGCAGCTCTGCTTTTGTTTAAAGCTTCAAAGTTTGTCTTGGAGATAAAGTTCTAGTTCCCTGTGTGATCCTGAGGGTCCTGCTCAGAGTGAAGCATTACGTGGGTCTCAGACATTTGTTTTGCATCCTTGGAGGCGCTGGGCATCCTGGCGACGCTGCCGGGCTGGACTCCGAGCTGGTTCATCCTTTATTCTTCAGAGGTTGAGCTACTCCTTTCACAGGCTTGCATTTCAACCAGCATTCACTTCATCGTTCTGTTTGTTTTTTCCAGATGTACCCCCACTTTATGTTGAGTATAATGGGGAGAAAATACAAAGGGCACTAAAATAAAAGATTCAGTGAAAAAATTATTTTAGAGATAAAATGAACAGGCTGATATGAATTCCAAATGCTTATTGTTTGACTAATAGGCTCTTTGACTGATGTGACCCATCAAACATGGGAGGTAAGTGGGAAAGACATGCTCCTTAAAAATTTAGATGATCAAGACACCTGCCAAGTTTACTTGGAGCACAGGAAGCTGCCCATTGCAGGTCCACTCTTGTGCAGCCTGAAGTTGCCTCTGGAGCCTGCTGGACATTGCTGCTTCCTTCCTGATCCCCCCTACATGTGTAATGGGGAGACAGAACCCCTCACCCAGCTGAACGGGAGCCATGGCTGCCACTGAGGTCTACTGTACTCAGCAGGGTTGGAACCCAATGCTCTGCCCATTGCCCCTCTGTGACCCTGCCCTCCACGCAGCCCGTCCTCAGATTCGTGTCCTGGGGTGTCCCTCCCTGACCCCTCCCTGGCCCCTCGTGGAGCACGGCTTGCCTGATAGTCACTTCACTCTGTAACGATCATGTCTCTAGACCCAGACACCCAGGAACTCTACTTCTAGAAGTATCTGATACATCAGAGGATAGCTTTTAAACTTTTCTGCTTACAACTCACAGCTCAGAATATGCTTGCACACACAAGCACATGCACTGTGCACATACGTCTGAATCAGTTTCACAAAGCAATACTTCTCTTTACTACATACAACGTGCTCTGTTATTTCTCTATCCTATTCTCTCCACCCCACCCCACCTCCCCATTTAAAACATGCTGGTTGAAATCCACTAACTTGATTTCTAATCCCCTGATGGTTAGGGTCAGCAGTTTGGAAATGCTGTCTGGAGCACTAATGAAAGTGCAGAAAGGTACCCTTCAGCTCTCATCCCACAGAGCCCTCCCCTTCCCTCTGCCCCATGGCCGCAGCCCACCAGCCACTTTGATTAAGTAACAGTTTAACATCTCTAAACAGAACGCACTGGTCATAGCAAACACCCTCTTCCAATAACACAAGAGAAGACTCTACACATGGACATCACCAGATGGTCAACACTGAAATCAAATTGATTATATTCTTTGCAGCCAAAGATGGAGAAGCTCTATACAGTCAGCAAAAACAAGACCGGGAGCTGACTGTGGCTCAGATCATGAACTCCTCACTGCCAAATTCAGACTTAAATTGAAGAAAGTAGGGAAAACCATTAGACCATCCAGGTATGACCTAAATCAAATCCCTTCTGATTATACAGTGGAAGTGAGAAATAGATTCAAGGGTCTAGATCTGATGGATAGAGTGCCTGATGAACTATGGACGGAGGTTGAGACATTGTACAGGAGACAGGGATAAAAGATGATCCCCATGGAAAAGAAATTCAAAAAAGCAAAATGGCTGTCTGGGAAGGCCTTACAAATAGCTGTGAAAAGAAGAGAAGCTAAAAGCAAAGGAGAAAAGGAAAGATATAAGCATCTGAATGTAGAGTTCCAAAGCAAGGCAAGGAGAGATAAGAAAGCCTTCCTCAGCAATCAATACAAAGAAATAGAAGAAAACAACAGAATGGGAAAGACTAGAGATCTCTTCAAGAAAATTAGAGATACCAAGGGAAGATTTCATGCAAAGATGGGCTCGATAAAGGACAGAAATGGTATGGACCTAACAGAAGCAGAAGATATGAAGAAGAGGTGACAAGAATACACAAAAGAACTGTACAAAAAAGATCTTCATGATCAAGATAATCATGATGGTGTGATCACTCACCTAGAGCCAGATATCCTGGAATGTGAAGTCAAGTGGGCCTTAGAAAGTATCACTACGAACAAAGCTAGTGGAGGTGATGGAATTCCAGTTGAGCTCTTTCAAATCCTGAAAGATGATGTTGTGAAAGTGCTGTACTCAATATGCCAGCAAATTTGGAAAACTCAGCAGTGGCCACAGGACTAGAAAAGGTCAGTTTTCATTCCAATCCCAAAGAAAGGCAATGCCAAAGAATGCTCAAACTACTGCACATTTGCACTCATCTCTCACGCTAGTAAAGTAATGCTCAAAATTCTCCAAGCCAGGCTTCAGCAATACGTGAACTGTGAACTTCCTGATGTTCAAGCTGGTTTTAGAAAAAGCAGAGGAACCAGAGTTCAAATTGCCAACATCCGCTGGATCATGGAAAAAGCAAGAGAGTTCTAGAAAAACATCTATTTCTGCTTTATTGACTATGCCAAAGCCTTTGACTGTGTGGATCACAATAAACTGTGGAAAATTCTGAAAGAGATGGGAATACCAGACCACCTGACCTGCCTCTTGAGAAATCTGTATGCAGGTCAGGGAGCAACAGTTAGAACCGGACATGGAAAAACAGACTGGTTCCAAATAAGAAAAGGAGTACGTCAAGGCTGTATATTGTCACCCTGCTTATTTAACTTATATGCAGAGTGCATCATGAGAAACACTGGGCTGGAAGAAGCACAAGCTGGAATCAAGCTTGCTGGAGAAATATCAATAACCTCAGATATGCAGATGACATCACCCTTATGGCAGAAAGTGAAGAGGAACTAAAAAGCCTCTTGATGAAAGTGAAAGAGGAGAGTGAAAAAGTTGGCTTAAAGCTCAACATTCAGAAAACGAAGATCATGGGATCTGGTCCCATCACTTCATGGGAAATAGATGGGGAAACAGTGGAAACAGTGTCAGACTTTATTTTTGAGGGGTCCAAAATCACTGCAGATGGTGACTGCAGCCATGAAATTAAAAGACGCTTACTCCTTAGAAGGAAAGTTTTGACCAACCTAGATAGCATATTAAAAAGAAGAGATGTTGCTTTGCCAACAAAGTTCCATCTAGTCAAGGCTATGGTTTTTCCAGTGGTCGTGTATGGATGTGAGAGTTGGACTGTGAAGAAAGCTGAGCACCAAAGAATTGATGCTTTTGAACTGTGGTGCTGCAGTATACTCTTGAGAGTCCCTTGGCCTGCAAGGAGATTCAACCAGTCCATTCTAAAAGAGATCAGTCCTGGGTGTTCTTTGGAAGGAGTGATGCTAAAGCTGAAACTCCAGTACTTTGGCCACCTTATGCAAAGAGTTGACTCATTGGAAAAGACTCTGATGCTGGGAGGGATTGGGGGCAGGAGGAGAAGGGGACGACAAAGGATGAGATGGCTGGATGGCATCACCGACTAGATGGACGTGAGTTTGAGTGAACTCCGGGAGTTGGTGATGGACAGGGAGGCCTGATTGCTGCAATTCATGAGGTCGCAAAGAGTCAGACACGACTGAGCGACTGAACTGAACTGAACTGAACTGAACTGAAACCCCCCTTTCACTCAAGGACTAACTCAGTTAGGGCTGAGCTGGTGGGAACTTGAACCACATGCAGGGAAGACAAAGGTGCTTTGGGGGTTATCTTCTGTTTTTGTGTTTCTAGGAGCTCAGCTGTCTTCCTGGCCTTAGTCCCAGGCATCAGAAGAGAGGAAGGGAGGGGAAGGAGGACCTCCTTGATGGTCCAGTGGTTAGGACTCCGAGCTTCCACTGCAAGTTCAGCCCTTGGTTGGTGAGCTAAGATCCCCAGTGGAATGCCTTGCAGTGCACCAAAAACAAAATAAGTATAAAATAAAATAATCTGGGGTGGGAGGAAGGAAGGAGACCCCTCACCTGCTGAGGATAACCAGTGTGGGGACCAGTCACCACCTGCCCCAGCTCCTTCTGTCCAGGTGAGCCTGGCTGTCCTGCTTGAACCTCGGCAGCTTCTTTCCTTCCTCCCCTTCTCCCTTTGCCCCTCTCTCCCTACCTCTCCTTCCTCCCCTCCTCCACCAGACCAGCCAGCCTGCCAGCAAGTAGGCTCTGGGTTTACTCTACCTGCTGGCCTCCCCACAGGAGGACGGGCAGCTCCCTGCTTTCCAGGTGGTCGAGGGCTGACAGTCACCTCAAGGTCATATGGTGTCAGCAGAGGAGGGAGAAGCTCAGTGTGCTCCCACAACTTGTGGACAGAGCAGGCCCCTGCACTGTTTTGGCCTATGTGCTTCCCTGAAATGCCTGTAGTCAAGGCAGTTACCTGTGGGGTTTCCTCCATTGTGGCATTTATAAGGCACTCTCCCATGGCAAACATCCTTAGGAATGTGTCAAGACTCATGATGCACTGCAGGGAACATGGGTTTGATCCCAGGTCCAGGAAGATTACACATACCTGAGGCAATTAAGCCCGTGCACACAGCTATGGAGCCTGTTTGTTCTGGAGCCCTCGAGCTGAAACTACAGAAGCCCACAAGCTCTAGAGCTTGTATTTGAAACAAAAGAAGTGCCCCCTGTGAAGCTTGTGCACCACAATAAGAAACTAGTCCCTGCTGGCTGCAACTAGAGAAAGCCTACACATACCAGTGAAGACCCAGGAATCTTCAGTACAGTCACTCGGTTTTGTCCGACTATTTGCGATCCCATCAATTGCAGCACATCAGGCTTCCCTGTCCATCACCAACTCCCAGAGCTTGCTCAAACTCATGTCCATCTTGTTGGTGATTCCATTCAACCATCTCATCCTCTGTCGTCCCCTTCTCCTTCTGCCTTCAATCTTTCGCAGCATCAGGGTTTTTTCCAATGAGTCAGTTCTTGGCATCAGGTGGCCAAAGTATTGGAATTTCAGATTCACATCAGTCCTTCCAGTGAATATTCAGGACAATTTCTTTTACGATGGACTGGTTTGATCTCCTTGCCATCCAAGGGACTCTCAATAGTCTTCTCCAACACCACAGTTCAAAAACATCAACTCTTTGGTACTCAGCTTTCTTTACGGTTCAACTCTCATATCCATACATAACCACTGGAAAAACCATAACTTTGATCAGCCAGACCTTTGTTGGTAAATAATGTCTCTGCTATTTAATATGCTGTATAGGTTGGTCATATCTTTCCTTGCAAGGAGCAAGCATCTTTTTATTTCATGGCTGCAGTCACAATCTGCAGTGATTTTGGAGCCCAAGAAAATAAAGTCTGTCACTGTTTCCATTGTTTCCCTATCTATTTGCCATGAAGTAATGGGACTGGATGCCATGATCTTAGTTTTCTGAATGTTGAGCTTTAAGCCAACTTTTTCACTCTCCTCTTTCACTTTCACCAAGAAGCTCCTCAGTTCCTCTCTGCTTTCTGCCATTAGGGTAGTGTCATCTGCATATCTGAGGTTATTGATACTTCTCCCGGCAATATTGATTCCAGCTTGGGCTTCATCAGTTCCAGCATTTCACATAATGTATTCTGCATATAAGTTAAATAAACAAGGTGACAATATCCAGCCTTGAGGTACTCCTTTCCCAATTTGGAACCAGTATGTTTTTCCATGTCCAGTTCTAACTGTTGCTTCTTGACCTGCACACAGATTTCTTAGGAAGCAGGTAAGGTCATCTGGTATTCCCGTCTCTTTAAGAATTTCCCACAGTTTCTTGTGATTCAAGCAGACAGAGGTTTTGGCGTATTCAATGAAGCAGATATTTTTCTGGAATTCTCCTGCTTTTTCTAGGAATCACAGATGTTGGCAATTTAATCTCTCTTTCCTCTGCCTTTTCTAAATCCAGCTAGGACATCTGGAAGTTCTCAGTTCATGTACTATTGAAGTCTAGCTTGGAGAATGTTGAACATTACTTTGCTAGCATGTGAAATAAGTGCAATTATGTGGTAGTTTGAACATTATTTGGCATTGCCTTTCTTTGGGATTGGAATGAAAACTGCTTTTTTCCAGTCCTGTGGCCACTGCTGAGATTTCCAAATTTGCTGACATATTGAATCCAGCACTTTCACAGCCTCATCAGCTCAAATTCCATCACTTCCTCTAGCTTTGTTTGTAGTGATGCTTCCCAAAGCCCACTTGACTTCACACTCCAGAATGTCTGGCTCTAGGTGAGTGATCACACCACCATGATTATCTGGGTCATGAAGATCTTTTTTGTATAGTTCTTCTGTGTATTCTTACCCCCTCTTCTTAATATCTTCTGCTTCTGTTATGTTCATACCACTTCTGTCCTTTATTATGCGCATCTTTGCATGAAATATTCCCTTGGTAGCTCTAATTTTCTTGAAGAGATCTCTTGTCTTCCCCATTCTATTGCTTTTGTCTATTTCCTTGCATTGATCACTGAGGAAGCCTTTCTTACCATTCCTTACCATTCTTTGGAACTCTGCATTCATATTGATATATCTTTCCTTTTCTTCTTTGCCTTTCACTACCCTTCTTTTCTCAGCTATCATAAGGCCTCCTCAGACAACCATTTTGCCTTTTTGCATTTCTTTTTCTTGAGGATGGTTTTGATCACTAACTCCTGTACAATGTCATGAACCTCCATTCATATTTCCTCAGGCACTCTGTCTATCAAATCTAATCCCTTGAATCTATTTGTCACTTCCACTGTATAATCATAAAAGATTTGATTTAGGTCATACCTGAATGGTCTAGTGGTTTTCCCTACTTTCTTCAATTTGAGTCTGAATTTGTCAATAAGGAGTTCATGATCTTTGCCACAGTTGGCCCCCAGTCTTGTTTTTGCTGATTGTATAGAGCATCTCCATCTTTAGCTGCAAAGAACAGAATCAGATTTCAGTATTGACCATCTAGTGATGTCCATGTGTAGAGTCATCTCTTGTGTTGTTGGAAGAGGGTGCTTGCTATGACCAGAGTGTTCTCTTGGCAAAATTCTATTAGTCTTTGCCCTGCTTCATTTTGTACTCCAAGACCAAACTTGTCTGCTGTTCCAGGTATTTCCTGATTTCCTACTTTTGCATTCCAGTCCCCTATAATGAAAAAGACATTATTTTCTTTCTTTCTTTCTTTCTTTCCTTCTTTCTTTCTTTCTTTTTTGGTGTTAGTTCTAGAAGGTCTGTTAGGTCTTCACAGAACCATTCAACTTCAGCTTCTTCAGCATTAGTGGTGGGGCATAAACTTGGATTACTGTGTTATTTAATGGTTTGCCTCTCAATGAAGACCCAGTGCAGCCATAAATAAATAAATTTTTAAAAGAATTTTAAAGGAGCTCAATATACTTTACAATAGCCAAGACATGGAAGCAACCTAAACATCCATTGATAGATGAATGGATAAAGAAGGTATTTTATACATACAATGGAATACTGCTACTGCTAAGTCACTTCAGTCACGTCTGACTTTGTGCGATTCCATAGACAGCAGCCCACCAGGCTCCCCCATCCCTGGGATTCTCCAGGCAAGAACACTGGAGTGGGTTGCCATTTCCTTCTCCAATGGAATACTACTACAATGAGTAGTATTACTACTACTACTACAATGGAATACTACTCAGCCATAAAAAAGAATGAAATAATGCCATTTGCAGCAATATGGATGGACCTAATGATTGTCATATTAAGTGAATTAAGTCAGACAAAGACAAATATTATATGTTATCACTTATACATGGAATCTGAATTATGACACAAATGAACTTTACAGACTCACAAACTTAGAGGACAAATGGTAGCAAAGGGTAAAGGTTGTAGGGGAAGGGATGAATCAGGAATTTGGGATTAACATGTACAAACTACTATACATAAAAAAGATAGACAGCAAGAAATTACTATATAGCACAGGGAACTGTAGGCTTCCCCAGTGGCTCAGCAGTAAAGAAACTGCCTGCAATGCAGGAGATGCCAGAGACATGGGTTACATCCCTGAGTCAGAAAGGTCACCTGGAGGATGAAATAGCAACTCACTCCAGTATTCTTGCCCAGAAAATCCCATGGACAGAGGAGCCTGGCAGCCTATAGCCCATAGGGTCACAAATAGACACAACTGAGCGATTGAACACACACACACACACACGGAATTATACTCAATATCTTGTAATAAAGAATTGGAAAAAGAATAGATATTTACAGATATGTACCACTAATCACTTTGTTGTACCTTGGAAAAATCAACTATACGTCAGTTAAAAAGAAAACCAAAAAGATAAAGTGCTCAATAGCTGCACGTGGGCTGTGGCTGCTGCCCCGGGCAGGCCTCGGGGTCCCTGCGCTGGGCTCAACAGCAAGGCAGTGATTGGGGCCACCAGTCACAAGTCACAAAGCTGGCTGCTTCAAAGAAGCTGACACAGCAGCCTCTCCTCATTGACCCCATGTATCCTCTCCACCTGGCGCTGACCCCACCCGGCACTGCATCTCATGAGGGGAGAGATCAGGGGAGGAAGTAAAAGGAACCTGGAAAGTACTCAGAAAAGCATGAGCAGCTACCCCAGGCCATCTTGCTGCCCCAGTGAGGAGCCTATGCTGACCCACGGCTGGCGGTGCCCCCTGCGGGGAGCAGCCTGGCAGCCGGGCTCTGCTAGCTGCACAAGGCCCCCCATCAAAGACAGCCAAGTTCAGCATCTGTATCCATGATGTGCTTTCTGAACCCCGGCAGCCTTCCCTCAGTCTCAGCTGGCTTTTTGGGCTGGTGGAGGCATCCAGACTGGCCACTCAATATGAGCTTATTTTGTTAGAAAGAATCCATACTAGGGAGCTTTTCAGCAAGTCAGCACACCCTTCTTCAATCAGTGTTTTTCAGGCTCCTGGGTTATGAGCTGGTCCCTTAGAAAAGTTCACAGCTGAGTCGGCCTTTATGTGAGGATGACTCTGGTGGACCACAGAGTTGCCCTCATTCTCCCCTCATCCTGAGGAAGCACAGAGCTTTCTTTTAAGTGTAAGTGATAAAGACAGAGTCATCCACAGGGTTGGGAAGAAGGCACGGAGCTGCCCATCCCAGCCACTTCCTTGAGTATCTCTATGTGGTCAGTGCTCGGGAACCCAGGGCTCCAGCTCAGTCACTCACTGTCACCACCAGCAAAGCACAGCCCAGAGCAGGTGAGGGTGACATGCTCACCCTGCGCTCTGTGACAGAATTTAGAGCCCTGCACTCATATTCCAAGGTCTCTCTTTTAGTGTCATCTTCTTCCAGAAAGCTCTGAGTCACTTTGCAAACAGGCAAGTGATCTCTTGCTTAGAAACAAGTTGTTGAAGGGATGGTTAGGATTTACAGAAAGCTGTACAAGAGGCTCTAGCAGTGAATTTCACCGTCACTTCTTCCATCCTCACAGCGATTCAACAATTTGGCCATGTTCATGTCATACAAGTGGAGACAGGATCAGCTATGCAACCCGCACAACACTGCAGCCAGTCACGGTGGGGCTTGAACTTTCCCTGACCCAGATCCAAGGCTCCAATGTTGTCTCCAGTGCAAGACAGGCTTGGGGTGGGTCAGGTGGTTTCCGTAGCACATCCTCACAGAAGAGGCATCATTAGTAGCAGTTAAGGTTCACAACTGCCCACAAAATCTAAAACATAGTCCAATGGTGTTATATACCCAGCCCAGGCACCACTATCCCTCCTGCCTGCAGTACCAGGTACCAGCAGTACCTGCCTGCTTGCTGTTGGACCCCTGTACCCCCAGAGGCTCAGCTGACAGGGGTCCTGGTTCCCTAAGCCCCCAGCCCCTTTGAGGCCAAGTTTGTGGAGACTGGTTCCCTGAGAAGACAGGCTGGAGAGGAGATTGGGCCACTGCTGAGAGGGGATGTTTAGATGGGGAGGATTTGGTGCAAAAGGTCAGGGAGGGACCTGGTGGGAGACATTTGGGGACTTCAAAGCACCATCAGAGAAAGCTCTAGATAGGGGTGGGGATATGAAGGAAGACTCAGCGGGGATGGGAAGGGAGAATCTGATACATGGGGACAGGGCAGCTCTCAGCATTCAGGTTCATGGGTCAGGGATGCCTTTGTGTGTCTGGCCATACCTGAGACCTGTACTCGGCAGATGAGAAATGCTGCATGGATAGATCCTGGAACCAGACTCTGGGCTCAGGGAGACCTCTACTCAGAGAGACTTAGACTCATCCACCCTCTGGTCTGCCTCTCCATCGGCTCAGAATATCCCTAACCAGCTGCCACCATTGTCTTTGCTGAGTAGAGACCACAGGCTAAGGTCGAAGACCACAGAGGTCCAAGGGAGAGCCCTCAGGGGTCCAGCCATGAGGTACTGTGGTCCTGGGATGGTGGGGCTCTCAACCAGGCCAACCCTGTTGCTGTCATCAATGGCCCACCCCAAGGCAGCTGAGCCAAGACAAACAAGGCGCGTTAGCTCACTGCCTGAGCGTTCAGATGTTCTATCTGTCAGAAATGTGGACTTTGGCCTGAGGTCTCAACAGGAAAAAAATAAGCATGAAATCTTGAAACAAAAGAATGTTAACTTGAACCATTTCATTTTATCTTAGAGCTGTTCAGATCCAAACATCACTCATGGCAAAGCCAAGATTTAAATGGGCCCTTTGGGAAAGAAGTAAAATGAGGGGGGGAGTGGGGTTCCAGCAAAGGATAAGGAAGTAAGAGGCTGCAGAACATCCAGACTTGAAAAAGGAAAGTAACAAACCAGCACCAGGCACTGCTATGAACTCTGACCCCAGGGGAGGGACACAGCCCATTCCCTTCTGCTTTCTCCAGTTGCTCTAGTTTTCCATCTCTGTTGCACAGGACAGTTTGGGATGCAGGGGGAAAGAAGGGTGGAGGAGGGCAGCTCGTAGGAGCCACAGACCAGCCTGGGGCACCAGCACCCTCGTGTGCTTTCACGGCAACGGCTTCTGCAGGTTCATGTCCATGTTCCTGTTTCCCTCCAGGGAAGCGTGTTGGGGCCCAGTCAGAGGAAAGAGGCCTGAGTGGTCCATAGAAGCCAGACCTCAGGAAGCTCTGAGAGGGTGTAGGCCTGGCTGTGCCCGGGATGGTGGACGGTCCCCACACAGGTATGCTCTTAAGGGGGTGGTGGGCAACCTCCCACCCTGTTGTGAAATTAGCCATCCCAGTGACCCCTTCAGAGGCAGGCCTAAGGTGCCAGGCAGTGTGGAATGCAGCCCAGAAGAAAGAGGCTCAGAGATGGGGAGACGTTTAGTCTAGGAAATGTGCAGCCTGAGGGCGTCAGAGAAGGCCGGGTGCAAAGTGAAGTCGAAAGTCGACATTTGTTCGGCTGCACAGTCCAGAGACTGGACCAAGAGACAGAAGAGGGAAACATGTGTGGCCTTCATGTTTATACTTAAAAGCTGGAGAGGGAAAGACAAGACAGCCAACAACACTGACCAAACTGTGGGGTCTGCCTCATTAACTGCTGAATCTCCAGAACCAAACCCAAGGCCTGCACAGTGAGGACTTGATAACTGTTGATTGGATTAATAAACATATATTCCAGGGAGGAAGTTAGGCAAGTGTTAGTCAGCTAGTGCTGCAGGGATGCGTGTGGCAACCCCACAGCAGGTGACTCAGGCTCCAGTCTGTCCTGCATGGCCCATTTTGGGACTAAGCCTGAGGAACAGTGGTCACCTCGGGTAGGCTTGCTCATGGCCAACCACTACTCAAGTTGTGGTCCAGCCCAAGATCAACAGGCAAGAAGCAGATAAACAAAAGAAAGAGCATAAGCATGAGCTTCAGAGCTCAGGGGATTCAGGCTGAAATCTTGACTGTAGCATCAAGGAATATATGAACTCACTCAAAAAATTCATTCATTTTTTTTCTTATTTTTTTTTTAAATTATGAAAGCATGATAACACCTTTATAGGAAACTTGGAAAGTACAGATCAAGATTACATATAGTTCTACTATATATTACAATTTTTAAAGTATATAAATTAAGATTTTAGTTGGAGTTTCCCAATATCAAACTCTAAAAAATTAATAGAATGAATAGACAAAAAAGTAGAAAGATATACTAGACCTGAAAAGCACTATGAACCAATTCAACATAATTAAGATTTATACAATTTTCACACAACTGCAGGATACAAATTATAATTAAATTCCCATAGACTCTACACCAAGAGTCACTGGAACATATCCGGGGACATAAAACAAGGTGCAAAAATTTCATGGTCTAAAGGTATTGAAATCATACAGAATCTATTCTCATCATTATGGAATTATGTTAGAAATGAATATCAAAAGATATATGAAAATAACCCACATATTTTCAAGTGCAATGTGACTTTTACCAAGAGAGATCTTTGACTTAGCCACTGAAAGCCTCAATAAAGTTAAAAGACTGAAAAAACAGAGAGGGTGATTGCGGAGAAGAAAGTATTTAAATGAGAAATTAATATCAAAGTCACTTTAAAAATCCATGTATTTGGAAATTAAATGTTCACTTTTAAATGATGGATGTATCTAAGAAACCATAATAAAGAAAGTTAGAAAATATTTGTTACAGAGTAAAAATGAAAAGAGAATTCATCAGAAATTGTTGCATGCAGCTGAAACTGTTGAATGCATCTAAATATAATGTGGAATCTTAAATAAGGTATGAAAACAAATAATAGACACGCATAAAATTTTGTGAAATTTGAATCAAATCTCAGTTAATAATACTGTATCACAAGTTAATTTCCTGTTTTTTATGACATAGTATTTCTTCATATTCTCAGAATTGTATTAGAAGTTTCAAGCCTCATAAGAAATTTTTCTTAAAAAAAATCACTAAAATAATGGTTCCTAGAATTTAGCAATAGTACTAGATGCCAGAATAGATGGAAGTGTATCAAAGTTTTGAGTGAATATAAATTAGAAATCTAGCATTCTATTCATACTTAGTCAGACAAGTGAAACCAAAATGTTGTAAATGTCTTAGCTAAGAAAAAATTCATGTTTTCTCAAATATATATATTATATTTATATGATTCATACTATGTGTGTGTGTGTGTGTGTGTGTGTGTGTGTGTGTGCAAAAGCTTTTCTGCTGCACTCAATAAAGCCTTGAGAAAGAGCAACAAAAAAAGACATAGTGAAATCAGGTATCATAAAGTAAATCACATGGTAGCCCTGAGTATGAGATGGAAAAACAAACTGGATAAAGTAAAAGATCGTCATGTACCCCAGTTGTTTCTAAGCATGGCCACTCATTAGAATCATATCTGGAGCTCTGGAGGAAAAAACAATACCTGGACATTTGTATTTTTCAAAAAATTTCAAGATAATTCTAATGTCTATCTGGATTTTAAAAAGTGATTACAGGTTCTTCTATTAATGATAGTTTTAATGATATAGAATACTATTATTTTCTGTTGATCAATCATGATCAGTTCAGTTCAGTTCAGTTGATCAGTCATGTCTGACTCCTTGCAACCCCATGAATCGCAGCACGCCAGGCCTCCCTGTCCATCACCAACTCTTGGAGTACACTAAAACTCATGTGCATTGAGTCAGTGATGCCATCCAACCATCTCATCCTCTGCCGTCCCCTTCTCCTCCTGCCCCCAATCCCTCCCAGCACCACAGTCTTTCCCAATGAGTCAACTCTTCGCATGAGGTGGCCAAAGTGCTGGAGTTTCAGCTTTAGCATCATTCCTTCCAAAGAACACCCAGGACTGATCTCCTTTAGAATGGACTGGTTGGATCTCCTTGCAGTCCAAGGGACTCTCAAGAGTCTTCTCCAACTCCACAGCTCAAAAGCATCAATTCTTCGGCTTTCTTCACAGTCCAACTCTCACATCCATACACAACTACTGGAAAAACCATAGCCTTGACTAGTTGGACCTTTGTTGGCAAAGTAATGTATACAATGGTATTAAAATGAATAACATTACATATTCACAATAGTAAAAGATGTTTATCAGTTTTCACATTCAATAGCCAGACAAAAAATAGAAGATAATTACAATTGTAAGCCATAATGGAATTATGATTAACCTAACAATATAAAATAATTATATACAATTTGGGGGGTTAAATAGAGTGATGTGGTAAGTGGAAATGCAGGCATGCTCATGTTTTCATCTGCCCAACAGTCTGTCTCTTTTGGTTGGTGCATTTAATACATTTACATCTAAGGTAATTGTCAATATGTATGACCCTATTACCATTTTCTGAATTGGTTTGGGTTTATTTTGTGTAGGTCTTTTCCTTCTCTTGTGTTTCTTGCCTAAAGAAGTTCCTTTAGCATTTGTTGAAAAGCTGATTTAGTGGTACTGAATTCCCTTAACTTTTGCTTACCTTGAAAGCTTTTGATTTCTCCATCAAATCTGAATGAGAGTCTTGCTGGGTAGGGTATTCTTGGTTGTACGCTCTTCCCTTTCATCACTTTAAATACATTATGCCATTCCCTTTTGGCTTGTAGAGTTTCTGTTGAGAAATCAGCTAATAACCTTATGGGAGTTCCTTTGTATTGTATTTGTCATTTTTCCCTTGTTGCTTTTAATATTTTATCTTTGTCTCTAATTTTTGTCAGTTTGATTACTATGTGTCTCAGTGTGTTCCTCCTTTGATTTACCCTGCTTGGAACTCTCTGCACTTCCAGGACTTGGTTGACTATTTCCTTCCCCGTGTTGGGGAAGTTTTCAGCTATTATCTCTTCAAATATTTTCTTGGATCATTTCTCTCTCTCTTCTCCTTCTGGGACTCTTATAATGGAAATGTTGGTACATTTAACATTGTCCCAGAGGTCTCTTAGGCTGTCTTCTTTTTTTTTTTTTTTTTTAATCTATATTCTGTTTGGGAAGTGATTTCCACCATTCTATCTTCCAGTTCACTTATCTACTCTCACTGTCATCTAGGCCCACTTATCCATTTTCCTGCCTCAGTTATTCCTTTTAGTGTATTGTTCATCTCTGTTTGTTCTTTAGTTCTGGGTCTTTGGTACACACTTCTTTCATCTTCTCCATTCTGTTTCCAAGATCCTGGATCATCTTCGCTATCATTATTCTGAATTCTTTTTCTGGAATATTGCCTGTTTTCACTTCATTTAGTTGTTTTTCTGAAGTTTTATCTTGTCCCTTCATTTGGAACATAATCTTCTACCTTTTCATTTTGATTAATTTTCTGTGATGTAGTTTTTGTTCCATTGCTACATGATTATAGTTCTTCTTACTTCTTCTGTCTGACCTCTGGTGGATGAGGCTAAGAGGCCTAGGTAAGCTTCCCAATGGGAGGAAAAAACTGGGTGGGTCTTTCTCTGATTAGCAGTGCTCTACTCAGTAAAACTTTAATGTTTGTCTGCTGATGGGTGAGGCTATACTTCCTCCCTGTTAGTTATTTGGCTTGAGGTGACCCAGCCCTGGAGTTCACACGCTCTATGGTAGAGTTAATAGTGACCTCCAAGAGGGCTCATACCAAGGAGCACCTCCCAGTACTGCTGTTACCAGTACCCATGTCCCATGATGAGTCACTGCCAACCCACTCCTCCAGAGGAGACCCTTCAACACTAGTAGGTAGGTCTAGTTCAGTATCCTGTGGGCTCACTGCTCCTTTCTCTTGGGTCCTTGTGTAGACAAGAATTTGTTTTTGCCCTACAAGAGTGGAGGGCTTCCCTGGTGTTTCAGACAGTAAATAATCTGCCTGCAGGAGACCCAGGTTAAATTCCTGGGTTGGTAAGATCCCCAGGAGAAGAGAATCGCTACCTACTCCAGTATTCTTACCTGGAGAATTCCATGGACAGAGGAACCTGGCAGGCAGAGGGTCACAAAGAGCTGATCATGACTGAGTGGCTAACACTACAAAAGTGAAGTCTCTGTTTCCCTCAGTCCTGTGGAAATCTTTCATCAAATCCTACTGGCTTTCAAAGTCAGATTCACTAGGGATTCCTAGTCCTGTTGCCATACCCCCAGGCTGGGAAGCCTGATGTGGGGTCCAAATCTTCATTACAGTGGGAGATTTCTTCAGTATTACTGCTCTCCAGTTTTCGGATCACCCACTTAGTGGGTATGGGGTTTGATTTTATCATGATTGTGCCCCTCCTACTGTTTCATTGTGGCTTCTCCTTTATCTTTGGATGTGGGGTATCATTTTTGGTGGCTCCCAGTATCCTACTGCAGATGGTTGTTCAACAGCTAGTTGTGATTTCAGTGCTCTCACAGAAGGAGATGAGAGCATGTGCTTCTACTCAGCCATCTTGAACCAATCCTCTTACTATTCACTCACTTTCAAAATGGGTGAAATAGCCACTTTTAAGAGTTTTAAGGATTAAATCTAAAACACATGAAGCACCTCCCAGGTTACTGGACATGTGGCAGGCAGCCACAAGCAGGAGCACTGTGGTCTGGGAGCTGTCTTCAACCTTGGCCTTGAGTCTGAAGAGCTCATCTGTGCCCAATGTCCTCTGTGGCTCAGAGGTAAAGCCCACCTTGGACATGGCCTCCAAGATGTGCCTGGGGTCAGGGAAAGGGTCAGGGTTGGAAAGATAACCCAGAAGTCTAGAGGCAGCAGTGGCCATCCCAGACTTTGAGTAAATGCTCCCCAGTTCTGCCAGGGCTGCTGTTTCATTTTTATCCAGTTCAGGCCCACACTGCTGCCTAGAGACATCCTTATGCAAAATCCTCTCCTTCCCCAGGCCTGGCCTTTAGTTCTGCCTGTGTCTTGAGTGAGACCAAATATTAATGAGGAATAAAATGCTGCAAGCAAACGGCTTTTCCAAATGGTACTTTTTCCAGATTGCATTTGAACTAGACCTTGGCCTGAAATGCAATATCCAAAGCTGACTTTATAGCTTGCAAGGCCATTTTCCATGAAGGCTTATATAAAGATGCAGAATTCATAAGATCCAGTGAAACATCTGGCGTTGGTCCCAGGTTTATCCACTGAAGTCTATTTTCTTTTGTCCTTATCCACTACTTTGTAAATTACTGGCATAATTCTAAGAGAAAGAGAGGATAAATGCTGTTTTTGTCATCCTGATTTCATAAGGCCCATGTGAAATGTTCATCTTTATAACTCTTATGGGGTGGATTTCTGTAATTCAGCATTCCTTCTCAAATCTTCAGCAACATGTTTTCTTTGACTTTAATTCATTCATTCCCCAAGTATTATTTGAGTGCCTATGTGTATCAGACACTGTGCTAGGAGTTGGGAATTTAGCAAGAAATAAACATGCAGCCACTGCCCTTGTGTACAGATGAGAAAGCAGAGGCCCAAAGAGGGTAAAATCTGGCCCAAGTCACACCACAAATTTGAATCAAGATTGGAAGTCACATATCATAAAGGGAACAGCTATATTCTTTGCAAAGATGGTAAATGAAATTACGGGGCCCTTGTCCAAAAATTATTAAGAATTTCAAGACATCAACAGCAGAGCATTAAATCAAATTTAGAGTCCTTTGGTCTCATGCCCACACAGCTGGCCCAAGTCTCTGGATCATATTATTTTTTATCAGTTTCTACAAATTGCATAATTACTTGAGGGTTAAATTAAAAGGGAGGTGCTTCTGAGGAAAGAAGGAACCACCAATAATGCTCAAGACAAAGAGCAAATAGGAAGTTCACAACTGATCTTTCTATTTGCCAGTTTGTGGTCAAAGTTAAATGTCTTGATAGGTCTTAAGCAGCAGAAACCCCCAGCTTAAATTCTTGACTATTCCCATGACACATAGAGAAGTTCACAATTGCAAGCACACTCATCTGTGTACAGATTCTGAGGACAGAACCTTCTGAGTAACCAGCCCAGTGCCCAAATTGGCCAGCAGTTCCTGGTAGCTCAGACGGTAAAGCGTTTGTCTACAATGCGAAGATTCCCTGGAGAAGGAAACAGCAACCAACTCCAGTACTCTTGCCTAGAAAATCCCATGGACTGAGGAGCGTGGTGCAGGCTACTGTCCATGGGGTCGCAAAGAGTCGGGCATGACTGAGCGACTTCACTTCACTTCACATTACATGGGCTACCTCTGTGGCTTCACTGGTTTCTTTCTTTTTAAGAGGAGCCTCAGATCCTGAAGGAAGGGAGCCCAGGACCACTCTGCCTTTGGTTGAGGCTGTGCACTAAAATCATGCTGATCAGAGAGAAAGGTGTGGTCCTCTTTTCTGAGTGGGATGGGAGCGAGGGGGTGGGGAGAATAGGAAGACCTTCTCCACATGAGTTTGTGAAGTGTTTTACAAGGAGTTCACCAACTTTTGAGGTCCTTGGAAGGGATACTGAGCCCAGGTTCTTTTAGTTTCTTAGGGTAGGAGGTAAGGGGTGGGGGAACAGATGGGAGGCCAGTGAGGTGGGTACTGCGTTCTCCATAGCATGTATGTGCACACACACGTGCAAATTCGTAAATAATAATAATTTATAAGATTCTACCAGATTGGTAACTAGCTACAGAGAATTTTAAATGACTTTGAGTAAGTTTTTTCCTAGAAAAAGTAGAGACATGTCTTCACAGCAGTTTTTCTCCAGAAGCCCTCTCAGGCTCCTATATAATCACCCTCCTTAAACTCCCCAATGAAAACTTCATTTTGGAATCTTGTTAAGGACTCACACTGACATACCTATGCCAAGGGACCCAGGAAGCGCAGCAGCTTGTCCAAGGGTTTATGTGTTTATTCTCTGCTGCATCTCACAATGATTTGAAGAGGCTTTCAGCTGCAATGATAAAATGTTAACACACAACTAGGGACTTCCCTGGTGGCCAGTGGTTGAGAATCCATCTTCCAATGAGAGGACACAGATTTGATATCTGATCAGGGAACTAAGATGCCACATGCCGTGGGGCAACCAAACTTGCCCACCACAACTAGTGAGCCACGCATCACAGCTAGAGAGCCTGAGCCTGAACTGCTGAGCCCACACTCTGGACTCTGGAGCCCACACTCCACAATAAGAAGCCCTTGGGTCACAATAAGAGAAGCTCCTGTGCTGCAATGAAGACCCAGTGCAGCCAAAATAAAATCAAGCAAAAACATAACTAGAGATGTCACTGGAGGACGGATGTTAGCAGAATGGCAGACTAAAGCTCCAAACTGTCTCATCCCACAGAAACATCACACACGAAAAATCAGAAACTGTATGAGCCAATTTTGTGGGAGTTTAAGAAAACAGTCAAAGGTTTACAGTAACCAAGTAAATTCCCAATCAAGAAAAAGTGATCTTCAAAATGTTAGGAGAGCTTCATGGTGTTTTACTCCCCTGATCCTGTCCCCTCTCCAGGCCACAGAATAATTTTCAATAGATTTAAAAATATTGAAATCACAGAAATTTTATTTTCTAGTCACAATAGAATGAAACCAGAAGTTTATAACAGAAGGAAAACCAGAAATGTCACAGATAGGTGGAAATTAAGCACCACTGAAACAATCAATGGGTCGAGGAAGAAAACATGAAGGAAATTAGAAATACTTTGAGACAAATGATAATGAAAAAAACATACCAAAACATAAGATGCAGCAAAAAAAGTGCTAAGAGAAAATGTATAGTTCTAAATGTTTACACTGAAGAAGCAAAATATCAAATCCATAATTTACATTTATACATTAAGAAACTATAAAAGAACAAACAGAACCTAAAGCTAGCAGAAGGAAGATGTTAAATAAACAAAAAGATTAGAGCAGATAAATTAAAGAATAGAAAAACCATAGAGAAAAATTAGCAAAACCAAAAGTTGGTTCCTCAAAAAAATCAACAAAATTGAGAAAAATTTAGCTACACTAACTCAGAAAAAAGAGAGAAGATTTAAATGACTAAGATCAGAAATGAAAGTAGACATTTAATTACTTCCAATTTTACAGAAATAAAGAGTATTATAAGAGACTAGTACAAACAACTGTACACCAACAAATTGGATAACCTAGACGAAATTGAAAAATTCCTAAAACCACAAAGTCTACCACATCTGACTCATGCTGCTGCTGCTAAGTCGCTTCAGTCGTGTCCGACTCTGTGTGACCCAAAGACAGCAGCCCACCAGACTCTGCCATCCCTGGGATTCTCCAGGCAAGAACACTGGAGTGGGTTGCCATTTCCTTCTCCAATGCATGAAAGTGAAAAGTGAAAGTGAAGTCACTGAGTCGTGTCCAACTCTCAGTGACCCCATGGACTGCAGCCCACCAGGCTCCTCTGTCCATGGGATTTTCCAGGCAAGAGTACTGGAGTGGTGTGCCATTGCCTTCTCCGTCTGACTCATGAGGAAATCGTAAATTTAAATAGAACTATAACTACTAAAGAGATTAAATTACTAATCAAAGACCTCCCAACAAAGAAGAACTCAGGACCAGATGGCTTCACTGGTGAATTCTACTAAATATTTAAAAAGAATTAACACCAATCCTTTGCAAACTCTTTCAATTAATTGAAAAGAAAATACTTCTTATTTCATAAAGCCAGGATTAACTTGATACCAAAGACAAAAAACAACCTACAAGAAAAAAGACCAATATCCCTTATGAATATCAATGGAAAAAATCCCCAACAAACCAAATTTGGCAGCATATTAAAAGGATTATACCCCATGTCCACATGGGACTTATTCTTGGAATGCAAGAATGGCTCCACATATGAAAATCATTCAATTACTATATCACATTAATAGAAAGAAGGGGGAAAAACACATGATCATCTGAATTAATGCAGAAAAAGCAAAATTCAATACCTTTTCATGATAAAAGCACTAAAAAAAATAGGAGGAAACTTTCCCAACATGATAAGGGCATATATGAAAATCCACAACTAACATCATACTCAATGGTGAAAAACTTAAAGCTTTTCTCCCTAAGAGCAGGAACAAAACAAGAAATTTCAGTTTGGGCACTTCCCATTCAGCATAGCAATGGAAGTTCTAGTCAGAACAATTAAGCAAGAGAAAGAAATAAGAGATATAAACATTGGAAAGGAAGAAAAATTATCTCTACTCACAGATCATATGTTCTTATATGTAGAAAACTCTAAAAATTACACACACACATTCAGCAAACTTACAGGATAAAAAAATCAACACAAAAAAATCAGTTTTATCTCTATATTCTAAAAGTGTGTGTCTATAATGTGGGAGACCTGGGTTCGATCCCTGGGTTGGGAAGATCCACTGGCGAAGGAAATGGCAATCCACTCCAGTACTATTGCCTGGAAAATCCCATGGACAGAGGAGCCTGGTAGGCTACAGTCCATGGGGTTGCAAAGGGTCAGAAACTACTGAGTGACTTCACTTTCCTAAAGAGGGAAATTAAGAGAAAAACTGCATTTATAATACATAAAAAAGAATAAATTATCTAGGAATAAAATTATCCCAGGAGACAACAGACTAGTACACTAAAAACTATGAAACATGGCTGAAAGTAATTGAAGAGACACAGACAAGTGAAAAGACATACTTTGCCCATGGATTAGAAGACATATTATGAAGATAGCAAGATTATCTGAAGGAATCAACAAATGTAATGGAATCCTTACCAAAACCTCAAAATTTTTTTGTAGACATAGAAAAACCCACCCTAAAATATAGATGAAACCTCAAGGGGCCCCACATAGCCAAACAATCTAGAAAAAGAAGAACAAATTTGATGTCCTACATTTCTCAATTTCAAAATACAACAAAAGAGGTTTTTCCTTGTAGCGCAGTCGGTAAAGAATCTGCCTCCAAAGCCAGAGACTCCGGTTTGATTTCTGGGTCAGAAAATTCCCCTGGAGAAGGAAATGGCAACCCAGTCCAGTGTTCTTGCCTGAAGAATCCCATGGACAGAGGAGCCTTGTAGGCTACAGTGCAAGAGGTCACAAGAGTCGGACACAATTTAGTGACTAAATCACCACTACAACAAAAGCAAAACAGTACAGTGCTGCATAAGCCAGACATACCTGCCAAGGCCAGTGAATTGCAACAAAGGCTCCAAAACAAGCCCTTGTATATATGGTCAACTGATTGTCAACAAAGGTTTCAAGATCATCCAATGGGGGAAAAGACAGTCTTTTCCACAAATAGTGTTGAGAAAACTGGATATCCACATGTAAAAAATACAATTGAATCCTACCTTACATGATATACAAAAATTAACTCAAATTTGGTCAAAGGCCTAAGTGTGAAAAATAAAACTATAAAACTCTTAGGATGGAAACATGTAGGAGAAGTTTTATGACATTGGATTTGGCAATAGTTTTTTGGAAATGATAGAAAAGGCATCAAAATGAAAAATTAGAGTTCATCGAATTTTCAAACTTTGGTGCATCAAAGGATGGACACCATAGAGAGAGTAAAACAAAAACTGAGAGAAAGGGACAGAATATCTGCAGGTCATATATCTGATTAGGGATTAATAGCCAGAATATATAAATAACTCTTAAAACTCACCAATAAACAACCGAATTGAAAAATGGTAAAGGACTTGAATAGACAGTCCTCCAAAGAATATATTCAAATGTCCAAGAAGCATGTGAAAGGATGCTGAACTTCACTAGCCATTATTGAATTGCAAATAAAAATGACAATTAGAAACGGCAACCCACTCCAGTACTCTTGCCTGGAAAATCCCATGGAGAGAGAAGCCTGGTAGGCTACAATCCATGGGGTCACAAAGAGTCGGACATGACTGAGCGACTTCAATTTCACTTTCACTTTCATATCATTAGGACGGATTTTACTTCAGAAAGAAGAATATAACAAGTGTTGGTGAGAATGCAGAGAAATCGAAATCTTTGTACATTGCTGATAGGATCATAAAATGATGCAGTCGCTGTGGGAAATGGTTTGCAGTTCCTCAAAAGTTGAACATGTTAGCCATGTGATTCAGCAATTCCACTCTTAGATGTTTATCCCAAAGAACTGAAAGCAGAGACTCTAAGAGATGTTTGTACACTCATGCTGACAGCACAGTTATTCATGACAGCCAAAAGGTGGAAGCAACCCAAACAGTGGGTTGGATAAACCAAATGGGACACACACATTTAATGGAATAATGTTCAGCCTTAAGAAGAAAGGAAACTCTGACCCATGCTCTAACATAGATGAACCTTGAAGACATTATATGCGTGCCAAGTCTTTTCAGCCATGTCCAACTTTGTGTGACTCTATGGACCATAGCCTGCAGGCTCCACTGTCCATGGAATTCTCCAGACCAGAACACTGGAGTAGGTCGCTGTGCCCTCCTCCAGGGGATCTTCTCAACCCAGGAATCAAACCCACATTTCTTCTGTCTCCTGCACTGTCAGGCAGGTTCTTTACCAGTAGCACCGCCTAGGAAGCCTTGAAGACATTATGCTGAGTGAAATAAGTCAGTCATGAAAGGGCTATTACTGTATAATTCCACTTATATGAAGTTCCTAGGGTTGTTAACTTCATTGAGACAGCTGGGAGAATAGAGTTTACCAGAACCTGGGTGGAAGGGGATGGAAAGTTCTTGTTTGATGTGTATAGAGAGACATCTGAATCTTTTTTCACCAGATTGTAAATATTTTAAGTTAATTCTACCTGACTCACCCTTTTCCTGAAGAAGCTAATGGTAAAGAATTTGCCTGCTAATGCTGGAGACACAAGAGAGGCAGATTTGATCCCTGGGTCTGGAAGATCCCTGGAGTAGGAATCAGGAATCCACTCCAGTATTCTTACCTGGAAAATTCCATGGACAGAGGAGCCTGGTAGGCTATAATCCATGGGGCCACAAAGAGCCAGACGCAGCTGAGCGACTGAAGTCACACACACACAATGCCTGACTCAACGCTTCTCTCTCCTGTTCTGACCAGGCTGGGCAGCATGGGATGTGGGGGCCTAGCAAGTGCAGATGGGGGACCCGCATCCTACCTGTCATGGCAGGAGCCTCCTGTGCCCACCCCCACAGCCTTGGGGTGGGGCTTCCAGGCCAAGGCTGGGCACAGGGTCTGTTCATGACCTCTGTGCCCCAGGCGCCAGCCACCACTTTAGCCTGGGTTCTTGCTGACTCCCTCGGTGGTACAGTCAGGATGAAGGTGTCCTCAGAAGCCTCAAATCTCTCTCATACTTCACCTTCTCCATCTTCCTCTTTCTTCTGTTTCTCCTCTCACTCTCCTCAGGGACATATTTCCAGTGTGAGGGAAAGGCCCCCTCTCCCTCCCTGTTTACCGCAGACATTGGGTTTATACCCACCAACCCTCTCTCTTCCAGGGCCACGCTCAGAGTCCACTCCTGCTAGAATGGGGTGAGGGGAAGAGGAGGGAGGGAAGACTTCGCACAGTCAGGGTCTGGAAATGTGACGCAGGCCCAGGAGCCCCGCCCCTTAGACGGGCGGACTGCAGCCCAGAGGGGGTGAACGACCAGCCCGAGGTGGGCAGTAGCAGGGTCCCATGCAAAGCTGACGCTGAGACCCAAACCTCCCCAAGGGAAGCGCACCTGATCCCTGTCCCTGGGCATCCAGTGGGAAATCACCCTGCCCCCTCCTCATCCTCTGGGTCCTGTGCCTGTTGCTTGGCAGCTGTGCACTAATTCCACATGGCTGCCTCACAGACTTTTCTGCAGGGGCTGAGAACCTGAGCGGGTAAGAAGTGTGGTTTCCCAGTGAACTTGGGGAGCGAGTGTCTCTGTGGCCACAGCTGGGCTGTGAGGCTGACCCTAGGCAGATTCGTACTTCTCGGTGCGGAGGGCCCTGCTTCTCATCAAGGTCCCAGCCGGAAGAGGGTCCTGACCGAGCACACCTGCCTGCTGCTGATTCATATCGTCTTTCTTCCAGACACTGGGACCAGCAAACAAACAGAAATAAATCCAAACCTTCCCCTATCACCAGTGCATAGCATGCTCCCCACTGACCTCTGGACCAGGAGGCTGCGTATACAAAGGCAAAGGAGATACCCCCCACAGACAGCTTCCCAGTGCATCCCTTCCTCCCCAGAGCCTTCTGTGTGTGCAGCCCACTCCTGTGAGCTGGCTCCCTGCCTGCCTTCTGTAGCACGGGACTCTCCTTCGTGTAGTTCTGGGGCCCCTGGAGTGTGTCCTCAAGAACAGCTGCCCCTACAGAGCATCTCAGGTCTTCCTTCCTGCTTACCTCCCCCCCTCCTCTGCCCTCATCCCCCAGGGCTGGACTCTGTTTCTGGCGCATCCTCACCAGGGTAGCAGCTGCATCTTCAGGACACGTATCCTAAAACACAAAGTCTTAATAGAAAACATGAGGTGAGGTGAGGGGACCACGGCATTGAAAAGATAGTTTATTACTCATTGCTCCCAAGAGGAAGGGGGCGCAACATACTCTTCAGAGTTCGGGGACTCAGCAGGGAAAGCTCCAGCTTGGTCAGGTGGCAGAGAGGGGGAAATCATGGGCAGGAGGCTTTGCTGTGGTTTCTGGGAGAAGGAACGGGCGAGGCAGGGTCAGCAGGGCAAGACTGGCTGGTTTGGATCATCTCTGGGCTCTGGGGCACAGGGGCTGCCCATGGTTCTCTGGTATCTGGCTGGCTGACTAGGGCAGGGGGACAGTGGCCCCATGTAAGAGCTGCACAGGAGGTGGGGGGCAGGGGTGGGCTCTAGGTTGTTTGCTTTGCATTTGAAAGTGCTCCCCCTGGTGAATTTTTTCTCATCTCTGGGAATTGACCTGTCCTAGGAGGGGCAGCCCTTCTAGGGTGAGCAAAGCCCCAAATAACAAAAATGAAAGAATGGTTAATTCAGTACAGGAGCCACTTGCATAGGATGACACTGCTTCCTGGGGCTGTGCTGGCCCCACTGTGCCCCATCCCTTCTCTGGAGCCTCTGCGGAGAAGCAGGAGGCAGCCTAGGCAAAGCAGGGTGCGAGGCAGGACACCCGCAGCTTGTCTGCTCCCAGAGCACGGCGCCGGAGGCCTCCTGCGTTCCCAGCCCTCCTGCGGGAAGACAAAGTGACGTCCATGCAGCTGGGCCAAGACGAGGTCCACAGCCCTCCCTCCAGGCCCTGTAACTGGCTGTGCTGCTCTCCTCCTCCCAGGATTGTCCCTCCTCCGTGCTTGGTCTGCCCACGCAGCCATCAGACCCCGGGACTGGTGGGATTCCATCAATGGACACACTCCAGGCTCCCACCCAGGACCTGGGTAGCCCATGGAGTTCATTTTGGAGTGTGGTGTTTTTTGTTTTTTTTTTTTTTTCCAAATAACATCATAGTGTAAATATTTCTCATGTTATTAAGAACTCCTCATAAAATCATTTACTTATTTGGAGAATCGTCCATCTGGAGCACGTTCACCATAACCAGACCTGGGAGAGGAGAGGTGGGCTGCAGTCAAGTTTCTGATACTTGCCCCCCCCCCACCCCTTCACCCTCAGCTTGCTAATGCTGCACCTGCTCACACAGCAATGGGGAGAAGTGAGCCAGGAGGAACCTGAACCCCTGAGAGCCTGATCTGACCCCTCCCTCCCTGAGGCTGGCTCCAGCCAAGAGAGCATGCAAGTGAGAACACAAAGCCATCCTTTGTGCCCTGTTTTCTTCTGTAGAAATAACACTGAGTTCCCTGAACCAACCTCCCAGTGTCCCTATCTGGTATGGTTACTCCTGGGGATACTGAGTATTTTGTTACATTTTTGCTTCCAGCACAGCCTCAGGCAGGCCCTAGCTGTCCCCCCTTGAAGGAAGCCTGCATTCTACAGGGAGGTGAACTGAGGGACCAAGGAGGGACTCAGCCTCCTGAGAGACCCGCTGCAGACCACGGACAGACCCCGCCCCGATCCACATCCTCAGCGCATGACTCACTCCAGGAGGCGGAGCTCCTGGCCTGCCTCAGAAGGCCCCTGGGGGCATCTCATGTGACAGGCACTCGAGGGAGCTGGATGGTGGGATCAGAGTAGACAGAGAAGGGCACACAGTGAACAGAGCCGGGGTGGGTGGCGGAGGGAAGCCTAGAGGAGGGGTGCGGATGCAGGTCTGCCCTTGCTTGGCTGCTTCAGGGTCCACACCCTCCTCTGCGTGAAACGCTAACTGCTCCATAAAATGCTAACTGGTCAACTAGCAATTATCCAGAGTTCCAGTCTATCATTCAGAAGATCAAAGATTGTAAAAAGTGACTCAAAACAGGTTGACCTCAGCTGATATGTCATCTCTGGGGCAGGGACTGCCCACAAGTCGGGGGTCAGGTCTGAGGTGTGGGCTGGGCCGGGGTCCTCTACCCAGGAGGGCACCAGTTTCACCCCAGACCTTCTTGACACTCTGATGCCAGGATCCCTCCAGGCCTGGCCTTGGAGCCCAGATGCATACATTTTTGTGATGCTCTGCAGGGTTTCCTGACTCAGGCCCAGCCTGGATGCTGTCCCACGATGGGAGACTCACTATGTTTGCCCCAAAGGAAACTCTTCCCATGTGCTTCTTCCTGGTCACTGGAGGCTGTTGTATATCGTATAAGCAGTGCTTTCTCCTGCAGTTTTTCTCTTACAGTCCATGGCCAGCCCCTCAAGAGCAGCCCTCAAGCCCCTCAAGGTTAATCCTGCTGCTAGAGCTGACCCATCTCTCCCATCCTCCTCCAAGTCCATGTCTTAATTCTTCCCTTGAAGTTGCCTCTCTTCCCCAGTTCAGAGTGTCCCACCTCCACAGTATTAGCAGCTACCTAGCAGAGGGCCTGGGGTGAAACCTGGTTTCGTCCCTTCCCATTCTGCCTACCCTGTTCCTGCTCCCAACTCCACGGCCCCCAGCATGAGGTCTCTCCACGTGCTGTGTGACTGTCACACAGGCTGATCTGAGGATTTGAAATGTCTGCCATAGACACTGTACAGGCCCTAAAAGACCCTGGAAATGCATATGCCCATGTGTGTTTGTGTAAATGTGTGTATGTGTCTGTGCATGTCGAGGTGTGTTTGTGTGTGTGTCTGTGTGTGTGTCTGTGTGTGCATGTGTGTGCCTGCATGTAGGAAAGGCAAATGGACAGACAGAAGAACCAACGGAGTGCAGCAGCCACAGCACAGACAGGAGTCTCCGAGGCCCCTCCCACAGAGGGCAGCGGTGGATCAGGGCTCTGGCACCTCTCTGCCTCTCTTCAGCCTCTTCACGACGTTCCTGGGAGCCAAGCTCTGTGAGCACAGGCTGCATAGAGACCATGAGCGTGAGAGACTTGGGGACAGGCCATTTGTGAAGTCCACATGTCATGTCACCGGGAAACTGATTTCAGCAAAGCCATGGCTGTTTCAGACCTGACTATCACCTTTGGGGCTTGAATCTATTCTGCCAGCCATGCTACAAATGTCTTCAAAGGAAAGACAAAAGCCAGGGTGCCCACAGAGGGCCGACAAAACCCGGGACCAAGTGTCTGGGAGGTGAACTTGGAAGTAGGAATGAGCTGTGTGTGGGTGAGAAGCAGTCTGGGCATCCAGCACCTGGAGGAGCTGTGCCCATCCACAGCCAGCCCAGCCTTTCCTGGCTCTTCAGCCCTCTCATGGAATGACCCCAAAAGTGAAGCTGGGTTTGGGAAAGTGGCAGCTCTTTGGGGTGAACAGGCTTGTGGCTGGCCCCATTTGGCACATCCCAGGCAGCCCCCATTGGCATCCCCTAGCTTTTCCTCCGTCACAAGGGGGCTCTCAGTACTTCCCTCAGTGATGCCAGGACCCCACCTGGTCTCTCTGCCTTTCTAAGATGATGCAAGGGTGCCAAATAAGCTGGTAATCAATAGAAACTTATGTTACAGACCAGCAGCCCTTAACCCTCTTTGGTCAAAGAATCCCTTATGAATCTGATGAAAGTGATGGGTCAGGCAGATTCTTTACCATTGCAATACCTGGGAAGTCCAAAACCTTCAAGAGTGATTAGGAAAGGTAATAAGTAGCTATTTGGACACAATTCTTTTAGGCATTTGTGTAGAAACAGCCCCAGACCAGCTAAGGTACCCCAGGCTGGATGCTCTCCTGCTCTGTGCTCTCCCCACTGGGACCTGGAAGATACACAGTGCCTGTTTCACCAAACGTATCACCCCATCCTGAGTCTTTGGTAGAAAGGCTGAGAACATAATTATGGCAGCATCAACACAGGGACCCCAGCACCTATTTTTGATTATTTCCTTTAAAGATTTTGATGATTTCCATTAAAAATATTTTGGACACAGGCATCTTGAGAAAAACTTCTGAGTGCTTTGGGTTTTTGTAAAGACATGGTTCAGGGGTGTATTCATTTCTAGTTACACGTGGTGGTGGAGATGGGGTATGTTCAGGGCTCCCAGCAAGAGTCTGAGCCAGAAAAGCACCTGTGGCTCTCCCACTCCATGTTAGTCACCTATTAAGCCCACAGGAAAGACCCAGAGAGGTTTTAGGGACCCGAGTCCAAGACCCCACAGGTGATGAGTATCAGGCCCCAGCATGCACTGCCCAGGCCGGATATACGGACTCTACTTTGCATCTGCCTGGGGCAGGTCCCAGCCTTCTTCCTGAGGGGTCACTGCATTGAGCTGCCAGTGGGAAGATGATCACAGGGCCTGGGTGGACCCCTGCTGACTGTTCCTGGGGTGCCCATGTCGGCCTTTACCTGCAGGCCACCAGGAACAGGGAGCCAGCCTGTGGGACCTTGAGCATTTCACCTCCCTTCCCTGAGGCTCCACTTCCTCAGTAACAGGAAGAGAGAAGACCACTCTGCCATAGCCAGAGCTTCAGTTGGGCTTAAATGAAATGTAGGAGAAACACGGAGTGCTTGCCAGGTTATAGACAGCTCAAGCCTCCTCTGAGCAGGCTGTCAGCCAGGCAGCAGGTTCCATCCTTGAGTGTGACCCCTGGATAAACAGATCCAGGAACTCTCACCGCCCACAGATGAAGTCAATCCAGGCCCCTTGGGGGACCCTGGCTTCTGACTGCCAGTGGCCTTCAGGCACAGAGGCTCAGTCCGGGGGTCTGGATGGGGCGCAGGAAGCACAGCTCAGGTTCCACGGATGGCAGGACCTGAAAAAACTGAGGAACTGCTCAGAGTGAAAGTAAGGAGCTCTGAGCAGAGGTCAGAAGCAGAATGCCAGGCAGGAACCAGGACCTGCTGAAGCTGGAGGGAGGAGGAGCAGCCCTGTGGTCACCGAACACATGGGCAAATGAATCATGTACCCTCCTCCCTTCCCATGTTCTCACTGCCTCACCCACAGAGGTGTCCCAGATATAAATGTTATCATTTGAAATGAGCAAATGATGCTTTCTCATTTTTCTGTAAACATTGTCATAAATGCAGCATCTCTAGAAAACTGCTCTGTCATTGTCAGGGGTCAGCAGACTTCTCTTGCCATGGCCAGACTGTAAGTATATCCAGGCTTGGACAGATCATACAGCCTCTGTCACAACTGCTCCCATCAGCCCCTACTAACAGTGGGCATGGGGCCATGTTCCAATAAAACTTTATTTACAAAGTCAGGTGGTGGGCTGGACTTGGCCATCTCTGTGCTCTTTAATTTGGCACCTAAGTAAAACCAGCAGGATGGCTCTGCAAACACAGCTGGATCTGATGATTCTATCACCCTACCCACAACCAAATTTCTGAATCCATGCCCCTACTGTGAAGAAATCCTGGATCGCCAAGGTTCCAGAATAATCTTCTCTGATCTCAGCCAGGGCCTCTGTACATAACTCTAAGTCAGGGGGCCTGCCTGGTGTGGGGCAAAATGAGCCTGTAGGTCTGAGCTAGTTCTGAAGACAGCCAGTCTGCAGAGAGTTCATGGTCTCTGCCCTTCAGATAGGAAATTGCTTTTCTGGTCTTTCTCCAGAAAACTACACTAATTGATGCCAATTAAAACAAGACAGGAAAGATGGCCCTGCCCCCAGGAAAGGAGTTGATGGCAAGCATGTCCTGACTGGAAACCAGTCTGCTCTCTCCTTCCTGCCAGGCAGTGAGGGGGAGGTGGGAAGTAGGGCCCCTAGGACCCAGGCGGACAGGCCAGGGGACGCATGGGTGGAGGAAAGGGTGCCTCCAGTCCAGGATGCAGACTAAAACATGATGGAGATTCTGGGAAAGGCCTGTCCAGTCTCATTTCCTTCAGATTTCTAAGAAAAGGTGAGGTTTCACTGCTTAGGAGAAGAGACAAGATTTCCTGAAGGCAGAGACAAGTCTTTCTCTAGTTTTTTGACGGTGATAACCATCATGTGTGGATGAGGTTATATTTCTAATTTATTAAGAGTTTCCTAAGTGCCAGGCCCTGTGCTAAGTATGTAGCCTCTGTCTTACAGAGAAGGAAGCAAAGATTTGGGATAGTGTGTCCAAAGTCTCACAGTGACAGGAAGAGCTAGGCTGCAGTCCATGGAGTCACTAAGAGTCGGACACGACTGAGCGACTTCACTTTCACTTTTCACTTTCATGCATTGGAGAAGGAAATGGCAACCCACTCCAGTGTTCTTGCCTGGAGAATCCCAGGGACGGGGGAGCCTGGTGGGTTGCCGTCTATGGGGTCGCACAGAGTCGGACATGACTGAAGCGACTTAGCAGCGGCAGCGGCAGCTGCGTGTCTCACTAAGAAACACACCCTCTCTGCGCAGACTGTGGTCTTGTAGCTATCAGGGCTATCCAGAAAAACAGAAAGCAGAGCCAATGTGGGTGTGTGGGGGGTGTGTGTGTGTGAGAGAGAGAGAGAGAGATTGGTTGACTATTTTAAGGAGCTGGCCCACAGGATTGTGGAAGCTTGGTGACCAAATCTGCAGGGCAAGCCGCAGGCTGGGACCCAGGAGAGCCACAGCTCACTTCCAAAGGCCCTCTGCTGGCAGAGTTCCCTCTCCTTCCAAGGAGGTCCATCTTATTCTCCTGAGACCTCCACTGAGTGGACGAGGCCCACCCATAAATGGGGGCGGACGATCCACTCTGCTTTGGTCTACTGATGCAAATATTCATCTCATTTTTTAAAATGCCTTCACAGAAACATCTTAAATAGAGTTTGACCCAGTATCTGGGCACTGTGACTCAGCCCAGTGGACACATAAAATGAACCATCATGGGTCCCATTGGCACATCTGCATCAGCTGGGGGCTTGTTAAAGACCCCAGATCAGGTCCAGCCAGGCCGACTGAGTCAGACTCTGCATGGGGATCTTGAGAAATGCTAGGGCTTCCAACTCGCCTACCACCAACAGCTCAGTGCTGATTTCTACGCGCTCCCTTCCACGTGGCTCCTGCTCCACAGTGAGGGAAGATGACATCCGGATGCTCCGTGAAGGGCCAAGCAGGAGGGATGCCTGCTCTCTACTGGAGCCTTCACTGCCTCGCTACCCACACGCCTCCTGGACTCCTCCAAGCCTGATGCCCTAGGGTCCTGGAACTTGGTCCCTCCAAGGTGTTGAGATACCTGCCATCTTCTGTGCTCTATCACCAGGGAGATGGCACTGTGGGGATGGGAGGATCCCTGGACTGTGAGTCAGGAGAACTGGGCTCTGTTTCTGAGTGCATTTCCAACTCTGGGTGACTCCAGATCTACCACTTACCTCCTCTGGTCCATCATTCTCCCAGGTATAAAAGGAAGGCTTTGTTCTACATAAGTATCATTCAAGTCCTTCCTCCTCACCCTCAGCCGCCAGTCAGTGGGATACTTTTGGGTAAGTGAAGTATTACACAGAACTGGAAGTGCATAACAGATAAGACTAAAGACTGTCTGATGATCAAAGAGAGTGCATGTGTGCTAAGTTGCTTCAGATGTGTCCAACTCTTTGTGACCCCATGGACTGTATCCCAACAGACTCCTCTGTCCATAGGATTCTCCAGGCAAGAATACAGAAGTGGGTTGCCATGCCCTCCTTCAGGGGATCTTCCCAACCCAGGGATCGAACCTGCATCTTTACATCTCCTGATTTGCAAGCGAGTTCTTTATCACTTTGGAGAAGAAAATGGCAACCCATTCCAGTGTTCTTGTCTGGAGAATCCCAGGGACAGGGGAGCCTGGTGGGCTGCCATCTGTGGGGTCGCACAGAGTCGGACACAACTGAAGCGACTTAGAACTACCTGGGAAGCCCCAGTCAAGGAGAGGGGGTAGACAACCTTGACTGAACCCCACCCCCAGGCTCCCCTGCCATCCCTCACACCTGCAAGCTGCTCCTGAATGCAAGGAGGCAGGTAGCTTCCTGAGTAGCACCACCTCCAAGACAGAGATAGCAGAGGGCTTTTCCAGCCCCTGAATTTCTCTACTGAGTCCAAGAAGCCTGGCTTTTCTAGGGCAGCATGGTGGGTGAGGAACTGTGGACTTTGCAACCAAGCAATCAGAATTCATTTCACGTCATCCCTACTCACTATATATTGGTCTGCTGAGGCTGTAGCACAAAAGTACCATGACCAGGAGCCTCACACAAGAGACAATTATTTTCTCACAGCACTGGAGGCTGCAAGCGCAAAATCAAGGTGTGGGCAGGGGTGGTTCCTTCTGAAACCTCTCTCCTTAGCTTGTCCATGGCCACCTTCTCACTATGTCCTCCAATGATGACACTCCAGATGGGATGGCAGAGGAGGGAGAGGGAGGCAGGAGTGCCACTCCTACGGGACAGCACCCACCTTCTCTAAGGTGCCCAGGAGCCTCTGCTCACCCAGAAGGCCCACTCCCCATCCACCTCTCCACTCCCTCCACGAAGGGAGCCTCCCTCTCCATTAAGGTTTCCTGACCTCAGACTTCAAAGGCTCCAAGGTATCAACCATCTGATTTGATTAGTTAATCTGTGCCAGTGACAAAGGGCCCAGAGAACAGAGCTCTACATATATCAAGTTTGCAAATAACTATTCGTGTCAAATAGATGGAGGAAAAACAGTGGAAACAGTGGTTGACTTTATTTTTCTGGGCTCCAAAATCATTGCAGATGGTGACTGCAGCCATGAAATTAAAAGACGCTTACTCCTTGGAAGGAAAGTTATGACCAACCTCAGTTCAGTTCAGTTCATTTCAGTCACTCAGTCGTGTCCGACTCTACGACTCCATGAATTGCAGCATGTCGGGCCTCTCTGTCCATCACCAACTCCCGGAGTTCACTCTAACTCATGTCCATCAAGTCGGTGATGCCATCCAGCCATCTCACCCTCTGTCGTCCCCTTCTCCTCCCGCCCCCAAACCCTCCCAGCATCAGGGTCTTTTCCAATGAGTCAACTCTTTGCATGAGGTGGCCAAAGTATTGGAGTTTCAGCTTCAGCATCAGTCCTTTCAATGAACACCAAGGACTGATCTCCTTTAGAATGGACTGGTTGAATCTCCTTGCAATCCAAGGGACTCTCAAGAGTATTCTGCAGCACCACAGTTCAAAAGCATCAATTCTTTGGTGCTCAGCTTTCTTCACAGTCCAACTCTCACATCCACACATGACCACTGGAAAAACCATAGCCTTGACTAGACAGACCTTTGTTGGCAAAGTAATATCTCTGCTTTTCAATATGCTATCTAGGTTGGTCATAACTTTCCTTCCAAGGAGTCAGCATCTTTTAATTTCATGGCACCTAGATAGCATAATAAAAAGCAGAGACATTACTTTGCCAACAAAGATCCGTCTAGTCAAGGGTATGGTTTTTCCAGTGGTCATGTATGGATGTGAGAGTTGGATTATAAAGAAAACTGAGCACTGAAGAATTGATGCTTTTGAACTGTGGTGTTGGAGAAGACTCTTGAGAGTCCCTTGGACTGCAAGGAGATCCTACCAGTCCATCCTAAAGGAGATAAGTCCTGTGTGCTCATTGGTAGGACTGATGTTGAAGCTGAAACTCCGATACTTTGGCCACCTGATGCAAAGAACTGACTCATTTGAAAAGACACTGATGCAGGGAAAGATTGGGGGCAGGAGGAGAAGGGGACGATGGAGGATGAGATGGTTGGACGGCATCACTGAGTCAATGGACATGAGTTTGGGTGGACTCCGGTAGTTGGTGTTGGACAGGGAGGCCTGGCATGCTGAGGTTCATGGGGTCGCAAAGAGTTGGACACAACTGAGTGACTGAACTGAACTGAATAACTATTTAGAACACAGTGATGTGGAATGTGGTCATTTTTCCTATATATGACAGGAAACTGGTGTATTTTTCTACTTCCATCTATTACTCAAAAAAATACAAATCAGGTTTTGCTAATATTAAATTCACTTTATTTTACTTGATCTCAAGGAGTTTTTGAAAAAGGAGAGGAAAAGGAAAGCTCCAAGAATAGAACTCAGTTCTGGAACCCTGGGCATTGGTTCTATGCTCTGACAGCTCAAAAGCTAAAACCTAAGGATGTAGGTATTTTAAGAATAAATTTTGATAGTTTGGACTAGTTAATGATTTTTAAGAATAGGTCACGCATATCATCTATATCTTTTTCCTGAAGGGAAAAAGAAAGTCCTGTCTGATAAGAATCTGTGCTGTTGCCTTTATAAGAGAATTCACTCTCACCTCAGGGGCTTTTGTGAACCAGAATAATATCACTTACTTGGTTGAGATGCAAGAGGCTGTTTCATTTACCAATAAAAGGTCGATATCTCAGAATTTTTTCTCAACAGCAGGGCACCATAAAATACTTGGAGACCTATGTCCCCAGAATATGGTGCTGAATATGTTGCAAAGATCTCAGTGAACCCATCAGGAAACAGAATCCTGCTAGGCATGGGTGGTCCACAGATGTGCGCCTGCCTTCATAGGGAGCCTAGTTGAAGGTTCTATGGAAACCTTGAAATGGTGGTTAATGACATCTATCTTCCTGCTTAGGGTGAGAGGAGGCGTGGCAGGGCCTTTGGGAGAACATGGTGTGGCCCCATCAATGGATGCTCAAGCTCTGCTCACCTCTTCCCTGGGGAAGAGCCCAGGTGCCAGGACAAGGGGGCCAGCCTTCACCCCCACCCCTGCCCCCTCTCCCCCCCCCCCCGTCTCTACCCACCTCACCCCTGCCAGGTGAATGCCAGAGGGCAGGTGGCCTGGAGTGAGCCAGGGTGGAGAGCAGCAGGGAGCAGTGAAAGTAGAAATGAGATCTCCCCTGGAGGCAGCGGCATGTCTGAGAACAGTGCTGGATGAGCCCTGGGCAGGGGGGCGATAAGCGGAACATTCTGGGAATCAGTTCTGCCTTTTTTGGTGCCACCCGAGCTAAGCGGCATATGGAAGAGATTTTATTTCTTCTCAAATGTTGGTGCTAATTTTGAAATCTTTCTATTCTAACGAGACATCAAACTAAATAATAGGAGAACACACAGATGGCTACCCGAATGACAGCTCTCCCAAGAAAGAAAAGCCAACAGGCTCTGTTCTGCTATCATAAGGCCTGTGCCACCTGGCAGGGCCCCCTATACATACCCCACCCCCTTTAATCCACCCCTTTCACCTCCTTCTTACCCCAGCCCCAGCCTGCATTCCCTGTCCTGGCTGGGATGACAGGGAGGCCCTCAGGGTCACCGCACACTTCATACTTGTTCCCAGATATGTTGGAGGTGAAATGTCATCCCAGACCAGGAAAAAAAAACCCACCAGGCGCACCTTCTGAGCAGCAAAACCCTCCAAGGCTAAGTCGGAAGAAATCTTTGTACGATGAACCAATGAACCATGAGAACTGTTCAGCAAATTTGACTTTTTTGCTAAATGAGTAAAGGTGGCTTGAGATGGAATTTACACTGGACATCAATGTTAGCGCCTGGGACCAAAGGAGTGAAAAAGGAGGCGGAACTCAGCCGGATGCTCTTAGATGAAGGCCTGACACAGCCTCCCTGCCCCTGCCTCTCTGGTCCTTCCTCCCTCCCGGTGCCGACAGCAGCCTATAGGGCTGCCACGTGTTTCCCCAATACAATGAATTTTCTCCTCCAGTCACAGAGTAGCTGCTCAGGGATCAAGAAAAGCCCCCTGGACTCTGCTCTCATCCAGAGCCAGGGGCGATGTGCGGCCCCGCCTAGTCCAGGCCGAGTGACCACAGAGCACTCAGGGTTCCCCCTACGGCCAAGCCTCCAGCCCTGAGCTTCCCTTCCCCATCAAACCTCCCCACATCCTCCACTCTCCGAGCCCAGCTGGTGCCCCTTCCCAAAAAACTATTGGATAGGACCTGCCTGACTGCAGCAAATGCTTTCAGGATCACTCTGGAAAAGCAGCCTTTGAAAAGGATGGGACATGAACACGTGGACTCCAGAGGTTGACCTAGAAAGGAAACACGCTCAAGCCCCACCTGCTTCTTGAAGGGACAGACACTCACATTCAGACTGCAGTAACCCAGGGGCCCTCTCCCCAGCTTCAGCCTCAAGGACAGGTTGTTTGCTTTTCCTGACCCATGTGTTGTACAGGGAAAGAAACATCTTCCTGCTTCCACTGATTACCTATGTGGCCTGTGTAAGAATAATAATAGTTATTAGAGCTAAGATGTGTTGATACTGAAGTTGAAGCCCCAATACTTTAGCCACTTGATGCAAAGAGCAGACTCATAGTAAAAGACCCTGCTGCTGGGAAAAATTGAAGGCAGGAGGAGAAGGGGCAGTAGGGGATGAGATTGCTGGATGGCATCACTGACTCAATGGATATGAATTTGAGCAAACTCCAGGAGATAGTGAAGGACAGAGATGCCTGGCCTGTTGCCATCCGTGGGGTTGCAGAGTCAGACACAACTGAGTGACTGAACATTAAGAAGTTGTGTTGACCGCCTGCTGTACACCCCACCCTATCCTAACACATTCTGAGACTTATCATCATCACCACCCTCACATAAAAACACTATGGTTTTTAGTGTCCAAAGAACTAAAGCTCTGAGGATTTAATAACACACAAGATGTCACAGTCTGCAGCACAGAAAACGTTTCAAAGCCAAAGCCCTGAATCACCACCCAACCCAGTCTCCCCAAACTTGCACCAACAGTATCCCCAAATTTGCACTGTCTAACGGAGTAGTGGGGAACCTCATGATCCCCAGGATCTCCAGGGACGTGGTTCTGAGCTGTCCTAGGATGCTCTAGACCTTGGGTGAAGAGGGGTGCAGAAGCTCTTCCCTAAAGCAGGCAGAGACTTCTGTTCTGCCTGCAGCCCTCCTTCTGCGGTTGGTCTGCTTTCTTGCCCTGGTCTCTGGGCTCAGCCAGGTCTGCTGCCTGAATGCCTCCCCTGGCTGGCTCTGCAGACCCTACTTCTGTGCATCCACAACCCTACACACTTCCTCTTTGCTCTTGACTCCGAGGCTTTGAGTGGGTTTCTCTAGGTCTTGCTCCAGGCTCAGCTTTAGAACAGTGATGGCCTGTCACCAGGCCTGTGGCTGCCCTGTACCTGGACTGGCCATCGAGGCACCAGCAAAGCCATAGAATGGTGCTGCAGCCAGACCTGGGCAGCTGAGCCCAACCTCTGCTAATGTTGGGACTGAATATCATGACCACTTTATCAATTTTATGACTGCTGTCTTTTCCTCCTCCCAACAGTCCTACAAAATAAGCACCATTAGTCTCAATTTATGATAAAGAAACAGAAGTTCAGAGAAACTGGGTAACTCGTCCCTAGTCCCGTAGCCCCTGGAGCCCAGGTGCATGGACGCAGCCAAGCCTGGCTTTCTCCTGTGCTTTCTTTGAATGAGTAGTGGCCTCCTCGCTGGCAGGCAGGGTGAGGCAGGTAGAAGGACGCCTCAAGACAAATCCAGAGAGATTGACCCCTGCTCCATGCTCCGGGGTCCCGGGGATCAGGCAGAGAAGCTCCCCACAGAGGGAAGCTGTGAGCCCAATGCTGGGAGAGCCAAGGGTCATGGGAAATGGGGAAGAGAGGGGTGTGGGGACATGCATCCCGGGAGGAGCCCCTGTGTTGGAGCAGCAAGAACACCAGCCTGGCCCAAGTGGGTGGGAGAGAGGTAGGGGGAGTGTGTGGCCCTCAAAGATCTGGGGATGAAAGAGAGCAGTATTTGGGGTTGACCTCCAGGTGCCAGGTGGGCAGGGCAGGTTCTGTGTAACAAGGGCCCAAACCAAAAAAGCCTGGAGATGCGAGAAGTTGGGAAGGAGTTTGTTGCAATAAATCAACCTCTATCCATGCCAAACCTTAGCCAGGTAGGCGAACACCACATCTAATAAGTTTACTAGATAACCTCGCTAATCCAAGAGGCTGGACCTTAGCTGGGGCATGAAAAGCCAAACTCCCCAAATTGCTCCCCAGGCTAGGGTGCTTGGCCCATCTCAGCCCAGGGGTGGGGTGGGGAATCTCCCACAAAGGGGACATGAAGCTGCAACTCTCTTGGCTTGGCTTCTGCCAGCTGCCGGGAGAAACGGCGAGGTTTTGCATCTCTAAGGGTGACATCACAGCACGTGGGAAGTTTTTCAAATGTGGATTTCTAGGCCCAGCGCCAGCACTGCTAAATCAGTCTTATGAAAGGGTGAGTGGATCCCAACGATCTGGACTTCTCTTAATAGACTTCATCTTTCTAGAGCAGTTTTTGGTTCACCCGCAAAACTGAGTGGAAAGTACAGAGAATTTCCATAGACCCCGTCTCCCCCCAACACAAAACTGCCTTCCCCACCACGGAGGTCTATGTGTTACAATGGATGAAACTACATCAACAGATAGTCATCACCCAGAGTCTGCCTTAAGAATCCCTCTTGGTGTTGGACATTCTATGGGTCTGAACAAGTGTCTAGTGAATGGCATGTATGGGTGCATGTGTGTTAAGTCACTTCAGTTGTGTCCGACTCTTTGCGACCCTGTGAACTGTAACCCTCCAGGACACGACTGAAGCGACTTAGCAGCAGCAGAAGTGGTAGCAGCTGGCTTTTCTCTCCAAGGGGATTCTCCAGGCAAGAATCCTGGAGTGGGCTGCCATGGCCTTCTCCAGGGATCCCGACCCGGGGATCAAACCCATGTCTCTCATGTCTCCTGCACTAGCAGGTGGGTTCTTCACCACTAGTGCCCCCGGGAAGCCCCCATGCCATGTATACTAGTGTATGATAGTTTCATACAGAGTAGTGTCCCTGCCCTAAAAACCCTCTGTGCTGTGCCTGTTCATCCCTCACTCCCTGACAGTCCCTGGCAACCACTGGTCCTTTTACTGTCTCAATGATTTTGCCTTTTCCAGAATGTCATACAATTGGAATTATACAATATATAGGCATTCCAGGTTGGAGTCTTTCACGTAGTCACATGCATTGAACTTTTAATTTGTGTCTTATTGTGGCTTGATAGCTCTTTTTTTTTTTTTTAAGAGCTAATATGCTAATATGCCATTTTCTGGGTGGACCAGTTTATCCATTCATCTTAAAGGACACCTTAGTTGTCTGCAAGTTTTGACAATTTATACTAAGGCTGCCATAAACATTTGTGTGCAGGTTTTGTGTTTTTCCAACTCCTTTGGGGAAACACAAAGGAGCAAAATTGCTAGAGCATATGGTAAAAGTATATGTAGTTTTGGAAGAAATAGCCAAAGGGACTGCACCATTTTGCATTCCTACCAGCTGTGAATGAAAGTTCCTATTGCTTGGTATTGTTAGCAGCGTTTGGTATCGTCGGTGCGGACGTTCACCATTCTCCTATGCCTGTGTGCGTGCATGTGTGATAAGCTGCATCAGTCGTGTCTAACTCTTTGTGACTATGCAGGGCCCCTCTGATCTGCCAGGCTCCACTGTCCATGGGATTCTCCAGGCAAGAATAATGGAGTGGGTTGCCATGCCCTCCTCCAAAGGATCTTTCCAATCCGGGGATCAAACCCCCATCTCTTAAGTCTCCTGCATTGGCAGCCAGGTTCTTTACCACTAGTTCTGCCTGGGAATTCCCATATGCATGTATACTCTGAATCTATGACAAGCTCCCCTGGGTAAGTCTCATGTTTTCTGAGACTGAGAGCCACGCTCTGGAATTGCATCCTGTCTGAGAAATTGGGAGCAGCTGTGTTGCAGGAGCAGGTGGAGTTTCAGCAAAGCAGACCCAGGATCCCTGGAACACCAACTGCCCAAAGGACTTCAGGTCCGTGTTTAGTGTGGCTGCAGGGGGTTAACAATCATTGAGTAATCTCAGCCTGGGATTTTAGGAGCTCCCTTCCCAGAACCTGAGAGAAGTTTTGTGAAGAATCAGATGATGATGGCGGGTTGCTTTATTTGTTTGGGTTTTTTTTTTTTTTTTTGAAGGAGCCAAATTCAATCCTCCAAATGTGTATCCAGTAGCCCTCCCCCACAGCAGGCTTTGGTCTGGCTGGTTATTGCTGGAACACAGAGCAGCAGTCATGTGGGCGGCTTCATCCCCAGGCACTTGGCGAGCTTGCCGGGTCCCCACCACCCCCGAGGGCCAAGTGAGGCAGAGGCTCTGTCAAGTTTCCAGCAAGAAGAGGCTGGGCCTTCAGCCATCCTGGGACAAGGGGGCTGGGTCACCCCACACGCACGCCTCCAGTCCCAAAGCCTGCGATCAGGGCTTTGCTGACATCAGGGCTGGTCTCAGGAAATTTATCAAGTGAGCCTGGTGAGGGCTCGGCTTCTCCTCGAGGACCCCACAGAGGCTGGGCCACTCCAGAATGAAGTGGCCGTGACTCAGGGTCTCAATGCCCAAGTGGCACTGCTGGCCATGGCACTGACCTTTTCTGCCCGGGGCCCTGCCCCTGTGGGTGTGGAGGTGAGGGGCTGTGTTGGAGGGGGTGGGCAGTGGGGATGGGGGTGTTGGGGGAGGAGGGAGGAAGTGGGATGGGGGAGGGGAGTGGTAGGGTGGAGCTGAGCTGAGGGGAAGTGATGGGATTAAATCTCTGTTTTTCGATGGGATCCAACTCAGTTTTTTCAGTGGATTCAAGACACGGGACTACAGCCCCCATGGTAAAGTCGATTCATTTCACAATAGGATCCTGCTACTCAGCCAGCAGCTTCTCCACGGGCATGTGGATTCCACGATGGCAACCCTGAGTCCTCTGGAGAAGAAAGTCAAACCAGTCCCTCTCCTGGGGGTCACTCTCACATTCTCAGGGATTCAGCTCCATGGATGTGCAAGGTCACTCCTGCGATGGAGCCTGGCTCAGCAGTTTTAATCTGAAACAAGCTCTAACGGGCACAACATTGGAGAGAGTCCATCAGACAGGCTTTGACTGGGGAGAACAATGTGAAGCAGAGGCAACTGAAATGCCACTGAGGCTTGGGGAAGAGTCATCTTTTCCGAGGAATTCAAAGACAGTCCTTTACAGCAGAATAGACTTGATAGACTCATTCACAGCCTGGGATGGGAGCTTCATGGTCAAGGCTAAGGGCGGGGCACACCTCATTGACTTCACTATCTTGAGTTACTCTTGCCACTTTCTCCAAGAGGAGAATCAGTGCAGCCAAAGTTTAAACCCAGAGGTGGTTAAATTTTAACCTCAGCCAAATATGGAGGGCCTCTCGGGACGCTGGGGATGGAGCAATGCTGTCAGGAATTCTGTCCACAGGACGCTGCACAAACAATCACATCTCAACCCCTCCTGCAAACCCACCCTGGGGATGGTGCTGCCCAGGTCTGAGGAATACCCACCCCACACACCCCGGGACAAGAAGTGTTCTGGTGATGTGAAGTCCATAAATGACAGGAGTTCACGTACTAACACATCCTCCGGGAGTCTCATTCAAAGTGAACACTCAACCTGTGGCTGGCAGGAGGCCTGCAGGCAGAACAAAGGTGGGGGGTTGTTCATCAGCTGGAGACCGCACACCTTCAACAACAGAAGCCTACGTCCTCATAGCTCTGGAGGCCGGACATCACGGATGACAGTGCCGGATGGGGGAGTTTCTCCTGATGCTGCTCCGGGACCTGCAGATGCTCACCATCTCCATGTCTTCCCAGCCCCATGTTTAATTTAATCGCTTCTTCAAAGACCCTGCTTCCAATGCTGTCACATTCTGAGGTACAGGGGTTAAAAATTCAATGTATGGATGGGGTGGGGGCATGTAAGGAACACAGTTCAATCAGTAACACCTGGTGAGTCCATCTCCCTGCCAGCATTTCCCCGCTCCTGCCTCAGCCTTGACCTCCCGAGGACTGGAGCCTTAATGGAGGCAAAGTAGTCTCTCTGCCCAGGTTTGGAGCCTGGGTGCCATGCGCATGTGGAAAACTGACCCCTCTCTTGGTGGTGTCTCCTTGGGTCCTCTGGGAGCCTCTCCTGGGATTCCAGGTACCTCTCGCCTCCAGCTCTCCTGAGAAGGCTGACGCCTTGCCCGGCTGGCCATGACAACTCCTGTTCAGTCCCTGGTTCAGAGCTCTGTCAGCACACTCGCACTACTGTGCTGAGTGTGCACACACAGAGGCCCCAGCCTGTCCAGGGCAGACTCGAGCCTCTGCTGGAGCGTCCTTGCCCAGCTGCCCTCCACCCCCCACAGATGCCATCTCACCTCCTCCAACCAGCTCAGCCCATTCCTCACCTTGGGTCTCAGGCCAGCACCAGGTGCGCGTCCCCTGTCAGCTCCCCAGTGTGTCTGCTTAAAGCCCCTCTTCTGAAGCTGGAGGTAAGGGGCTGGGCCCCGACTCCTTCCCCACAGACTGGAGGATGCGCTGGATACCCACGGGGCAGGAATCCTCCCTTAACCCCCTGCTCTCTCCACCCTCCTTCACAGGTGAGCAGACACCATGTCCAGAGACCCTGTTTGAAAAGCCCTTGCTGGTTGGACTGGGGCCTGTCTTGGGAGCATAGGAGCACTGGCCATTATTGACTGGCCTGTCTGCTCGATCACGTCAGTCGTGTCTGACTCTGAGATCTGAAGGACTCTAGCCCACTAGGCTCCTCTGTCCTTGGATGCTCCAGGCAAGGATACTGGAGTGGATGGATTGCCATTTCCTCCTCCAGGGGAATCTTCCCCACCCAGGGATTGAACTCGAGTTTCCTGCACCTCCTACGCTGCAGGCGGATTCTTTACCCCTGAGCCGCAGGAGAAGCGCCCAGGGGAAACTTTGGCAGAGGCCCATCTATCACCCTGTTACAAAATACAACATTAATCAGGGGTAGAAGCTGCTGGCTGGTGGAGAGGAAGGTGAGGGCCATGTTCACCACCACCTGAAGGGCAGCCAGAGGCGGCTTTGCCCTCTTAACCTCAGCTGTGGGTCTGGAAAAGCCAGTGCCAGGCTTCAGGCTTTGTGGTCTGAACAACCTACTTCCAGAGACACCCAGTGGTACTTTTCCAGGACTTGTGCTCACCCTATTCAAGGACAGACCAATTAAGACAGGAAAACAAAATAGTGATATTAGCATACAAACACTTTTAAAAAGACAACACAGTTCAGGAGAAGTTCAAAGAAACGCAAACAGTCCTAGAGGCAAGAGAGAGCTCAAAATGGGAGAGGAGTGAGGAGGTAAGTAGGGGATTTAGCCTGAGGGCTTGGGCACTGCTATCACCAATATCAAATGGCCCTGAATCTATCTTGCAATTATCTTAGAAATACTGAATCTGAGTCTCACAAATTCCTAACGTTCAATATCCCTCTGTTTATGTAAACATACTTGATGTTAAAAGACACTTACTCCTTGGAAGAAAAGTTATGACCAACCTAGACAGCATATTCAAAAGCAGAGACATTACCTTGCCGACTAAGGTCCATCTAGTCAAGGCTATGGTTTTTCCTGTGGTCATGTATGGATGTGAGAGTTGGACTGTGAAGAAGGCTGAGCGCTGAAGAACTGATGCTTTTGAACTGTGGTGTTGGAGAAGACTCTTGAGAGTCCCTTGGACTGCAAGGAGATCCAACCAGTCCATTCTGAAGGATATTAGCCCTGGGATTTCTTTGCAAGGAATGATGCTAAAGCTGAAACTCTAGTACTTTGGCCACCTCATGTGAAGAGTTGACTCATTGGAAAAGACTCTGATGCTGGGAGGGATTGGGGGCAGGAGGAAAAGGGGACGACAGAGGATGAGATGGCTGGATGGCATCACGGACTCGATAGACTTGAATCTGAGTGAACTCCAGGAGTTGGTGATGGACAGGGAGGCCTAGCCTGCTGCGATTCATGGGGTCGCAAAGAGTCGGACATGACTGAGCGACCGAACTGAACTGAACTGACCTGATGTTCAGAGCTAAAGATCCTCAGAGGCTTGTTTGTTCTGTCATAGGCAATGCATTTGTATATCTTTTCTAATCTCAGAAAAAAATAGTAGACTGTCTTTCCCTGCACCACAGCCCAGAGTTTCTCTTTTCCTTTCCCTCTGTGGACAGATGCGGGGACAGCACAAGCCCTGGAGGGTGTGCACACTCGCCACTCCCCCACCCGCCCAGCCTCTCCTCCCTGCTGCTCTGCTCTGTTGCCCTCAGAGCCACCTCTTCAGATAATGCCCTGGAGTTGTGTGCTTTTCCCTGGGGGCTGGATTTGAACAAATCCAGGTCACTGTTCCCTCCATCAGTGGCATGATACCATCATCTACCTTGGTGACCCTGCCCAAATACCCAGACAGACATGCCTTCCTCATGGCCTCATCCCTGCTGCTGCACCCACTCTCACATCACACAGCCCCACCTTATCCCAACTTGCTCCCAACCCTCCTCCCACATATGTGCCTCCATCCACGAACAGTGCTATTTGTATGTCATTGGATTTACATCAATAATAACCTGCGTGGGGATTTCTCTTGTGGTCCACTGGTTAAGAATTCACCTTGCAATGCAGGGGACATGAGTTCAATCCCTGGGCAAGGAACTAAGATCCCACATGCCATGGAGCTACTGAGCCTGCTTGCTGCAACAAAAGATACAATGCAATAAAGATCCCACATGCAGCAACTAAGACCTGACAGAGCCAAATAAATATTTAAAAAGTGAAAGATGATGCTGTGAAAGTGCTGCACTCAATATGTCAGCAAATTTGGAAAACTCAGCAGTGGCCACACTGGAAAAAGTGTGGCCACTTTCCACAGCGGAAAAAGTGTGGCCACTTTCCACAGTGGAAAAGGTCGGTTTTCATTCCAATCCCAAAGAAAGGCAATGCCAAAGAATGTTCAAACTACTGCACAATCGTACTATCTCATGCTAGCAAAGTAATGCTCAAAATTCTCCAAGCTAGGCTTCAACAGTACGTGAACCAAGAACTTCCAGGTGTTCAAGCTGGATTTAGAAAAGGCAGAGGAACCAGAGATCAAATTGCCAACATCCATCGGATCATAGAAAAAGCAAGAGAATTTCAATAAAACATCTGCTTCTGCTTCATTGACTACGCTAAAGCCTTTGACTGTGTGGATCACATTAAACTGTAGAAAATTCTTAAAGAGATGGGACTACCAGGCCACCTTACCTGTCTCCTGAGAAATCTGTATGCAGGTCAAGAAGCAACAGTTAGAACTGGACATGGAACAACAGACTGCTTCCAAATTGGGAAAGGATTATGTCAAGGCTGTATATTGTCACCTCGTTATTTAACTTATATGCAGAGTACATCATGTGAAATGCCAGGCTAGATGAAGCACAAGCTGGAATCAAGATTGCCAGGAGAAATATCAATAACCTTAGATATGCAGATGATACCACCCTTATGGCAGAAAGCGAAGAGGAACTGAAGAGCCTCTTGATGGAGGTAAAAGAGGAGAGTGAAGAAGCTGGCTTCAAACTCAACATTCAGAAAACTAAGGTCATGGCATCTGGTCCCATCACTTCATGGCAAATAGATGGGGAAGCAACGGAAACAGTGACAGAGTTTATTTTCTTGGGCTCCAAAATCACTGCAGATGGTGACTGCAGCCATGAAATTAAAAGACACTTGCTCCTTGAAAGAAAAGCTATGACAAACCTAGACAGCTTCTTAAAGAATAGAGACATTACTTTGCCAACAAAGGTCCGTCTAGTCAAAGCTGTGGCTTTTGCAGTAGTCATGTGTGGCTGTGAGAGTTGGACCGTAAAGAAAGCTGAGCGCCAAAGAATTGATGCTTTTGAACTGTGGTGTTGGAGAAGACTCTTGAGAGTCCTTTGGACTGCAAGGAGATCCAACCAGTCAATCCTAAAGAAAACCGGTCCTGAATATTCATTGGAAGGACTTATGCTGAAACAGAAGCTCCAGTACTTTGGCCACCTGATGCTAAGAGCTGACTCATTAGGAAAGACCCTGATGGTGGGAAAGATTGAAAGCAGGAGGAGAAGGAGACAACAGCAGATGATATGTTTGGATAGCATCACTGACTCAATGGACATGAGTTTGAGCAAGCTCCAGAAGATGTTGAAGGACAGAGAATCCTGGCATGCTGTAGTCCATGGGGTCGCAAAAAGTCAGACACAGTTGAGCAACTGCACGACAAAGCAAAAATCAGAAGAAATATAAAGGAAAAGAAAAAATATATTACCATAGTGAGACATATTAACATTTATCTGAAAATATTTTATCAAGTGCAAAAAAAAAAGGAGCATCTTGAATGATGTCATTAATAATTTAAATATAATAGATTTATATTTAATTGATTTATATTTTGCTTTATGTATCTTTATTTTTTGTTGTTAGGTGTCTAATGGTTTATGATGTTTATCTTCTTTGTGAATTGTACCTTGTATCATTAAAATATTCATCTTTGTTTCATTTAAAATAAATTAATTAAAAAACATTTTTCTTTAGAAAAAAATAATAATATACCACATGCTTCACTCTAACTCCCCATTCAGCATTATGTTGTTGAGTTCGATTCATGCTGACAAACAGAAATCTAGCTCTTCCTTTGATGGCCCTCAGGAGGCTTAGATCTGGGAGGTCCTCGGGTCCACTGGGAGCCAGGGTGCAGGAGGTGAAGCTGTGTTGAGGAAGGGAGTGATGTAAAGTGACCAGTGGGTCATAAGCAGGCTGCACGGAAGAAATGAGTTCCAAGTGCTGTGGGAAGGGTTGTGATCACCTACATGCAAAAGCTTTATGCCACCCAGTCTCTGCATTCTATGCTGTTCTGAAAGCACCTATGAGATCATTTCTGATGATCTTCAAACAAAGAGCAGTCTTAAAAAAAAAAAAAAAATATTTCAGTCACATTGTGCAGCTTGTGGGATCTTAGTTCCCTGACCAGGTATTGAACCCTGGCCCTTGACAGTGAAAGTGCAAAGTCCTAACCACTGTGCAACCAGGGAATTTCCAGAGCAGGCTTTTCTGAAAACAGGAGACTAATTAGATGACCTTCAAGCTTCCTTGCCTCCCATGATTCCACCTACTTCTCCATCACAGACAGCCAAGAGAAAGTGTCCAGCAGGTCTTGAGTGTGGGACAAATTCTGGAAGTGACCTTGTCAAGTGGGATCTGCCCATCAACACTGGCCCAATCCCCCTGTGTTCACAGACATGGCCACTCTACTCCTCATTATGTTGGCTTTGCATCTGTCTCCATGACGGTGTCTGTGCCCTCAGGGCCTGGCATGGACCATGTCTTCTGCATGTTCACTTAACAAACGTGGCACGAACTCCACCTTCCGTCACATTTTTTAGAGCCTAGAAGTATCAGCCAATATTCATATTGGCCTTCAGTTTTTTCCTTTATTTATTCCTTCACTTACCTAGGATTGACTGAGTCTGCCCAGGTCAGGATGTGGGGAAAGCATGAATAGAAAAGATCCCCACTCTTAGATGATTTCCATCTTGTAAAGAAGTCAGGAGACTAAATGCGAAAGTAAAATATGGTCAGATAAGGAAAGTGACCAAGGAAACATGTTGGTGTGGGGAGCACTCATTTGATGGAGAGGGCAGGGGGGGGTCCCAGCAGAGGCAGGGGGTGGGGGGGGGGACATCTAAGCTGAAATAAGAAATAAGGAGCAAAAGGAAGTTGAAGGAAAAATAAAGGAAGTTGAAGAACAAGTATCCCAGGAACGATGACATCCTAGGAGCAGCAAGAGCAAAAGGAATTCTCACCAAACTGGGATGAGGACAGCTCCCACGTCAGAGGGGCAGTGGTGGCGGGTGGGGGTGGTGGCCTGCGTTGAGGGGAGGCGAGTGTTGCATCTTGTCACAGGGCCCTGAGAAGCTGTTGGAAAGTTTTCAGCAGAAAAGTGACATCAGGACCAATACATGTTTTTGCTGCAGTCGGGAAAGACATAGCAAAGCCTGGACCAGTCAGGAGCAGTTTCAATAATCCATTCATGATGCAAATGTTTGTGGAGGGTCTAGAATGTGCCAGGCTCTGTTCAGATTCTGGGGATAAAATGGCGGCAGAAAGAGAGAGTGAGTTCGGCTCTCATGAGGGTTACCGTGATAGTGAGGTGGGAGGCTCAGAAAACCAGCTACCCACAGCAGTGGTTGTGTAATTACAGAAATATGTTCTCTACCGGAAAAGGATGGGGCTCCTTGAAAATACCTAACAAGAAACCTGCCCTCCAACGGGAGAGAAGGGCAGCATAGGCTCAGGTGGTTAGAGAAGGGGAGAGAGGCCGGGAGCCTACCGGGCCTGTGAATGGAAGTGGGTGTGGGCGGGAGAAGGAAAGGCGGGGCCGTGTCTCTGGCCTGGCAACCAGGGGGATACAAGGCAGTTTTCAACAGAGGACTTTTCAGGTCCCCAGAGGCAGAGCCAGGTTCGGGGCTGGACCCACTGCGTGCGAGCACCTGTGGACTTCAAAGGAGAGGCGCTGTCCTATCGGCAGGGGCTGTGTTCCCAGAGTTCAGGGGAAAGGGATCAGGCGTTGTCAGCTCACAGGTGGTCTTCATTTTGAGTTCATTTCAGATGTCATTCAAGGCTGTTTTAGCCCTATGGATATACAATCTTAGCAGCAAACAGAAGTTGATCACTGGGGCCCAGCACATGGGCTGAGCAAATTGCCTTCTGATTTCTGTCCAACCGTGGCAATTTCTTCCCAATATTGTCTTCCCAACAAGACAAAAGGTATTTCAAGATCCTGGGAAACAATCTCAGCTTGTCCGTATAAAATTCCACATGGATGCCCAATGGCTGGTCCCAGAATGAAATCAGTGGAGCTTGTATTTATTATTCTGCTGCTCTCTCCAACATCCAGAAATACGAAATTACTATAGCAATAGCTACAGAAAGGGGGGGATTCAAAATAGAATGTAATATAGGAAGACCAGGCTTCCCTGGTAGTTCAAATGGTCAAGAATCCACCTGCAATGCAGAGAACCTGGGTTCGATCCCCGGGTCAGGAAGATCCCCTCAAAGAGGGCATGGCAACCCACTCGAGTATTCTTGCCTGGAGAATCCCATGGACAGAAGAGCCTGGCAGGCTATAGTTCATAGCGTCGCAAAGAGTTGGACATGACTGAAGAGACTTAGCACGCACACACAGCAAGACCGCTCGACTGGACCCCACTAACTTAGAATCCTCAAGGGGCTCAGGTTTAGTTTACTTTCAAGTTATCTGTGAAAGAAAAGTTCTCTGCTAAACAAGTAGGATGGCAAATACTACCACAGGGTGAAGGTTTATTTCATGAAAAGAAAAAAGTTCTTTAGAGGTTCTTCAGTTTTCTTATCTGTGTGGTTAATGGTTTTGTGGTCCAATGGTTTACTATTAAAAGGCTTTTTCTCTGATCAGGCAAAATACAAATAGAGAAACACAGTCCTGAACACCCTGCACTGTCAAATGTGTTACTGACTGCTTGGTATCAACATGCCCACGCCCCAGACTCTGGTCTGTCTCAGAGCTTGGGTCGCTTGTCTTCCCAACTGCTTTGCCAGTCCGACTTAGGCATTTGTTCAGTCAACTCTTGATTCTTTCTTTTCTTACTATTTTTTAAATTAATAGATCGATTTTTACAGTAGTAAAATATAAGAAAGATTGAGCAGAGAATATCTTTTCATTCTCTTAACAGTATATCTCATAGAGCAAAGCTTTTTTTGTTGCCTTGAGGTTTTGTTCACTTGTTTCATTTTTTGGCTATGCTGGGCCTTTGTTGCTGTGCATGGGGTTTCTCTAGCTGCAGTGAGCTGGGGCTACTCTCGAGTTGCAGTGCACAGGCTTCTCATTTTCAGTGATTTCTCTTGTTGCAGAGTGCTGGCTCTGGGATGCTAGGCTCAACAGTTGCAACAGATGGGCTTAGTTGCCCTGCGGCCTGTGGAATCTTCCCAGACCAGGGATCGAACCCATGTCCCCTCCATTGATAGGCAGCTTCTTAACTGCTGAACCACCAGGGAAGTCCCAGAGCAAAGTTTTTAATTTTAATAAAGTCCAATGTATTTTTTTTTTCCTTTCAGTGGTCATACTTTTACTTTTATATCTAAAAAGATATCACTAAACTCCAAATCACATAAGGTGAAGGTGAAGGTGAAGTCGCTCAATCGTGTCCGACTCTTTGCGACCCCATGGACTGTAGCCTACCAGGCTCCTCCGTTCATGGGATTCTCCAGGTAAGAATACTGGGGTGGGTTGCCATTTCTTCTCCAGGGGATCTTCCTGACCCAGGGATTTTAACCCAGGTCTCCCACGTTGGAGGCAGATGCTTTAACCTCTGAGCCACCAGGGACCCCCTGCATCAAGTCACATAGACTATATCCTATGTCATCTTCTAGGAGGTTTATGGTTTTGCTTTTAACATTTAGGTGCAAGCCATTTTAAGTTTGTTTTGGTGAAAGATAAAAGGTCTGTGTCTAGATTCATGCTTTGGATGAATCTTTCAGATGACCAGTTTTAGCACCATTATTTGAAAAGGCTATCCTTTTTACCATTCGCTTGTCTTTGACTTTTGGTCAAAAATCATTTGACTGTATTTACATGGGTCAATTTCTGGGCCTTCTTTCCCATTCCATTAATCTACTCTTCTGTTTCTTCACCAAAACAACACTGTCTAGATTATTATAGCTTTATGGTAAGTGGTAAAGTTGGAGAGGGTCAGTCCTCTGGCTTTATTCTTCTCCTTCAATATTGTGTTGGCTATTCTGGACCCTTTGCCTTTCCATTCAGACTTTAGAATCAGCTTTTCAGTATTCATTAAATAACTTGCTGGTATTTTAATTGGGACATCACTGACTATATAGATCAAATTGAGAAGAATTGATATCTTGAAAATGTGGTCTCCTTGTTATTGACAGAATTGTGTCATTCCTAAAATTCATGTGTGAAGCCCTAACTTCCTGTACCTCATAATGTGACTATAGTTAATGACAGGGTATTTAAAAGAGGTAGTTAGGTTAAAATGTTCCTCAGTCCAATCTAACTGGTGCTCTTATAAGAAAAGATTGGGACACAGGGACTGAGTTCCCAGGGATACCCACACAGAAGAAGGGCCAGGTGAGGACACAGAGAGAATGCAGACACCTGAAAGCCATGGAGAGAGGCCCCAGGAGAAATCAACCTTGATCTCGGACTTTCAGCCTCTAGAGCTGTGAGAAAATATATTTCTGTTGTATAAGCCATTCAGTCTTCAGTATTTTGTTGTGGCAGCCCTAGCAAACTAATACACTCACTATCCGTATACATGCACTATCTTTTCACTTATTTAGATCTTTAATATTTTTCATCAAAATTTTGTAGTTTTCCTGGTATGGATCTTGTACATATTTTGTTAGATTTATACCCAAGTATTTCTTTTTTTGGTTTGGTGCTTATGTAAATGATACTGTGTTTTCAATTTCAAGTTCCAACCCTTCATCACTGGCATACAGAAAAGCAATTGATTTTTGAATCCTGCCTTGCATCCTGAAACTTTACTACAATGGCTGTTACTTCCTAGAGTTTTCTTTCTTTTGTTGGCTCTTTGAGATTTTCCATATAAGTAATCAAGTCATCTATGCAAAGTCAGTTTTATTTCTTCCTCCACAGTCTGCATATGTGTTAATTTCCTTTTCTTGTCTTATTGCTAAGCTTCCAGAACTACATTGGATAGGGGGTAATGAGAGGACATCCTTGCCTTCTTACTGATCTTAGTGGGAAAGCCTGTAGTCTCTCACCATTAGTTATGTAGACAACATATGGTTGTGTCTTAGGGTTTTGTTTCTTTTTTAACCTACTCTGTAGTCTGTCTTTTAATTGGTGTTAGAGTTAGGGTTAGTCAATGATATTTAAAGTAATTATTGATATAGTTGGATTAATATCTACCATATTTATTGTATGCTTTTGTAGTCATTACCTTTGTCTTTTGTTTCTTTTCTCCATTTTTATTTCTCCTCTCCAGTTTTAATTGAACATTTTATATTATTTCATTTTCTTTCCTCTCTTAACCCATCAATTAAAATGCTTAATTTTATGTGTCAACTTGACTAGGCCACTGAGTGCCCAAATACTTGATGAAAGATTATTCTGGGTATGTTCGTGAGAGTGTTTATGGATGAAATTAACATAAAATCACTAAATGTGCCAAGTAGATTGCCTTCCCCAGTGTGAACAGGCTTCATCCAGTCTGTTGAAAGCCTGAATAGAAAAAAGATTGAGCAAAAGACAATTCACTCTCTCTACTTGATGGTCTTGAGATGGGACATTGGTCTTCTGCCTTTGGACTTGGACTGGGAATTATACCATTGACTCTGCTGGTTCTCAGGCCTTCAGACTCAGACTGGAACCTATCAATGGCCCTCCTGGGTCTCCAGATTACAGATCTCGGGACTTCATGGCCTTGCATAAGCCTACCCCTTGTTTACACTCATAAACATATCCTATGGACTCTAATTTTGGAGAATTCTGATTAATACATCAATTACAGTTCTCTTTTAAATCATTATTAGTGATTTCCCTAGAGCTTACATTATACATTTATAACTAGCCCAAGGCCACTTTCAAATAGCACTGTACCACCTGACAGGTAACACAAATACCTTTTAATAGAGGATTCTCAACTTCTCTCTCCTATCCCTGTGACACTTCTGTCATTCATTCAATTATCCATAAATTAGAATCACCAAATATATTATTATTATTTTGAACAAACTGCTTCTTTCAGGGGGAGGGGTGGGCGCATTGCATGGTTTGTAGGATCTCAGTTCCCTGACCAGGGACTGAACATGGGCCATGGTAGTGAAAGCCCACAGTCCGAACCACTAGGCCTCCAGGGAACTTCCTGAAAAAACTCCTTCTGTTAGAATATTCAACACTGTGTATGACAAGTTGAAAAATGGACAGACAACTTGTGAGGGATTTTGTCAGTAATGACAGCGAGTGAGCTATGTTACTTGTACTTACATGGCTAAATCTCAAAGACAATTAAGTTCTAAGAGCCAGTTGCAGGCACCACATAAAAAAATTAATTCAAAATGAATTAAAGACCTAAATTTAAGATCCAATCCCTGGAAGAAAACAAGGGAAAACTTCATGACCTTGGATTTGTCAAGGATTTCTTGGCTATGACACCAAAAACATAGGAAACAAAAATAGGACAAATGGGACCACATTAAACTTAAAATTTTCTGTACAGTAAAGGAAAAAAAGAACAGCATGAAATAGTAACCTACAGATAGGAGAAAATATTTGCAAACCATGTATCTGGTAATAGTTTAGCATCCAGAATATAGAAAGAATTCCTACAATTCAGTAAAGCAAACAAATAATCCAATTAAAAGATGGACAAATGACTTGAATAGATACTTTCCCAAAGAAGACAGCCAAATGCCCAACAAGCACATGAGAAGTTGCTCAACATCACTAACCGTCAGGGTAACACAAACCCAAACTACAATGAGATATTACCTCACACCCATTAGGACAACCACAATTTAAAAAAAAAAAAAAAAAAAAAACAGAAAACAAGTGTCAGTGAGAATGAGGAGAAATTATAACCCTTGTGCAGTGTTAATGGGAATGTAAATTGTTGCAGTTGCTATGTAAAACAGTATGGAGGTTCCTCAAAAAGTTAAAAATAGAAGTATCATGTGATCCAATAACCCACTTTTGAGTATATACCCAAAAGAAATGAAAGTAGGGTCATGAGAAGATATTTGCACCCATATGTTCATAGCAGCATTATTTACAATAACCAAGATGTGGAAGCAACCTAAATGTCCATCAATGAATGAAAGGATAAATGAAATGTGGCCCATCCACACAGTGGAATGTTGCTCAACCTTGACAAGCAAGCAGATTCTGATACCTACTACTAATACAACATGGATGAAACTTGAGGACATGCTCCTCAGTGAAATAAAGACAGTGACAAAAAGACAAGTTGTTGAATCAGCTCCTCACTCTCACTGACACTTGTTTTCTGGCTCCATTTATATGAGTATCTGTTCAGAGAATGTAGGGAGATGGCTGCCTAGGGTTGGAAGATGAGGAGGTGAGGAGTCACTGGGTATAGAGTTTCAGTCATTCAGGATGAAGGGATTCTGGGGATTTATTACACAACAGTGTGTGGGCTGTTGACAATATTGTACTGTGCACTTGGAAATTGTTGGGAGAGTGAATTTCATGTTGTATTTTTTGGCCACAGTGTTTCTTAAAAAGCCAAGTGCAGAATCATATGTACAGTAGAAAATCATTTAAAGGAAGTTTAAAAGCACGAAAGAGTATCACATATGACTGCTCGATAGATGCATGTCGTAAAAATGTTAAGGCGAGCATGAGAAACAGAAACATAAATCGGGGGTAGCAATGGCCTCTGGGGAGAGAATTACAGCCTACAGTCAGGTTTCTAGTGGACAATTGTGTTTTATTTCTGTTTCTTAAGATCTGGAGTGAACTGGGAAAACTCACTTAGGATTTGTTTTTTAAATTTTCCTAGTATTTCCTTTGTTTGAGAAAACTGATAATTTAAAATGAGAATCTAGCCTCTCCTTCCTGTTCTTTTCTCTAGAATCACTGGTCTGGCGAGCCTGCCGGCTTTCCTGGGCAGACTGAGCTGGTTTCTTTCTGCCTTTGTCAGCGTGATGGAGAGTTGGCATGCACTTGTGATTATTGGACCTGATTCCTGAATTTATTTATGTCACAGGCCAAAATAATTATCTCTTCCGGAGGGCGACATCCTGGCTCTGGAATGTCTTGGAATTAGGCTCTTGGGAGCCCTGGTCGCACACACAGGGCCCTGCTCACCTGGACAGCACTGGGGCACCCGCCCTCAGTGAACAGAAAGAACCACTGGGAACACTTCACCCCAGGGGCCCACTCTACCTAACGGCCCCCTTGCTACCAAGACCAGTCAGCTGTCAAGGAATGGGGTGACAGTCAGAGGGGCAACACTCCTTTTGCTAGAGAGCTGAGCCTGAGCTGTATAATCCTCTGTCAGAGTCAAATAAACCCCAATACACATCCAACCTGTCCGTCTCTATTTCCCCCAAGGACCACGTGTTAGCCAAGGTAACTCCAGGTCAAGCTCAGGCCTGGGATATGATTTAAGGAAGAGCTAAATTCGGTGCCAGGACAGTCCCTGATGCCCTGTTCCCCTCAGAGTCCCCTAATCATTTAATCACTCATGCCTGCCTGAACATGATGAAGCTTCCATGAAAACCTCCATGAAAGGATGACTCCATGAAATAATGAGTCTTCACAGTTCCTGGGCTGGGGACCCTGTGGAGATTCAAGGAGAGTGAGGAAGCTCCATGCCCTTTTATAATAAACCAGTGGTCTAGAAAAGAAAGTGCTTCTCTGAGTTCCATGAACTGCTCTAGCAAGGGGTGGTCTGTTGGAAGCTCCTATCTCTATAGGCCATTGGTCAGAAGCCCAGGTAACAACCTGGGGTTTGCAATTAGCATCTAAAGGGGATAGGTGCTCTCCTGTGGGGCTGAGCCCTCCACCTGTGGGGTCTGAGGCTCTCTCCAGGTAGACAGAGTTAGAACTGAGCTGAACTGTTGGACAGGCAGCTAGGGTTGGAAAACCCCTGAACACACCAGAACTGGATGCAAGAACAATACTATTTATGCACACTTTTTTTTTTTAGTTTTTTATTTTTTAAAATTTTAAAATCTTTAATTCTTACATGCGTTCCCAAACATGAACCCCCCTCCCACCTCCCTCCCCACAACATCTCTCTGGGTCATCCCCATGCACCAGCCCCAAGCATGCTGCACCCTGCGTCAGACATAGACTGGCGATTCAATTCTTACATGATAGTATACATGTTAGAATGCCATTCTCCCAAATCATCCCACCCTCTCCCTCTCCCTCTGAGTCCAAAAGTCCATTATACACATCTGTGTCTTTTTTCCTGTCTTGCATACAGGGTCATCATTGCCATCTTCCTAAATTCCATATATATGTGTTAGTATACTGTATTGGTGTTTTTCTTTCTGGCTTACTTCACTCTGTATAATCGGCTCCAGTTTCATCCATCTCATCAGAACTGATTCAAATGAATTCTTTTTAACGGCTGAGTAATACTCCATTGTGTATATGTACCACAGCTTTCTTACCCATTCATCTGCTGATGGACATCTAGGTTGTTTCCATGTCCTCGCTATTATAAACAGTGCTGCGATGAACATTGGGGTACACGTGTCTCTTTCAATTCTGGTTTCCTCAGTGTGTATGCCCAGAAGTGGGATTGCTGGGTCATAAGGTAGTTCTATTTGCAATTTTTTAAGGAATCTCCACACTGTTCTCCATAGTGGCTGTACTAGTTTGCATTCCCACCAACAGTGTAGGAGGGTTCCCTTTTCTCCACACCCTCTCCAGCATTTATTGCTTGCAGATTTTTGGATCGCAGCCATTCTGACTGGTGTGAAGTGGTACCTCATTGTGGTTTTGATTTGCATATCTCTGATAATGAGTGATGTTGAGCATCTTTTCATGTGTTTGTTAGCTATCCGTATGTCTTCTTTGGAGAAATGTCTATTTAGTTCTTTGGCCCATTTTTTGATTGGGTCGTTTATTTTTCTGGAATTGAGCTGCATAAGTTGCTTGTATATTTTTGAGATTAGTTGTTTGTCAGTTGCTTCATTTGCTATTATTTTCTCCCATTCAGAAGGCTGTCTTTTCACCTTGCTTATATTTTCCTTTGTTGTGCAGAAGCTTTTAATTTTAATTAGATCCCATTTGTTTATTTTTGCTTTTATTTCCAGAATTCTGGGAGGTGGATCATAGAGGATCCTGCTGTGATTTATGTCTGAGAGTGTTTTGCCTATGTTCTCCTCTAGGAGTTTTATAGTTTCTGATCTTACATTTAGATCTTTAATCCATTTTGAGTTTATTTTTGTGTGTGGTGTTAGAAAGTGATCTAGTTTCATTCTTTTACAAGTGGTTGACCAGTTTTCCCAGCACCACTTGTTAAAGAGATTGTCTTTACTCCATTGTATATTCTTGCCTCCTTTGTCAAAGATAAGGTGTCCATATGTGTGTGGATTTATCTCTGGGCTTTCTATTTTGTTCCATTGATCTATATGTCTGTCTTTGTGCCAGTACCATACTGTCTTGATGACTGTGGCTTTGTAGTAGAGCCTGAAGTCAGGCAAGTTGATTCCTCCAGTTCCATTCATCTTTCTCAAGATTGCTTTGGCTATTCGAGGTTTTTTGTATTTCCATACAAATCTTGAAATTATTTGTTCTAGTTCTGTGAAAAATGTGGCTGGTAGCTTCATAGGGATTGCATTGAATTTGTAAATTGCTTTGGGTAGTATACTCATTTTCACTATATTGATTCTTCCAATGCATGAACATGGTATATTTCTCCATCTATTAGTGTCCTCTTTGATTTCTTTCATCAGTGTTTTATAGTTTTCTATATATAGGTCTTTAGTTTCTTTAGGTAGATATATTCCTAAGTATTTTATTCTTTTCGTTGCAATGGTGAATGGAATTGTTTCCTTAATTTCTTTTTCTACTTTCTCATTATTCGTGTATAGGAATGCAAGGGATTTCTGTGTGTTGATTTTCTATCCTGCAACTTTACTATATTCATTGATTAGCTCTAGTAATTTTCTGGTGGAGTCTTTAGGGTTTTCCATGTAGAGGATCATGTCATCTGCAAACAGTGAGAGTTTTACTTCTTCTTTTCCAATTTGGATTCCTTTTATTTCTTTTTCTGCTCTGATTGCTGTGGCCAAAACTTCCAGAACTATGTTGAATAGTAGCGGTGAAAGTGGACACCCTTGTCTTGTTCCTGACTTTAGGGGAAATGCTTTCAATTTTTCACCACTGAGGATAATGTTTGCTGGGGGTTTGTCATATATAGCTTTTATTATGTTGAGGTATGTTCCTTCTATTCCTGCTTTCTGGAGAGTTTTTATCATAAATGGATGTTGAATTTTGTCAAAGGCCTTCTCTGCATCTATTGAGATAATCATATGGTTTTTATTTTTCAATTTGTTAATGTGGTGAATTACATTGATTGATTTGCGGATATTGAAGAATCCTTGCATCCCTGGGATAAAGCCCACTTGGTCATGGTGTATGATCTTTTTAATGTGTTGTTGGATTCTGATTGCTAGAATTTTGTTGAGGATTTTTGCATCTATGTTCATCAGTGATATTGGCCTGTAGTTTTCTTTTTTTGTGACATCTTTGTCAGGTTTTGGTATTAGGGTGATGGTGGCCTCATAGAATGAGTTTGGAAGTTTACCTTCCTCTGCAATTTTCTGGAAGAGTTTGAGGAGGATAGGTGTTAGCTCTTCTCCAAATTTTTGGTAGAATTCAGCTGTGAAGCCGTCTGGACCTGGGCTTTTATTTGCTGGAAGATTTCTGATTACAGTTTCAACTTCCGTGCTTGTGATGGGTCTGTTAAAATTTTCTATTTCTTCCTGGTTCAGTTTTGGAAAATTGTACTTTTCTAAGAATTTGTCCATTTCTTCCACGTTGTCCATTTTATTGGCATACAACTGCTGATAGTAGTCTCTTATGATCCTTTGTATTTCTGTGTTGTCTGTTGTGATCTCTCCATTTTCATTTCTAATTTTATTGATTTGATTTTTCTCTCTTTGCTTCTTGATGAGTCTGGCTAATGGTTTGTCAATTTTATTTATCCTTTCAAAGAACCAGCTTTTGGCTTTGTTGATTTTTGCTATGGTCTCTTTTGTTTCTTTTGCATTTATTTCTGCCCTAATTTTTAAGATTTCTTTCCTTCTACTAACTCTGGGGTTCTCCAATTCTTCCTTTTCTAGTTGCTTTAGTTGTAGAGTTAGGTTATTTATTTGACTTTTTTCTTGTTTCTTGAGGTATGCCTGTATTGCTATGAACTTTCCTCTTAGCACTGCTTTTATAGTGTCCCACAGGTTTTGGGTTGTTGTGTTTTCATTTTCTCTATATGCTGCTTACAAGAGACCCACCTCAAAACAAGGGACACATACAGACTGAAACTGAAGGGCTGGAAAAAGATATACCACGCAAATAGAGACCAAAAGAAAGCAGGAGTGGCAATACTCATATCCGATAAAATAGACTTTAAAACAAAGGCTGTGAAAAGAGACAAAGAAGGCCACTACATAATGATCAAAGGAACAATCCAAGAAGAAGATATAACAATTATAAATATATATGCACCCAATATAGGAGCACCGCAATATGTAAGACAAATGCTAACAAGTATGAAAGGGGAAATCAACAATAACACAATAATAGTGGGAGACTTTAATACCCCACTCACACTATGGACAGATCAACTAAACAGAAAATTAACAAAGAAACACAAACTTTAAATGATACATTAGATCAGTTAGACCTAATTGATATCTATAGGACATTTCACCCCAAAACAATGAATTTCACCTTTTTTGCAAGTGCTCATGGAACCTTCTCCAGGATAGATCACATCCTGGGCCATAAATCTAAACTTGATAAATTCAAAAAAATCGAAATCATTCCAAGCATCTTTTCTGACCATAATGCATTAAGATTAGATCTCAATTACAGGAGAAAAACTATTAAAAATTCCAACATATGGAGGTTGAACAACACACTTCTGAATAACCAACAAATCACAGAAGAAATCAAAAAAGAAATCAAAATATGCATAGAAACTAATGAAAATGAAAACACAACAACCCAAAACCTGTGGGACATTATGCACACTTTTAAAACAAACATTATAATAGTTTATACAATTCCTGTAATACTTAAAACATAAGATAAAGTGATATACACCAAATTCATACCAAGTGTTGCCTCTGGGGAGAGGGTGAGAAGAGAGGTCTTTAATGAAGAAAGTAATTAAATTAATTAAAAGGTTAACAGGGGCCTTGAGCTGTCTATGCCCTGGTTTTATTCCAGACATATAAGAAGCAAATATAGCAGGTCATTAGCATCCGTTATTCCAGGGGTGAGTTCCTCGGGATTTGTTACAATATTCTTTGTCCTGTCCCCCATGTTTAATTTTTTTTTTCTGAATGACAGAGTGGGGGTATGGATACATGGCGGTTTCATGCCCCAGGTGCTTTCTCACACCTTCATGCCCCTCAGGCGTTTCGAGCAGGACCCCACCCTTTGTGTATCACAGGTGAGACAAAGGGCTCATAGAATGAATGTTGCTCACCAGCCTTGGCTGACTGGAAGCGGCTTCCCTGACTCCAGGTTAGGATCCCTTGGCTCCTCATCACCTGTCCCTGCCTCACCTGACACCTTGGCCTCCGGGAGGAAAATGCTGTTACTTAGACCAGTTTTCAGCGGAGGCGGGGGAAGGATGTCCGCATCTTCTATGGGCTTGCAATGCCCAGCAGACTAGGATCCACAGAGCTGGGTGAGAGCTTGTGATGAATCCATCACAGGTTAACAATTGTGTAGGACCTTTCACTGTGACCCAAGGCCCTTCTAGACACCTGAGATACAACCCATAAGCCCGACATATGGACACAAACCCCTTGTGTTCCAGTGGTACATGTGGGATGCTCTTGTGCTCTCTTGGAAAGAAGACTGAGACCCTTCCTGGGAGAGGGTCCTTGCCCCTCTCTAGAGTACAGTTCCCACTCAGCTCTGGACCAGAGCCTGTCGCAGAGCATGCATGAAGGGGAAAGCCACAGAACCCTTGGGAGGGTCTGGCACTCACACACCTCTGCTCCTCTCTCCCCTCCCCCACCTGTCCCCCTGGTATCTGCGAGGAGGGGTTCCCTCCTGTCACTGCCTCTGTTCCAGTCTCTTCATTTACTCCCCTCCCCATCTGTAACATTTGTTTTAAAAGTTTGCACAAATAATATCCAAAATCTATTACTGATTTTCCCCAGCATCTGGTGCCCTAAACAGCCTCCCCTCCTTTCTCCTTCTTGGTAAAGATAACCCACCCCAACTGTCCTGCAGCCACAGCCATCCTTCCAGAAGTGCCATTGACATCCCCTTCTATCTAAGACTCTTTCTATTCCTGATCACCCCTTTTCCCTCTCAATGGCTCCGCCACAACTCCAGATCCTCCTTATCCTGATGTTTTCATCCAAAACACACCATCTTCTAACACAATATTTATAGATTGTGTTTCCTGGCTGTCAGCCCTCCCCTATTACAATGTAAGTTCAATGCCACCAGGGCAGAGTTTTGTCTGTTTTGCTCCTGCCGCATCCCCAGAACCTAAAACATTACCTGGCACAGAGCACTTGTTTAATATTTATATGTAGAGTGAATGAAAGGGAGAATTTTATTCATCATAGGTACAAGAGTCCAAGAATGTGGTCCTAGAGATCTGGGCAACGGGTGGTTGCTGACAGGATAGCAGGACAGATACGTGCACAAGTGAGTAGAAACGAAGGCCACTGGACAGAGCCCAGCTCTCGGCCATGCGAGGGCTCTCCAAGGGGTGAGGGGTCTGCTGGATTGCAGCCTCCCGGGAGCTGGGGAGGGAGAGCCAGGCTTGTTGCAAGGCCCTACATCCCAAACCAAGGCTGACCTGCAAAGCTCACAGATCTTAGGCTTGCAATGCTGTTTCCACGGCTCCAAGAATACTTCAGAATGACACTGATGCAGGTAAAGCTTTTAGGATGAAACTGCTACCTCTTTTCGAAACCTCACTCTACAGTTTATTTGGAATTCGGAATATACCTAACAAGAGATCTGAGCACAGTCTTTGAGGGCAAGAAACCAAAAAAAAAAAAAAAAAAAGCAGCTTTTTTTGTACCAAACTCAATTTTGTACAAATATATATTGAACATCTCCAGTGCACAAGGCTCTCTTCTAGCTGTGAGCTGCCTCTGATAGCCCTTCTTCCCCAGGGGAGGCAGGAGATGCTTCAATCTGTTTAACATGCAAATGTGAGCAGTATTCCTCTCCAGGCAAAGCTCTAACTGCTGGCATTTTGTCATAGTTTCTTCTTTCCCAAGGAATGGAGCTTCCCAAGAGAAAAATCCACATTTTCAATCTGCACTGTTGATTGTTCCCAGCCTCCCCACCCACCCCCACACCCCTCCCTTGCTAGACTCAGTTATAATAGCTCCATCCACGAGATTTCATATGGTTCACCTCTAAGCCTCATTTCACTTTATAGCCACGTTTTCTGTCTTTTCTGTGAGCAGATGAGGCTGAGACAGCAGTTTCTCAGATTGGATTACACGGGAAAGATCTTTGACATTCAAAGAGCTATTTGTTCTCTTCAGCACTGCACATTGGAGGTTCATTCTAAGCCCTTATACTTTATTCATTATTCTGATGGCAGCTCAGGCAGTAGGTCAGAAAAGGCATGCCTCTCCTACTTGCCGCCTGGGATCTGGAGTGACGCATGCTATCACCACATGAGGGCCCGAATCTTCTCTCTGTGAGCCATCTCCTCATGTGCTGCACAGATACACTTGGCTTTTAGGGACGGTGGGAAGTAGGAACAGATGGTCCCTCTGGGGCAGCCACAAGCTGGTTGCTGCTGTCCTGTCCTGAGTCATAGTTGCTGAGTTGTCCGTGGGTCATGGTACTAGCTTTCCTGGTGGCTTAGATGGTAAATAATCTGCCTGTAATGCAGGAGACCCGGGTTTAATCCCCTGGGTCGGGAAGGTCCTCTGGAGAAGGAAATGGCAACCCACTCTGGTATTTTTGCCTGGAGAATCCCATGGACAGAGAAGCCTGGTGGGCTATAGTCCATGTGGTAGCAAAGAGGTGGACACGACTGAGCAACTTTCATTTCATGGTAGCTAAAGTGCGGCCTCACCCCTGACTGAGTAGTCCTGATGCTTTATTCCTGGCTGGACACCATCCACATCTGCTCTCTGGCCCTCCTAGAGATTCTTCCAACTCCCTAGGACAACGCAGGAACTCCTCCAACCTAAACTAGACAGATGGGACTTTGGGGATAGCGTGAATAATTCTGCTAATTCCAGAGTCTAATTTAATAATTGCTCTTAAAGCAGTGGACAGTGTTTCATTTGAAAAGGACCTTGGAAAAGTGGACCATGCCTTTAGCCAGCTTGAGCTTTGGGGTTTTAGCCTGGATATTATTTGAAATAATTTTTTACAGTTTTATCAATAATGCATCATTTATTACATTTAAATAAAAAGCAAAAACCTTTGCATGTAAAACTAGAAGGAAGCACCCAGTCTAAGAGCAGGAGGCCTGGAGCAGCGGTGCTCAGACCAGTCAGACCCTGAGCTTGGACGTACTATCTGGTCCACCCAAGCCCTTAAGCCCCCCCACCCCCAACAGCTCCTCCTCTCTGTGACCTCTGGCCTCATCCTGCCCCCACAGCTCCCCTCAGCCCTGCACACAGGGATGCCGGGTCCCTTTCAGACGTCACCACTTCCCTGCACCTCCACCCACACCCCGTGACAGCACCTGTATTTGGCTGTTTGATGTTGAGTTATATGAGCTCTTTGTGTATTTTGGACATTAATTCACATAATAAAATATACTTTGTATATTTCACATTATCCCCTTATCAGAATATTGCTTGCACATATCTTCTCCCATTCAGTAGGTGGCCTTTTCATTTTTTGATAGTTTGCCTTGCTGTTTAAAAGCTGTTCAGTTTCATGTAGTCCCATTTGTTTATTTTTGCTCTTGTTGCCCTTGTCTGAGGAGACAGATCCAAAAATTCATCACTAAGACTGCTCAAGGAGGTTACTGCCTTTGTTTTCTTCTGGGAGTTTTGTGGTTTCAGTTATTTCATTCAGGCCTTTAATCCACTGAGTTAATTCTTGTGTATGGTGTAAGAATGGTCCAGTTTCATTCTTTTGCATGTGACTGTCCAGGTTTCTTAACACCATTTATTGAACAGACTCTTCTTTCCCCAAGGTATAACTCCTCTGTTATAAATTAATTGACCATATATCCATGGGTTTATTTCCAGTCCCTGGACTCAGTCCCACTGACCTATGTGTCTATTTCTTATGACACTATCATATTGCTTTGATTACTCAACTTTCATTCTTCATGACAGTGCTGTGTGCAGAGAGAAAGTGAAATCTTGGGAAAAAAAAAACAAACAAACAAACTCACTGGGCACCAACAATTAAGATACATCCAGAGGTGGGATCTGGTCTGAGCTTAAGTTTCCAAATATTCACACTTTCCTGAAAACTAACAAAAACCTTGTGCTACAGATTTAGAAAGGTTTCCCCGCCACATCCTGTAAGCCCAGCCTGGGAAGAGGCAAGGAGGAGATGGTAGGGGGAGACCATGTTCTTTCCCAGCCTCTCTGTTTGTTCTATTGTTTTCTTTAAACTTGGAGAAAGGGAAAAACAACAACAACAACAACAACAACACTCCAAGGAGCAATAGCTAGGATGCTGCACAGCTCACAAGTTTTGATCAGAAAAACTGGAGACTCCATCTGAGAACAAGCCAAACTTTGGAAATAATTCTGAGAGAGAGAAAGTGAGAGAGAGAAAGCGAGAGAGAGAAAGCCAGATCTGCCAGAAAGGGGAGCAAGAAGGAATCCTGAGCCCAGAGGGCCATCCCTCGGATCGGTGATACAGGGTGCCTCCCTGTTCCTTCATTTCTCAATTAAGGTGACCTTCACCCTGGCTCCATCAGGGGCCATCACAACCCCGGTTCCTTCTCACAAGAATCTGGAACCACTGAGCCCGCTCCAGGAAGGTCTGAGCCTTCCAGGCTTCCTGCTTCAGAGTGTGTCTTTTGGGCGAGGCTCAGGCAGCCTGCCATTCATTCACTTGGCCCTGCTCTGAATCCACCCCCACTCCCACTCTAACTGAGAGGAAATGCAATCCATGTGTCTGGGACAGAGGCCTCCTGATTTGTCACAGTGCGTCTCTGCCACGGAGGGTTGAGCTGGCTTCTCTTTGCATCCCCTGGGACTCAGGAAGCTGGGGGCCAGCCCTCCATTCTTAGGAGATGGGGATCCCTCACGCTTAGACTTGCAGATGCCCTAGTAAGGGATCCACTCACTTCTTGGCTCTGCTCTGAGTTTAACTTGTCTCCTATACCTCCCCCGGCCAGCTGCTCGGCCCTTGGCACAACAGCATGCACCCATAGCATCCTCTGTTTCAGAATCTCCCATGACTCCCTTTGGCCAGTGGTGTAAATTCGGAACACCCTGTGAAAGTACCTGTCAAGATGACCCGTGGGCTTCAGAGTGAGCAGGAAATACTCATATCGACATTCCTCCTTGTCAACAGTGACTGTTACCCTAAGCACAGCACTCAGATGAGACTGTTGTCAGCAGATGTAAAAGCAGCCACTCCACCTGGCCTGGAACCTTGGGGAGGTCCTGCTCTCTGTCCTTTTAGGGTCCCCGACAAGCATTCTGCAGGCAAGGTCTGCTCTGCCAACGATGCCACGAGACTGTGACCACTAAGCTTTCTACTTACTCGGAGCAGAAGGCAGAGGGTTCCCCAGAAAGGAGGAGGGACCCAGCTGAGGTCCCCACCAAAAGCTCTATCAGACAAGGGGGCAGCCAGGTACCCTATCTTCACATCTCATCACACAACCTTCCTGCAACCATGTGTCCTAAATAGCCCACTTTTTTCAGCAGTGAAAATCATTTCTAATGTCTCATCTGCTAACAGGCTCTCTGTGCAGATTTATCCTGTGATGTTTGAAGCTCTTGCTAAAGCTGTCTATCAAGTGGAAGCTCTTGATCACTTACTATCCTCTCGTGGGGTATGAAGTTAACTCCCCACTTTTATAAACACATGACAGGGTCACACAGAAGGATTTTGAAATTTATGGCAAACAATACTATACAATGATCTGGCCCTAACCAACTTCTTTCAGATTTTTTCTATGAAGCCCTCAAACTCTAATTAGACTGTCCAGTGTAACCCTCAGCGAATCAGGGTCTTCTCAAGAAAAGATGGCATTAATTCACATGAAAAGTGTAATCATAATACAAATACAAGTAAACAATACAAATTATGAGCAGACAACAATAGATGACACTATACCCATATAGGTCACTTAAATACACAGTCCAATCCACAGCTCCTATGGGGTTGGAAGTGCCCAGTGGCTTCCCAGGACTTCCTGATTCTGACAAGTGACTACCTCCCCTCACCTCACTTCAGACTGCTGCTTTTACGTGAAATCTCAGGTAAGAGTTGGTGTTGGTATCCTTCTGAAAGAATATCTAAGAAGGTACATTATCATTTCTGGTTTCTTCATCTGCTTCGCCAGATGTTCTATAGTTCAGAAACTAAAAACCCTAATCCTAGCCTTCCCCCCATCCCCTGCAGCTGCCACTCTTACTAACCCTTCCTCCAGTGTGGGTACAGCCTCTTCCTCTTTATTCTTCAAGGGCTTCCCAGCTGGCGCTAGTGGTAAAGAACCCGCCTGGCAGTGCAGGAGACTTAAGAGACATGGGTTTGATCCCTACCTCAGGAAGATCCCCTGGAGGAGGGCATGGCAATCCACTCTAGTATTCTTGACTGGAGAATCCCTTGGACAGGGGAGCCTAGTGGGTCACAGTCCCCAGGGCCTCACAGAGTCGGACTGAAGCTACTTAACATGCACACGTGACAAATAGCAGGCCACTGGTGCACCCGTCTGTTCCTGATGGTTTCGGCTTAGGAACATCTGAGACCCCAGTGTTGGACTCATTTTTTTCCATGCTTCATTGATTACTTCTTCTCCCAGGCACTGTCTTCTCTCCCAGATGCCAGCCTGTTGGGGTATTGCAGGGAATCCATCCCCCTTCCCAGTTCGCAGGTCCTGGGACCAGTCGTTGTGTCTCTAGCTACCACAAAGGAAACAGAACATGGGCAAAGCAATGTCTGCCTTACCCTCTCCTCAGGTTAATTTTTTTATAACCTAAGAGTTATTGACATGTTTCACAGACCTGGGAAACTTCTTCACTCTTGGAAGAATTTTGCCAGACCAAATTGTCCTAAAATTTGGAATAGCCCTACGCCAAAAATTTCTCCATTTCCCCACTTCTGAGGCTATGTGTGTGTATTTTCACAGGTGTAGGTACTAGATAAAGATAATTTCTTAACAAGTTTGTTTTCATTGCAATAATCTAGGAATTCAAAAACAAATGTATTCTGGATTTTCTTGGTGACTCCAGTAGCCCTGCTGATGTTTCGTATTTATCTTTACTTATGATCAGCTTGGCACAAGTGATCACCTGCAGTGTTTCATTTGCATAACCTCAAAACCTGGGAGCTTGAAGGACTGGTCCCGGGGTCTGAAATGGTTTTCTTTAGAAAGACTGGTGTGTGTGCTCAGTCGCTTAGTCATGTCTGACTCTTTGCAATCTCATGGACTGTAGCCTACCACACCTCTCTGTCCATGGAATTTTCCAGGCAAGAATACTAGAGCGGGCTGCCATTTCCTATCCCAGGGGAACTTCCCAACCCAGGGATGAAACCCGCATCTCCTGCATTAGTGGGTAGATCTTTTACCACTGCTCTACCTGGAAAGCCCTTAAAAGGACTTCAGAGTACTTGATACTATAGTGAATATATAGTGACTGTGCATATACTGTATATATATAATGACTATATGTATGCTCTATATGCTACATATCATATATATGTATTATAGTTGCATTTATAATAATGTATACATGCAAGTCGGAGAAGGCAATGGCACCCCACTCCAGTACTCTTGCCTGGAAAATCCCATGGACCAAGGAGCCTGGTGGGCCACAGTCCATGGGGTCGCTAAGAGTCGGACACGACTGAGCAACTGAGTGACTTCACTTTTCACTTTCATGCATTGGAGAAGGAAATGGCAGCCCACTCCAGTGTTCTTGCCTGGAGAATCCCAGGGACGGGGGAGCCTGGTGGGCTGCCATCTATGGGGTCTCACAGAGCCGGACACGACTGGAGCGAGTTAGCAGCAGCAGCAGCATACATATAAGTATTCTCTGTGTGTATATAATAATATATACATATGTATTACATATGTGTGTATACAATAATATATACACATATATACACAATATATTATACATATAATTTGTGCAGGTACTGCTTTCATATTAGATAGTCGTTATGCTTCTAGACCCTGAAGCTGGTCGCTGTGGAGGGGCGCGGTTTTGTATAAGGATATAACTTCATTTGGCAAGTATGTAGTCCCTGTGCATGAGTGGCCAGCTTCAGGTTGTGGGGATGTCCCCCTGCTAGAGTCTCAACCCTCTACTCCACTGCTCATGCTTTTCTGCCAAGTTATCCCTCTTGCTTCCCTGCCATCTGCTCATCCATGGTGCACCTTATTATCTCAGAGAAGCTGATTCAGCAACTGCCTCCAGCGTGGCTCACTCACTCTTGTTACTCTCACTCCCCTGGCAGGACAGGCAGGTCCACTACCTGAGGCCACACCTTGGAAGGGGGAGAAAACTAATATCATCCAGATGCCTTAAATTTCCCCCTAATAGTCTCATTTTCTCATTCAATTGGTCTTGCTGTCCCCTAGAACTTATTCTTCTGTATTATTCATTTGTCATTTGATGTGTGTATTCATCAAAGAAGCTTTGTACTTCCCTAGCAAAGACTACTTTTAAAGTATATATTGTATTTGAGTCTTTCTGGGCAGATAAGTTTTTCTAACTTACTTTGGGAATTTTTGCTCCTCGCTCAAGGGATGAAGAGAAGCCACAGGCGGGCAGCCAGCAGGAAAGGCCAGCGCTTCAGGCAAAGGTGGGGAAAAGGCTCCCAGGCAGGAAATGGTGTGTCTGCTGTGTGCACAAGGCCAGATGAGAGCACGCACCTGGACAGGATGCAGAGAGATGCTGGCCAGGGAGCCAGGCCCCCCTTATTAGGGGCCTGCCTGCCTGCTAAGTCGCTTCAGTCATGTCCGACTCTTTGTGACCCTATGGACTGTAGCCGGCCAGGCTCTCTCTCCAAGGGATTCTCTAGACAAGAATACTGGAGTGGGTTGCCATGCCCTCCTCCAGGGGGCCTCCCAACCCATGGATCAAACCTGCATCTCCTAAGTCCCCTGCATTGGCAGGTTGGTTCTTTACCACTAGCACCACCTGGAAAGCCCCATTAAAGGCATATTCATGGGCAAAGTTCTGACACGTTGACCTTCCAAGGTCAACGCCTGTGGGGAATGAAAGGGAATACTGGTGTGGTCTTCTTGGATTCCAATTGGAAAAGGGTTTGGAAGTGAATAAGAGGCAGGGAGCTGGACTGTGGAGGGGCCCTGGTTCCTGATTCACAGATTCTACTGGTTTTAACACCTGTGAAGTAGGTGCACTCTCTTGAGTGTTTCAACTAGTCTCCCCAGATGAAGTCCGAGCCCCTAGGTGACCAGCACTCCTCCTGGCTTTAAGGGGTCCCTAGTCCCCCAGAACGTGTGCAAGAATGCTTCACTTCTCTTGTTTACCATTTTGTTTTTTCATGAATCACAGGTCTGTCAAAAATACCTTTGACAAGGGTATGGGATAGAGGGAACATAACTCAGCATAATAAATGTCACATAGGACAAACCTACAGCCAACATGATACTCAGAGATGAAAAGCTGGAGGAGGAGCTTTGAGAGGCTAAAAGATCAGCCAGCACTGTTTCTGGGCCCGCAGGACCCAATCAACTGACAGGGGTGCAGGGTCTGTGCTTGTATTTTGCCTGAGTTCTAGCACGTGGGTGTCCAGCAGTGCCTGGTGGGAAAGCAGTAGTGCCTACAGGGTGTGGATTTACACCTAAGGCACCCTCTAGGGACCTGAAGGAGGGACTGGGAGGACTCTGTGGAGGTGCCAAGATCCTAACTTTGACTGTTAATATAGATGTGATTTTCTGGGCCTTCTAGATGCGTGGGAATATCTGCGTAATGATTAGAAAACTATTGACTATAGCTGATAACACTGTATTTTCTAACTGAAGTTCGCTAAGAGAGTAGAACTTATATGTTCTCACCAAAAAGAGAAAAGAAAAGTAAATGAGGAAACAAAAAGAAAACTTGTTAAGTCAGTGGATTGAACCACTGATCTACTGAAGCTACGAAAGAAAAACTGGTTTTTAAGCTGGTCAGTTTTGAAAATTGGTTTCCATGTTCCCCATCCCAACACTAACATCTCCTTGCTGCCCTCACCCGTGTGCCTGTTTTTCTTTCACTGAATGTCCTGGAGTGATTCTAAGCTTAGAATCAGAACACATTGCATCCTTGCCCTGTACCCTCTGTATTGTAAGACGCTTTTGCTATATATTTCAGACACCATTGTCAGTGCCTCCAGCCAAACGCCAGGAGGCCCCTGGGCTGAGCATGTTGAGTTTATGCACCTTTGCAGCGAGGGGGGATACACACATGAGCCACCCAGTGCCTCTACCCATGAGCATCTTGGTCCAAGGGCTCAGAAAGCACACGCAGGACGAGGCTGTGCTGACTGATCTGGGGAAGGACCGTAAGGGGACTTGGGTTGGATGCTATTAGGAAACAGGAGCCATTTGTGGTTGGCTATCTTAACCAGCTCATGTAGAGTAAGGGCAGGCTAGGCCCACCTCCAGCCTGGAATTGGCAAAGAAGTTAGCCAGGGAGCATGTGTTGGTGCTCTGTGGTTGGAATATGCATGTTGTCTGAGTTCAGACCTGATTGCAGGGGAGTCTTGCCTCTGTCTTGCCCCATCATGGTCATACGTGGTCTTGTCCATTGTTGATGTTCTGGGATGTTGCTGTTCAACAGGAGAGCATCAGGCCTAGCTGCACTCCGCACCTGGAGGACCAGGCCAGCCCTGGCGTGGGGCTGCTGTTTTCACTGTTAACTCAAACTCACTGTCTGTTGAATTTATCTCTGGGACTTTTTATTTTTTTCCCTTTACCACCTGGTCTACTATCTAGGATGCAGCTGTGAATTTTGTGTTTATTTAAAAAAAAAAAAAATTATGTCTTTTGGAATCCCTCTTTGTGGCCTCCTTAAGTCCATGGCTCGTCTGTCGGGCAGAGATCATGACCCAACTCCCCTCAGCTTTTCTCATTGCCCAGAGCCCTGAGGTTTCAACCAGTTCTCAAGGTGGACCCTTCTCTCCCATGTCAACATTCTAAAGCTGGACCACAGCTCAAACACAGAAAAGAACTGGGTCCCAGCACTGATCTTGCATACTCAAGGGATACGAAAGTGATTTGCTCAGAGGAGAGGAGCTGGGTGGGAGGACAAACCTACTCTCCATGTTTAGAAAGGCCTTTGGCTGCGCTGGGCACCTGAGTTCATTTCCTCAAAGCAGAGCAGCCTGGGAATGAGGTGGGGCCTGGTCCTCTTGAAGGGTCTACAGGCTCCTTTCTCCCACCAGGCAAGCAGCAGGGATGTAGATTTTATGTGGATGCTTTGTTCTGTTACTTTCCTCACCCCGGTGCCTACATGACCACAGCACAGTGTGTCCTTTTGCAATCAGATGGGCCCCTGCTATGTGCTGCAGAAACTGATTTTGGCAAATGATCTTCCCAAGCCAGGAGGATGTAGGGTGTCCACTGTGAAACTCTCAAGAGCTGACCTAAGACGAGGTCCATGCACCCTCCAAACCCAAGCCATCTACATGCTTTGGCTTGACGTGGGGCTGAAGGTGGCCCAAAGAGCCACCTATCCAGGAATCCCCAAAGCTGCCAAGAGTGCAGATGCCCCAGGAGATGTGTTAAAATGCATATTCCTGGGTCCTGTCCCAGGAGTTCCAACCAAGTAGGTCTGAGGAGGTAACCAGGAATCTGAATTTTTAAGTTGTCTGGCCTGAAGTATTCTTATAAACCACTGGGAGGTTGGGAACCACTAATCTGATCCAGTGTTTCTCAGCTAAAGGAGGGTGTGTTCAGTCCTAGGAGCTTTATTTTCCTTCAGAAAATATGTGTCTGTGTGTCTGTACGTGTATATATGTGAGTTATGTGTGTCTGTGTGTTTGTAAGTATTTGTATGTGCGTGTCCATATGTGTGTCTGGGCATATGAGTGTATGTATGCTTGTATGTGTGTGTATGTGTATATATATATGAGTGTGTGTGTGTCTATATGTGTATTCATGCATGTCTGTGCACATGTGTGTCTATTTGGGTGTGTATGCAAGTGTGTATTTCTATGTATGTCTATGTAGTATGTGTGTGTCTGTAGGTATATGGATATGTGCACATATTTCTCTCTGTGTGTATGTATGTGTGTTGGTAGTCTGTGTGTGTGTATGTGTGCATATGTCTGTCTATACGTGTGTGTGTATGACTGTGTGCCTGTGTGTGTGTCTGAGTATGTGAGGGCATTTACGTGGGTATGTGTCTGTAGGTATGCATGTTGGTAAGTATATGTATATGTGTATGTGAACATATATCTGTGTGAATGTGTGTCTCGTGTATGTATGTCTGCTTGTGTGTGTAGGTATGTGTGTGTAGGTATATGTGTTTGTAGTTATGTATCATGTATATGGGTGTATTTCTGTACACACAGAAGTGGATATGTCTGTGGGTAAGTCTGTGAGTACATGTGTGTCCGTGTGTATGTAGGGATATATACATATATATGCATGCATTTCTCTGTGTGTATGTATGTGTGCGTGAGTATATATTTGCATGTATGAATGCATGTGTGCATGTGTGTGTTTCTGTGTGTGTAGGTGTGTGGTCTGTGTGTGTCTGTCTGTCTCTGTGTCTGTATGTATGTGTGTGTGTGTACGTATGTGTGCTGTATGTGTTTGTGTATGTGTGAAACTGTGTGTATATATGTCTGTGCATGTGTGTGTCTGAGTGTATGTGTATGTATGTCTGTTTATATGTGTACCTGCATTTCTGTGTATGTGTGTGCACGTGTGTGTGTGCGTGTGCACATGTGTGTGCCTGCATTTCCGTGTGTGTGCACGTGTGTGCCTGCATTTCTGTGTATGTGTGTGCACATGTGTGTGTGCGTGTGCACATGTGTGTGCCTGCATTTCCGTGTGTGTGTGTGTGTGCGTGTGCACATGTGTGTGTCTGCATTCCGTGTGTGTGTGCGTATGTGTGTGTTGCATGAGTCTGTCTCTGTGTATATGCATGTGTGTGTGAGTGTGTATCTTTTCTTCTCCCCACGTGTTGAAATGCTCTCTGGAGAGAAAAACAGTGAGGTTCTAGAAAAGCTGCCAGTGGTTATAATACCTCCCCTCGCACCCTCCTTTCCTGCTGTGGAAATCACTAGAGGGGAGCAAACTCTGACACCCCCTAAATGTGACTCTTTGGCATAAGGATTATCTTGAGCTGGTTATTTTTAAGAGAAGCTCTGAAATCCAAGTACGAGTTACCCTTTGTCAGCAATATTTACATTTATAATGGAAGTCTCCACGTGTCAGAGTTTCACCCTGGTGGACCAGGAGGACAGGATGACTCTAAATCTCTAGAAATCCTCATCGGTGGAGAAGGCAATCTGCAACTCTGATCTGCATAACAATCAACAGGCTCTGTCTGGCCGGCCCATAACTGCCCCTCCCCCAGTATCCTCTTTTGTCTTTAACTGGAGATGGTATTTAAGGTGGTGGTTGGACTGTGGAGCAGAGAGAAGAGGGGCGTTTCTTAGTTTTCCTGGGTCTCTCCCACGTATACAGGAGGTCACATGTTATTAAACTTGTGTCTGTTCTTATTCTGCTAATCTGTCTTTTTACAGGGGCTCTCAGCCAAGAACCCAGAAGGGTGGAGGGGAAAATATTTTTCCTCCCCTGCCCTATGGATCAAGTGCGGGTGTGCAGAGCAGCCCTGAGGCTTGAGGAGGCAGGCCGCCTGCTTTCAGGCTCTGGGTCAGCCGAACCCTCGACATGGCCCCCTGAGCCCTGGACTGCTTACAGTCCAGAGCCCCTTGCTCAGGACGCTGGGGAAGATCAGAGTGAGGACTGGGCCTGGAAGAGACTGGAGGGGTTCCTCCATGAAGATTCTTCAGAATAGCCTCAAAGGGTGAAGAATCAGCTGGGCTGGGAGGAGCCGGTCCTCAGAGGGAGAGGGATTCAAAGTGATGCACAGCTGCCTGCTGGAGCAGAGGGGCCCAGAGGTTCCCAGGGTTAATTAACTTGCAAAGTGGTTTTTACTCCTTATCTCTTCCCAACACTTTCCCCAGGCGGCCCCAGTGCTCTGCTCCCAAAGCTGCTGCTGCTTCCTTGACTCAGGCACCCCAAGAAGCTGCTATTACCCCACAGCCTGTACTAACTGGGCCCCTCAACTGTGAATGCATCCCAGCATCCCAAGGTTCCCTGACGCCTGAAAAAGAAAACACAGCTTCCAAAGGCCCCCATTTCATACTGTTCACGAGGTTCTCAAGGAAAGAATACTGAAGTGGCTTGCTATTCCCTTCTTCAGTGGACCATGTTTTGTCAGAACTCTCCAACATGACCTGCCTGTCTTGGGTGGCCCTACATGGCAGGGCTCATAGTTTCATTGAGTTAGACAAGGCTGCGGTCTATGTGATCAGTTTGATTCATTTTCTGTGATTACGGTTTTCACTCTGTCTGTGATCTGATGGATAAGGATAAGAGGCTTATAAAAGCTTCCTGTTGGAAGAGACTGACTGTGGGGGAAACTGAGTCTTGTTCTTCAAGAGATGGGAATACCAGACAGTCCTTACCTGCCTCCTGAGAAATCTGCATGCAGGTCAAGAAGCAACAATTAGAACCAGGAAAGAAACAACAGACTGGTTCCAAATTGGGAAAGGAGTACATCAAGGCTGTATATTGTCACCCTGCTTATTTAACTTATATGTACAGTAGCTCATGCAAAATGCCAGGCTGGATGAATCACAAGCTGGAATCAAGATTGCCAGGAGAAATGTCAATAACCTCAGATATGCAGATGACACCACCCTTATGGCTGAAAGCAAAGAGGAACTAAAGAGCCTCTTGATGAAAGTGGAAGAGGAGAGTGAAAAAGCTGACTTAAAACTCAACATTCAAAAAGTGAAGATCATGGCATCCAGTCCCATCACTTCATGGCAAATAGATGGGGAGACAATGGAAACAGTGAGAGACTGTTTTGGGGGGCTCCAAAATCACTGCAGATAGTGACTCCAGCCATGAAATAAAAAGACGCTTGCCCCTTGGAAGAAAAGCTGTTACCAACCTAGACAGCATATTAAAAAGCAGAGATATTACTTTAGAACAAAGGTCCCTATAGTCAAAGCTATGGTTTTTCCAGTAGTCATGTCTGGATGTGAGAGTTGGACCATAAAGAAAGCTGAGCGTCAAAGAATTGATGCTTTTGAACTGTGGTGTTGGAGAAGACTCGAGAATTCCTTGAACTGCAAGGAGATCAAACCAGTGAATCCTAAGGAAATCAGTCCTGAATATTCACTGGAAAGATGGATGCTGAAGCTGAAGTTCTAATACTTTGGCCATCTGATGCGAAGAACAGACTCATTGGAAAAGACCCTGATGCTGGGAAAGATTGAAGGCAGGAGGAGAAGGGGACAACAGAGAATGAGATGGTTTGATGGCATCACTGACTCAATGGACATGAATTTGAGCAAGGTCTGGGAGTTGGTGATGGACAGGGAAGCCTGGCGTGCTGCAGTCCATGGGGTCACAAAGAGTTGGATGCAACTGAGCAACTGAACTCAACTGAACAGAAAGGCCCCCAGCTCTCTGAGAAAATGCAGACATAAGCAAAAAGAGAGAATTGAAGAGATGTCATTGAAATTTCCAGGTGGAAATGCTGTGGTACAAAGGCCAGAAAATCCACAAGCACAGGCCTCCCAGCCACTCACAGCTGGTGGTGATGGGCCCCCTCAAAGGTTGCAACTTCAGCTGCTGGACCTGCCCCCAGCCTGTTCACTGAGAGCTCAGGCTCAGCCTGTTGCCAACTGGCCATTCCCCGTGTGAAGGAGATTTGCTCCAGGGCCTTCTCAGGGTGTCAACCACAGATAAGCGGGCAAATTTCGTTATCATAGATTTGTGAACTGGCCAGTGAGAAGAGGTTTAGCTCTGTCATGGGGATTTCCTGTTCCTTTGGGTTTCTTGGCTCAGTCAGCATTTGCAGCATGGATTGGCAGTGAAACTATTAGTCACTCAGTCGTGTCCAGCTCTTTGCAACCCCAAGGACTGTAGCCCACCAGGCTCCTCTGTCCATGGAATTCTCCAGGCAAAAATACTGGAGTGGGTAGCCACTCCCTCCTCCAGGGGATCCTTCTGACCAAGGGATTGAACCTGGCATTGCAAGCACCTTCTTTACCATCTTAGCCACCTGGGAAGCTCAGCCACCTTAGCTTCCAGGGAAGCCCAGGAAGACAATGGATAGGCAGAAACAAGCTTAATTCCCAGGGTTAGTCCAGCTCAGTCTCTAAGCTGCAAACTTGGGTCACTCAATCTCTGTTCATCAGGCAGGAGTTCACTATGAAATGTCATTCTTTCTAATGTCAACATTTGGTGCAGAGAAGAGGCTTTGAGGGTGCCAGGGCTGGAAGCAGAGACAAGTTCTAGGAATCAGCTTCCAGCATCTCAGCTGCTTCTGAAACTGCATCTTATCAGTTCCCCAGTTACTTCTAAAAGTCAGACCCTCTGTTGCTTGACATCTTCATGGGATTCAGGTGAAAGGTTTGCCAGAGTCCTTAGCTGCAGGTGACTGGAATCTATACTAACTAGTGAGACAGAAAGAAATCTAGAGAGTTTGGAGTTCTTAGGAAGGTTGAAAAGAAAACAGCCTGTAGTCAGAACTTCCAGAGGCAGTCCCTTCCCCAGCGCCACCAAATAACCCCCTCTGCAATGACAAGCAATGGATGGGACTTTTACAGTAACAAGAGACATTTTTCTTCCCCAAGCCATTGTTATTTGAGGCTTTATATCACTCTCAGCTAAAAATATTCATACCCAATTAACAATATATTTGATTTCATTAAGCACTTGCCGACTAAAGACTGTCACTTGCCACCCAGCTCCAGAGGGTTGAGTCCTTGGCCACTGCAGTCGCTGACCTAAGAAGCTCAGGGTGGAAATCAGGATGAGGCCCTCTGTGCTCTGGGAAAACTGGCAGAAACAGGCCTTCAGATAATTAGATATTTTCAGAAGAAAATTTTATGAGCTTGGATTCTTGTGTTTTCCTGTACTTAGAAAAGCTCTAAAACCATTATGTAAGCTATCTGCTCCCCACAGCCAGAAGCAGCCTTCTGCTGAGGTGCCTGCTTGGGTTCATGTTCCTCCTTCTCCAAAATTACATGCATACAATTTCCTCCTGTAGCTCTTCAGAGCAGTTTCTCATCTGAAAGGCTGTCTCCTGGGCTATAGTCCTCAGTAACACACAGAATAAACTCAACCCACAGCTTTTACATAATGTGGTGGGTTGTTTTTTTTTTTAAGTAGATAACACCAAACCCTAATCACTATTCACCTAATACACACAGACTGATTACTCCTATGCGCTCTTCTCTGCACATTTGTGCTCTTGAGGAAAGACCCATGAAGGGCTGCAATCTTCTGAGGCAGGCGCCCTTGAGGGACACCCTAGTGCCTCATGGACATGCATCCTCTGAGCACCTCCCCAGCTGGGCAAGGAATGGGGAAGGCTTCCCATAGGATCCTCTCCAAACTGAGTTCTGGAAGGAAAGCTGTTGGCAAGTTGGGGACAGATACCTAAGGCATGACAGCTGCGCGTGCAAATGTCAGAAGCAGAAAAGAGCTCTATTTTCAGTGCAGTGAGAAGGAAAAATTGAGAGCTTAGCATGGGAGGTCTGGCCACTGGAAGCCTCAGGACGATGAGGAAACTTGGATTTTGTCCTGAGGGTAATGAAGAATTATTTTGTAACCTGGGAAAAGTGATCAGCTTTGCAATGTGGGATGCCTGGTCAGGCTGAGGGGTGGCCTGTCTATGATTAGCAAGAGGCAGGGCGCTCAGAGGAAAGGCTGTCACAATGCTTTCAGCCTGAGAGAAGCTGTTGCTGTGTCGGGGCTGCAGGAGACACAGGATGTGAAAACTAGAGGATGGGTGGGCCTGGGGCCACTGGCCTCTGAGAGGAAGGGACTGGGGGAGCTGTCATGTCACCCAGTGTAGGGTTTTGTGAGAAAAGCAAACACGTTTATAAGGGAGGGTCTGGGGCCCCTCTGAGTGGACACATCCCCTCACTGTCCAGGGAGGAGAAGGCTGCGCTCATTCACTGGTGCTTGATGGTTTGCAAGACCAGTGCCCTCTGGATAAGAACTGGAGGCTGCATTGTATTTCCATGGTTTGGAAAACATTTTGACACTTTGTTTAAACCATGCTGCTGCTGCTAAGTCGCTTCAGTCATGTCTGACTCTGTGCGACCCCACAGACGGCAGCCCGCCAGGCTCCCCCATCCTTGGGATTCTCCAGGTAAGAATATTGGAGTGGGTTGCCATTTCCTTCTCCAATGCATGAAAGTGAAAAGTGAAAGTGAAGTTGCTCAGTCGTGTCTGACTCTTAGTGACCCCATAGACTGCAGCCCACCAGGCTCCTCCATCCATGGGATTTTCCAGGTGAGAGTGCTGGAGTGGGATGCCATTGATGATTACCCCTGAAAACAGAGTACAATGAGAACCCTCAGCCCAGAGGAATTAGACACTGGTGTTGGATGGCACAGCCCCTCTGCCCACCCTCTGACTGTGGATGGGAGCAAGCAGGGCTCACCAGCAGCGGCGATGCACAGGGGAGGTGGCTCCCCATCCCCGCCCTCCAGCCACAGCCTCAGGGAGAGAAGAGTCATGCACAGCAGCACCATGCTGTCAGGAGGCTGAGGAGTCAGTGCTGGTGAAAGAATGACATCATGCTTTAGAAGGACTTTCAGGTTCTCTGCCCCAGGAGAATATATTAATCGCAAACTTTTGGCACCAGTCTTGCCGGTCACTTCCCTGGTCTAGCTCTCCTCATCCTCTAAACCACCTCCACCATGGCGGCTCCTCTACCCCCGAGCATGTCCTCCCTAAGCCATCTCTTAAAGCATCTACCATACTGCCCTGTAGGGAGGTGCCATGTGTGTCTTTCCTATGTGCTAGGACCCATTGCACTTCACTCTTAGCCCCCACAGCCCAGCGTGTGCCTGGCCACACATGGGGCTGCACGCAAGCACCGCACAGTTATTAAACAGAGGCTGCGGGATAAATCGATTGTTAAACAGCCTCATCTCCATACACGGCCGCACAGACTGTATGCTAGGCAACCTGCAAAGCCACACATACTGGCTCTGAAAAAAGACAGGACCTGATTGGCTGGGCTTCATGAACAGCCTTTGAAAGTCATTAGACCATTGCCCACTTTGAACCTGGGCAAATCGCCCATCTTAACAAATTCCTTGGCATTGCTACACACTCTCACAAGGTTATATTCATATTCATATAAGCCAGCAAACATTGTCGTATTTAAAATGGCAATCTTTCCTTGCCTTTCACCATTCTTAACTTGACCCAAGGAATCTCTTTCATCACCTAACAAAGATATTTTAGCTCAGACCACCCTATTTCAGGGATGGTGACATACTCCATCAGGCAGGCAGGACCTAACAAGTTTCCCCTCCTAAACCATCGAAAATGGTTCCAGATAAACCCGGGCCTGCCAAGAGCCCCAGCTTCCAACATGTCACAGAATCCCTGTGTTCACCTTTGCCTTGCCCCAGAGAGACTGCTATCCAGACCAGCAGGAGGAGGGACCCTGTGTCTGAAGTACACTTCCGTGGGGACCATGCATTCAGTACCTCCCCCACCGGACCCCGCTCCATGAACAGTGCAGCAGGACAGAGCAGATTGGAAACTAAGCGCTTTCTCTAGGGTAACTGATTTTCCATCACTGGTCAGCTCATGAGGGACTCACAAGAGGAGATGACAGCTTAGAGGACATCCAGCAGCCCCTAGGTTTATAGATGAGGACTCAGATGGGCTCAGACCCCCGGCCAAACCTCAGGCATAACTGTGGGGCTGTCACAGGGAGGCAGAGAGAAGAAAATTCAGCCCCTGATGTCTTCCTGCTTCCCTGCCACCCTCGTGTTTCCTTAGGGAACTGGCTCCAAGGCCACCTCTGAGAAGGAGCTCTCTCCTCACCCCACCACACCCATGTCAACCGAGACACTCATTCCCTTCTTCCTGCCCATCCTTCAGCCTGGAGGCTTCGTCACAGAGCTGGTCCACCTGTTTTCCTGCCTGGAACCACCCCCCACCCTGTGCCTTCCCCCCTTCCATCTCAAACTATCTCCTCCCTGGCTTCTGGTCCTCGCTCAGATAATGGATAGCGGCTCCAGGGCAAGTAAAAGAAGTACAAAACATCTTCTGAAGCATTAAATACTAATATTAATATTTAATTGCAATTAATATTAAATTTAAATGTTAAAAATATTAATTTCAGAGACAAGAAGAACACATAGAAGATTATTAGAAGACAAAGCCAGGAAGGGTGCTTCTAACCTAATTTATGTAATACCTGGCAAAGTTCATTCACATACATCTTAATTCCATCCTCTCGACAAGCTCATGCAGAGCTTCTCTTCCCAGGTTACAGGTTAGCCTGGCAGAATTGGGGTTCAGACTAGAGTCCCACAGGCCCCAAGCCCCAGGAGTTCCTCTCCACAGCCCCTCCAGGGTGGGGGGCAGATGCTGCAGGACAGCCACTGTCACCACTGTGAGCTGAGAAGCCAAGGAGTCTGATCAGAAAAGCAGATGCAGGAGGGGCTGCAGAGAACCGAGACCACTCAGAAGATGCTACGCCTAGTGCCTTTGACGGCAACACGGAGCTCCGCTCAAGGCGGCCAGCGCTATCAGTCATAAGACCTTGTCTCTAGGGCAACACGGAGCTCCGCTCAAGGCGGCCAGTGCCAACAGTCAGAAGCCCTCCCTCCAGAGGGCTGGGTCAGTGAGGTCATGAGCCCTCTTCACCAGAAAATCTCGACAAGGAGGGACCAGCACCTCCAGACCTGGAGACTGTTGTGTCAGCTGGGATGTGTGCTCTCCTTCTGCCAGCCTCAACCTCTGGTCCCCTGGCTTTGTCTCCAGGTGGGGAGTCCCTCCTGGGGACCGAGCCCGTCCCTGCCTGCCCTTGGGCCCTGGGCTGAACTTCTGCGAGGGAATCCGCGTCCTTGGAGCCTCCTATAGCTCCTGTGCCTCATCTCAACCGGGGAACCCCTTGGAGACGGAAAAAGGAAAAGCAGGCACGCCCACTTACATCCTATGGAGAAAAGTGAAATCTTTCTGACAAGAAGGTGGAGAGCCCCAGCAAACCTGATGGAAATAAATGCTTCCAGATTCAGAAAAAGACCGTCTCTGTGACGGGGATGGGTTTCCAGTGGGGAGGTTGGTGCTGGCTACTGAGAGCCAGCCAGTCAGGTTGGCCCCACTGGCATGAGGTCTGGGCATGGCCCAAACATGTCTAGTGAGTGACTCAGCCCCTGTCAACCTCTCTCCCTCCGGGATGCGGGAAGGCAGTTGAGGAAAGCCGGACCAGTCTTTCTGGAGGTGGAGGGATGGATTGCTTTTAATTCCCCCAGAGAGCAAACCAGCTAAACTTTGCCGAAGTATTTAGAAAAAAGTTCAACCAAACCGGTAACAGGGCCTCCAGAGCATCTTGAGAAAAACTTCCCACTCAATAGAAATCACATGCAAATTCTTTCCTGCTGACGGTGCTGACACCAACCTGTACCTCAAAGCTGCAGCCTATTCCCAGGCCTTGTGCTGAGATGCTGGGGACCATAAGATAGAGTCACCTGCCTCAGATAACCCTTTGAACAGAAAGTGTGAGTCACTCAGTCATGTCTGACTCTTTATGAACCCATGGTCTATAGCCTGCCAGGCTCCTCTGTCCATGGGATTTCCCAGCAAGAGCACTGGAGTGGGTTACCATTTCCTTCTTCAGGGGATCCTCCCAACCCAAGGGTTGAACCTGGGTCTCCTGCACTGCAGGGAGATTCTTCACCATCTAGGCTACCAGGGAAGCCCTTGAACAGAAAATTCCCCAATATTTGACTGCTTTTGAGTCATGGCTTACCCTGTGCCTGTCCTGTGCGGTCATCATGAGGGATGAGACAGTATTTCTCTCCTGGAAGAGTAGCCGGTGAGGTGAGTTCTTCCTGGACCACACTGAGGAAGGGCTGGGATGGGGAGGGGCTGACAGCTGCTGGGCACTCACTTGGTGCCGCTCAGTTGAAGGCAGAAGAGAGAGTAAGTCTCCCCTTGTGACAGGAGAATTCAGACCCCAACAGAGATGGAAAAGTCAGAAGTCACAGAGGGGGTGGAATGAGCTCTATTGTTAAAGCACCATTCAGAGTGGGAAGGAAGTGGGAGGGCAGGGGCGCCTAGGAGCCACACGAGGAGGCTGAGTGAGGCTCCTTCCTCTGCTGTCCTGCGAGCCTTGGTGCTAATGGGCCCGGGGCTCCCTGACCTTCACCTCCCCTCCAGTGCCCACAGCACCATCTCTGGGCCTCAATAAATGTCTGAAGATTAGATGAGTGGATGTTGTTCATCTCACAAGTCCATCAAAAGGACCCTCAAGGGAACGGCCTAGTCAGATTAGATTTTTAGGAAAACATCTCTAGCAGCTGGTGAGAGAGAAGCTAGGGTGTGGGGGGGGGTGCAGATGGAGGCAGGACATGTGTTGGGGCCCATTATGATGCTCCCTGGCCTGGGTCTCCTCCTTGACTCCTCCAGCACCACTGTGTCACCGCCCTCATAGACCCTTCCCTGCATCAGTAAAGGGTTCCAAGCAAACATCACGCTGCAGCCCCAAATGGCACCTGTTAGGAGTCCTGGACTCACCTGTGGGTGGGCTGGGCCTCTGGCCGGAAATGTGGCAAGAAAAGCAAAGGCGGCAGATGGCCTGTGAGCAGTCCCATCCTCTGTGCTCACCTGCTCAGGCTTCTGTAACAAACGACACGGTCAAGGGACTTAGACAAGTGGGATTTACTCTCACAGGTCTGGAGGCTGGAAGTCCAAGATCAAGGTGCAGCCCACTCAGGTCCCGGGGAGGCCTCTTCCTGGCTTGCAGGCAGCTGCCTTGTCACCGTGTCCTCACTCAGTAGATAAGAGAGAGCGCACTCTGGTGCCCTTCCTCTTCTTAGGAAGACACTAATTCATCATGGGGGCCCCACCCTCATGACCTCAGCAGACCCTCATTTCCTCCCAAAGACCTCATCTCCAAATTCCATCTCATCGTGGGTAGGGTTTCAGCATATGAATTTGGGGGCCTCAGTGAAGCCCATGGGATCCTCCTCACTTGGGGGGAGTTCCCCTGAGCAGACAGACTCCCCAGGGCAGGGGCTTGCAGTCTGTGTTCCTAACCATCTTCCCATGTGACAGAGCCAATCGTGTGGATTTCGGAATCTCCTCATGGTGCCAGCTGGAACAGCCTAACTGCTTGAGGGAAAGCCAACCTTCCTGCAATAAAAATGTTCTTCTGTGTGGGCTCCCAGGGCACCCAGGGGCTCCAGCCTCCCTGCAGCTTTCTGAGTGGGGATGACTATTCAGAAAGAAAGAATGGTAAAACAGTTGTTCCCGTGTGATAACAGCCTTGCCGGGGGAACAGGAGAGAAGTGACCACTGACCCCTGACCCCCTTAATCATTCTCTCATGAGCACACATGAAGACTGATGGAGTCTGGCTAATCCTGAACCTCTTTAAGGATTAGATGGCTGGTTCCTTAATAATTAATCACAGCCCTATTTGCAATTATATTCTCAAGATAACATTTTTAGGTCAGCTTGCTTTCTATTTCCATAAGAATCTACTAATAATGGGGATTTCATAAGAAATTTTTAATGATTTCTTAAGAAAATGGAGAGAAACCTGACATAAAAAGATTGTCTTAAGCAACAGAATTATGAATAGAACTGTAATTACTCAGTTTATAATTATTTACAAAGATACTCTTTAAAAAATTTTTAAGTAAAATGCATATCATAGAATATGCATGTAAATAACATAATTTTGCACCATTCAGAGAGGTTTTTAAAATGTGTCATTGGAAAAAAATATAAAAAAGAAAGTATATATGTATAACTGAGTCAACTGGCCATATAGCAGAAATTACAAATGTTTTTAAAAAATGAAGAGGGAAAACAGAAATAAATGAATAAAATATTTCATTGTTGCCTCCCCAAATTCCTGAACTCCCCAAATTTATGCTGGGAAAATGGACCCTTCCTACCTCACTTCCTTGGGCCTCAAATGCCGATTTTGCTTCCTCTCTGCCCTCAGAAGAAGGTGATCTGACTCTTTCCCAAGCCCCTTCCTGTTGTCCCCCCACAGAATCACATCTTGGTGGTTATATTCTTCTTTGGAGCATCATTATGTATGAGCTTATCTCTGGCTCTCACTAAATCTTTATTCCCTGAGGGTCTCGAAGATGGGGCATCCATACCTTGTGTTAAATGCTATGGTTTATCCACAACCCACACTTTATAAATGTGTGTGAAATAACTTAAATCAAAATGTGACAGAAAGTGGCCCATGAGCATCCAAAGCCTGGGCAGTGCATTGCCAAACTGGAATCTCAGTTTAATGTCTTATCCAAGCTATAAAGCTAGCAAGATTTAGTTCCTCCCCTAAAAAAAAGGCTAAGTTTTACCATCCTTTGCTGCATGCCCCTGGTTGTGAGAATACAAGCTGGTGGTCCCTGCCCTTGACTCCCCCAGAGCTAGCCACCACACCACCCTGAAGGCATCCAGCTACACCCTGGCCTTGGGACCTACATTCTTTTTCCTGAACCCAAAGTCATGGTATTAAAAGTGGAGCTTCTTGCACCCAACACCCTGCTTATCCTTGAAGCCAGCTTGTCCCTCCTAAACGGGTGCACATCCTCAAAGCCCACGTTTTCATGTTTCTGAGGGCTGTTTTCATGACAAACAGAACTAGAAGACTTGGGAGGTAGAGGACAGACAAAAGCTAGATGGGGAAGGAGTGTGACTTTAAAAAATCAAATAAGGAGAGAAGCATCTGGTGTTTTTAAAGATGAAGAAATGTATTCCATCTGCTATTTGCCTCCATGTGTTGCAATGAGAGAAGAAAGAATTTTTGAAGGAGCTTGAAAAGTCATTTTCAAATATCTTCCTGAGTTCTATTACTTGACTAGACAGTATTTCAGGGAACACAGGAGGGTCTGAGGATGCCAGTTTGCTTTGTAAGATGAGGAGCTCAGCAAAACGAAGGGCACAGAAGGCTCCCTTGGCTGTGGTGTCTGGGAGGAGATGGTGGGGGTGAGGGATGCCTGAGGGAGTCAGCCCAGGGGTGGGAAAGGAGAGGGAAAATTTAACTGGAGAACAGAGGCAGGAAAAGGAATTTAAAGATGGGCTATATTTGATTAAACAACTTAGACAACAAGGACAAAGTCCCCTTGAAGCTCGTTTCAACAAACAATTCTAAATGACAGTACCAGAGCTTAGGGGTTTTCAGAATGGAAACCTGGCAGAAGGAATCAGACATTTGCTTTCTTAACATAGTGATTGACTGACCAGCCCACAGTTGAGCTCTGAGGGCTGGCATATTGGGAACCATAAATGGTACCCCGGGGGGAACACAGAGGGGTGGGGTACCCCAGGAGGGTTGATCTCAATGAGCCCAAACTTCTGATGGTTAAGAAAGTCTGCAATTAAACTTTTAAAAAAGCCTTCTTAAACTTCCTTTCTGCCCATCCTTCATGTTGTGGCTAAGTTGAGATGGAGATTGCTGACATTAAGGAGTGGATTCGATTTATTCAGATGAATCCCCGAAAAATGATTGTGGATCTCGAAGAAGTTGAAAAAGCATTTAGAGAAGAGTCTTAGAGGGACAGATGTGTATTTCTTCCCCTCCTTTATCCCACTCCATAGTTTCTTACAAAACTGAGAAGAATCTCCCCAACCTTTAGTATTTGGGAGTCTATACAATCAGCTAGTAAAGTGGATTTTCCTGTCTTCTGGTGGGCCCAGGGGCATTTTTCATCCCCAACTCACCAGCTTGTTTCTAGTGACCCAGAATTTCTTTATCCCAAAGGAGACCCCATATGTAAGTGGGGAGAGGGTCCTGGGCTTGCTGAGGGCTCATTTGCTGAAGTCTGTACATGGTGAAAGGGAACCCAGCATTATTCATCTACAACCAGAGGAAGAAGGCTCTGGAGTGGGTAGAAAGGCAGGGACAGACAGACCACATCCCTTACAAAGAACCTGCTTCTTACCATCATGAACTGCTTCCAGAATCTGTTCTAATCGCTTCCTCTTAGCTTCTATTTGGGCCAGTAAGCCCCGCAGGACAAGGCCCATCTGGGTTAGCCTTTTATAAAATTCCTTGCTCTACAGCCAGTTCTACATTAGTTCATTTTGAATATTTTATTGTTTGTCCATTTTACAGGTTAAAAAAAAATAGAGGCTAATTACAATAAGAGATTTTAAAAAACTCGCTATTAATAAGTACTATGCGCTATTATATTTTTATATGCATTATTTTCTTTGAATTTCATAACAATCCAGTGAGCTCAGTACCGTTGCTATAGCCAAAGAATAGATGAGGACACTGAAGCTCAGAGAGGTTTACTTACTGCGCCAGGTCACACAGCTAGTGAGCAGTGGTGGTGGTGTAGTTGCTCAGTTTGTCCGCTTCTTGTGACCCCAGGGACTGTAGCCTGGCAGGCTCCTCTGTCCATGGGATTCTCCAGGCAAGAATACTGGAGTGGGTTGTCATTTCCTTTTCCAGGAGATCTTCCTGACCCAGGAATCAAAGCCGGGTCTCCCGCATTGTAGGCAGATTCTTTACTGACTGACTGAGCTATGAGGGAAGCCCTGAGCGAGTGGGCGGTAGAGCCTGGATAACGAGGCTGCTCAGCCTGACTCCAAAGCCTCCTCCCTCTTACCTGTCTTCCCCACCCCCTTGTCCCTCTGCCTTAACCACTACGGGAAGTTAGTTATAGAAAGGGACAAATAGGTCTTTCAAGGTTTACTTTTGCTCTTGTAGAAAACTGAAACCCAGCAAATTAGAGACACAATATCACCAGACTCACCCTTGGATTCTTCTAGAAAATCAGTATCTGAGAAAGCATAAAGGCTTCCATGAACAGGACAACTAACAATAAAACACCAAACAGTGAAGATTCTCAAGCCCTGGAGGAGAGTGGTCAGGACAGTGAAGCAGAGGCAGGCAGTGTCTAGAGAGACTCCCACATCGGCAGAGCCCCGAGCCATGGCTCACAGGTCCCAGCCCCACTGCCCACTTAGCCAGTGCCTACCTCTGCTGGTTGCATGTTAGCAGAGGGGACGGAGAGAGAACGCAATGGAAACAGACCGCAGGGCAGGCCACACGGCTGTCCCTGTGGCATGTGGCTGGGACCCTCTGACAAAGCCAGCCCCAGACGCGGGGCCAGCTTCCCACGGCTGCCACTAGATCAAGTGCTCCCAGGTGCCAGGTCGGGCTCAGGGCTGTACTGCAGGTAGGGCAGGAAGGGACAGCTTGGAGGGATGGAGCCCCTCATGGGATCGCTGGGAGGCTAATGCAGGCCAGAAAGGGCCCAGGTCCACCCGCCATGGCCGCACCGCAGGACCAGGCTCCGGGGGCCTGGCCCCCCGCTGCCATCCAGTCAGAGTCCCAGGCTTTCTCCAGGACCCCGTCAGTGCCTTTTCCCTGCCTCTGTCTCCCCACAACTCCATTTCCAGTTAGTTTCGTCGTATGTCTCTAATATGTAGGACTGACACCACAGCTCATGCAAAGGCTTCGGGAAGGACAGATTGGTTTCCCAGCGTTTGCAGAACAGGAAGACACAGCAGGAAGAAGTTGGAGCAGGTGCTGAAGGTCAGTGAAGGTCAGTGAAGCTCAAGGGTGTTTCAGAGGCCCCTGTGCAGGCAGTCGTGGTCACGGCAGAGAGGGGGAAAAGCACCTTTTCTCTCTGGAAGGTGGCCTGGTTCTCAGAATTTCCTTGAGGTGCTCTCTGTAAGCTTTCAGACTCCTCCCTCACTCCATCCCATCCTTGGGCAGCTGCTAAATCTGAAGAACATGTTACAACCTGCCCAGGCTCAGAGCAAAAGTGGGCATAACATTAGAAACCCCTGCTCCCGGTCTCTCCCTCCCATCCTGGCTTCTCTGCCATCAAACTCCTTGGACATGTTTCAGTTCAAAACGTGATGATTTCTAGAGTCAGCCAGGCTGAAAGCAGCAGGTGCCCCCACCCCAGACCTGACTGCCCACAGTGATGCTCAAATGCTGGAGTTAATTAAATCCATTTAGCGCCTACCCCAAGTCTTAGCACAGGCTGCCTGCATGGAGATCAAACCCAGGAAACATTTAAATGCCATCTCCTGCCCAGCATGACACCTGAATCACATCCATCATGGAAAAATCCAGGCAGAAAAACAACAGTACATGGAAACCACTTATGCAACAGAGTCTGTGGGGCCCAAGTCCTAGTGTCCAGCCAACATAGGGCATTCAGATAAGGGGCTGCCAGCTGGGTGGTGGCTGATGGCTTGTGAGATGAAAGTGCCCATCTCTTCCCTGTGTCCCCCTGCTGGTTGAAGCCCAGGAAGTATGACACTGCCCCCAGCACCATCTTGCAAAGAAAGAATGTTCTGCTGGCTCCTCCTGACCTCCTGGTGCCAGAGTCCCCGTGTTACCCAAACTTGACTCCTCGTCACCCTCGAGTCCCCACTTTGCCTCACCTCCTCACCAGGCTGCTTCACTGCCCGTGGGCCCCTCCCTCCTTCACTCCTGTCTCTGCCTTGGCCTCTATAACCCGGTCAGTAACTCATCTTTCTAGATCTTAGATCAGGTTACTGTTATACCTCGACCGAAGCCTTTCTTTTGCCAGTAAAATGTGATGGACACAATTCATGTCGCTCCCAGGCAGGAGCCCCAGGGGTCCACATCTGCCTTATCTGGTCCTCTGGCCACAGAGTCTGGCCAGGATCTGAGTCTGCTTCAAGGGCCCAGGGCTCAGCACAGAGACCCAGAGGCAGCAGCTATGAGGTGTCTGCAGGTCCAAGGAAGAGCAGCATGACCCCATCTGCCCTGAACCATCAAGAAACAGGAGCATCTGGTTGTTTTCTTCTTTAGAGAATGTCACACATCCTCTAGATCATGGCTAGTACATGAGTTAGAACCTGGAATGTAAAACAGGAAGGTTAAGATAGTATCATAAAAGGAATATGACTGGCCTGTGCTCCTGGTTCCAGAGAGGGAGACTCGAGTGCAAACTCAGAATCTCCCAAGTAACAGGAGTGTCATTATTATTCATGAATCCAGACATCACATATCAGTTTATGCTAATGAGGCGACTCATGGGAGCCCCTAGGTAGTCCCGGGATGGGGGAGTCAGGTTGAAAGACCTAAAGTGTGATTGATTAGAGGGTCGGGGCTCTGAGTCTCCGATCACCCAAACTCCAGACCTTCAAGGAGGGGTGAGGCCTGAATAGAGTCCAGTAATGTGGCTGCTGATTCAATCCGTCATGCCAAGGTCATACAGCCTCTGCACACTGAGGTAGAGTGGGCTTCCTGGATGTGCTGGGAAGGTGCTATGTGTTGATTCCTCAGGGTGAGAACACTTGGCGACCCGTCAGAACCTGCCCTCTTCATCTGGCCACTTCTAATTTGTATCCTTTATGATAAAACTGTAAACATAGATTATAGCCCTTTCCTGAGTTCTGTAAATCACTCTAGTGAATTATCAAGTCTAAGGGGCTCATGGGGACCTCTCAGCTTTGTGGCAGGTCAGTCAGAAGCCAGAGCAGTCTTGCCAGAGACCCCAGCCTGTAATCTGCGGGGTCTGCTCTCACTCCAGGTGCTTAGCCCCAGAATTGAACTGCAGCCCACCTGCAGGCAGGGTCATGGGAAAATAGGTCAGAGCGTGGATGAACCTGGGAGGTGCAGCAGGAGGGAAGCCTCCAGATGGTGGGGTGGAGATGACGGCTGTGGAGAGGAAGGGGTACAGCTCCCTGAAACCTGAGCCAAGTAAGCTTCTTAGACCTCACATTCCCAGCTCCTTACAGCCACACGAGACTCTTGCCTTCCTAGCACTGGGCTCAGCCCAGCATCAGTGGCTTTACCAGGGAAAGCCACCAATGTCTCACATAGAGAGGGTGAGGTGCCTGCATGGAGGGTGAGGACAGCCCCACCAGCACTCCAGTTCACTCTGTTCTGCCCGTGTCCTTATTCTGGGCATTCATTCATGATGGGCCAGGCCAAAAGCCATAGTTCCCAGGTCCCTCAAGATTCCTCCTAATTTGCCTTCTAGGAAATTCAAAAAGCTCATCTGAACATCAGGACACAAGGAGAAACTATACATACCACCTACAATAGTCCAGTTCTCTTAAATAAGCTTCAAAAACTCTGCACCCAAAAGGTGGCCCAGATTGAAAGTAGATCATTTCAAAAACAGCCGGATGAAATAAGACGCCACTCGAAATAACAAGCCAATATGTAGTGAGAGTGGGAACTGGGAGCCTGGCAAAGCTTTAGGAGCAGGGGTGGGGTGGCAGGCAGGGGGTGTCCAAGAAACATGGCAGAGCCCAGTTCCTCACGGCCTTGACATCTATTTGCAGGAGTAAAGTTTTGGAAAAAGCCTTGCAAAGCAGGCCATGGTTAAACTGCCAAGAGGGCTAGACAGACCAAAAGTCAGTCTGGTGAAGAATTTAAAGAAAGAATTGAGCCTCAAGTAAATGTCACAAATGCTGTGCGTCTTGAATGGGCTCTTGACAAAGAAAAAGTTTTTTTTTTAATTTGATATTTTCATTGTATACTCTTAACCTACTGGAATTGCATGTCCATGTGTTGTCACAAAACATCTGGACAGTATGGTCAGGATGGCTGGACCGTGACACTGACCCAGAAGATAGGCTGAGTTCTTAAGGATGACTTTCCTAAAAGGACAGAGGACCAGCCAGGTGCCCTGACACCCCACTTCCTTCCTCTTTGCTCCCTGACAGTCTGCCTTTGCCTGTTATGTGTAGCACCTTGCTGGGTATACAAAGTATCCAAAAACCAGCCCATTGGAAATCAGGAGCAAAACAATACTGACACAGAGTCACCAGCACGAAACTGAGTCGGACAAAGTAACATTAAGATACCTCACAGAAATCCGGACCAGGAACAACAAAAATCCAGAAATCTTTGGGTGAGGTGAGAATGGAGATTAAAATACCATCTGCAGAAAATCCTTCCTTCATTTTGTGAGGGAAAAAATTTTTTCTCTGTCCTTCTAGGTCCTTCTGGCTGGTCTAGCAATTAAACCGACATAAGACAGATTAACAGGAGAAAACAAATTTAATTCCACACATGCAGGAGCCCCACAAAGACAACATGAGTCTCTCTTATAGGCAATCGAGGCTCACACACCATTCTGAATTAAGAGGAAGGGACCGGGAGTCTGGGCTCCAAAGGGGAGGAAGACAATTCACAGGAGGACCAGGAAGAGTAAGTGTTTGCCAGGCCATGGGAGACAATGGAACACAGAGAAGTCTCTGGACATACAGGCGCTGCCAGGTCCCCAGCTCACCACAGCTGGCGACACTCTCTGTGGTCATCTCTGATAATGGTTCTCTTCCTGGACCTCTTTCTAAATTCTTCCAGCAGTTAAGGTTACAGGTCAAGAAGCAACAGTTAGAACTGGACATGGAACAACAGACTGGTTCCATATAGGGAAAAGAGTACGTCAAGGCTGTATATTATCACCCTACTTATTTAACTTATATGCAGAGTACATCATGAGAAACACTGGGCTAGATGAAGCACAAGCTGGAATCAAGATTGCTGGGAGAAATATCAATAACTTCAAATATGCAGATGACACCACCCTTATGGCAGAAAATGAAGAACTAACAGCCTCCTGATGGAAGTGAAAGAGGAGAGTGAAAAAGTTGGCTTAAAGCTCAACATTCAGAAAACTAAGATCATGGCATCCAGTCTCATCACTTCATGTCAAACAGATGGAGAAACAGTGAGAGACTTTATTTTGGGGGGTTCCAAAATCACTGCAGATGGTGACTGCAGCCATGAAATTAAAAGATGTTTGCTCCTTGGAAGAAAAGCTATGACCTACCTAAACACCATATTAAAAAGCAAAGATAATACTTTACCAACAAAGGTCTTTCTAGTCAAGTGAAGTGAAGTCGCTCTGTCGTGTCTGACTCTGCGACCCCATGGACTGTAGCCTACCAGGCTCCTCTGTCCATGGGATTTTCCAGGCAATAGTACTGGAGTGGGTTGCCATTTCCTTCTCCAGGGGATCTTCCCAACCCAGGGCTCGAACCCGGGTCTCCTGCATTGTCTAGTCAAAGCTATGGTTTTTCCAGTGGTCATGTTGGACTGTAAAGAAAGCTGAGCACTGAAGAACTGATGCTTTTAAGTTGTGGTGTTGGAGAAGACTCTTGAGAGTCCCTTGGACTACAGGGAAGTCAAACTAGTCAATCCTAAAAGAAATCAGTCCTGAACATTCATTGGAATTACTGATGCTAAAGCTGAAACTCCAATACTTTGGCCACCGGATGCAAAGAATCAATTCATTGGAAAAGACCCTTGATGCTGGGAAAGACTGAAGGTGGGAGGAGAAGGGGATGACAGAGGATGAGATGGTTGGATGGCATCACTGACACAACGGATATGAGTTTGAATAGGCTCCAGTAGTTGGTGATGGACAGGGAAGCCTAGCGTGCTGCAGTCCATAGGGTCGCAGAGTCGGACACGACTGAGCACTTAACTGACGGCTTTCCTCGTGGCTCAGGCTGTAAAGAATCTGCCTAAAACATAGGATACCTGGGTTCAATCCCTGTGTCAGAAAGATCCCCTGGAGAAGGGGGAATGGCTGCTCAATCCAGTACTCTCGCCTGAGGAGAATTCCTTGGAGAGAGGAACTTCGTGGACTACAGTCATGGCGTCACAAAGAGTCAGACATGACTGAGCAACTAACACTGTCATTTTCCTGAAAAAAAATCAAACAAGCAAAAATTTTCCTGAATTTTTTCGGCCTTAACTGACTTCAGCTCAAAGTAATCCATAGGCCAAAGTGGCACCTCTGAACAAGACTCATTCTGAACCCCTCATTTAAATGAGCTCAGCCAGGAGGACAGCTAGGATCTCAGTCAAGCTATTGGGAAAGGACCCAAACAGCCACAGCCAGAAAAGGCCTACGGGCCCAGCCCTCAAATGGGTGGGTGACGTGGGGACCCCTGGGGCCAGCGGGGGCAGTGGCTGGCATCACGATGTGGCAGGTGGGCCAGGGCAGCAGCACTGGGTCCCGGTCCAGGTGGGCTGTGACCAGGGCAGAGCCCAGCCACCTGCCTCAGAAACAGGACCGAGGACACAGCCTCTGGGTGAGTTTAGATCAGAGCTCAGTCCCAGGGATGGCCTGGGAGAGCTCACTTCACCTTTGGGGAATCTCCTTCCATCACTCCCTTCCTCAGTCTAGGTCAGGAGTCCCTGCTGAAGGCTACAGCTCTGTTCCTGCCTGTTATTCCCTGCATTCAACAAGTGCTCAAAAACCATTAGTTGCTGCTGTTGCTTGTGGATTGTAAACCAGGAAATCCAGACAGAAACCTGGTAAAGAGCCCATGGGCCCATCTGCACTTCGAGAGCCAGCCCTGAGAGTCAGGCCAGTTTCCACACACAGATGAGACCTCGGGCTGCCATGGAGACTCAGGACACAGCCATCAGCTACTCAGAGCAGCGTAGAAACTCCTAGGGGCTGAGCCTCGGCTGGAGGGTCAGTGTGGTCCAGGGACATCAATGCCTCGGCTGGATGGGGCTGCGGAATGTTACAAGCTGACACTCCTTGTTAGATTTGCACTGCCCACTTAGAACAAAGACCTTCTCTGCATAGCAGAGGTTACTCCAGTAGCAGTGCACAGAACAACCCTCTGAGTAATGGGCTGTCCTCCTTTCACAGGGAGGAAACTGGGCTTAGACCCCGGCAGGTAGCCTCCAGGCCCCATGTCCACCTTCCTGAGGACCCCCCAGAGGTGAGTGCTCTGCAGGGGCTAGGGTCACAGGTGGAGGTTCCCGGCAGCCTGTCTCCGCATCCTTGCTCCAGCAGGAGAGCCTCACCTCTCCACAAGGGGTTCCAAACATCCTCCAGAATTATACCTTAGAGCCTCTCCATTGACCAGAGGGGCTGAACTTACCCAGGCTTAGTGGGGTTGGGTTTCCCCACACTGCAAAACTTGCCCTGCCCCCAGGGGAAGCCCTGGTATCTGCTTTTGCTGGGTTTCTCTAAACCAGGCCCTGTATTCTCTGAGCTGAGAAACTTGGGGTGGAACCAGACAGTTGCTAACATCTCATCTGTCCCTAAGATCTCAAGTCCCTTGGGTCCTAAATTCATGCGCAGCCACAATCCCAAAGGAAACCAAAAGTGGGAGATTTTGCAGGGCAGGGGGGTGAGGTACAGAGAGATTGCAAGAAGCAGAAAACAGGTGTGGGAAACACAGCAAATGGAAACGAGACAGAAAGGAAAGCCGTGGATGTTTCCATGGTGAGATGCGTCTGCACGTGTGGTAGTCTGCTTGGACTGCAGTAGCAAAAGAGCCACTGGGTGGCTGAGACAGCAGGAGTGAGCTGCCTCACAGACCTGGAGGCCAGAAGTGCCAGACCAGGCGTGCACAGGGTGAGCTTCTTCCAAGGGCTGCGTGGGGAATCTGTTCAGGTTTCTCCATTCATTCCTGGCGGCTTGCTGGCCATCTTTGGTGTCCCTTAGCTGGACATCACCCCAATCTCTGCCTTCACCTCATGTGGTCTTCCCCCTGCGTGTATGTCTGTGTCCAAATTTACTCTTTATATGGACACCAGTTGCATAAGATTAGGTCACCCTAACGACCCCATTTTAACTTGATGACCTTTGTAAAGACTATTTCCAAATAAGGTCAACATTCTAACGTACCAAGGGTTAGGATCCAACATCTGTGGGGGGACACCATTCAACCCATAACAGTATGCATTTTTCTCACTTTTCAGAAGGGATCTAAGCCTGTGGATTTTAAAGAATTTTAAAAATAGTACTTTAAAAATCAGTCTATCAAATGATTGTCAACTGCTAATGATCAACCTAGTGTTGAGGTGGAAAGCCATGGGGTACTGATCCTGTCGCATTAAACCCAATTTCCCACACACTCCCTTTCATGATCCACGTCTGGCAGAGGCAGACTCCTTGGAGCACCGGCTCTCTCCTGTGGCCAAAACCCATGTTAGGAAGCTCCCTTCTCTGTCTCTCTCTTTCCCACCTCTTCCACTAGAAGATGATGACTGTCTTCATTCACTGAAGATTCAAGTTCGGCAACAATTAAAAGAAAACTATTTTACTTGGCAATGTAAAAGTTGCCTTTTATAATCAGAATGCCCATCTTTAAAAAGTCTACAAATAACAAATATTGGAGAAGGTATGGAGAAAAGTGAACCCTCCTACACTGTTGGTGGGCATGTAAGCTAGCAAGTTAGTGCAGTCGCTATGAAGAGTAGTATGGGGATTCCTCAGAAAACTAAAAATGGGGCTGCCATATGATCCAGTCATCACATTCTGGGCATATATCCAGACAAAACTATAATTCAGAAAAGATATATGCACCTGCTATGTTCATAGCAATACAATAGCCAAGACATGGCAACAAGCTAAATGTCCACTGACAGATGGATGGATAATATATATATATACATATATACATCACTAGGTTGATCATTAGCAGTTGACAATATATAATATTCCATGGACAGAGGAGCCTGGCAGGGTACAGGTCATGGGGTTGCAAAGAGTCAGACACAACTGTGAGACACACACACACACACACACACACAGTCAGTTAAGAACAAAATAATGCCATTTGCAGCAACATGGATGTGACTAGAGATTATCATACTAAGTGAAGTAAGTCAGAAAGAGAGAGACAAACGCCATATGATATCATTCATATGTGGAATCTAAACCACGACACAAATGAACCTACCCATAAAACAGAAACAGACTCACAGACACAGAGAAAAGACTTGTGACTGCCAAGGGAAAGGGAGCTGGGGGAGGGACAGACTGGGGGTTTGGATCAGCAGATGCAAATTATTATGTCTATACAGACTGGATAAACAGCGAAGTCCTACTGTATACCACAGGGAACTGTGCTCAATATCCTGTGATGAACCACAATGGAAAAGAGTATTTTTAACAATGTATGCATATATATATACATGCATGTATGATGTACATATGTGTATAACTGAATCAGTTTGCTATACAGCAGAAATTAACACATAGTAAATCAATTACACTTCAATAAAATGAAAAAAGCTCTACTTTTAACATCATTTGCTTTATTTACTTTTGGCTGTGCTGGGGCTTCACTGTTGCATAGGTGCTTCTCTAGCTGAGTGTGTGGCTCCTCTCATGCAGAGCATGGGCTCTAGGCACTCAGGCTTCAGCACCTGCAGCAAGTGGGCTCAGTAGCTGTGGCTCCCTAGCTCTGGAGCACAGGCTCAACAGTTGTGGCACACGGGCTGAGTGTGTCTCCTGCATTGGCAGGCGATTCCTTACCACCAGGAAAGCTCTGAAATGAAATTTTTTAATTTAAAAAAATAGTAGTTTTCCTAGATTGAACTTGAGGATCTGATGAGACCAGTAACAGAAATATTTGAGCAGATGAGCTTGAGAATATTGAGCCCCTAGATTTTCTTAAACCCAGTGGACCACCAGAAACAGCCCAATCTTTTTTTCTAGAAAACAGTATTCCTTTGCCTAGAAATCAAGCAGTCAAAGACCTTCCTGAAGTAGGTGATTTTTGCACTATGATGTTTTTTCTCCTCAAGAGTTGTTCATACCTTCGCTTATTGATTCCAGGTCAAAAGTCCCCTGGATCAGAAAATGTAGCCCCTGCTCCAGAACACAGTTTGCATGTTAAATGTACTGCAGCCCTGGTTAATAAATACTATCAAGAAGTATGAAAACAGGGAAAATAATTTTGAGGGTATTGGCATCACAACAACAGACTGGTTCCAAATAGGAAAAGGAGTACATCAAGGCTGTATATTGTCACCCTGCTTATTTAACTTATATGCGGAGCACATCATGAGAAACGCTAGGCTGGAAGAAGCACAAGCTGGAATCAAGATTGCCGGGAGAAATATCAATAACTTCAGATATGCAGATGACACCACCCTCATGGCAGAAAGTGAAGAGGAACTAAAAAGCCTCTTGATGAAAGTGAAAGAGGAGAGTGAAAAAGTTGGCTTAAAGCTCGACATTCAGAAAACTAAGCTCATGGCATCTGGTCCCATCACTTCATGGAAAATAGATGAGGAAACAGTGAAAACAGTGTCAGATTTTATTTTGGGGGGCTCCAAAATCACTGCAGATGGTGACTGCAGCCATGAAATTAAAAGGCACTCCTTGGAAGGAAAGTTATGATCAACCTAGATAGCATATTGAAAAGCAGAGATATTACTTTGCCAACAAAAGTCTGTCTAGTCAAGACTATGGTTTTTCCAGTTGGTCATGTATGGATGTGAGAGTCGGACTGTGAAGAAAGCTGAGTGCTGAAGAATTGATGCTTTTGAACTGTGGTGTTGGAGAAGACTCTTGAGAGTCCCTTGGACTGCAAGGAGATCCAACCAGTCCATTCTAAAGGAGATCAGTCCTGGGTGTTCTTTGGAAGGACTGATGCTAAAGCTGAAGCTCCAATATCCTGGCCATGTCATGCAAAGAGTTGACTCATTGGAAAAGACTCTGATGCTGGGAGGGATTGGGGGCAGGAGGAGAAGGGGGTGACAGAGGATGAGATGGCTGGATGGCATCACCGACTCGATGGATGTGAGTTTGAGTGAACTCCGGGAGTTGGTGATGGACAGGGAGGCCTGGCATGCTGCAATTCATGGGATCACAAAGAGTCAGACACAACTGAGCGACTGAACTGAACTGAACTGAACTGAAGGGAGATAGGCTGGAGAGGGAAGAACATATTTGACACGGGAGCCCTCACACGGAACTCAGGTGTCCACATTCTGACAAAGACGCCTGGAGCCAGTCCTAAGAGTCTACGGAAATGCCTAGAGGGCACACCCTCCACTAAGATGACAAGGAATGCATGTGGGATGGCTATACGGACAACTCTGAAAAGCCTGCCGAGGGCCACACTTTTTAGAGGAGATTTGACAGTGAGAGATGTCATAGAAGTCGGCTCCCTCCTATCAGTGAGGATAATGGAATAAGAGAATCACAGAGATTGGGGGGCACCCAAATTAAACAAGGAAAAGGATGTAATCACTGAAGACCAGAATAACAATCAAGATACTATTAGTGCTTGACTGTAAGGATGTGTGGTGATGACTACTGGATCACGTGTTGTCAGCACAAAACAGATGGGAAGCCAGCCAGGGTACCACTCAATTTGTACAAAAACCTGCAAGCGAGCCCTTCATTCAGTTCTCAGATCTAAACCATTCTCCAATGAAGGAGAACCTGGATCCTCTTGAAGGAAGACTCAGTGATGACATCACAAGCATTATGTAGGAAACCTCTCCCATCTTTCCCCCCAGGTGGCCAGATTTCATCTGCCAAAGTCACTAAGCCCTGGGGGAGAGACCTAGACAGTCACTTCCTGGACTATTAGCTATGGGTCTGAACGGACATAGATGGCAGGTCTGAAAAGCCATTATGCTCCTCCAGTTAGAGTTGGGAGATATGAAGACCAGATGATAAACAGAATATTTCCCTAATTCATCTCTGTCTCCAGGGAATGCTGCCCAAGGTAAAGGACCACTTAATGCAACTTGCCCTTCTCATCACTAAGAAGCACGTGCTTGACAAAGAGCTCCAGATCTTAGGGGCATCAAACATGATACTGGAAATACTCCTCTGACCCACTGTTAGGTGAATCCAGATGCTACCAGTCTGGAGTGGGTCACTGAGCAAGAGCCATATAACCCACCAGGTGCCAGAAGATTTTGGAACAAGGACTCTCCCTCTCTTTTGTTGAAGATGAGTCCCTGCTGTCACCACTGAAAGTGGTCGAATTCATGTCTCAGGACATCCCAGGAGCCATCAAAGTTTAGGAACTTGGGAGAGACTTCAGGAGCAGACCTGGTATCTCCATAAGCCCCTCCTCATTCCTGCTCGCAAGGGACTGACTTCCACCAGATGTGGCTTGAACCCTGCCTCTGCTTCTTAGAGAGTCTGTCCTGCAAAGTTACCCGCTCTGTGTCCAGAATTCACATGCTTGGATTTGTTGTGGGGCTCAGTCTCCCCAAGGACAGAACAGAGGACGGGTGAGCAGGTTGCCTGTCCCCACAGGATCCTCCACCCCATGCTCACCATGGCATGGGCAGGAAATGATTAGGGCCCGGAAACGATCAGGAAACCTCCCCAGGCCTGTTTCCTCACCCGGGAAGTGAGGATGAGGTTATCTGTCCCACAGATAACCAGTGCAAAGCACCCGGAGCACAGTCACTACTTGCTGGTTGCCTGCCATCTCTTTATCCCCAGGGCCAGCTTCCAAGCTGCTCACGTTGTTTGTATAATCTACAATCAATTTTGTTAACCTGCCAATTTTGACTTAAGCTTCCTAAGGATTTTCAGCTCCCAGGGGCAGAGCTCCCTGCTGTTTGGCTGCTTCTGTGTTGTATTCAGGGCAGGACCGCAGGTACAGAGGCCCAGACCGGCTCGTGGCGGGATGTGAAGACTCTGCGGTCCCCTCACTTCTGCCCCCTTGTCATCAGGCATTATCTCAGCAGCCCCAGACCCATCAGGGAAATCTGCCCTTCACCCCGTGCCAGGCCATTCTGCTCAGACTTTCAAATCAGGCCATTACCAGCCTGGAGCTCAATTGTTATTCACTGGGCCTCAGCTTCCAGCTCTTATCTAATCAAGGCACAGACCTAGTTATGCAGCCAGTATTTATATAACCCCTTCCTGCTTGGGGCCCCTCTATCCTCCAGCTGCTCCCCTGGGCACAAAGCTATGGTTTCACTTGATCAAGTGTCCCAGGTAACAAGCCATTCCCCACACACCCCCAACCTGTTTGTTTTAGCAGGACTGGCAGGCAGGGAAAGAAAGCACTGAGGCCTCTCTCCTGGAGCTGGGCCCCTGGAGAGAGCCTGTCCTGCAAAGTTACCTGCTGTGTGTCCAGAATTCACATGCTTACATTCCTTGTGGGGCTCAGTCTCCCCAAGGACAGAACAGAGGCTGGGTGAGTAGGTCGCCTGTCTCCATGGGATCCTCCACTGCATGCTCACCATGGCGTAGGCAAGACATAATCAGGGCTGGCTGGGCATCAGCTTCAAACTCCTCACCCAGCTCTTCACTCACAGTGTCTTCTTTAACCGTGACCCCAGCTCTGCCAAGTGTTATTATTTCTATTGTTCAAATGGGGAAACAGAGGCAGGCAGCTTATGAGTGGCTAAATCATCCTGACTGGCTGACTGGCTGCATGTACACCACGGCCCCAGTCCAGCCTTGCACAGCTGGGTCCACCCCTGAAGATCCTGCTTCATTAGATTTGGGGTATGCCTTGGAAATCTGCCTTTTTAAGGCTCTCCAGGTAATTCTGCTGCATTACTAAGGTTGGGACGAGCCCCAAGTTTCTTTCCATCTTTGCTTGCTTTAGCTGCTAAGTCGCGTCCAACTCTTTGCGACCCCATGGACTGTAGTCTGCCAGGCTCCTCTGTCCATGGGGATTCTCCAGGCAAGGATACTGGAGTGGGTAGCCTATCCCTTCTCCAGAGGGTCGTCCCGACTCAGGAATTGAACTAGGGTCTCCTGCATTGCAGGCGGATTCTTTACCAGCTGAGCTACCAAGGAAGTATGTGTTGGAGAAGCTGAGCGACCTTCCATCTTTAGAAATCCTCTAATTCTGAGAGATGGTAATCAGAAAGGACAAGTTAGAGGCCCTGGGCCCCCCTCACAGGCCCCCCTTCACTGCTGTCCCAGCCCTCTCAGTGCCCCCACCCCAGCCCCATCAAGTCAGGCAGCTGTCGTCACAGGACAGCTGCTACCTCTGGGTGAGGCTGGCTCTGAACATAACGCCAGCTTCCTTCCGAAGCCTGCTTGCTGCCTGAGGGGAGGGGCCCTCAAATATTATCTCCTTCCAGCCCCAGAAGACAGAGGACAGAGGAAAGGCTTGGGTAGTGGAGCCAGAACTGGGGCAAGACAGAATTTACAAATTTTCACCATAAATTTGCCACTCACCAACCTATCCTCGGAGCCTAAAAGGTAAGGGGGACCCATCTCTGCTCAAGGTCAATACCCCCATCCTCACCCTAACAGACCCCGCTGACTGGCTACACGCACAGCCTAAAGCGAGGACTGAGGGTGAACACGAGGGCTTTGGGAGAAGTCTCCAATGGAGAGCCCCATCCCGCAGTGCGCCTTTAAAACTGTCTGGAAAAAAGTCCGCACAAGAGCAGAAGTGACGGGTGTCCCTGTGCAGAGGCCTTGGGGAGAACCCTGAAAGCAGCTGGGAGGCCCCTGAAGCTCCCTTCCCAAAGGCCTCTGTGCCACACGAGGGTGTGGCTCACACAACAGCGAAGCCGCTGGCCCAATCTGGCCAGGCCACAGGGCCCCGGGTTCCGGATCACAGCACTGAGACGAAGGCGAAACCTGAGTGAAGCAGGGTTCAGGGTGAGTTCCTCCAGGGTGGCACTTCTCCACGCGGACGAGAAGTTTGTGGTGCCTGGGGATGAAGCCCACCTCCAAGGAGGGGCTTCCAAACCATGTGCGCAGAAGGTGGAGCACTCTCGGTGTCTGTGCCTTCCCCCCGCCCCGAGGTCTGAGCCGTGAGGATGCCGCGGAGGCGAGGATCTCACACGCACGCGCACCTGTGCCCCTCCGCATCCTCACCTCCTCATGTGCACACTCACTTCCTGCTTGACCCTTCCTTCTGTAAGCTGGGGACCCCAGACGACCTAGGCCTTTCCCTACCCTCTGCAAATAGCACCGAGGAAGTCTCAGTGAGCAGAGAAAGGAGGCTGTGTAGACTTATGACGGTCTACGCAGTAGAGCTCTCCCGCTCCGGGTGACATAGCAAACAAGCTCCAGAGGGCGTCCTGGAGGCGAGATTCAAGGCCTATACTTGGAACGAGGTGCCCTTTGGCTTGAAACTGGTCTCAGGGTTCCTCCCCTTCATGGGCCGTTGAGGACCTGTTTCTGGACCTTGTGCCCCCAGGTGTCAACTGCTCTAATCTCCCAGCACACATGAAGGAATTTCTTTTAACTCATGACGTTACAAATCAACAGTCTAATAAGGTGACCAAAATTGAATTCATTCTATAGTATAAAATATCAGTGGGTTATTAAACAGTTCAGTTAAACATAAATACAGCGACGTTTAGATGTGTATCACCTTCACGTCCTGAACGCACACAGCTGCAGTGGGAGCCTCTTACCACCTTGCCTCCTCTTGGTTCTCAGCCGGCGGCCCAGCCCTGGTTTGTCCAGCCTCTTCCCTTTTGTCACCTGCTGTTTCCTCCACCTGTGTGTCCTGAGCTAGTCCAGACTAGCCCAGGTCAAGTTGATCTCTGAGTGTCAGCAGGGCCAGGCTGTCTGCAGAGACTGCTCAGCTCTCCATTGCCCTGCCTCAGGGTTCAGCTGTAAAGGGACAGAGCCTTCCTACAGAAGCGCACTGCATCCTCAGAGTCACGCCCCCTGACTGACACAGAACCGCAGCAGGAGGAAGTGTGCAGACCTCAGGGACGCCGAGCAGGGGAGAGGGCTCCCTGGTGCCTGTCAGAAGGCTTCCTCTCTGTGATGGCTCCCTGTCTCTTCCTCAGCATCAAGTCTCTCCACCCACCACCCGCAGGGATTACATCCACAGCTAAAAAGCAACCAGTCGGTGCAAAATCTGCCTCACCGAGGTTGTGGGTTTACCCTCTTCATGCTGAGTGTAAAGTGACCAAGATGTGTGGGAGGATAAGACTGTTACCAAACCGGGTTTGTTTCCCTGACACCCAACAAGCCAAACACTGAGAAGCCGAAGTGTGAGGCAGAGAAGGGGCTTATTCATGAGGCAGCCACTGAGGAGATGAAGATCAGATCTCACATCCACCTCCCCCAAGGCAAGAGGCTTGAGATACACATCGGATAAAGAAACCGAGTGGTCTGAGGCATGGGGAAAGGTGACTGGAGGAAGGGGAAAGGGGAAGTAATTGACATTCTATGCAGGTGTATCCGAGTTACATGCTTCTTCATGGGATGGATGTTCAAAGATGAAGGCACTTAGCGTGCTCTGAGGTGGAGTTTTGACACTCTGACATCAAAGGCTGCTCATCAGACACCTGCACAGGCCCAGTTTTAAGGTCAGGGATCCCAACCAGTCTTAGCTGGCTTGAACTGGACAGGAGCTGACTCCAAGAGCCTGGAAAACAGCTTATGCGCCCGTTGCTATAGCAGCCCAAACATCAGCGGTGCTATCTATAGGCGGCAGTTAGTGAGTCCAAAAGATAACTAGGGCGAGCTTGGTCAGTGAAGGCAGGTTCCAGGCCAAGGAGGGTTTACCAAGCTGTTCTCTCACCTGCTGTTCTATAAGACAAGCTCAAGAATTTCTGTTAGTCACCAGTTTCTGTTAACCCTATGGGGCATGGTTTCAGGATAGATTTTTTAACCCTAAAGAGCACGATTTCAAAGCAGCTAGACTGCTTAAGGTATAATCCCAGAGAACCAAAAGTACCTATTAACTGAGTTTTAACAAGAAAAATCTTCCTTTGTTTTGTTTTAGCCCTAATGACTTTTTAAAAAATCTTTCTGAAATGTGAACAAGCAATATCATGTACAAGGAAACAAATAGGGTTGTTGACTGGGCACCAGGAGATCTGGGTTATTTTTTGTTTTTTAATATTGGAGTATAGTTGATTCACAACGTTGTGTTAGTTTCAAGTGTATAGCAAAGTGATTCAGTTATACATACACGAGGAACTTGAAAGAGAAGAGATCTGGTTTCTTTGGCCAGATTTTACAATTATTTAGCCATGTCTCCAGAAGTATGTTCTGGGCCTGCGTCTCCTCTGCGTAAAGCCAGGGAACTGGATTGGATGGTTTTCAGTGCCCTCCCCATGTGTATGGGTCTAGTTCACTTTTCTTTTTTTTTAATCTACTTATTTATTTTAATTGGAGGTCAATTACTTTATAATATTGTGGTGGTTTCTGCCATACATTGACATGAATCGCCCATGGGTTCCCCATGTGTCCCCCATCCTGAACCCCCCTCCCGCCTCCCTCCCCACCCCATCCCTCAGTATTGTCCCAGTGCACCGACTTCGAGTGCCCTGCTTCATGCATGGAACTTGGACTGGTCATCTCTTTCACAGATTGTAATATACATGTTTCAATGCTATTCTCTCAAATCATTCCACCCTCATCTTCTCCCACAGAGTCCAAAAGTCTGTTCTTTACATCTGTGTCTCTTTTGCTGTCTTGCATATAGGGCCATCGTTACCATCTTTCTAAATTCCATCTATATGCATTAATATACTCTATTGGTGTTTTTCTTTCTGACTTACTTCACTCTGTATAATAGACTCTAGTTTCATCCATGTCATTAGAACTGATTCAAATGCATCCTTTTAAGACACCAGATCTTAAACTCATCAGTGCCTGACATCCAGAACAGCAGAGATGGGAACACATTAGCCAGATTTAAATATTTAAATCATAAAAGGTTTCAGTCTGTTGTCCATCAAATGTTAGAAAGCATCAGACATAATTTCCAGTTGAGTAAGTGAAGCCATGATAAAAGGGGAGAATATTCTTGGGGAACTTTGAATGCAAAGCAAACTCCAAGTCAATAATTTCTGGGTCTCTGTGTGCCTGCCAGACTGACTCAGACCCCTGACAGGACTTCATGACAGTGTCCATTCCCCATAAGCTTCCTTTCCCCTCACACTCTGAGTTGGAGCACAGGGCCTCGTGAATGTTCAACTTACACTTCAAAGCAGAAGGAGGGATTCCCTAAGGCTCAAGTGGTAAAAAATCTGCCTGCAAAGTGAGAGACCTGGGTTCGATCCCTGGATTGAGAGGAGGTAATGGCAATCCAACCCTGTATTCTTGCCTGGAGAATCCCATAGACAGAGGAGCCTGGCAGGCTATAGTCCATGGGGTCGCCAAGAGTCAGGCTCAACTGAGCAACCAAACCACCACCACCACCACAAAGCAGACAGACCAACCTGGGACATTAAGGCCAGAAAGTTAACTTGAAAATCACACAGTGATAGCCTCCGTTTTAATCAATGTTCTATTACACACATGGCTATTGATTTTTAAAACTGGTTTCATGTTAGGTGTATCTTACATTGAAAACAATATAGCCCATATTCACATTAGTGTGCAATCTCCACTAATTTCTGACAAAGAGAAAATACACATATTCGACTTTTTTCTGGCACAAAACCTTGATTGTCAGCTGCGGTCGTCAGAGACAAAGGTGCTCAGGAGTCTTCGCAAAGCACGTCGTCTACCTTCACGTCGTTCTCATCCACCGGGACCTGGAGGCAGATCTGCTCTTTGAAAGCCAAGGCTAGGGGGTAGGGTTTCACGTCCTGGGACTGCAGACAGCACTTCAGGTAGGCGTCACAGTAACCCTTGCCCGTCCCAAAAGTTTGCTCTGTTTGTCGAACCCAAGACCTGGCACGAAGATGAGGTCAAGTCCCCCTGTTGACAAGGCCTCCTCCAGAACCTCATCCTCACCAGGCTGCTGAATGTTCCAGGAAGTTCTGGGCAGTGAAGCGATTTCCTCTGGCGATGCTAACTTCAGCACATCCATGTGATTGCTCTGCTACTGGTACCGTGGTATAAAGCAGGTTTTGCCTTGTCGGAAAATGTCCTTGATGGTCTCCTCTGTCTCAGTTTCATCTGGCACGCTAGTTCACTTTTCAGTCTAACACTGAGGACCATGCAAATCTCCCTTCGATCATAGAGAGCTGTGCAGTGTGTGACTTGCGAGCCCTGGGCCAGTATGGGAGTGGGTGATGGGTTTCCCACCATGCTCAAAGCTAATTTGCCTGCTAGAGGGGGTTAGAAATGGAAGAAAGGAGATCTACTCCAAGGGGATGGAGCTCTAGATCCCTCCCCCACTTCAACCAAGGCAACCCCACTTATATTTTTATATGATAGGATACAGTCTCCGCTCTCATCTAACCAAAAGTTACAGTACAAAAACCAGTGCATAGAGGATGCTGGAGGGAGAGGTCATGTTGGATCAGATAAGACCCTGGAACTCACTCTCTTTCTATTTCCTAAATGCTTAACGAGAGCTGGTTTTCTTATCAGTTACCCTCCCTTGGACTGCAAGGAGATCCAACCAGTCCATTCTGAAGGAGATCAGCCCTGGGATTTCTTTGGAAGGAATGGTGCTAAAGCTGAAACTCCAGTACTTTGGCCACCTCATGCAAAGAGTTGACTCATTGGAAAAGACTCTGATGCTGGGAGGGATTGGGGGCAGGAGGAGAAGGGGACGACAGAGGATGACATGGCTGGATGGCATCATTGACTCGATGGACGTGAGTCTGAGTGAACTCCAGGAGTTGGTGATGGACAGGTAGGCCTGGTGTGCTGCAATTCATGGGTCGCAAAGAGTCGGACATGACTGAGCGACTGAACTGAACTGAACCCTCCTGATGGGGGATGGCACGGGTGGGGGAACTAGTGTAGAAAAGATTTCAATCAATGGGGAGAATCTGCTTGGTTGTGATTCCGCCATCTATGGCTTTCTATGCCAAGGCCAGCAGCAGTGTGTAAGTTTGACTGCTTCCCACAGCAGCCTCTGGTTACCCCATGGAAAAATGACACCCCAACATCAGGAAAAATTCCTTTGCAGGGATTACCTCCTGCTCTTGTTTTCTCCAACAGAAGTGAGGTGGGCAGCTAGGAGGAAATAATGTCTGATTCCGGTGAAGCTCTGATATGCTTTCTGGGTGCTTGTGCACTCAGCCACTCAGTCACATCTGACTCTTTGCAGTCCCATGGACTATAGCTTGCCTGCGAGGCCCCTCTGTCCATGGAATTTTCCAGGCAAGATTACTGGAGCAGGTTGCCATTTCCTACTCCAGGGATCTTCCCAATCCAGGAATTGAACCTGCCTCTCCTGCATTGGCAGGCAGATTCTTTGCCACTGAGCCACCTGGGAAGCCATATGCCTTCTACTCCACCTTTAATAACACTGGCTTCCTAAACCACACAGCACCTTGTTCCAGCTGCACTGAACGCATGGATGGGCTCAAAACTATGCTGTTTTCCCTTTTCATTTATCTCCTCACCTCCTTTTATCCTTCTTTTCTGATTTCTTAAGAGTAGTGCCTGCCACGGGGATATAGGTTTTTCTAAAATTCACGATGTACTCCAGTTCAGCCCTTCTGAATTTACTCAGGATGGTCCACACCTGCAGCTGATTTTCTGCTCCAGGGCAATGGTTTGTTCACTCATTCTCTCAGGAAACATATTTTGGGTACTTCCACAGTGCCAGGCTCTGTTTTAAGCACTAAGGATACAAAGATAAAGATAAATGCACGCACATTTCTTGACTAAAGCTAAATATGAGATAGTAGGGGAGACAGACTGTCACAAAGCATGATGCTGCTGAGAGCAGTGGGGACAGGAGGGCCAGGACCTCAGAGGAAGCATCTCATCCAGACAAAGAGGCAGAAGCTCCCTGAGAAGTTGCTCTACAGCTGCATTCTCAACACCCAGTGCTTCAGCAAGGAAGACACAATGGCTTGAGACATCTAGCTCTCCTGACCTCACATAAGGAGCAGTGGCCTGCACAAAGAGCTAGGTCAGGTCCCAACACTGCCTGCCGCCCAATGGTAGGTACTGCCCATGAGCAGATCCATGAAAGTACCATACTGGGCATGTGTTGCTGGATGGCGGTGGTGGTAGGCTATAGCACCCAACCTTCAGGGTCGGGGTGGAGGCCCCCCAGTCAGCACAGACTGTCCACAGAGGCAATCAAATAGGACCCTTGACTCTCCTGTGAGCCTTCCTGCTGCAGTAAATGTTCTGGCCAGCCATCCTGATATTGCTTACCCAACAGGCAGGCCAGAGGACACTTAGGACAATGATGTAATGAGAGAGACTCGATTTTTCATTGATTTATAAAAGCAATTATACAACCTAGATGGAGAAAACCACAACTTTGTTGGACTACCTGCACTTATTTCTGTGGTTTAGACTTGTTTGGAATCGATGGGGTCATGAACAGACCAAATGTTCTCGGTGCTTCGGGCTCCCTAAAGATCTCACTCAGCCTGTCCCAAGTGTAAGGAACTTGTGTGCTGACAAAGCTTGCCCTGCTTTCCTACCTGCCTCCAGGTCCAGAGAGTGGGGACTTTGTTGCCCTCAGTTCACTCTACAGACACCCTCATGGGTGATTGAGTGACCGGCCCGCACACCTCCACATCCTCTTCTCTGTGTCATTCATTACCACCTCAATTAAAATTAGGCACAGTATCTTGCAAGTTCTGAGAAATGAGGAGACCTCCCTGATGGTGGGGTGGGGAAACATCATGTTTTAAAAGGCCTCCTTATCCGGCACCAGTGGCATCTCCTCTGGTGTCTCTGAATCCATCTGGACACTCTCGTTTCTGTGGCTCTCTGATGGAGCTCCCTGCTCTGCTGCAATGTCAGACCACTTTCCTTCAAGCCCCTATTCCCTGCCCAGAGTTCAAGGCCCATCTTAAAACGTCAATTCATCTAAGCCTTCATTGTCTATCCCAGCCTTCACTGAATACTTGTCTCTAGATTTCTAAAGCATTTTCAGTTATTGCTATACAACTTACACTCTTGAATATGCCTAGTAGACCCCAGAGCCCCTACAATCCAGTTTCAGCAGGTTTCCATGAAAGGGTTTCCTGTAGCATTTTTTTCTTTTAACGAGCAGTAAAGCAATTTGATTTAAAACCTGGGACAGCATTTGTAAAATATCCTGTCCTATCCTCTCCTTTTCAAGTCTCTGGCACCCACGGGTGCTCTGAAGCTTCCCACGCCCTGAACATCCCACCCCTCACCCCTCTGCCCCTAAACCTTACATATGCACAGCATTTCCAGATCCCTTGTTCCCATCCCCTGTTTATCAACTCTTGATGATACACATAGACTTAACCTCTTTACCAGCCACATGAGGCTGGTTTACACTCCATAGCAGACTTCCATGCTCAAAAGCATTCTCTCCAGCTTCAGTCTGTTCTGGGTTGTCAGAACCCCAGCATCAGAGCTTCAGAAGCAGCTCTTCCTGTGACATGCTGGTCTCATAGCAGAGGAATGAGAGAGATGGTGTAGCCATGCAACTGCTCTCGAGTCTCCTACTCAGAAATGGTGGAACTGAGCAGTACCCTGTGGGGCTTGTGGGCGCAATAGCCTTTCTGTGTCCCCTGTGTTTTAGTTTTCTTCATCCAGCCTCCATGACTTTCCCTGAGTTCCAACTGGAAAGTTCAAACAGTTGCAAATCAGGGAAGGGAGGGGATACAGAGACAAGGGAGGAGAAGTCAAGAAACAGCAGTGCAGCCTTGCAGCCAGGGCCTGGTTTCCCCTCAAGGGATACGGATTATAATATTTTTAAGCTGTTTGGCAGATACTGAAACCCCCACCAGGTTGGAGAAGTTAACTGTATGCTTCCCACAAGTCCATTGACCCCCGGTAGGTTTGAACCCGAAGGTTGATGATTCTGACTCCCTCTTACCTCACTACCAACCATTCAGAAGAATGTTCATGAGCTAAGCACACCTTTCTCTTTGAACCATTTCTATGAAACTCCTCACCACCCACTCCAGGTCAAGTAATACAGGTTTGAGGGTGTGAGCCCACTGTGGTCCCCTTTACCTGGCAAAACAGTGAAACTCTTCTCTTCTACTTCATGAGAAACTCTGTATCTGAGATTCAATTTAGTAACAGGATGCAGAGGCTGGATTTCAGCTACAGCAGCTCCATATTGACCATCCTGTTTCAGGGCATTCTATATCCAGGAGGGATGATGACCTCTAGATTCCCTCCATGATGTGGTGGAAGACTCATGACAAAGGATCTAGAGATCAGTAAATGAGGACATCACTGGCCCAGGTAACTCGGGTAGTGACCCTGCCCCTGTCATCCCATCCAGCCACCTGCCTGTCTGGGGCCTGGCTGCTGCCTCGTAGCAAATCAGGAAGCAAGCCAGTCCCAATACCCCTTCTTGCTGCAAGAAAACTTGTGTCAATAACTGGAGTTCATCTGCCCCAAGTGGTGGGGATCTTCTTTCTAGAAGCAGAGCCACCTGGTAAGCGTTCTCTTAATCTTTAGTCCAACTTTTGCTGGATTTTATAGGAAACACTTTCCCCAGAGGTGGGATAGAATGATGAGCCCATCATCAGCCAGGGGAAAGTTCCTTTGAAGCAATTTGTTTGTTTTCTTTTCTCTCATGCCTCCCTTTTGTCATTCTTCAATCAGGAAAAAAGTACTAAGTTGTTCCATGAGATAATTAAGGGGGAAATGATTGCACAGCATTTTAGGAAAATATCTCAACAAATGAAAAATAGCAGATTTGCTAGAGGAGGGCAGTTGAGAAAACAGGTCTTTGACGAGAGTTCAGAACTCCCTGATAAGCATTTTGCTGAAAACATTAGTCTTTACTCTTCCTGCCAAAATTAGGCACCACTATTCTTTCTCGGTAATAACAACCTTGGAGCTTACTAAACAATTGTGTCAGAAAAAGAGTTATGTACTTTAAGCGTGGAGGTTCATGATGTAGAGGAACACTGAAAATTTCCAGAACCACCCTGTCCAGGAACTATTTTGCCTTTTGCCTCTGACCAGATATCTCCAAAAGAACATCTGCTCTTCAGGGAAGGGAGGAAATGACACAAGGGAAAAGACTTGCACAAATAAGTAACCTCTGCCCAGGAGATCGCTTTAAGTAAGGTAGATGGAAAAGGAAATCACTAGAGATGTTGAGAGGTGGGGGAGTAAGGAAAGAGAGGGAGACTCAGTAACCCCACTGATCAGCTTCAGAGATGCTTGAAGTGTCCACACAGATTGAGCTCACACACCACATCCTCAACCCCTCTGTGATGGCACATAAAATGTATTTGACTCTCTCTCCCTTCTAGTGATACCAACCAGGGTTCTTGGCCTCCCCCAATCAATAGAAATTGACTAGAAGCCAGATGAGAAATTCAGGCAAGGCTTTTATGGGGTGAGGGTAGGGGCATGTCCAGGAGTTGGGCTAGAGGGGTGGCTTAGGTGGTTTTCCCACCCCTTTGGTGATATTGTGTGCAGGGGGCATGTGCAGTTCTCTGCTTTCACTCCTGACACCCTGTTTCTTGCTTCCAGAAGTGCTTCATAAGTGGCAGTTGGGGTTTTATGGTCGTTTTGTATCTTGGTGTCTATAACTTGCCTCAGCTGAGCATGCTTGCAGTTCCTTTCAGTCCCTTATAGTTTCTTTGTATCCTGTTGCTTGAAGAGCTGTTTATTCAGGTACAAGCACTGCAGCAAAGGGTCTCACGTCCAGTCTGTCTCACTAGGACTGGGCCACGTGAGACACTGGGCCTTGCCCCACTCAACACACAGGGGGACAGATGAACAAGGAGTAACACGCATTTGCAGCCCTTCTGCCTGACTACTTGGGATACTACCACAGCCTTATCTTCTAGCATCCCAAGATGCTAATTCCATGACCTCATACTTTTCTACCACTTCCCAGGTGGTACAGTGGTAAAAAAAAATCTGCCTGCCAATGCAGGAGACGCAGGAGACATGAGTTCTATCCCTGGGTTGAGAAGATCCTCTGGAGAAGGAAATGGCAACCCACTCCAGTAGTCTTGCCAAGGAAGAGAGGGGCCTGGTGGGTTACCGTTCATGGGGGTCACAGAGAGTCAGACATGACTGAGTGGGCACAGTGCACACTTTCCAGGAAAGGGGCAGCAGATGAAGTGCCCGAGCCCAGCTCACAGCAGGAAACTGTGAGGCAGCTTCAGCAGAAAGAGATTCAGGGAGGCAAACGGTAGTGATGAAGTAAAAGCAAAGAAGGAAAGACATCATTTCTTGGCAATGGCACTTCAGAGATGCTTTATTGCCAGGAAGGTTGCATTTACACCCAACGACGGATGCAGAGAGAGAGAGCCTGTGAGAGAAACAATGGTCCACTGTATATTAGTAGCTCAATCTAATCAGATACAAAAATGTAAGTTGCTCTCCGTCTTGTCCCACCTTTGATCTGGTGGACAGCGATTGGAAACTACCTTCCCCAGCAAGTGCTCAGCCAGCAGTTGTGTTAGCGGGTGGACACTTTACCACAGTGAGGAAGGGAGAGTTGCTCTCTTCTGTCACTAATGATTTGAGACTCCTGTTTTAAAGCTTCCTTCTGACTTAGTTATCATGGCTTTTGGTGCAAGAAAAGCCTGGAAGATGCCTTGAGTGTGGGAAAGGAACAATGGATCCAGGCAGATGATGGCAGGAGCTGAGAAAGGGAATGAGAAATAGAGGAGGTGGGGGCAGTCAGAGCAGGGAACCAAGTCGGCACCTGCATGAGGGACGTCCATCTCGGTTGGCGGAGCTTAGATGCCCAGAAGCTCCTTCAACTTGGGTGTTTTCACCTGGTCGCTACAGTGCACCCTGTCCAGCCTTATATCATGATCTTGGTTCCACATACCTTGCACACAGATGCACACACATATGCACACACATGCCATAATACAAAGGAGTCTCCTGGCATTGTGCACAGTGGAAGACAGAGTGCCGCCTGTGCCAGGGGTTAAGTTGAACAACTTGAGTTAGACATGGGTGTCAGCACTCATTAGGAATACACATTCCTTAAGAAACAAAGGGATTTTGTGTATCTGTAATAAAGTAAGTTTGAGGCAAACTATGTACCATAAACTCTACCTAAGATTGTGTAACACTGTGGTGGCCAGCCTCCAGGTGGCCCTGAATGTCCAGACTCTTGGTCTTCACACCCTTGTACAGTCCCCCCACACTGACTCAGGGTTGGTAAGTGTGACCAGTAGAGAATGGCACAGGTGATGGTGTGTGGTTTCCAGCTCTAGTCATGTAAAGCACTTCAGCTTTTGTCTGGTCCTCTGGGGAAGCCACCATGCCATGAGGACTCTCAAGCACCCCCCATGGTGCACAAAGGAAAGAACTGAGGGCTCCCATCAGGAACCAATACCAATTTGCCAGCCAGGGCAGTGAGGCATCTTGAAAGTGGGTCCCCAGCCCAGTCAAGTCTTCAGATGATCCAGCCCCAGCACCCACCTCAACTGCAACCTCATGAGAGACCCTGAGCCAGAACCACCCAACAAAGCTGCTTACAAATTCCTGACACACAGAGACTATGCTCTTGTCGTTTAGTTGCTAAATTGTGTCCGACTCTTCTGCGACCCATGGACTATAGTCCACCAGGCTTCTCTGTCCATGGGATTTCCCAGGCAAGAATACTGAAGTGGGTTGCCATTTCCTTCTCCAGGGGATCTCCCCGACCCAGGGATCGAACTCACATTTTCTGCATTACAGGTGGATTCTTTACTCCTGAGCCACCAGGGAAGCCCTGCAACTGTGAATAGGAAACCTACTGAGGTCACATCCAAGTAACAAGGAAGGATGGAAGGGAGAACTCTCTTTAGATAAAAGGACACTTGTACCTAAAATCCATATGTTATAGATGTTAAAGAGCATCTGAAGTGTTACATCATCATCAAAGGTTTGGTGATGCTTCCAACTGGCCTGGTCTGGATATCTTGGGAAAACTGTCTCATCAGATGTCATCTGTTTCAATTCCAGGAAATCTTTACTTCCAGGTCACAGGATGATGTGCAGGTCCAGTCAGGGTTTGAGGCTTTCTTTAGGTGCATCCTGTGAATCCAAGTGTCTATTCCTTGAAGTTTGGCATCACAAGGTTTGGTTGGCAGTACTTGATAAAGGCCTTTTCCCTGAAGTTAAAGAGAGTTATTCTGGAGATATCTTTTGAAATAGAGGAAATCTCCAGTTTGCCAGATGTGACACTCATGGTCTTCATCCCCTGAGGACACACTATGAAAAGTTGCTCTACCTAAACACGGTTATTTTTAGTAGAAGCAGTTAGGGCTTTGCAGTATTGGAGTAGCACCTTTTTATCAGCTGTGGATCAAAAGCAGTAGTAGCCAAGTGCCTTGGACACCCTCTGACTGTCTCACAGGTTGAGTTTATGGTTTCAAAAGGAGTGGATCTGAGATTAAGGACCAATGACTGTGCTTTTGGCCAAGGTATTTAAGGGCCTCTCCAAATTTTGCAAATTGAATTTTAATAATGTATTTAGTGTATTGGAGTAAATCAGAGGATTGAGGGTGGTAAGTGTATTGAAAGTGTTTTAAAGCCAGCCAAACATCACAGACATATTAAAACTTCTTATCAGTAAAATGGGTTCCCCAATCACTGTGAAGTTCAACAGGAGTGTCCCACGTATGGATAATCTTTTTCTGAAGGACTTTGGCCACAAGAAGAGACAGTAGCCTGTCTGCAAGGGAAGACTTCAGTCCAGTGTGAAAGCATACAGACCATGACTAAAGTTAATTTATATCCATGAGATAAAGGGAGTTGTATGAAATCCATTTGCCGGACCTCAAATGGTCCATTAAGCTGTTCAAAATGTCCCAGGGCAGTACCAACAGGCTTCCCTGGATTATTCTTTGGACAAGTAGAAAAAGTGAGGAAGGAATTTTTTCAGCCTGGTTAATGGTTGCCCACCATATTGGTTCATGAAGGCTCTTACTGTGTCATAGACTATAATGGCTTAATGAATCTACAGTGGGCTGGAAATTTTATAGACTGAAGTTTGCCTGCTATTGGTCTCTTTAAGGACAGCATTTCTTGCAGAAATGTCAGCAAGATGATTTCCCTAGCTTCAAGAGAGTCAAGATTAGAATGCCTGAGAATCTTAATAATAGCTAAAGTGGTAGGCAAAATCATTGCATCTAATAATTCCTGAACATGGGAGCCAATTTTAGTTTCTTCTGAAAGGAAGGGAGCTACGTTGCTTCCACAACATTCCAAAATTATGAACTACTCCAGAAGCAAATCTGTTATCAGTTTAAATATTAGCAGTTTTGTCCTTGGCCAAAGTACAACCTGTTTAAGAGCAAATAATTCAGCCTATTCGGCTGAAGGAACCATAGATAAAGAAGCTGACTCAAGAAGATCCTGGAGAAAAAAAGATAAAGGAGAGGGTGACCTGACAGTCCCCCTAGGTGTCAGGTGGACTAGGGGAGAAACACTGAGCCAGTTTGTTTTCCACCATCCTTTATGGCCACTGGGGAACCTGCATCCAGAAAGAACTCATTTCCTTTCAAGAAGGGTAAGAGACTCCACCCTGAGAATGGCTCAAAGAGCTAGAAGTGAGGAGGCCTGAAAGTACAGCACCCAAATCACCCTCCCAGGTGCCTTCCAATTGAAAGGCCTGTGTGTGGGCAGAGGCCTGTGGACACTGGGCACCCTTCCAGGCCACAAGCGTGCCACCTCTGACACAGACCTAACCCCTTTCAAGCCTCACTTCTTCCATTTGCTAAATGGGCTAACAGTACCAGCCTCACAGGACTCTGGGTGGATAATGTGAGAACAAGAAGCCCAGGCCCTCCTTTCCCACCACCGTGCTCTACTTACGTCAAGACTGTATATTGTCACCCTGCTTATTTAACTTACTTGCACAGTACATCATGAGATATGCTGGGCTGGATGAAGCATAGGAATCAAGATTGCTGGGAGAAATATCAGTAACCTCAGATGTGCAGATGACACCACCCTTATAGCAGAAAGTGAAGAGGAACTAAAAAGCCTCTTGATGAAGGTGAAAGAGGAGAGTGAAAAAGCTGGCTTAAAACTCAGCATTCAAAACATGAAGATCATGGCATCCTGCCCCATCACTTCATGGCAAATAGGTGGGGAGACAATGGAAACAGTGACAGATTTTATTTTGGGGAGCTCCAAAATCACTGCAGATGGTGACTACAGCCATGAAATTAAAAGATTCTTGCTCCTTGGAAGAAAAGCTATAACAAACCTAGACAGCCTATGAAAAAACAGAGACAGAAGAGCAAGATGGCGGAGGAGTAGGAAGACGTGGAGAACATCCTGGATACATCAGGAAGACACCTTCAGACACACAGAAGTGTATGCAGAACACTTCTGCGGACGGGAGTACCTGACCAGCAGAAAAGAAAATATAGAACCATGCAAAACTCAGTAGGATGAAGGAACTAGGGTGAAAAACAGGAGTGTTAGTAGGACTGGACCTGCCCTCGGTGGGTGGGGGAACTGAAGCAGGGGTCCCATCCCCACATCAGGGCAATTGTCTGAGTCAGAGGAGAAACATTTAAGGCTGAGAGCTGATCTGTGGCAACTTAAATGGAATGAGAATCAGATAGTCCTTGCCACAGCCATACATAGCCCAGACAGGGACGCAGGTCTCCTGGAAGGTGCAGCAGCTGGGAGCTGGAGTTTAGCAATTGTGGAGCAACCCCAGGGTGAGGGCTGCTGTTGACTGCAGAGAGACAAATTGAGGGGGTGTGAGGGAGGAGAACGTGGTGGGAAATGCTGGTGGAGGAAAGCCAGGCACCATGGGAGCAAGGCTATACTGCTGAGTCATGCTTGGTGGGGTGGAGGGGCGGATGGGGGAGCCATTGCCATGCCTCTCTCTCTCCACACACCAGCATCTGAAGCTGAACAATAGACAGGCTGGCCCGTCAAACTCCTGACGCACTGAACTACAGAATAGGACCCCGCCCAGGGTGTCCCTTTAAGTGCCTAATGTGCTGATCTACAGAGTAGGAACCCAGCCAGGGTGCCCCTTTAAGTGCCTGATGCCCAAACAACAGAGAAAGACCCCAGGCAAGGGAGCCCTCTAAGTGCCTGAACTGGCAGAGCTATGGAGAAAGACTGGCCAAAGAGGCCTTCTGATTGCCAGCTACAAGAGGCTCCAAGAAAGATCCTGATAGGACCATAGCTCCTGCAGCAGAGGCAGTCCATGTCCCTGCACACTTGGTACCAGCAGGGTCCCCACAAGCCTAGCAGCTGTGCCACCTTCATGCTCAACTCAGACAGAGCTGACAGAGACCAAAAAAAGTCTTGCATCTATGTGCACACGGTCTCTCTGGTCACGTCCAACTCTTTGTGACCCTGTAGACTGTGGCCTATTGGAGAAGAAAATGGCAACCCACTCCAGTGTTCTTGTCTGGAGAATCCCAGGGATGGAGAAGCCTGGTGGGCTTCCGTCGATGGGGTCGCACAGAGTCGGACACGACTGAAGCGACTTAGCAGTAGCAGTAGCAACAGACTGTGGCCTGCCAGGCTTCTCTTTCAGGGGGGATCTCCAGGCAAGAATACTGGAGCCTATTGGCCAGTACTGGTTGCGATACCCTTCTAGAGCACTGCACTTCCTGCTGCCCTAGCCGCCAACTCCCCTGAGTACCTGGTGCTGCCAGAACCCCTGCAACCCAAGCAGCTGCACCACCTCCACACCTGACCCTCACAGAAGCAAACCCAAGCCCTCCAGGGCAGCCTCAGAAGCAAACCCCAAGGGACAACAGACACGCAGAGGGGAAATAAAACTATTATTGAAACCCAGGGGCAGTGTGGCTAAGGAAGAAGACCCAGAACCTTCCCACCAGCTGCACAAGCTGCAGATTAAATCCACATGATCAACTAGGCAGACTGAGTCTGTGGAATAGATAAAAGGCCACTGAGAGCTCCCACAAAAGAAGACGCACTAGTTCTGATAGCTGTGGACATTGGAGGCAAGAACACACAGGAGTAGGACCAGGTTAGAATCTGAGCTGCCCCCACAGCAGGTCCAGAGACTAGTACAGTGTTGGAGGGTATCCTAGGGAGGTAAGGTGGACCGTGACTCCCAGCAAGGGAAAGGACTCTGACAGCAGTGACTCAAGAAAAACATTTATTATCCTTATGTTTGAATTGTTCTGTAGGTTCTTTTGGATTTTTTTTCCTTTCCTTTTTCTCCCCCTGTTGTAGTTGTCAATTGTACTGGCACTATGAAATTTAATTAAGCTTTTGAGATTTTTTTCCCCTCAGTCACATTTTTTATTGTTGTTAGAAACCTCTGCCTCTATGTTGAGCTTTTGCAGTTTTGTAAAGTTGTCCTTTTTTTCTTCTCTCTTTTTTTTTAATTTTAATTTTTAAACCTATTATTATTTTTTCTACATTTATTCCTTTGTTTGCTTTTCCTACTGTTCTTTCCCCTTTGTAGTTAATCTTTAATGTATATAAATCTTCTTTATCTACCTCTATTTAACTTTGCATATCTATTCTTTCTTTTTTTTCTCTCCTTTCCTCTCAGCGTATTTGTTAGTTTTATTTTCATTGCTTTACTCCCCAGTTGGCACCTTGCTTTAGTTTTGTTTTCCACTTTGTGCTTTAGTTAGTTTTGTTCTTAACTGGTAGATGTAATTTTTGGTTTCCTTTATTCACTGGGTCAATCGATTGGACTTTATTTTTGTTGGACACTTATGTGTGTATTCAGTCACACTTTTTTTGTTGTTATAAACCTCTGCCTCTATGTTGGGCTTTTACAGTTCTGTGGAGTTTTCTTTTTCTTCTTCTTCTTCTTCCTTTTTTTTTCTCTTTTTTCTTTTCTCTTTCTTATAATTTTAATTTTAATTTTTTAAGCCCATTGTATTTTTTCTGCATTTATTCCTTTGTTTGCCTTTCCGCTTGCAGTTAAGCTTTAATGTACATGAGTCTACTTCATCTACCTCTATTTACCTTTGCATATCTAGTCTTTCTTTTGTTTCCTCTCAACATATTTATCAGATTTTATTCATTGCTTTATTCTCCATTTGACACCTTGCTTTAGTTTTGTGTTCCAGTTTGTGCTTTAGTTAGTTTTGTTCTTAACTTGTAAATATAATTTTTGATTTCCTTTGTTCACCAGGTCAATCTACTGTACTTTATTTTTGTTGGACTGTTTTGACGTTGCTTATGGGTGTATACGTATATATGTATATTCCATTATTTATTTTTTGCCTGATTTTTTAACTGCCATTTTTCTGGGGTTCATCTTTGGTTTCTCATTTTGGGGTATTTGTTTTAATCTCACTTAATGCCATAACGAACCACTTGTGGAATCTTCCTTTCTGACCAGAGATCAAGCCCTGAACCTTTGGAGTGGGAGCACTGACTCCAAGACCCTAGACTACCTGAGAACTAACGCTGCTGCTGTTGCTGCTAAGTTGCATCAGTCGTGTCTGACTCTGTGCGACCCCACAGACAGCAGCCCACCAGGCTCCCCTGTCCCTGGGACTCTCCAGGCAAGAACACTGGAGTGGGTTGCCATTTCCTTCTCCAATGCATGGAAGTGAAGTCGCTGTCATGTCTGACTCAGCGACCCCATGGTCTGCAGCCTACCAGGATCCTCTGTCCATAGGATTTTCCAGGCAAGAGTACTGGAGTGGGGTGCCATTGCCTTCTCCGGAGAACGCTAGGGAGTTATCAACTAGTGAAAACTCACACAAAGGAAACCACTTGAATACAAGACCTATCATCACCCAACCACCAGTAGCACCCTCATCTAAACAATAAACAAAACAAAAATACAAACCAAATCATCAGCAGACAGGATTACCACCTCAGCCTTGCCCATCAGAGGAAAAACAAACAAACAAATAAACAAAAACTCAGCACAAATCTCGCCCTATACAAAGTTTACACAAGCCACTGGACCAACCTTGCTGCTGCTGCTGCTGCTGCTGCTAAGTCACTTCAGTCATGTCTGACTCTGTGCGACCCCAGAGATGGCAGCCCACCAGGCTCCCCCGTCCTTGGGATTCTCCAAGCAAGAACACTGGAGTGGGTTGCCATTTCCTTCTCCAATGCATGAAAGTGAAAAGTGAAAGTGAAGTCGCTCAGTCGTGTCTGACTCCTAGTGACCCCATGGACTGCAGCCTACCAGGCTCCCTCCATCCATGGGATTTTCCAGGCAAGAGTACTGGAGTGGGGTGCCATTGCCTTCTCTGGGACCAACCTTAGGAGGGCAGAAATCAAAAGGAAGAGAGAATTCAACACTGAAGCCTGGGAAAAGGAGACCTCAAACACAATAGGTTAAAAAAAATAATGGAAAGACAGATAAATACTACACAAATGAAGGAACAAACTAGAAACACAGAAGTCCAAATAAATGAAGAGGAAATAGGCAGACTACCTAAAGAAGAATTCAGAATAATGATAACAAAGATGATCTTTTGAAAACAAAATGGAGAAAATGCAATAATCAATTAACAAAGACCTAGAAGAATTAAAGCAAAAGCATACAGAGACAAAAAACACAATTAATGAAATTGAAAATAGTCTAGAAGGAATCAATAACAGAATATCTGAAGCAGATTGAATCAGTGGGCTGGAAGATAAAATGGTGGAAACAACTTCTGAAGAGCAAAATAAAGTAAAAAGAATGAAAAGAACTGAGGATAGTCTCAGAGACCTTTGTGACAATATCAAATACACCAACATTCGACTTATACAGGTCCCAGAAAAAGAGAAAAAGAAAGGGCATGAGAAAATTTTTGAAGAGATTATAGTTGAAAATTTTCCCAACATTGAAAAGGAAATAGTCAATCAAGTCCAAGAACCACAGAGAGTCCCATACAAGATAAACCCAAGGAGAAACACACCAAGACACATACTAATCAAACTAACAAAGATTAAACACAAAGAAAGAATATTAAAAGCAGCAAAGGAAAAGCAACAAGTAATATACAAGGGAAACCTGATAGGCTTAACAGCTGATCTTTCAGCAAAAACTCTGCAGGCCAGAAGGGAATGGCAAGATATATTTAAAGCACTGAAAGGGAAAAAAACAACCAAGATTACCATACCCAGCAAGGATTTCATTCAAAATTGATGGAGAAATAAAAAGCTTTTCAGACAAGCAAAAGTTAAAAGAATTCAGTACCACCAAACTGGCTTTACAACAAATGTTAAAGGGACTTATATAGTCAAGAAATACAACAGAAGAAAAAAAATCTACAGAATCAACCCCAAACACTTAAGAAAATGGCAATAGGAACATATATATCAATAATTACTTTAAATGTAAATGGATAAAATGCTCCAAGCAAAAGACATGGACTGGCTGAATGGATACAAAAGCAAGACCCAAAAATATGCTGTCTACAAGAAACCTACTTCAGACCTCGAGACACATATAGACTGAAAGTGAGAGGATGAAAAAATATATTACATGTAAATGGGAAGCAAGCTACTCCAGAAAGCTGGAGTAGCAATCCTCATATCAGACAAAATAGACCTTAAAATAAAGAATATTACAAGAGATAAGGAAGGACACTACATAACGGTCTAGGGACAAATCCAAGAAGACATAACAATTGTAAATATATATGCACCCCACATCGGATCACCTCAACACATAAAGCAAACACTAACAGACATAAAAGGAGAAATTGACAGGAACACAATAAGAGTAGGGAACTTTCACACCCCACTCACACCAATGAACAGTTCATCAAAACATAAAATTAATAAAGAAATGCAAGTTTTAAATGATACATTAGATGAAATGGATCTCATTGATATCTTCAGGACATTCCATCCAAATGTAGAAGAATACACCTTCTTCTCAAGTGCACAGGGAACATTCTCCAGGATAGACCACATCTTGGGTCACAAATCAAACCTCAATAAATTTAAGAAAACCATATCAAGCATCTTCTCCAACCACAGTGCTGTGAGACTAGATATCAATTATAAGAAAAAAAAAAACTGTAAGAAACACAAACACATGGAGATTAAACAACTTGATTATAAATAACCGACAGGTTACTGAAGAAATCAAAAGGGAAATCAAAAAATTTCTAGAAACAAATGACAATGAAGACACGACAACTCAAAACCTATGGGATTGCAGCAAAAGCAGTTCTAAGAGGCAAGTTTATAGCAATACAATCCTACCCCAAGAAACAAGAAAAGCATCTAGTAGACAATCTAACTACACTTAAAACAACTGGAAGAAGAACAAAAATCCCAAAAATTAGTAGAAGGAAAGAAATCATAAAGATCCAAGCAGAAATAAATGAAAAAGAAATGAAAGACACAATAGTAAAGATTTAATAAAGCTAAAAGTTGGTTCTTTGAGAAGATAAACAAAACTGACAAACCTTTAGCCAGACTCATCAAGAAAACAAAGAGACTTCTTTTTTATTAATTTTTTTATTTTTTTTATTATTTTGTTAATCAAATCAACAAAATTAGAAATGAAAAAGAAAAGGTTACAGCAGACAATGCAGAAATACAAAGCGTTATAAGGGACTATTATGAACAACAATATGGCAATAAAATGGATAGCCTGTAAGGAATGGATAGATTCCTAGAAAAATTCATCTTCAAAGACTGAACCAGGAAGAAATAGAAATTATAACACCCCAATTACAAGCACTGAAATTGAAGTTGTGATCAAAAATCTCCCCAAAACACAAAAGCCCAAGACCAGATGTTTTCACAGAAGAATTCTATCAAACATTCAGAGAAGAGCTAATGCCTATCCTTCTAAAACTCTTTCAAAAAATTGCAGAGGAAAAAACACTTCCAAACTCATTCTATGAGGCCAGCATCAACCCTGATACCAAAACCAGACAAAGACAACACAAAAAAGAAAACTACAGGCCAATATCACTGATGAACACAGATGCAAAAATTATCAACAAAGTTTTAGCAAACAGAATTCAGCAACACATCAAAAAGCTCATACATCATGATCAACTTGGGTTTATTCTAGGGATGCAAGGATTCTTCAGTATATCCAAATCAAACAATGTGATCCACCATATTAACAAGTTGAAAGATAAAAACCACATGATAATAGATGCAGAAAAAGCCTTTGACAACATTCAGCACCCATTTACGATTAAAACTCTTCAAAAAGTGGACATAGAGGGAACCTACCTCAGCATAGTAAAGGCCATATATGATAAGCCTACAGAAAACATTATTCTCAATGGTGAAAAACAGAAAGCACTCCCCCTAAGATCAAGAACAAGACAAGGGTGTCCACTTTCACCACTATTATTCAACATAGTTCTGGAAGTCCTAGCTACAGCAATCAGAGAAGAAAAAAATAAATAAATAAAAGGAATCCAGATCAGAAAAGAAGAAGTAAAGCTCTCACTGTTTGCAGATGACATGATACTATACATCAAAAACCCTAAAGATAGTATCAGAAAATTACTAGAGCTAATCAGTGAATTTAGCAAAGTTGTGGGATACAAAATCAATACACAGAAATCACTTGTATTTATGTATACTAATAATGAAAAATCAGAAAGAGAAATTAAGGAATCAATCTCATTCACCATTACAACAAAAAAGAATTCAATATCCAGGAATAAACTTACCTAAGGAGACAAAAGAACTATACACAGAAAATTATAAGACACAAATGAAAGAAATCAAAGATGACATAAACAGATGGAGAAATATTCCATGTTCCTGGGTAGGAAAAAACCAGGAAAAAATATTTTGAAATCTTTTGAAAGAGTTTTAGAAGGATAGGCTTTAGTTCTTCTTTAAATGCTTGATAGAATTCTCCTGTGAAACCATCTGGTCCTGGGCTTTTTTTGGGGGGGAGATTTTTTATCACAACTTCAATTTCAGAAAAAATATTGTGAAAATGACTATACTACCAAAAGCAATCTACAGATGTTATCCCTATCAAATTACCAATGACATTTTTCCAAAACTAGAACAAAACATTTCACATTTTATATGGAAACACAAAAGACCCCAAATAGCCAATGCTTCTTGAGAAAGAAGAATGGAGCTAGAGGAATCAACCTTCCTGACTTCAGATTATACTACCAAGCTACAGGCATCAAGACAGTATGCTACTGACACAAAAACAGGCATATAGACCAATGGAACAAGACAGAAAGCCCAGAAATAAACCCATGCACCTATGAGAACTTTATTTTTTACAAATGAGACAAGAAAAAAATATATAATATGGCAAAGACAGCCTCTTCAATAAATGATACTGGGAAAACTGGACAGCCACATGTAAAAGAATGAAATTAGAACACTTCCTAACACCATACACAGATAATCTCAAAACGGATTAAACACCTAAATGTAAAACCAGAAACTATAAAACTCTTACAGGAAAACGTAGGTAGAAGACTCGATGACACAAATCAAAGCAAGATCCTCTATGACCCACCTCCTAGAGTAATGGAAATAAAAACAAAAATAAACAAGTGGGACCTGATTAAGCTTAAAAGCTTTTGCACAGCAAAGGAAACTATAAGCAAGGTGAAAAGACAACCCTCAGAATGGGAGAAAATAATAGCAAATGAAACAACTGACAAAGGATTAATTTCCAAAATATACAAGCAGCTCATACAACTCAATACCAGAAAAACAATCCAATCAAAAAGTGGGGGAAAGATCTAAACAGACATTCCTCCAAAGAAGACAAACAGATGTCTAACAAGCACATGAAAAGATGCTCAACATCGCTCATTATTGGAGAAATGCAAATCAAAACTACAATGAGATTTGTAGTTTCACCTCACACTGAAGTTTCACCTTACACTGAAGTTTCACCTCTGACCCTTTTGATGAGGGTCAAAATGGCCCTCATCAAAAAGTCTACAAGCAATAAATGCTGGAGAGGGTGTGGAGAAAAGGGAATGATCTTATACTGTTGGGAATGTAAATTGATATAGCCACTATGGAAGACGGTATGGAGGTTCCTTAAAAAACCGGGAATAAAACCACCATATGACCCAGCAATTCCACTCCTAGGCATATACCATAAGGAAACCAAAATTGAAAGAGACACATGGATCCCACTGTTCACTGGAGCACTATTTGCAATGTCTAGAACATGGAAGCAACCTAGATGTCCACCAACAGATGAATGGATAAATAAGTTGTGGTACATATACACACTGGATTATAACTCAGCCATAAAAAGGAACACATTTGGGTCAGTTCTGGTGTGGTGGGTGAACCTAGAACCCATTATACAGTGTGAAGTAAGTCAGAAAGGAAAGATAAATGTCGTATTCTAATGCATATATACAAAATCTAGAAAAATGGTACTGAAGAATTTATTTACAGGGCAGCAATGGAGAAGCACAGAGAATAGACTTATGGACATGCGGAGAGGGAAGTAGAGGGTGAGATGTACGGAAAGAGTAACATGGAAACTTACATTACCATATGTAAAATAGACAGCCAACGGGAATTTGCTGTATGGCTCAGGAAACTCAAGCAGGGGCTCTGTATAAACCTAGCGGGGTGGGATGGGGAGGGAGATGGGAGGGAGGTTCAAAAGGGAGGGAATATATGTATACCTATGGCTGATTCATGTGGAGGTTTGACAGAAAGCAACAAAATTCTGTAAAGCAATTATCCTTCAATAATCATAAATTAATTATTATTTATTTAAATTTAAATAATAAGATTATTATTATTTAAATAATTGATTTAATAATAATATTTTTTTTTAAAAGGCAGAAACATTACTTTGCCAACAAAAGTCCGCCTAGTCAAAGCTATGGTTTTTCCAGAAGTCATGTATGGATGTGAGAGTTGGACCATACAGAAGGCTCAAAGCCAAAGAATTTATGCTTTTGAACTGTGGTGTTGGAGAAGGTTCTTGAGAGTCCCTTGTATTGCAAGGAGTTCTAACCAATCAATACTAAAGGAGCAGAAGCTCCAATACTCTTGCCACCTGATGAGAACTGACTCATTTGAAAAGACCCTGGGAAAGATTGAAGGCAGGAGGAGAAGGTGATGACAGAGGACAAGATGGTTGGATGGCATCACTGACTCAATGCACATAAGTTTGAGCAAGCTCCAGGAGATGGCGAAGGAAGGTGAAGCCTTGTGTGCTTCCTGTTCGTGGGATTGCAGAGAGTCAGACACGACTGACCACAATAGACTAGTGCAATTTCTAGCACATTGATGATTATATACAACAGAAACCTCATTTACTAGAGGGATCAGTTGAGAACAGGATTTCTTACTTTATAAAAGGATTCACTTAAAATAGCTCATTGCTTTAAAATAGGCCCTTCCTTTACATTCAAGAATGCTTAATAAGCAATCATACATGAAGCCTATTGAATACTACCATGTCAGCCACAGGTAAAGTATTTGCACAAATCAGTTGACACAATTTTTCAGGAATATTCTTCATAGTAACAAGCATTTCAATATGATGTGCATCCCTGGTACCCCAGCGTCAAAGACAGTCTCAGTTCACTGCTGAAAGGCAGAGGCAGGCCACGGTTTCCTTCTGCTAACCAAAACAGGGCCAGAGCATGGATCAGTTCAGTTCAGTTCAGTCGCTCAGTCATGTCCAACTCTGACCTCATGAACTGCAGCATGCCAGTCCTCCCTGTCCATCACAAACTCCTGCAGTTTATTCAAACTCATGTCCATCGAGTCTGTGATGCCATCCAGCCATCTCATCCTCTGTCATCCCCTTCTCCTTCTGCCCCCAATCCCTCCCAGCATCAGGGGCTTTTCCAATGAGTCAACTCTTCACATGAGGTGGCCAAAGTACTGGAGTTTCAGCTTTAGCATCAGTCCTTCCAATGAACACCTGGGACTGATCTCCTTTAGGATGGACTGGTTGGATCTCCTTGCAGTACAAGAGACTCTCAAGAGTCTTCTTCAACACCACAGTTCAAAAGCATCAATTCTTTGGCGCTTAGCTTTCTTCACAGTCCAACTCTCACATCCATACATGACCACTGGAAAAACCGTAGCCTTGACTAGATGGATCTTTGTTGGTGAAGTAATGTCTCTGCTTTTTAATTGTGCCTGGATAAACAATAGTAATTTGATGGTGGAAAATGGCCTGTGATTACACTATCAAGAAGTCAGTTCACCTCATCTCCCTAGTGTTGACTGAAAATATAGTTACAACCTGAAAGTAGAGAATTCTTTTATTTGGTGTGAATGTTTAAGACCCTTAGCCTGGGAGAGTCAGTTGCCCTGAGAAAACTGCTCTCAGGAGGCAAGAGAGGGAGTCAGCTATCTATAAGTTTGCAACAAAGAGAACAGACAGTCTGAACAACAAAGATTATTATTTAGTAATAAGGAAAACCAGATATCAAGCTAAGAAACTTTGTGTTCTTCTTTGTATGGGAGGATGCAAGCCTCTGGGCTCACTGAATTCATTCCTTTCATATGCACCTCAGCTGTCTGGGGCCAAACCCTATTTCTTGACTGTTTACCTCCTTAATTTTTGTGCATCTCTGGGGTGGCAGGTGTGGCGGATGATGCTTATTCTACCCCACCCCACCCCACCCCCAAGCTCCTCAGCAGTCACAGAGGTGGGTGGTGGCATCTGCTGGCTCTCAGGCACCATTTTCCTTTTGGGACCCCCTAATCACATTTGAAGGCTAGAAATCACTGATGGCTGTGACATTTCTTGCCCACTGATATGGCAGAAAATATTTCATTTCACACTAGATTTCATCTCAAATTCCCATCATTAAACAGAACTCCTGCCTGTTTCATGTAAAAAATCCTTCCTATTCCAGTATTACTCATAAAAATCCCACAGGGTGTGCAGAGCATGGGACTGGCTAACCACAACTGTGGAAACCTCTGTCCCCAGGAAGTGTGAAACAGTGGGGTACCCAGACTGTAGTTCACCCCTCTACCAGTCACAGATGTGAAATAGAATATCTCCTGCCATATCAATAAACAAGGATGTCACAGCTAACCATGATTCCTGCCCCCCAAATGTGAATTTCTAGCCATGCAGACAAGCAGTGCCACTTCCTACATGAGGAACTTGAGGATGTCATGGTGGTGATTTAGCCACTAAGTCATGTCCAACTCTATTCAACCACACGGACTACAGCCTGCCAGGCTCCTCTGTCCATGGGATTTTCCAGGCAAGAATACTAGAATGGGTTTCCATTTCCTTCTCCAAGGATTCCATCAGTTCACTCAGTTGTGTCTGACTCTTTGCAACACCATGAATTGCAGCACACCAGGCTTCCCTGTACATCACCAACTCCTGGAGTTCACTCAAACTCACGTCCATCGAGTTGGTACTGCCATCCAGCCATCTCATCCTCTGTCGTCCCCTTCTCCTCCTGCCCCCAATCCCTCCCAGCATCAGAGGCTTTTCCAATGAGTCAGCTCTTCCCATGAGGTGGCCAAAGTACTGGAGTTTCAGGTTTAGCATCTTTCCTTTCAAAGAACACCCAGAACTGATCTCCTTTAGAACGGACTGGTTGGATCTCCTTGCAGTCCAAGGGACTCTCAAGAGTCTTCTCCAACACCACAGTTCAAAAGCATCAATTTGTTGGTGCTCAGCTTTCTTCACAGTCCAACTCTCATATCCATACATGACTACTGGAAAAGCCATAGCCTTGACTAGACAGATCTTTGTTGGCAAAGTAATGTCTCTACTTTTTAATATGCTCTCTAGGTTGGTCATAACTTTTCTTCCAAGGAGTAAGCGTCTTTTAATTTCATGGCTGCAGTCACCATCTGCAGTGATTTTGGAGCCCCCCAAAATAAAGTTGACACTGTTTCTACTGTTTCCCCATCTATTTCCCATGAAGTGATGGAACTGTATGCCATAATCTTAGTTTTCTGAATGTTGAGCTTTAAGCCAACTTTTTCACTCTCCACTTTCACTTTCATCAAGAGGTAGTTCCTCTTCACATTCTGCCATAAGGGTGGTGTCATCTGCATATCTGAGGTTATTGATATTTCTCCAGCAATCTTGATTCCAGCTTGTGCTTCTTCCAGCCCAGCATTTCTCATGATGTACTCTGCATATAAGTTAAATAAGCAGGGTGACAATATACAGCCTTGATATACTCCTTTTCCTATTTGGAACCAGTCTGTTGCTCCATGTCCAGTTCTAACTGTTTCTACCTGACCTGCATATAGGTTTCTCAAGAGGCAGGTCAGGTGGTCTGGTATTCCCATCTCTTTCAGAATCGTCCACAATTTATTGTGATCCACACAGTCAAAGGCTTTGGCATAGTCAATAAAGCAGAAATAGATGTTTTTCTGGAACTCTCTTCCTTTTTCCATGATCCAGCAGATGTTGGCAATTTCATCTCTGGTTCCTCTGCATTTTCTAAAACCAGCTTGAACATCTGAGAGTTCACAGTTCACATATTACTGAAGCCTGGCTTGGAGAATTTTGAGCATTACTTTATTAACCTGTGAGATGAGTGCAATTGTACGGTAGTTTGAGCATTCTTTGGCATTGCCTTTCTTTGGGATTGGAATGAAAACCGACCTTTTCCAGTCCTGTGGCCACTGCTGAGTTTTCCAAATTTGCTGGCATATTGAGTGCAGCACTTTCACAGCATCATCTTTCAGGATTTGAAATAGCTCAACTGGAATGCCATCACCTCCACTAGCTTTGTTCATAGTGATGCTTTCTAAGGCCCACTTGACTTCACATTCTAGGATTTTAGGCTCTAGGTGAGTGATCACATCATCGTGATTATCTTGGTCATGAAGATCTTTTTTGTACAGTTCTTCTGCGTATTCTTGCCACCTCTTCTTAATATCTTCTGCTTCTGTTAGGTCCATACCATTTCTGTCCTTTATCAAGCCCATCTTTGCATGAAATATTCCCTTGGTATCTCTAATTTTCTTAAAGAGATCTCTAGTCTTTCCCATTCTATTGTTTTCCTCTATTTCTTTGTCATCAGCAATTATAGCCCTCTGGTGTAAGCCGAAGAGCCCTAAAAGTATTCAAGAAAGAGAAGAATACCTCTGTAAAAATGCAGGATGCTGGCCCCAGATAGCTGAGATGCATATGAAAGGAAATATTTCAGTTATCCCAGACTCTTGCATCTTCCCGTACATAGGAGAACACTAAATTCCTTAACTTGATATCTGGTTTTTCTTACTTAACAATAATCTTTGATGTTCAGACTGCCTGTCCCCTATGTTGCAAAATCTGTATAAACAGACTCCTCCTCCTTCTCTTCCCCTACCCCCTCCGCCCACCTCAGAGCAGTTTCTCAGGGCTACTGAGATGCTGTCTCCTAGGATTGAAGTTGTAAGATTTTCCCACAAATAAAGTAACTCTCTACTTTCAGGCTGTGACTACTTTTTTAAGTCAACTTAGTCCTGCTCTGTACAACTCCAGCTCTGGGATCTGTCCAGCTTGCAGCAACCCTCCAGGAAGATGGGTAGGGGTGGCCACAAGTCTAAAGAGCTGTAGGGCTCATAGGAGCCTGAATCCAGAGGACCTGGGTTTACTGTGCATGGAGAACCACTCCCCCCAGGTTCCCTCAACTCCAACCAGAAAATTTTACAAGTGCCGTGGGCATACAAAAGGAGCATGATGAAAGCCCACAATATCTGTTCTTAAAAGAGAGAGAGAGAGCACTCTGTAGCATGAAGATAATATCTAATATCATCATCACAAGGGGAATAATTCAGGCGAAAGTGGGTGCCCTCAGTGCATGAGGACTTGATTGCTCTGGTCAACTGAAAAAAAAACACAAACTTGAAAGTTGAGAATTACATTTTATTCAGTGGACATTCTAAAGACTTCAGCCCAGAACATAACATCTCAGATAGCTCTGGGAGTCTGCTCTGAAGAGACAAGGCGGGAGACAGGATATAGAGGAGTTTTTGCAAGAAAGACTAAGTAGTAATGAAACCAAGCAGAACCCTATGGGGCTCCTGGACACAAAAGCCTTTCTATGTCCCCTTCCCTGAGTTTCAAAGGACAGTTCAAACAGTTGCTCATCAGGTAAGGGAGGGAATGCAGAGACAAGGGAAGAACAGCCAAGGAACAATAGTGTAGCCTAGGGCAGGGCCCTGGTTCCCCCTCAAGGGATACACATAACATCATCTTTGAGATCTTCTGTAGAACTAAAGTGAAAGTGAAGTAGCTCAGTCTGACTCTTTGTAACCCCATGGACTGTAGCCTACCAGGCTCCTCTCTCCATGGGATTCTCCAGGCAAGAATACTGGAGTGGGTTGCCACTTCCTTCTCCAGGGGATCTTCCCGACCCAAGGATCGAACCCTGGTCTCCCACATTGCAGGCAGATGCTTTAACCTCTGAGCCACCAGGGAAGCCCAAACCTCCACCAAATGGAAGACTTGATGAAGCACTCTTCATTTCAGAGAAAGGCACAGTTTGCCCACCATCACTGACACCACGTGATCTCTGGATTGAAAGAATGTGGGCCCTGCATGCACCCTGATCCTTATCAGCACCCCCACCCCTGGACTATAAGGCTCTTTACAAACCCCCTGGCTTGGGACCCAGTTTGAAGACATTAGCCGACTGTGATTCCCCCATTTTCCTGGCAAACAATAAAGCTATTCTTTTTTTTTCACTTCATACAAAGCTCTGTCTCTGAGATTTATGTATTTAGTGTCGGGTACAGAGGCCAGATTTGGCTCCAAATTTTGTAGTTCTGACTTGGGCATGGCCCCAGGAGGGTCTCCTGGTTTGATTGAATGTTCCAAGGTTTTGTCCAAATCAGCTTCTTTTGAGAGAGTGGAGGCTAGATTGCCTGGGACCCTTGCCTAGAAAGGCTGCACCCTGGCCGTACACAGTCCTGGTAGCTGGAACTCCAAGGTGGGAGTGCAATAGCAGGACCATCCTAGCAGCTGCCAAGACCACTCCCTTCTTCCTCCTGCCTCAGCCAGCCTGGATTTCCTACTCCAAGTAATTATTTTGGGTGAAGTAGAAAAGAATTGCTTTATTGCTTTGCCAGAGAAGGGGGCCACATCAGCATAATGCCCTCAAAACCATGTGCCCCACCTCGGCGGGGAGGGGGCAGAGATTGTGAGGAGTCTTACAATCCAGGGATGGAGTTGCTGATAAGGTTCAGGGCGTGTGTAGGGTCCACATTCCTTCAATCCAGGAGCCACCTGGTGTCAGTGATGATGGGCAAACTGTGCGTTTCTCTGGAATGAAGAGTGCTTCATCAAGCAGTTAACATCCTGAGCCCCCTTAGGTGCACAGTTGGGTGTGACTGTAGTGGCTGAGGGCTTGGAAGAGGGCATCCCTTTTGTCTCCATCATGAGTTCCCTCAAGGCTCACCATTGGAGCAGCTGTAATGTGATGGCCTGATAGCTGCAACATCCTTGGTTTACTGGTATGGAAGGCAACGTTTTTCATTCACACTGTGTAGCTTGATATGGCAAAGAAGCCCCATGAAGAAGGCAGGTGTGGGATGCACCTTAAAGAGGGGATGATAGCAATAACTACTGCCACATCTGTGTCCTTCTGACTTCCCAGACTCCGTGCAAAGTGCCTTTCATGGGACTCTTTGCCATGTCACCCTTCTGCCAATACTTGGACATTGATATTAACAGCGTTTTCATCTTACATGCAGTAGCTTTGACTGTGAAATTAAATAAGTTAAATAACTCTGAAGTTAAACAGCCAGCCAAGGGGTAATTACATAATTTTAAGACAGATCTCTCTAACCCCAAAGCCCATGTTCTTAACTATAATTTCGCACATTAGGATTTGTAGGATCCTAGGTGCCCTGTGATTTTCAAAAAGGCAAGAGGAAATAGAGACTTGAATGAGCCCAGGATTTGTGATGGGGAGAAAGAAGGGCACCCTCGTTAGCCAGCAGGGGTCAACTTGCAGAGGAGGGGAGTGAGGTCAAATGTGCTTAGAAGGGCAAGATCACAGTCTGCCTTGAAGACTAGCCAGTGGAGTCAGTCCTTGGAATATATCCACAATAGGTGAGTCCAGGGCCAGCCAGGAAGTTATTGCAGAGATCCAGGTGAGGACAACAAGGGTCTCAATGGAAGTTGTGTTGAAAGGAAGAAGGAAGGCAAGCAGCAGAGAAGCCCTCCAAAGGGAGATGCAAGAGGGCACGATGGAGAGAGAGCAAGAGTCAAGAGGAGCCTTCTGTGGGCCCATGGAGCATGAGGCCCCAGACAAGAGGCCGCCCAGCCTCTGCCTCAGGATCCAGATCTGCCGTGGTGTGGGTCTCCCCAACTAGAGTGGAATTGCCGTCAGGTCACAGCTTGGTTTAATTTATTGATATATTCTCGAAGGGTCTCCTTCCAGTTCCAATTATTTCTCCCCTCTACATGTACATATAAATTCACACCTTTATTGCTCTTTCTTGTGTTTTAGATCTCAGGAGGAAGAAAAACAGGAACAGGGAAAGGAAGACTTCTTAGTTGCTGTGTGATATATTTCATGGCCTCTATGAGCCTCAGTTTTCATATCATTAAAATGAAGATAGTAACCTCCTAGAGGGGTTAAGAGGATACCAAATAGGTGAAATGCTTTGAAGTGTTAACCTCAGATATGCAGATGACACCACCCTTATGGCAGAAAGTGAAGAGGAGCTAAAAAGCCTCTTGATGAAAGTGAAAGAGGAGAGTGCAAAATTTGGCTTAAAGCTCAACATTCAGAAAACTAAGATGGTATTTGGTCCCATCACTTCATGGGAAATAAATGGGGAAACAGTAGAAACAGTATCAGGCTTTATTTGGGGGGGGCTCCAAATTCACTGCAGATGGTGACTGCAGCCATGAAATTAAAAGACGCTTACTCCTTGGAAGAAAAGTTAGCATATTCAAAAGCAGAGACATTACTTTACCAACTAAGGTCCGTCTAGTCAAGGCTATGGATTTTCCTGTGGTCATGTATGGATATGAGAGTTGGACTGTGAACAAGGCTGAGCGCCGAAGAATTAATGCTTTTGAACTGTGGTGTTGGAGAAGACTCTTGAGAGTCCCTTGGACTGCAAGGAGATCCAACCAGTCCATTCTGAAGGAGATCAGCCCTGAGATTTCTTTGGAGGGAATGATGCTAAAGCTGAGGCTCCAGTACATTGGACACCTCATGCGAAGAATTGACTCATTGGAAAAGACTCTGATGCTGGGAGAGATTGGGGGCAGGAGGAGAAGGGGACGACAGAGGATGAGATGGCTGGATGGCATCACGGACTCAATGGACATGAGTCTGAGTGAACTCCGGGAGTTGGTGATGGACAGGGAGGCCTGGCATGCTGCGATTCATAGGGTCGCAAAGAGTTGGACACGACTGAGCAACTGAACTGATCTGAACTGAATTAAAATGTATATATAATTTTAATATATGATTTATATATATACATATATATATAATTTTACTTATAAAACTAGTTAGAAGTTTTTACATTAGATGTTCCTCCTGTCTACCTGGAGTCTATTGTGAGTAGAACATTGAGGCAGACAAACAGAGAAATCTTGAAAGCAGCAAGAGAAAATAATTCATCCAGCGAAGTCATCCCAACAAGATTAGCAGCTGCTTTTGCATGAGAGATCATGGAAATGACGACAATGGATGCCATATTCAAAATGTTAAAAGGAAAAAAAAAAAAGATTAACCAAGAATTCTACATCAGGACATTCATAGATAAACAAAAACAGAGAATGCTTTGTAAGGAAGCATGATTAGAAATACTAAAGTAAATTTTTCGGTTGAAAGCAGGTTGAAATTGACTCTAGACAGTAATACCAATCCTATGCCCCTCCCCGCCAAAAAACACCAATATAGGTGATTATGTCATTATAAGAGATAGTATAAATGCATATTTCTTTTCCTTTTTTTAACTGGTTTAAAAATCAATTGTGCAGAGCAATATGTATACAATGTACTATCTAGACTGTAACATACAGAAATGCAATATATTTGAAAATAGCACCACAAAGGAGTGGGAGCAAAGTTGTGTTGAGGAAAGGAAATTACACCACATGGTGATGCAAATCCACAGGACCAGAAGAGAGACAGAATTTTTTTTTTAAGGGTTTATATAACCAACTTTATAAACACACACTTTCATGAAATTAGGCATCAACTACAGGGGGAAAGAAACCTGTAAAAAACACATACACAAACACATGGAGGTTAAACAATACTCTTCTAAATAACCAAGGATCACTGAAGAAATCAAAGAGGAAATAAAAAACACCTAGAAACAAATGGCAACAAAAGCATGACAACCCAAAACCTATGTTGTTTAGTCACTAAGTCGTGTCTGACTCTTTGAAACCCCATGGACTGTAGCCTGCCAGGCTTCTCTGTCCATGGGATTTCTCAGGCAAGAATACTGGAGTGGGCTGCCATTTCCTTCTCCAGGGGATCTTCCCAACTCAGGGATCAAACCCAGGTCTGCTGCACTGCAGGCAGACTCTTTACTGCTGCACCGCTGGGGAAGCTGCGGGATGCAGCGAAAGCAGCCCTGTTCCACCTTGCTGGGGTTCTCACAGCAAGGACACTGGGGTTGCTTGCCATTCCCGCCTCCAGTGGATTCCGTTTTGTCAGAGCTCTCCACTATGACCTGTCCATCCTGGGCAGCCCCATGGCATGGCTCAGAGCTTCAGTGAGTTATGCAAGCCCCTTCACCCAAGGTAGTGATCAATGTACCCTTAGAAAAGCGTAAGTCAAAGAGACATGTACCCCACTGTTCACTGCAGCACTGTTTACAATAGGGGCATGGAAGCAACCTAGATGTCTGCCATTAGATGAATAGGTAAAGACGCTGTGGTATGTGTACACAGTGGAACATCACTTAGCCATAGAAAGGAACCAATTTGAGTCAGTCTAGTGAGGTAGATGAACTTAGTCTGTTATATAGAGTGAAGTAAGAGAGAAACAAAGGAATATTAACACGTATATATGGAATCTAGGACAATGGTACTGATGAACCTATTTGCAGAGCACGAATAGAGACACAAACCTAGAGAACAGACTTGTAGACACAACAGGGAAGAAGAGGGTGGGATGAATTGAGAGAGTAGCATTGAAGCATATACATTACCATATGTAAAACGTATAGTTGTAGGAAGTTGCTCTATAACACAGGAAGTTCAACCTGGTGCTCTGTGACAACTAGAGGGGTGAGATGGGGTGGGGGTGGGAGATATGTTCAAGAGTGAGGGGTCATATGTGTACTTATGGCTGATTCACGTTGTTGTATGGCAGAAACCAACACAATATTGTAAAGCAATTATCCTCCAGTTAAAAATAATTGGTTTTTTTTACCCACATACTTTCTAACTTGCTCTCTCAGTTTCTCCAAAAGGCATAAAGTTATGTAAAGTAGTAATTACAACAATATATTGTTAGGTTTGTAACATTTATTAATGCAGCATTGGTAGTCCAGAAAGGGGAATGAGGGAATAGACCTGTATAGGAGTAATGTTTCTATATCTCACTGGAATTAAGTTAGTTAATAACAGCTAGTTAATAAATCTGAAATACATTCTGATAAGTGAAGAAGTACATGGTAGCCCCTAGGGCAACCATTAAGAAAAAATTCTCCAAAAAGAAAAACCATTGAAGGAATTACAATGTTACAATAGAAAATATTCACTTAATGCAAAAAAAAGAAAGAGAAACTCGGATCAAAGCTTACCTGTATTAAGAGATCTTAGTTGTGAGTTCCCCATCACCTACTTAAATTGGCCCCTTCCTCCAGCGGATCTGCTTCCACTGTCTGCCCCATCCTGGCATCCTTAAATGTTCATTGCCTTTTCTCTTTCATTTGTTTCCCCCACAAAACAGTAAGCCTCCCAGATACAAGGACGCTCTTGAGTCCCCATTGTGTAATACAGTATCTTACACTTCAGTGTTTAATAAATGTTCAATCAATACATACAAATTGACTCTAGTACATGGTCAGACAGAGCTGTGGTGGTGGGGCTCCAGATGAACCAGGGAAACGAGAACGTCCTGTTGCTGGGTGCTTCAGTCTTGGCTACGAGGGACGGGCCCCTATGTCACCCAACATCCTGCCAAAATAGGACGTTGCCATAAGGTACGAGGAGCCATAGGTGGATGCAGAGGCTCCCTGTGTACTCCATCCCGTTCCCCTCCTCTTCCCACACTTGAAAAGAGGAACCAGCGCCGCAGCAAAGGGAGGAAGAGCAGGTCCCAGTAATGCAGCCTCTGATTTTCAAACTGCTTCATCCCTTTCCTTAACTCACTCCCAAGACTGTATTATACAAGACCCCAGGGCCCCTCCACATGCTTTTTCTCCCCAACATGATTTGATCCAGGCCACAGCTCCGAGTCTGGGGTAGTGAGCTACACACCACTGCAGGCTCACACCTTCCAGGTGGCAGAGCCTGTAAAGCCATGACCCTGCCTTTCCATGTAGCCTGCCATGACCCAGGCTACATGACCCTTTCCCTGTCACCACGGAAAGCCTTGGTGCCCAAGTTACCAGCTTATTGGCTTCTCAGGAGGCAGAGTGGTAAAGAATCTTCCTGCCATTGCGGGAGACATGAGTTTGATCCCTGGGTCGGAAAGATCTCCTGGAGTAGGAAATGGTGACCCACTCCAGTATTCCTGTCTGAAAAATTCCGTGGAGAGAGGCTCCTGGGAGGCTACAGTCCATGGGGTTGCAAACAGTCGGACATGACTGAGTGACCGAGTATTACACTGCACAGCAGGAGCGCTCTCGGCTTTGAGAGAGCAGCAGATGCCAGACAACAAGCTAACGCTGTAGTTCTCTGCATGGGCTTTTCTGTTACCTGTGACTTCACCAGGAATGCACATTGAAATAAATGTTACCTTTAATTCAAAAATCTACTAATGGAAAGTGTGAGAGGCTGAAGCACTGAGGTCAGAAGCTCCTGAGAGAAGGATTGAAACACCTATTTTGGAGACAACTTGACAGTACTTACTAACAGCCTCAAGAATAATCATTTATTCAGACCAAGAAATTCCACATTTAGGTATTTACCCTAAGGAAATGACCATGTGTATACACAAGAAGTTATTTGCAGAATAAAATTTTTCTTTTAATTTTTAACACAGAATTAACTATGCATTTTCTGTCACATTCATACCATTATTTAGATCAATAATTACAGTCATCTAAAATTATGTTGCAGAGTAGCACTAGTGAAAAGGGATAGCATTAATTTACAATACAAATTTTAAGTGTTACAAAAACTGTATGTACAGTATGGTCCCCCTTGGGAATGACATATATTTGTGTAATTTAGAAGTGCACTTTTTTCACATTTTACCATTTTTTCCTTTTCTTTAATTGATGTATAGTTGATTTACAGTGTTGTATTAGTTTCAGGTGTACAGCAAAGTGATTCAGTTACACACATATATATGCATTCTTTCTCAGATTCTTTTCCCTTGTAGATTATTACAACATATTGATTACAGCTCTCTACAGTATAAGTAGGTCCTTGCTGTTTACCTGTTTTATACAAATAGCTGTGAAAAGAAGAGAAGCGAAAAGCAAAGGAGAAGGGAAAGATATAAGGATCTTAATGCAGAGTTCCAAAGAATAGCAAGGAGAGATAAGAAAGCCTTCCTCAGCAATCAATGCAAGGAAATAGAGGAAAACAACAGAATGGGAAACACTAGAGGTCTCTTCAAGGAAATTAAAGATACCAAGGGAACATGTCATGCAAAGATGGGCTCAATAAAGGACAGAAATGGTATGGACCTAACAGAAGCAGAAGATATTAAGAAGACGTGGCAAGAATACACAAAACTGTACAAAAAAGAGCTTCACCACCCAGATAATCACGATGGTGTGATCATTCACCTAGAGCCAGACATCCTGGAATGTGAAGTCAAGTGGGCCTCAGAAAGCATCACTACAAATAAAGCTAGTGGAGGTGATGGCATTCCAGTTGAGCTCTTTCAAATCCTGAAGGATGATGCTGTGGAAGTGCTGCACACAATATGCCAGCAAATTTGGAAAACTCAGCAGTGGCCACAGGACTGGAAAAGGTCAGTTTTCATTCCAATCCCAAAGAAAGGTAATGCCAAAGAATGCTCACAATTGCACTCATCTCACACGCCAGTAAAGTAATGCTCAAAATTCTCCAAGCCAGGCTTCAGCAATACGTGAACCGTGAACTTCCAGATGTTCAAGCTAGTTTTAGAAAAGGCAGAGGAACCAGAGATCAAATTGCCAACATCCACTGGATCATGGAAAAAGGAAGAAAGTTCCAGAAAAACATCTATTTCTGCTTTATTGACTATGCCAAAGCCTTTGACTGTGTGGATCACAATAAATTGTGGACAATTCTGAGAGAGATGAGAATACCAGACCACCTAACCTGCCTCTTGAGAAATCTGTATGCAGGTCAAGAAGCAACAGTTAGAACTGGACATGGAACAACAGACTGGTTCCAAATAGGAAAAGGAGTACGTCAAGGCTCTATATTGTACCCTGCTTATTTAACTTACATGCAGAGTACATCATGAGAAATGCTGGGCTGGAAGAAGCACAAGCTGGAATCAAGATTGCCAGGAGAAATGTCAATAACTTCAGATATGCAGATGACACCACCCTTATGGCAGAAAGTGAAGAGGAACTAAAAAGCCTCTTGATGAAAGTGAAAGAGGAGAATGAAAAAGTTGGCTTAAAGCTCAACATTCAGAAAACGAAGATCATGGCATCCAGTCCCATCACTTCATGGGAAATAGATGGGGAAACAGTAAAAACAGTGTCAGACTTTATCTTTTCAGGCTCCAAAATCACTGCAGATGGTGATTGCAGCCATGAAATTAAAAGATGCTTACTCCTTGATAGGAAATTTATGACCAACCTAGATCAGTTCAGTTCAGTCGCTCAGTCGTGTCCGACTCTTTGCGACCCCATGAATCACAGAATGCCAGGCCTCCCTGTCCATCACCAACTCCCGGAGTTCACTCAGACTCACGTCCATCAAGTCAGTGATGCCATCCAGCCATCTCATCCTCTGTCATCCCCTTCTCCTCCTGCCCCCAACCCCTCCCAGCATCAGAGTCTTTTCCAATGAGTCAGCTCTTCGCATGAGGTGGCCAAAGTACTGGAGTTTCACCTTTAGCATCATTCCTTCCAAAGAAATCCCAGGGTTGATCTCCTTCAGAATGTACTGGTTGCATCTCCTTGCAGTCCAAGGGACTTTCAAGAGTCTTCTCCAACACCACAGTCCAAAAGCATCAATTCTTCAGCACTCAGCTTTCTTCACAGTCAAGCTCTCACATCCATACATGACCACAGGAAAATCCATAGCCTTGACTAGATGGACCTTAGTTGGCAAAGTAATGTCTCTGCTTTTGAATATGCTATCTAGGTTGGTCATAACTTTTCTTCCAAGGAGAAAGCGTCTTTTAATTTCATGGCTGCAGTCACCATCTGCAGTGATTTTGAAGCCCCAAAAAATAAAGTCTGACACTGTTTCCACTGTTTCCCCATCTATTTCCCATGAAGTGATGGGACTGGATGCCATGAATTTCGTTTTCTGAATGTTGAGCTTTAAGCCAACTTTTTCACTCTCCACTTTCATTTTCATCAAGAGGCTTTTTAGTTCCTCTTCACTTTCTGCCATAAGGGTGGTGTTATCTACATATCTGAGGTTATTGATATTTCTCCCAGCAATCTTGATTCCAACTTGTGTTTCTTTCAGTCCAGCATTTCTCATGATGTACTCTGCATAGAAGTTAAATAAGCAGGGTGACAATATACAATACATTGAAAAACAGAGATATTACTTTGCCAACAAAGGTCTGTTTAGTCAAGGCTATGTTTTTTCCAGTAGTCATGTATGTATGTGAGAGTTGGACTGTGAAGAAAGCTGAGCGCCAAAGAATTGATGTTTTTGGACTGTGGTGTTGGAGGAATACTCTTGAGAGTCCCTTAGACTGCAAGGAGATCCAACCAGTCCATTCTAAAGGAGATCAGTCCTGGGTGTTCATTGAAAGGACTGATGCTGAAGCTGAAACTCCAATACTTTGGCCATCTCATGTGAAGAGTTGACTCATTGGAAAAGACTCTGATGCTGGGAGGGATTAGGGGCAGGAGGAGAAGGGGACGACAGGGGATGACATGGCTGGATGACTTCACCGACTCGATGGACATGAGTTTGAGTACATTCTGGGTGCTGGGGATAGACAGGGAGGCCTGGTGTGCTGTGATTCATGGGGTCACAAAGAGTCAGACAAAACTGAGCAGCTGAACTGAACTGAACTGAATGTGTATCCATTAATCCCAAATTCCTAATTTATCCCTCCCAGCACCTACCATTTTAGGATATGAAATAGCTCAACTGGAATTTCATCACCTCCACTAACTTTATTCATAATGATGCTTCCTAAGGCCCACTTGACTTCACACTCCAAGATGTCTGGCTCTAGGTGAGTGATCACACCATCATGGTTATCTGGGTCATGAAGATCTTTTTTTGTATAGTTCTTCTATGTATTCTTGCCAACTCCATCTTCCAGTTCTGTTAGGTCCATGCCATTTCTGTCCTTTATTGTTCCCATCTTTGCATGAAATGTTCCTTCTAATTTTCTTGAGAAGATATCTATTCTTTCCAGTTCCAGCCTTTTTCTCTATTTCTTTGCATTGATCATTGAAGAAGGCTTTCTTATCTCTCCTTGCTATTCTTTGAAACTCTGCATTCACATGGGTGTGTATCTTTCCTTTTTTCCTTTGCCTTTAGCTTCTCTTCTTTTCTCATCTATTTGTAAGGCCTCCTCAGACAGCTATCTTGTCTGTTTGCATTTCTTTTTCCTGGGATGATTTTGATCACCATCTTCTGTACAATGTGATGAACCTCTGTCCATTGTTCTTCAGGCAATCTATCTATAAGATCTAATCCCTTGAATCTATTTGTTACTTCCACTGTATAATCGTAAAGGATTTGATTTAGGTCATAACTTAATGGCCTAGTGGTTTTCGCTACTTTCTTCATTTTAAGTCTGAATTTTGCAATAAGGGCTTCCACGATAGCCATCTTATGTGAAGAGCTGACTCATTGGAAAAGAATCTGCCTGCAATCAGGAAACTCTGGTTCAATTCCTGGGTCAGGAAGATCCACTAGAGAAGGGATAGGCTACCCACTCCATTACAGTGTTCTTGGGTTTCCCTTGTGGCTCAGCTGGTAAAGAATCTGCCTGTGATGCGGCAGACCTGGGTTTGATCCCTTGGTTAGGAAGATCCCCTGGAGAAGAGAAAGTCTACCCACTTTAGTGTTCTAGCCTGGAGAATTCCATAGACTGTATAGTCCATGGGGTCACAAAAAGTTGGACCTGACTGAGTGAATTTCACTTTTCTTGAAATAAGGAGCTCAAGATCTGAGCCACAGTCAGCTCCCGGTCTTGTTTTTGCTGACTGTATAGAGCCTCTCCATCTTCAACTGTAAAGAATATAATCAATCTGATTTCAGCATTGACCATCTGGTGATGCTCGTGTAGAGTTGTCTCTTTGTGCTGTTTGAAGAGGGAATTTGCTTAGAGGAAAACACAGGCGAAACACTCTCCAACATACATCACAGCAGGATCCTCTATGACCCACCTCCCAGAATATTGGAAATGAAAGCAAAAATAAACAAATGGGACCTAACTAAAATTAAAAGCTTCTGCACAACAAAGGGAACTATAAGCAAGGTGAAAAGACAGCCTTCTGAATGGGAGAAAATAATACCAAATGAAGCAATGGACAAAGAATTAATCTCAAAAATATGCAAGCAACTCCTGAAGATCAATTCCAGAAAAATAAAAGGCCCAATCAAAAAGTGGGCCAAAGAACTAAACAGACATTTCTCCAAAGAAGACATACAGATGGCTAACAAACACATGGAAAGATGCTCAATATCACTCATTATCAGAGAAATGCAAATCAAAACCACAATGAGGTACCCTTTCACGCCAGCCAGAATAGCTCTATCCAAAAGTCTAAAAGCAATAAATGCTGGAGAGGGTGTGGAGAAAAGGGAACTTTCTTACACTGCTGGTGGGAATGCAAACTAGTACAGCCACTATAGAGAACAGTGTGGAGATTCCTTAAAAAACTGGAAATAGAACTGCCATACGACCCAGCAATCCTACTGCTGGGCATACACAGTGAGGAAACCAGAATTGAAAGAGACACGTGTACCCCAATGTTCATTGCAGCACTGTTTATAATAGCCAGGACATGGAAGCAACCTAGATGTCCATTAGCAGAAGAATGGATAAGAAAGCTGTGGTACATATACACAATGGAGTATTACTCAGCCATTAAAAAGAATACATTTGAATCAGTTCTAATGAGGTAGATGAAACTGGAGCCGATTATACAGAGTGAAGTAAGCCAGAAAGAAAAACACCAATACAGTGTACTAATTTAGAAAGATGGTAACGATAACCCTGTATGTGAAACAGCAAAAGAGACACAGATGTATTGAACAGTCTTTTGGACTCTGTGGGAGAGGGCTAGGGTGGGATGATATGGGAGAAGGGCATTGAAACATATAAATGATCATATGTGAAACAAATCGCCAGTCCAGATTCTATGCATGATACAGGGTGCTCGGGGCTGGTCCACTGGGATGACCCAGAGGGATGGGATGGGGAGGGATGTGGGAGGGGAGTTCATGATGAGGAACACATGTACACCCATGGTGGATTCAAGTCAATGTATGGCAAAATCAATACAAAGTTGTAAAGTAAAATAAATAAACAGGGAAAAAATAAGAAGAGGGAGTTTACTATGACCAATGCACTCTCTTGGGAAACTTCTGTTAGCCTTTAAAGGTTCTGCTTCATTTTTCACTCCAAGGCCAAATGTGCCTGATACTTCCCGTATCTCTTGACTTCTACTTTTACATTCCAGTCCCTTGTGGAAAACTCAGCAGAGGCCTGCTGCTGCTGCTGAGTCACCTCAGTTGTGTCCGACTCTCTGCGACCCCATAGACGACAGCCCACCAGGCTCCGCCGTCCCTGGGATTCTCCAGGCAAGAACACTGCAGTGGGTTGCCATTGCCTTCTCCAATGCATGAAAGTGGAAAGTGAAAGTGAGGTCGCTCAGTCGTGTCCGACTCTTTGCGACCCCATAGACTGCAGCCCACCAGGATCCTCTGCCCATGGGATTTTCCAGGCAAGAGTACTGGAGTGAGGTGCCATTGCCACAGGACTGGAAAAGATCAATTTTCACTCCAATCCCAAAGAAGGGCAATGCCAAAGAAAGTTCAAACTACTACACAATTGAACTCATTTCACATGCTAGCCAAGTAATGCTCAAAATTCTCCAAGCCAGGCTTCAACTGTATGTGAACCAAGAACTTCCAGATGTTCAAGCTGGATTTAGAAAAGGCAGAGGAACCAGAAATCAAACTGCTAACATCCATTGGATCATAGTAAAAGCAAGAGAATTCCAGAAAAGCATCTACTTCTGCTTCATTGACTATGCTATAGCCTTTGACTGTGTGGATCACAACAAACTGTGGACAATTTCTAAAGAGGTGGGAATACCAGACCATCGTACCTGCCTCCTGCAAAACCTGTATGCAGGTCAAGAAGCAACAGTTAGAACCAGATGTGGAATAACTGACTGGTTCCAAATTGGGAAATGAGTAAGTCAAGGCTGTATAACGTCACCCTGCTTATTTAACTTGTACGTAGAGTATATCATGCAAAATGCCAGACTGGATGAAGCACAAGTTGGAATCAAGATTGCAGGGAGAAATATCAATAACCTCAGATATGCAGAAGACACCACCCTTATGGCAGAAAGTGAAGAGGAACTAAAGAGCCTTTTGATGAAAGTGAAAGAGGAGAGTAAAAATTTGACTTAAAACTCAGCATTCAAAACATGAAGATCATGGCATCCAGTCCCATCACTTAATGGAAAATAGTTGGGGAAACAATGGAAACAGTGACAAACTTTGTTTTCCTGGGCTCCAAAATCACTGCAATGGTGATTGCAGCCATGAAATTAAAAGATGCTTGCTCCTTGGATGAAAAGCTATGACCAACCTAGACAGCATATTAAAAAGTAGAGACATTATTTTGCTGACAAAGGTCTGACTAGTCAAAACTATGGTTTTTCCAGTGGTCATGTATGGATATGAGAGCTGAACCATAAAGAAGACTGAGCGACGAAGAACTGACGCTTTTGACCGGTGGTGCTAGAGAAGACTCTTGAGAGTCCCTTGGACTGCAAGGAGGTCCAACCAGTCAATCCTGAAGGAAATCAATCCTGAATATTCATTGGAAGGATTGATGCTGAAGCTGAAGCTCCAATAGTTTGGCTACCCGATGCAAATAGCCAACCTATTAGAAAAGACCTTGAAGGCAGGAGGAAAAGGGGTCGACAGAGGATGAGATGGTTGGATGGCATCACGAACTCAGCAGACAGGAGTTTGAGCAAGGTCTGGGAAATGGCGAAGGACAGGGAAGCCTGGTGTGCTGCAGCCCATGAGGTTGCAAAGAGTCAGACACAACTGAGCAACTGAACAACAACCTCCCCTTTGGTAACCATAAGTCTATGTTCTATGGGACTTCACTATTTCTGAAATGGAATCATCTTACCACTGAAAGTACTTCCTTTTTTCTCTATAAGCTATTAATTGATCAAGAGTGTGTCTTAGAAATGATGGTACCTTAGAATCAAGAAAACGCATGTGCACACTTGGAAGAACATGCCAAAATGTTACCTGTAGTTAAGGTTACAGATGATTTCTGCTCTTTGTTTTTATTAACTTTCATTTTCTAATTTCTCTTCAATAAGCATATATTGAAAATGGCATCTAGAAAATGACAGTTTGTTAACATTTATCTTTAAAAAAGAACTTTGTCTTTCTCTGTTTATTGAAAATATTTCGAAGAAATGCAACAGCAGCCCAATTTCCCACCTCAGTCAGTTCAAATTGACAATTATTTCAAGGTGATGTGGTGCTCAGAGACTTGATGTGTCCCTAAGTGGTCATCACAAAGCCTGGGGAAAATGCTTCCTGATCTCTATCAAGGTCCATCAGGCCATCGTCAGGAGGGCCTGGGGACGCTGCCCCTGTATCCCCATCACATCACCCACATTGCTGTGCACCCTGAGAGCAGCCCACATGCACACCTGACCCCTCTGGATCTTTGGTAAGGCCTGCAGGGAGACACACCTTACATCAGGGCCCCAGCCTCCCGGGAGATGCTCTTTTTCAGTGAGCAGCAAAACATAAGCACACAAAAAGCAAAGTGAAAACATGACAGGAAAATTTTTCGTGGGTAATTACATGAGTTTTTTCATGGGTAATCACATAATCCCAAATTTTTTTGATGCATGGGTAATCACAGAAAGGATGGTACAAACAGAAAACAGCAAGAATCAAAGGTGGGCGAAGGTGGGAGTGTCTTTCAAAGGCTTCACCAAGGAGTGTAGGCAGATGTGAAGCCAGCCTGGTCAGAAGCCAAGGGACTAAGTGAGAGCGCCCTGTAGGGTAGGTGGAGGGAAAGCACGGCAGGGACTGCTGGGGAAAACTCTCCAGGCTGGAAGGGGGCTTTGGGCCTTATCTGGGAATAAATGAAGAATTTCCAGTAGAGCTGCAACAAGATGAACAAGCTGCAGTGTCAGTTTAGTGTGAAACAGGAGAGCCAAACGAACTGGTTTCCTTGTAGCCATGATGGGCCAGATACACACACACACACACCCCAGCCCCCAGATACTGGGCCTGGATAGGAGACCTGCCAGTGGAGTGTGAACAGGAGTGACCCATGCCTGTCCAGGTGGAACTTCGAATGTACCCGAGGATTTGCAGAGACCACGGGAAGAGCAGTGCCCAGATGGCCAGGCTCCTCCCATCAGAAGGCCCCAGACCTGACCTGACCAGGAACAAAGCCAGGCAGCCGCCCTGCCCTGGAGAGAGGAGGAATCACTACAAGATGTCAGCAGTTTGTGGTCCCAGCAAAACGTTGGCTGATAACTTCTCCTGAAAGTCAAGTGTAGGAAGGAACACACCATTCACCTCAAAGGTCTAGTCAGGGAAGTTCTGGTTGTGCAAGAATTTGCCACGTGCTACATGAGTATTCCCAGGTGGTGTTAGTGGTAAAGAACCCACCTGTCAATGCAGGAGACATAAGAGAGGCAAGTTGGATCCCTGGGTCAGGAAGATCCTTTGGAGAAGAGTACGGCAACCCACTCCAGTGTTCTTGCCTGGAAAGTCCCATGGACAGAGGAGTCTGGCAGGCTATAATCCAAAGGGTCACACAGAGTCGGACACTACTGAAGCGGCTTGGCATGAGCATGCACATTAGTACTGAAGCGGATCAGCAGCAAACCTCCCAGACTGCCCTGTTGCTGCGCAAGTCCCCACTCACCTGTCACTCTAGGCAATGGGCTGTTTTCACAGGGTTGGTACTTTGCTGTAGCCTCTTCAACCTCCCCTCTGAGGGCCCTGTGCCCTTTGATTTTAGGCAATTCTTTGTGTCACAGAAACCTTGTGGGGTGGACATGGAACTTGTCAGGACAACTGAAGCCTCTGCACTCAGCATGCTCAGCCCTGTGGGTCTTCCAGGCACTGTGGTCACCACTAGAAACACAAACATGGGAAGGACATTCCCATGCTAAAGAAACTTGTGGTCCAGCAGGTCTATAAATGTCATTCTGTTGGGTTAAACAGGGGGAGAGATTCCACCATTTTCTTCAAGATGCCTCTCTGACAGTGAAATTAACAAACAATGGGATAACAAATCTCATGCTCTGATCTGTGGTTTCATCCAAGGAGCCTCAGCATTTCAAGGCCATTTTGGGGAGCACTAGAGCATCAGATGAGTCCCAGAGAGGTCCCAGAGAAAGGTAACAGCAAGTGTGGATGTGTGGGTGAGGTGGGGAGAGAGGCCTAACCTTCCAACACCAACCCTGGGACAAAGACAGTGCCGTCCTCTCACTGCCCTCACCCACCCCACTCCCTCCAGCTCAGGGATTCTTGATCTGGGAAGGCTGACTGGGAACCAATTGACTTGGGCCAACCTTCAACTCTCTCAACTGATTTTCCTGACCAAAAGGAAAGAGTCATGGAGCATTTATGGAAATGTGTGGGGTGCCTTTGACTGACACCATGAATGGGGTGGGGGACTCTAGCCTTTAGAGCTGAGGGTCCTCGGATGCTGAGAGTCCTGTGATGCAGGTGTCAATCCATGCACCAGGGACTGTGCAGATGAGCCAGGCTCCATGGTGAGACACTCGGACGGATGGTGCCCTGTCTAGTATTTGATGATTCTAGGATCATTTCAAAAGTGAAGTGAAAGTCACTCAGTCGTGTCCAACTCTTTGCGACCCCATGGACTATACAGTCCACAGGATTCTCCAGGCCAGAATACTGGAGTGGGTAGCCCTTCCCTTCTCCAGGGGATCTTCCCAACCCAGGGATCAAACCCAGGTCTCCCACATTGCAGGCGGATTTTTACAAGCTGAGCCACAAGGAAAGCCCTCATTTCAAATGGACCATCTTAATAAAATTGCCAGAAGACATGCCGATGGCCTGCCACATTCCTACCATCTATGCCTCCGGACATACAGATTAGTATGTCTAGACTGTCAGCATCATGGACTTCTTAACTGCTCTCTATAAAAGCAGTTCTTTCCTCTGCCCTGAACTGGGTCCTTCATGCTTCTAGGGTGACCACTGGCCCCTTGCGGAGACCACACCATCATGGCACACTGGCTGGCACCAGCCTCAGCCAGGGCCTGATGTCATGGGGCCACAATGGCCACAAACACAAAGGGGCTTTGTCTCCACAGGTGAGTGAAACAGGCCTTTTGTTGCAGACTCAGTCTTCATACACCTGCCCAGAGGAAGAACAGAAAACTGGGGGGTCATTAACAACAAATATCCAAGAACGTGCCCTATGGATGAAATGACAGCTTAGTTGCTGACTGAGGAAGAAGCATGCAAATCCAATCAGGAAGTAATTGGATTTGAAGGCTTAAAACCTTGTATGGATTGTGGGTGGAGCAAATCCTTTAAACATCAAGAAAAATACAGCCTGCAGCTGCAATTCAGAACACTACTTTAAAACAATGTCATCACAAGAAGCAGAAGAATCAAAGACCATATTACCTTTGCTCGGCAATTGGGGTTTTTTGACTCTCACTGCAGTCAGTGATGAAAACATCTGTTCACACGTGAATCAAGCTGTGGAACCAAGAAATTAAGTAAATCCACTGGGAGTGGGGGGTGAAGCAGGGAGGGGGAAGAGGACGGGAAGGGAAAGAAATAAGAGAGGAGAGGTGTGAGAGAGACCAAGAGAAGAATGGAGGGTTTGAGGGAAAGAGAAAAGATAGAGGGAGGAGGAAAAAGGGAGAGGAGAGGGGGAAATAAGGAGGGTGGGGCAGTGAGGGGAGGGAAACAGGAGTAAGCTCTGAGCTCACATCTACAGATGCAGGGCTTTCTTATATTATTAGGCTCCCACTTAGATGGAAAATCAAAAAAAGAACGTATCAACTTCACTAGGGGTACAAGACATAGGAACCAAGCAACTCCTTGCATAAGAGCTTCTCATGAGAGATGCCTTCCAAGGGAAAGTGCCCTGCCCACACAGTGGGTTTGTACCTCAGACTTGACACTGCCCCCCACCCTCCCACCGCCAATCCTCACCCCTTTGACTTGCTTGGACACCACGATGCGGGATGAGCCTGTTACTTGGTATTTTTAATGTGAAGGATACAAAGTCCCTCTTGATCTGGGGCTGTTATGCTGACATGATCTGTGCATCTTTCTACCCTACTTCTGTTTCTCCCAAGGAAGTGAGGCAAATAAGTTTGACTTCCTTAAGCTAGTGTGAGCGGTTAGATCTTTCCTGACTAATGGCTGTCTCAGCACCTCCACCCCCACCCAGATCTGAGCCACCGTAACTCCTGCATCCCTAGCTGAGAGGGTCCTGCTCTTGGGCTCCTGCTGGGCCTCTCCCCTCCTTGTGGGTTGAGTCTGCAAGTCAAGGACTAGGTACATGACCCCTCTGGGCCAGACCCTAGAAGCTCCTGCCACCAAGCATGAGGCAACGAGCAGGCCTCTTCTCTGGACCCTCCTCTCTAGGACAGAAGATGCTATGTGAACCCCTGGGCTTACACGGCCATGTGCAGAGGGGTGACTGCCCCACACACATAAGGCCCTGGATACAGAAAGGAATCAGGGCTGGGCAGAAGGGGGAAGAGGCTTCCATCTGCATCTCTTCTTGGGGGTATGAAGGTGGAGGGGTGCATTAGATGCTTTTAAACTTCTCAACAACGGGTGACCCTGTTAGGCAGATGAGCCATCGAAGAAATCAAGTACGTGGAAGGGGAGGTAGTGTGGCTAGAGGTGGGGCTTTTAGGAACTGCTGACAACCCTCTAAACAACACGGAAAATGCTCCCTGCCAGCAGGAATGTAACAGCTATGTGCACAGCTCCCCTGAGCACATGCGGCTGGGGGTCTCAGTCACCTTCGGCCACTCGTCCTGACTCTCTCCACACCTTCCCTGCCTGCCTGTGTCTGCCAGGCCCCCAGGACTTTCCTGCTTTCTTGTTCCTCTGCAAGAGAGGAAATGAGCAATGAATCACTCCCCATGCAGCTACGACGCCGTCCCCTCCGTATCAGATAAGCTTGGCCACACAGCACAGAATCTACCACCAAGACAGGCATTGGGGTTTCTCGTCACAGTAAATGATTTACAGCTGAACTGACTGATGCACGACCGGTTTTGGAATGATAAGAGGAGCTGCCTTTGCCATAGTCCCCCTGCTCCAGGGCTCCTGCCTGAGCCGCACTGACCAGCAGTGTGCAGTCTCTGCCTCCTGCCCCGACTGACTTGGCTTAGAATGCAGGTCCCTCCCAAGACATCTAATCAGGGTCCTACATGGTCTCCGGAACGTCAACTTCAAGGAGTCTGGGATACTGGTTTGCATCCCCTGGATGGAATCAGAAGGTATGCAGACTGAGCCCCACCGGCCCCAAAGCACCACCCCTTCCCAGCAGCTTCTCTACAGATATCTCCTCACTACGCTGGGCGTAAAGCGTCGCCATAAGAGAAGTCCAACCTTCATCAGGACACAAGCAGGCACTGGAGGGCTCTCGCACCAGCTGAGAGTGCACAGGCTGAGGTGCAGACAGAGGGAGGAGATGGTGCACGGTGCGTGGCAAGGCCAGGCCCATCCTGGAGGTGCCCTGTGCTCTGGATGAGCTTGTTGGAGCAAAGCAAGACAGAGCTGGGACGATGGTGCGAGGTCTGCTCTCTCCCCAGGCCCACCCTGGCCTCATGTGCCCCGAGAAGCACAAGGTCCCTGCACCATTGCCTCTGAGGGTCTCGGGTACGCTGACCCAGCAACCCTTCTCTAAGGGCATTCCATGCCCTGGATCCTCTCTCCTTCTCACCAAATTTGTACAGCACAATCTTCCCCCCAGAAAGGGAACTTGTGACTTACAGTCACTGTCACTGAAGCTTCAGCTTCAATAAGCAGCTCAGGAAGGTGTGGGACTGTCCACTTTCCAGGGACAGTGAGCAAAAGGACATCAGATGCTATCAGTCAATTTGCTTCTGAGATTTAGGTCTTGGGAGACCCAGATAGCCAGCTGCACACCAGGCCCCTGGGAACCCAGGAGAGCAGAGCCCTGTTGCAGTCAGATCAAACCACAGGAGCTAAGGAGCATTTAACCAGCCTTTCCAGAGACAGTCCAAGCTCTGTGTCAGCCAGTCTCCAATGACAGTACAGTCTAAGTGGGAACAGGTCATGGGGCTCAAGGAGGAACTCAAGAGACAGAACAATTTCTAGGAACCACCAAGAAACCACACTCTTTTCTAGGTAATTAATATTAATTAAAGTACCTAGAACTCCAGTGGAAGCTGTCTTCAGAATCTCAAAGCAGCCACTTCCCTGTATTAGTCAGGTGCTTATGTAGAGAATTTAAATGAAGAGAAAGCCATAGTGACCTTGAAGTGAACTCTATCCTAAACTCAAAACAATATAATCTCAAAATAAAAGAAGCAACAGCTAACAAACCCATGAAGAGAAATCAGTAAGTCAACCATGGGGAGTGGTGACTTAGGACATGTTTCCCAAATACTAGTAGCCCAACAGACCAAAAACATGAACAAAGATGCACCACACGCTTCAACCATCAGTGAAATTTCAAAATACTTAGCAGTGAACTAACAATGACAACACTGTTTCATATGTAGCTTCTGTCAAATTGTCTTTTTTTTTCAGTGTTTTAAAATTTGTATAAACATATCAAACCAGACACATCACTCACAACATTAGGTTTTTAGTAGCTATTAAAATAGATACTCAGATAATTTCATCATACACATGTATCATATTTTACTTAGTTTAGACTATTGAAGGACTTCCCTGGTAGGCCATTGGCTAAAATTTTGCACTCCCAATGCAGGTGGCCCAGCTTAAATCCCTGGTCAGGGAACCAGATTCCAGATGCTGCAGCTAAGACCCAGCACAGCCAACTTATTTAAAAATAAATAATTATTTTTTAAAAAAGAATATATTGTTTTAATTTTTTTATTATTTCAAACTATGCTGAAATCAATAATCTTTTGCATATATCTTAGTATTTATGCAAGAGCAATTCTATGTCAAGGTAAAAAGTGTGCTCTCTTTGTTAAAGGATATGCTTATTACATATTAATTATAAAAATTAATTAAAAATTAATTGATGCTACAAAATTTATACTCCCACAAAGATTATATTAGAAAACTCACTGACTATTCTCCATTCATCAAGTGATATAATTAGATATTTAGCAAACGTATAAGGCTGAAAATTCTGTCTCAACTTGCAACACTGAGATGATTACATTGCTTTCCTCCTACAAATTATTATGTAGGTACTGTGTTAAAAGATTTTCTAACTTGAAATAATACTTGTATTCCTGAAAGTTCTGTCAAATTTCCAAGGAATAGATATTAAGTTTCATTCAGTTCAGTTCAGTCACTGAGTCATGTCCAACGCTTTGCGACCCCATGGACTGCAGCACGCCAGGCCTCTCTGTCCATCACCAACTTCCAGAGTTTACTCAAACTCATGTCCATTGAGTCAATGATACCATCCAACCATCTCATCCTCTGTTGTCCCCTTCTCCTCCCACCTTCAATATCTCCTAGCATCAAGGTCTTTTCAAATGAGTCAGTTCTTCAAATCAGGTGGACAAAGTATTAGAGTTTCAGCTTCAGCATCAGTCCTTTCAATAAATTTTCAGGACTAAATTCCTTTAGGATGGACTGGTTGGATCTCCTTGCAGTCCAAGGGACTCTCAAGAGTCTTCTCCAACATCACAGTTCAAAACCATCAATTCTTTGGTTCTCAGCTTTCTTTATAGTCCAACTCTTACATCCATACATGACTACTGGAAAAATCATAGCTTTGACTAGACAGATCTTTGTTGGCAAAGTAATGTCTCTGCTTTTTAATATGCTATCTAGGTTGGTCATAACTTTTCTTCCAAGGAGCAAGTGTCTTTTAATATCATGGCTGCAGTCACCAGCTGCAGTGATTTTGGAGCCCCCCAAAATAAAGTCTCTCACGGTTTTCATTGTTTCCCCATCTATTTCCCATGAAGTGATGGGACCGGATGCCATGATCTTAGTTTCCTGAATGTTGAGTTTTAAGCCAACTTTTTCACTCTCATTTTCATCAAGAGACTCTTTAGTTCATCTTCACTTTCTGCCATAAGGGTAGTGTCATCTGCATATCTGAAGTTATTGATATTTCTCCCAGCAATCTTGATTCCAGCTTGTGCTTCATCCAGCCCAGCGTTTCTCATGATGTACTCTGCATATAAGTTAAATAAGCAGGGTGACAATATACAGCCCTGACGTACTCCTTTCCCTGTTTGGAACGTCTGTTGTACCACGTCCAGTTCTAACTGTTGCTTCCTGACCTGCATACAAATTTCTCAGGAGGCAGGTCAGATGGTCCAGTATTCCCATCTCTTTAAGAATTTTCCACAAAATTATGAAACTAGTTATGTTTCATAATTTGACCCTAAAACAGTATTAAGAAAAATTATGACTAAGTACGACTCATCTCAGGAAGGCAATCACGATTCAACGTCAAAAAAATTTTTCAGTGTAGATTTAACATTGCTAGAATAAAGGAGATAGTTCTATCATCTGTTTTCACAGAACACACTTAGTAATGTTCAAAACCTATTTTTAACTGGGAGCAGGGGGAAGCTCTTAACAAACAGAAAAAAGCTGCAACTAGAAAAGAAATGCCTTAACTTAGAAAAAGTGATACAGAAGACATACAAGGCGTGTTATGGGGAGTGGTTGCCTATGAAGGGGGAAAAGGAGGAGTGAGAGAGGCCTATAAGAGGAATTAATAATGAAAATTAGAAACTAGAGTGGGATCTTCCCCAGACCATGGTGATATTGTGGCCTGAGCCAAGAATTGGCTATATCTGGGGTTTAAAAAGTCCCAAACTATGAAACACAGTTGGGCCTGATCATTTGTTTTACACAGTGGAGTCCTCTATCATAAGGTCACAGGCTTCTCTTATCTATTTAGACTATTTTGTCTAAAAAATTAGATTTCCAATAAAACCATTATATAATTCATCTGTGAATAAGGCTATGCCCACAGGCCTCTGGGGAGGTTTGGGTTTTTCTTTTTGAAAAACAAATATGTATCAAATGTGTCTGATGTCTTTGTCTTAAAAAGATACTTTAAAATACCTTTAGAGCAGATGGTCTCCAAAGAAGGTACATGCACCTCAGAATCAGTCATGCCCAACGACTAGGGGATGGGGATGAAAAGAAATCCTAGAAATTTAATATTTATCTTAGAAAATGAGATTTCTATGATATTTACTATACATTTACTAAATATGTATTTACTATTTCTATGTATTTACTATACATTTAGTAAATATACTATGATATTTACTCTACAATGGAAGCAGCTGCTTTTCCTTTTTCTACATATCAGATGTTGGCTGCACCGTGCAGGGCTCCTGAGGGACCCAGGGGGAACTGGGTGGCAGTGGGAGGAGGCAGGGATGTGGGCCTAATTAGATTGTTTAGTTTTAACTAGATTCACTCTTACAAAATAGCCCCAGAAGATTCCTGCCAGAAGACAGCAGAGTGAGGATAAGGTCAACCATGCAACTCCAGCCGATGACCCTCTTACCATCCTGATACAAACCCTTCATTGGCCACGTTAACAAGTAAAAACAGAGACAATCTAATTAGACCTAATGGCAGACCTGGCAAAACATTGAAATAATCAGGAAGCTGATCTGAAGAACGGATTTGCAGTCAGCCAGTCTCCCTGAAGGTGCATTGTGCTGAGCTATTGGCTAACAATAGCATAAAGCCATCCTGATCAGCGAGACATTTGAAAACTGAGCGAAAATACAGACGCGAGAACATACATCTGCCAGCTCTTCAGCAATGTTTACTGTGAGAAGCGAGAAAATATTTAATCCGTTGCCTTTGAGAACCTCAGTGAACTTAATGATAAAATTTTAAAGCCTCTTTCAAGGCTTCTTATTTCACAGCAATAGACTAAAAAAACACAAAACAAAAAAATCACAACATTTGAGAAACACTTGCTTTAGAGTACAGATGTCCTCAAACATGTCTCAGCTTATACTGTGTGTTCGATGCTGTATCAATAATAAAATAAATCTTTTAAAAATTTTTAAAGATTTCTTCCTCTGCCATTTTGGGAACAGTTTCAAAAGGACAGGTGTTAACTGTTCTCTAAATGTTTGCTAGAATTCTCCTCTGATGCTGTCTCATCCTGGACTTTTATTTGTTGAGAATTTTTTTCATTACTGGTTTGATTTCATTACTGATAATTGGTCTGTTGTCATTTTTTATTTTTCCTGATTCAGTCTGGGAAGATTTTATATTCCTAGGAATTTGTTCATTTCTTCTATGTTGTCCTTTTTACCGGCATACAATTGTTCGTAATAATCTCTCATGATCTTTTGTATTTAGGTGCTCTTGGTTGTACCTTATTTTTCATCTTTGATTTTATTGATTTGTGCCCCCTCTCTTCTTCTCTTGATGAATCTGGCCAAACATTTATCTTTCATTTATTTTTTTCAGAGAACCAGTTTTTAGTTTCATTGAACTTCTCTGTTGTTTTCTTAGTTTCTTTTCTATTGTTTTCTATTGTTTTGTTCTACTCTGACATTATGATTTCTTTCCTTCTAATCTTGAAGGTTTGGGGTTCAAAAAACCCAAACAAAAATTTTGGATTTTGTTTGTTCTTCTTTTTCTCATCCTTGAAGTGTAAAATTTAAGTTGTTTATTTGAGATTTTTCTTGCTTCCGGATGCAGGCTTGTATGGCTGTAAACATCCCTCTTAAAACTGCTTTTGCTGCATTCCATAGACTGTGGATCCCTGCGCTTTCATTTTCATGAGTCTTCAGGTATGTTTTTATTTCCTTGATGACCCACTGGTTGTTTGAATGAGCATCTCCATAGGTACCATATGTGAGTTGATTGGGAACTAACAGGTAGGTCATGGGCAGCTGCGAAGACAGACAGTCACATTTCAGCCACAATTTGCTGCCCCAGCAGAAGACTTGGCAGCAGGGCCAGCCCAAGGTGGGCCTGGCAGGCCCCACCCAGCTACGCCCTTGGCCATGCCTTATTGGAATCCCAAAGGTTTTAGGAGCATCAGTCCCCTGCACCTCTCAACAGCAAAACATATGCTTCCAGGACATTCCTCAGCACCTGTCACCCTTCCACACAGGCAGAGTGGATGTGAGCCTGGGGATTGGATTCAGTTCACAAAGCAGAGGAGGTGGCCCTCTGAGGGCTGTCCTGGTACAGCGGGCTCTTGGCAACAAGGGGTTCAGCATCACCATGGGTAACCCCTCACCACACAGAATGCAAGGGAGCTTCTATAAAAGGATTTGCTACAAATATTTCTTGAAGAAAATGAGCCAGTAGCAAGGGCTTAAAAGTTCATTGGGAATTTAAGAAATGATCTTACAACACCAGCGTACCAAACCTTCTCAAACCTTTAGTCCAAGGGCCACAGACTACGTCTGTAAAGGGCCAGAGAGTAAATGTGTCAGCTTTGCATGCCATGTGGTCCCTGCAACAACTTAACTCTATTGTTAAAGCACGGGCAAGAGTAAGCTGTGTGCCCGTGAAACCATGGCCATGGGCATGGGCAGGGCCAATGGGAAATGCTGCTTCGGGAGTCCAAATCTGCTCCAGTCCAGCGTCTTTTTCTTATGGATCTGGAAAGAGATCCTTTTCTTATGGATTCCGAGGAGGACAGCATAGTCAGGCCCCCCAGGAACCGACCTCCAGGTATGGACAGCCTTCAGAAATAGATGGATGCTCGAAGCTTGGCAGAGTATCATTCCGAGAAGCACTGTCTCCCCAGCTCCAAGGACAAGCAGTTTTACACCAGCCAGAGGGTTGGGGTGGGTCCCAGAGACCAGACAACCAATGAGCCTTTTCCTCCATGATGCAATGCTTCCGATACAGAACTTCATTGGCTACATGACTTAGTACTAACTCACCAAGGTTTAGAGGGATGAAATCTGTGGAATCCAGGATTTTCTCTCAATAAGAGGCTGGGTTAAGCCCTGGTTGAACTCAGTTGCTACTTTCTTGTCCTCAGTTGACTTTTGAATTATACACACAGTTTGTGAAATTCTTGGGCTTTCATGTATTTTACTTTCATTAACATTAAAAAAAACCCTCATTAATAGATTTTCCAAAGCAGTAAATATTCTCTGGAATTAGTGCTCCAAACCTTTCAGAGTCCTGCTGTGATTTTTATTATTCCCATTTTATCCATGGAGCAGAAAAACTTACCAATTGCACTGAGTCTAAGGGTGAGGACTCGGCCCCAGATTTTAAAAGCAGAAAGAAAAGGCAGAAGCTACAAGACCGAGAATGGCTCTGGCAGTTTTTCTGGGTTGTTGATCCCCATCTTCCAGCTCCAATCATTCCATTTCCTGTATGAACATCCACTGCGAGGCTGGCTGCCAGCCAGGGGCCTGTGTGCAAGGCAGTGTGCTGGGAGATGTGGGCCCCAAGACTAGCTGGGCTGGCTCCATTACTGCCACCCCGGGGCCTTGAGCAAGTGCCATGCCTGAAGAATTCCATGGACAGAGGAGTCTGGCAAGCTACAGTCCGTTGGGTTGCAAAGAGTTGGATACGACTAAGCAACTCACACACATGCTTGGGTGAGCCTTTTTTTTTTTCCTTTCCACTCACGTAAAGTGAACCTAACAGTGTCTCCCTGGCAGAGAAACTGTCAAGATTCAAGGAGAGCACATGTGTGAGTCCCTGGCACAAATTTGGTGCTCAGAAACAGTAGGCTGGCTTTACATGGTGTCTGTTCCAAGCAGTGAGCTTCAGGAGGCTTGTGGGTTCTGCCAGCATCCACAAGAGATGTGATGAGGTGACTTCCTAGGCAGCCACACATAGCACAGAAGCTCTCTTTCCAGGAACATGGGCTTGGCCTTGCCTGTTTGAACCTCTAGTGTCTCCAGGGCAGAGCAGCCCCCCCACACACACGCCCACAGAGCAGTCACGCTTCCCAGGAGGCTGTTGGGGGCACCAAGCATGATCCATCCAGGAACACAGGACTCCTGAGCCAGGGGCCAGGCACCTGAGCCATCTCCCTGTGCTTTGACCAAATACACCTCTGCAGTTTGGCGTTGCTTTAGATCTGGATATTCAAAGACACACCAGGCAGATGTAGGCTAGACGCGTATCTTTCCTACAGTATGAAGACAAAGCCAGGCTGAGAGAAGCCACATTTGAGGCAGATGGGTCCCACTTGAAGCTTCCTGGGAGATGGAGGGGCACTGGCAGGTGGGTGCATGTTTGGGTGGGGGAAGGGGGTCTGGGTTCAAAGACTGGGTTCTGAGCCCTTGCCCATCCTCCCTGTATGCCCCCTGCCCACCCTGCACCAGCTCATGCAGCCCATGGGAAGAAAAATGCTGTGATCCCAGAATCATCTCAGAAGCAGGAACCTGCCAGCTTTTGCCCGGGCGGGAGGAGGAGAGAAGAGCAAGTGCAGCCTCCTCCCTGCCCAGTACCATCGCCGCTTAGCGCCCAGGACATGCACACCCCCCGCCCCCAGGAGCTCAGACCACGAGGATGAGACCACGGCGTGCACCACTCGACATCTGAAAATCCCAAGATGCTGTCTCTAACACGGTGATCTGGATATGGAGGAGCCTCCTTAGCTTCCCCTAGTGCACAATTAGTCCCCGCTTTGTACAAGGCTGTTTCCAATTTACAGTGAAGCTCACACCCCAGCTTCCCCGCATTTGGCACATGTATATCTGACCACCTGCTGCCTCTGACAGTGTGCCTCAGAAGCTTATGACTTAGGAGGCTTAACTGCTCACTTGGAGGAGACACAAAATGACAGAATCAGAGTCTCTCCTCCATCATAAAAGCCGTATGTCACGCCCTCCCATTCTGAGCATGTGTGTTCAAATGGAACCCTGACAATTGGACAAGGCTTTCCCCAGGTTGCCCAAATGGTAAGAGATGGAGCTAGATTTCAGTCTGGCTTCTCTCCCTTCAAACCAGTGTTTTTCTCCTCCACAGCCACAAATCCAGAGGTGAGGTGTTGTTTGCCACTTGACACCAAGTCAGCCAGCCCCATGCAGAGTTAGAGCCTGCTCCCCCAACAGGTTGGTCCTGTGAAGGCTGAGCCACTCTGCCCTCTAGTTCTGCAAGGATGGTGCGCAAACTGGCTCCCCTCCTCCCTTCAGCACTGCTGGTGTGTGGGTGGTGGCCACACACCCACAAGAGAGAGGCAGCTGGGTGAGTCAAGTGGTGGCTAGGGTGTCCCCTCTGAATGACAGCAACTGAGGAGCCCTGAAGATGGCATGACTGCCCACTTCCTTCCCCTACTCCACAGCGTTGGGCTGAACCCCCCTGAGTTCCTCAATTCATCTTCCCTAAGCCTGAGCCCTGGAGAAGGCAAGGGCACCCCACTCCGGTACTCTTGCCTGGAAAACCCCATGGACTGAGGAGCCTGGTGGGCTGCAGACCATGGGGTCGCGAAGAGTTGGAAATGACTGAGCGACTTCACTTTCACTTTTCACTTTCATACATTGGAGAAGGAAATGGCAACCCACTCCAGTGTTCTTGCCTGGAGAATCCCAGGGACAGGGGAGCCTGGTGGGCTGCCGTCTATGGGGTCTCCCAGAGTCAGACATAACTGAAGCGACTTAGCAGCAGCAGCAGCAGCAGCAAGCCTGAGCCCCCTCCCCTCCTGGCCATCTCCCACAGTGTCCAAGGTGGTCAGAGTCTTATACCTACATCTGAAGTCCAGAACTCAAAACCTGGAAGAGGTGAGTGCCTGCCGTCTTCCCCCCAAGATGAGGAGGAGCAGGCAGACAGGCCACTATCGCCAGGGCTGGGGAAGGGAGGGCCCCACAGGTCGGGCCTCAGTAGCAGGACAGATTTCTTCTGAAGGAAATGCCCGCCACCCTCACTGGGCCCTGAGCAACTCCCCCGTGAACCACATCCTGAAGGTTTCTGTGGATTCTGGCCAGGGGTCTGAGAGCCTCAAACGGCAAACCCTCACCCCTTTACCAAGTATCACTCCATTGCAGGATGCTGCCTGGGATGTGTCCAGGGCTGAAATTCACAGATTGAGCAGTGGGAACATGCAGATCGCTGAGCAGAGTGAATGGAAGTGGGCCACCCACCACACCTGCAGGTCTGATGAGCAGTGAGTCTCCTCAGACATTTGACTGTGACCCTGATCCTCCCTCCAGGCTGAGTGGAGAATGCTATTGAAACAGACATGAGTCTCTGCTGCAGAGAAGCTGTCTACAGTATGAGGTCACTTCTTATTACAGCTTTCCCCAGGGTGGATGCTGCATGGGGCACACAAAAGATCAGCCTTTCCCTTCCCATCATCACAGCATTGATATCAAGCACCCACCTAGTCCTCTACTCTGCCCAGTGAATGAAGTTCTGTTCTCAAAGCTTTGGAAAGAAGTTTTAATAAGGACGGTCAGGTCTGGCCAGCAGGCTCTTGTCAAGGCAACCAGGCAGAATTTTTTTCCAATGGAAGGTTTGCAACAATTTATTCCAGTCAGACTGCTATTAAGCCACAGGAAATGCTGCTGCCATCAGGGTATCAGATTGTAAATGATACTCTGATAAAGACATTTTGCTGGATCCTTCACAGTTCTACACACAGAAATTCTAATTTATTTGCCCTCTAGGCTCTCCAGGAACAGCGGTGGAACGTCCTGCCCTACTCCCACTGCGATGACTGCCCAGCGACTTGCAAATTAAGGTTAAGTCAGTTCAGTTCAGTCGCTCAATCGTGTCCGACTCTTTGCAACCCCATGAATCGCAGCACGCCAGGCCTCCCTGTCCATCACCAACTCCCGGAGTTCACTCAGACTCGTGTCCATTGAGTCCGTGATGCCATCCAGCCATCTCATCCTCGGTCGTCCCCTTCTCCTCCTGCCCCCAATCCCTCCCAGCATCAAAGTCTTTTCCAATGAGTTAACTCTTCACATGACATGGCCAAAGTACTGGGGCTTCAGCTTCAGCATCAGTCCTTCCAAGAAATCCTGGGACTGATCTCCTTCAGAATGGACTGGTTGGATCTCCTTGCAGTCCAAATGGACTGGTTGGATCTCCTTGCAGTCCAAGGGACTCTCAAGAGTCTTCTCCAACACCACGGTTCAAAAGCATCAATTCTTCAGCGCTCAGCCTTCTTCACAGTCCAACTCTCACATCCATACATGACCACAGGAAAAACCATAGCCTTGACTAGATGGACCTTAGTCGGCAAACTAATATCTCTGCTTTTGAATATGCTATCTAGGTTGGTCATAACTTTCCTTCCAAGGAGTAAGCATCTTTTAATTTCATGGCTGCAGTCACCATCTGCAGTGATTTTGGACCCCCCAAAAATAAAGTCTGACACTGTTTCCACTGTTTCCCCATCTCTTTCCCATGAAGTGATGGGACCAGATGATCTTCATTTTCTGAATGTTGAGCTTTAAGCCAACATTTTCATTCTCCACTTTCACTTTCATCAAGAGGCTTTTTAGTTCCTCTTCACTTTCTGCCATAAGGGTGGTGTCATCTGCATATCTGAGGTTATTGATATTTCTCCTGGCAATCTTGATTCCAGCTTGTGCTTCTTCTAGCCCAGCGTTTCTCATGATGTACTCTGCATATAAGTTAAATAAGCAGGGTGGCAATATACAGCCTTGATATACTCCTTTTCTCATTTGGAACCAGTCTGTTGTTCCATGTCCAGTTCTAACTGTTGCTTGCTGACCTGCATATAGGTTTCTCAAGAGGCAGGTCAGGTGGTCTGGTATTCCCATCTCTTTCAGAATTTTCCACAGTTTCTCGTGATCCACATAGTCAAAGGCTTTGGCATAGTAAAAAAAAAAAAAGGCACAAATAGATGTTTTTCTGGAAATCTCTTGCTTGCTTTTTCCATGATCCAGTGGATGTTGGCAATTTGATCTCTGGTTCCTCTGCCTTTTCTAAAACCATCTTGAACATCTGGAAGTTCACGGTTCACGTATTGCTGAGGCCTGGCTTGGAGAATTTTGAGCGTTACTCTACTAGAATATGAGATGAGTGCAATTATGCGGTAGTTTGAGCATTCTTTGGCATTGCCTTTCTTTGGGATTAGAATGAAAACTGACCTTTTCCAGTCCTGTGGCCACTGCTGAGTTTTCCAAATTTGCTGGCATATTGAGTGCAGCACTTTCACAGCATCATCTTTCAGGATTTGAAATAGCTCAACTGGAATTCCATCCCCTCCACTAGCTTTGTTCATAGTGATGCTTTCTAAGGCCCACTGGACTTCACATTCCAGGATGTCTGGCTCTAGGTGAGTGATCACACCATCGTGATTATCTGGGTGGTGAAGCTCTATTTTGTATAGTTCCTCTGTGTATTCTTGTCACCTCTTCGCAATATCTTCTGCTTCTGTTAAGTTCATACCATTTCTGTCCTTTATCGAGCCCATCTTTGCATGAAATGTTCCCTTGGTATCCCTAATTTTCTTGAAGAGATCTCTAGTCTTTCCCGTTCTGTTCTTTTCCTCTGTTTCTTTGCACTGATTGCTGAGGAAGTCTTTCTTATCTCTTCTTGCTATTCTTTGGAACTCTGCATTCAGATGCTTATATCTTTCCTTTTCTCCTTGGCTTTTCACTTCTTTTCTTTTCACAGCTATTTGTAAGGCCTCCCCAGACAGCCATTTTGCCTTTTTGCATTTTTTTTCCATGCAGATGGTCTTGATTCCTGTCTCCTGTACAGGGTCATGAATCCGAGTCCATAGTTCATCAGGCACTTTATCTATCAGATCTAGGCCCTTAAATCTATTTCTCACTTCCACTGTATAATCATAAGGGATTTGATTTAGGTCATACCTGAATGGTCTAGTGTTTTTCCCTACTTTCTTCAATTTGAGTCTGAATTTGGCAATAAGGAGTTCACGACCTGAGCCACAGTCAGCTCCTGGTCTTGTTTTTGTTGACTGTATAGAGCTTCTCCATCTTTGGCTACAACGAATATGATCAATCTGATTTTGGTGTTGACCATCTGGTGATGTCCATGTGTAGAGTCTTCTCTTGTGTTGTTGGAAAAGGGTGTTTGCATTTTCTTGGCAAAACTCTATTAGTCTTTGCCCTGCTTCATTCCACATTCCAAGGCAAAATTTGCCTGTTACTCCAGGTGTTTCTTGACTTCCTATTTTTGCATTCCAGTCCCCTGGAATGAATAGGACATCTTTTGGGGGTGTTAGTTCTAAAAGGTCTTGTATGTCTTCATAGAACCGTTCAACTTCAGCTTCTTCAGCATTACTGGTTGGGGCATAGACTTGGATTACTGTGATATTGAATGGTTTGCCTTGGAAATGAACAGAGATCATTCTGTCGTTTTTGAGATTGCATCCAAGTACTGCATTTCGGACTCTTCTGTTGACCATGATGGCCACTCCATTTCTTCTGAGGGATTCTTGCCCGCAGTAGTAGATATAACGGTCGTCTGAGTTAAATTCACCCATTCCAGTCCATTTTAGTTTGCTGATTCCTAGAATGTCGACGTTCACTCTTGCCATCTCTTGTTTGACCACTTCCAACTTGCCTTGATTCATGGACCTGACATTCGAGGTTCCTATGCAATATTGCTCTTTACAGCATCGGACCTTGCTTCTATCACCAGTCACATCCACAGCTGGGTATTGTTTTTGCTTTGGCTCCATCCCTTCATTCTTTCTGGAGTCATTTCTCCACTGATCTCCAGTAGCATATTGGGCACCTACTGACCTGGGGAGTTCCTCTTTCAGTATCCTATCATTTTGCCTTTTCCTACTGTTCATGGGGATCTCAAGGCAAGAATACTAAAGTGGTTTGCCATTCCCTTCTCCAGTGGACCACAAATTAAGGTTAGAGCTCAAGAATATCTAAAGATTCCACTGCTTCATCTGTGAGTCCTTTCTAATGACTTTTAATCAAGTAATGTATGTATGCTAAGTGGCTTCAGTAGGGTCTGACTCTTTGTAACCCCATGAGCTATAGCCCACCAGGCTCCTCTGTCCAGGCAAGAATTCTCCAGGCGAGAATACTGTACTGGATTGCTATGCCCTCCTCCACAGGATCTTCCCAACCCAGGGATTGAACACTTGTCTCCTATGGCTCCTTCCTTGCTGGTGGATTCTTTACCACTGAGCCATCTGGGAAGCTCTTTTTTAAAAATAGGACTTTCCAATTGCTTTCCAAATCCCTTGACTGTGACTCAAAGATGAACTCACTCCCTTGCTATTGAGGGAGGAGAGAGGAGGAGGGAAAGCTGGTCCTCCCTCAGCAGTAGGAAGACTGGTCACTTCTGGACCCTGTCAGCTCCTCACTGTGGCTTCTCAAATACCTATTTTAGAGATGAGTGAGAAAAGCCTGGGGAGGCTGAACAAGTCCAAGATCAGAAAGAAAGTCAGTGGGTGAATCCAGAAATAAACCCAGGAGTCCAAGCTCAGGTCAAGGTCCCTCTCTTTACATCCAGCATGGCTTTGCTCAGAAGACCTGAGTTTGTAAGCATCCTCGGCCACAGGGAGAGACTGGATGGTGCTCAAGGCCAAGGTTCTTGGCAGGAGAGCTCCAGAGACACTTTTCTCTGGTGGTGCAGAGACACATCAAACTCCTGAGAGCTGAGCCCCCTTCCTAACACTACTGCCATTAGGAGGGGTCTGAGGACCGTCTGGGGCCACTCCTCTGAGGCTCAGCATGCCTGCGTTCCTCTCCCTGGGGTCCCAGAGCTCCCGCTGGGCAGGACACGGCCTTGGGCAGCTTCCGGATTATCCTCCCTAAGGAAGGGGCCTTTGCAGTGCTTCAAGCTTGTGGTTTGAGGTGAAACAGGTACAGTGGTATAAGCACAGTAAGTGAAGTGAAGACAGGGGCTGTGGCTTCCATCCTCAGCTGAAACTAAACTAGAAATAACAGAGAGCTTTTCTAATGAGCCTGGGTCACTTCTCCTTGTGGTCAGGAAAAGCAACTCTGCTAGTGGCAGCTTACTGGATCTAGCACCCTTATCGCCGAATACGAGCTCTCACCTGACCTGAGCACCCACCTGACACCTTTCACGGTGGAGAAGTCACTTAACCTGTCCGGGGTCATCCAGGCAGAGGAAGCCCTGAGGAATTTACTTCTGGAACAAATGCTTCCATTGTGCTCACTGAGTTCCATGTCTCATCTCAGCACTTTACAGGCACTAATTCCTTAAGCCTTGAAAGAATCCTATTGGGCAGGTCCCATTATTGTCTCCACTTTAAAAGTATGGGGGCTTTCCTGGTGGTCCAATAATTAAGATGCCATGCTACCACTGCAGGGACACTGGTTCAGTCCCTGGTTGGGGAACTATAATCTCACATGCCGTGCAGCATGGCCAAAAAACTAAAAATAAAATAAAAAATAAAGATAATAGATCCCTTCTCACCACTCTTTTTCAGTGTTGTGCTGTAAGTCATAGTCAGTGCAATAAGAAAAGGAAATAAATGATATAAGATTGAGAAGGAAGAAATAAAGCTGTCTTTGCTCATAGAGGGCATGACTATCCATGCAGAAATCTGAAAGAATCAACAACAATGACAAAAACACTCCTGGAATGAACACACAGTTATAACAAGGTTGCAAGATATAAAGTTAATGTACAAAAGTCAAATGTATTTCTAGGTACCAGTTATGAACAAGTGGAATTTGAAACCAAGAGCCTGCACCCCCAAATTGAAATACTTAGATCTAACAAATATGGACAAGATATATATGAGGAAAACTATAAAAATTATGGAAAACTAAATCACAGAGAGGTTCATTAACCTGCCTAAGTTCCCACAGCTTATACAGGGGAAGATAGGATATGAAACTAGGCCATGACGTCTGTGTTATAACCGCCAGGCTACACCAATTTGCTTTTGAGGTTTACTGGCATCTGGGTCTGAGGTACCTACGATTTACACCTATACACTGCTCTCTCCTGAATCTAAGATGTTGAGTATGAGAACTGGAAAGGACGTTAGGATTCACCGAGCTCTGCTCTCCCACTTGACAGATGGGGATGCGAGGCCTCAGGAAGGGACTTCCTAAGCCTCAGATCAATCGTGGGCCTGGAAGGAGCGCACATGCTTTCAGAGAGCCTGTAGTGCTAACTAGGCCCTCAAATCGGCTAGCGCGGGCTTGGCCGTATTGTCTGAACCACAGACCCTGAAATCTCAAAAGCTATACTACTTGGTAGATCCACTACTTGGTCTAGTGTAGTGTGACCTGGGCTGGACACAGTGTGGAGCTCCTCCGTGCAGGGAGCACACTGCTCCCAGGATTCACACGCCTGTAACATCTGGACCCATGAACCTGTTATTCCAGAGTCAAGGAAAGGGCCTGGAAATGGCCTTCATCCCTTCTGCCTGCATCTGATTGGTCAGAACCCAGTCATGTGACCCCACCCACTGCAAGGGAGCCTGAGACATGGAGGCTGATGGGTAAGGGAAACAGGACACGGCAAACACTGCCGTTATAAGCGCCACCTATTTCACCTCCACAGCAGCACCGCAAGGGCAGCATCACTATGCTTACTCAGGGAAAGTGAGGAAATTGCCGCAGATTCATCCTGTGACTGGATGGTGCATCAAGGTTAAAATCAAAGTCTTTAGACCTCCAAAACTCCAATTTTTGTGCTACACCGAACTATAAGAATTTCCTGAGTCCCGTCTTAGGGTTCATTAACTGCTCCACGCTGCTGTGTTAGCATGTGAACAAAAGATATCCCCTCCCCAGCTTTGTAGCCAAAGATATGGCTATTCTCTCAGATGCTGGAGCTGAGTATACAGTAGCACAACCATTCTGGAGAGCAACCTGTTAATATCTATCGAAGTTATAAAAATGCATATTTTTGACCCAGCAATTACACTTCCAGGAATTTCTCTGACAGATAAACTTTCAAAAGTGCACAGTAGTTTTTGGCACAAAGATATTTATCTCAATATTATCTTTAAAAGCAAAAGAACTGAAAACAACAAAAAAGGGACCATGTAAAATAAATACTGAAACATCCATATAGCAAAATACTCTCCACCCATTAAAAACAATGAGCTATCTCTACCTGACAATAGGGAAAATGGCTCACTTACAGGGGTAAATGTACACAAACAACAATATATATGGGATGATCTCATTTATGTTAAAAAAAAGCATGTATAAGCATATATTGTATATAAAAATATGTACATATTATGCATAGAGCATTGGAAAGGATTCCCCCCAAAAGTGTTAAAACTGGGTAATTTCAAAAGAAATGTTTATTTAATAACTTTTGACTATTAATTTTTACAATACACAAGTTATTTATATAAATAACCAATTTTTAAAAATTATGCTGCTAGATGTGTGTAATTGAATGCAGGGTTCTGATTAAACCTGATATCTGATCATTCTTGCAGATACAATGTGAAAACTATATTATGTCTAAACTCACTCTGCTGATTGATGAAAGTAATAGGACTTCCCTGCTTTGGCCTGGAATCGCTCAAAGCACAGGGTTTAGTGGATTAGCAAAGCCTCAGATCAGTCACACAGCTCACCCTGCTGTCCTCCAGCTTGGCTACATCAAATTCACACTTGCCTTTGGACATTTTGAGGACAGCGCTGAAGCTGCCAAAAGCCCTTGGAACCTGACTTAGAGGAGCCCTAAAGTGAAAGTTGTGTTGGACTCTTTGCGAATTCTATAGTCCATGAAATTCTCTAGGCCAGAATCTGGAGTGGGTAGCCTTTTCTTTGTCCAGGGGATTTTCCCAACCCAGGGATCAAACCCAGGTCTCCCACATTGCAAGCAGATTCTTTTACCAGCTGAGTCATAAGGGAAGCCCAAAAATACAGGGGTGGGTAGACTATTCCTTTCTCAGGGGATCTTCCCAACCCGGGAATTGAACTGGGGTCTCCTGCATTGCACACAGATTCTTTACCAAGTGAGCTAACAGGAAAGCCCAAACCATCTATCAGTTCCAGGTGCAGGCTACACCCCAGCTGTCAAGTAGGGCAGTGACATGATGCAATGGCTGGTAGGGAGGTTTGTTCTCTGCTGTGCCAAGTGGACTGGGGGTGGGGAGGGGAGCTTGGAAGAATCTGTTGGTTTGGTAAACATTACACTGACTCCATGGTTGAAAAGGTTCTGACTCCAGTCTCATCATTATCATATGTGTCCTCCTCCGCCAAGCTCTCAATTAGCCCTGACCCTCACGTCTCATTACTTCACACTCGGATGATGGTACCAGGTTCCTACTGACATCAAAGCATCTTCCCCACCACATTCCAATGCACTCAGATTAATCACCACAGAACATGGCTTTAATCTTTTAAAGAACTTCATATGGATCATCTTAATCCCTGATTGAAGCTTCTTAGCCAGGGGTGGATGGGGTCCCAGGGTAGGTCTAAGCAGCATGACCCACCACTGTGCACTTGGGCAGTTCGGAGTCTGCCCACCTTAGAGGACAGAGAAACTGATAGCCCGGTTGGATGCAGGATAGAGGCTCCTGGGCCCATCAGGGAAAGCAGACCCTCTCTCAGCCTTTCGAGTGTTGACATGGATCCAGCCGACATCTGCCCTGACAGGAGATTTTGCTGACCTGGGGGATAGAAAAGCAGTATCTGTGAAGAGGAATGATTGAAAATAGCACAGAGAAGTATCCATACCCCCATGCCCACACCCCAGAGGACAGGGCCGGATGTGAGGTACACGGGAAAGTCAAGAAGAACAGAGAGAAACCTCTGAGGACAAACCTCCAAGAAAAGAGCAAGCAGACACATGGGCTGCCGGAGAAGCATCAGTCACATTTCTGGGGCCCCGGTTGCCATGCAGGTACCTGGGCCCTCTCTCCCCAGACCTCTTCACAGGAGCTCCCAGGGTGGGAGTCAAACTTTGTACCTTTAACAGGCCTCCCAGGCTCTGAGACAGTGCTTCAGCTGAATAGCAAGAAAGCAGGGCTTTCTGAGAGCACCAGCTATTGGGCTAATAACTGGTCTTCAAATGAGGAGGATAGGGTGGGGAGGGCTCCACTACAAATAGAGTATCTGCGATGTTGGGGTCCCCAAGATCCCCTTGGGTTCAGTAATTCACTAGGAGGACTCTGGGGCTCTGTGAGAACACAGCAGATAGAAAGGGCACACAGGTGAGGTCTAGAGGAAACCAGGTACCCTTCTAGGACCCTGGGGAGACAGGTGGCACTAATTCGAGTAAAATGCTTATGAGACACTCAGTGCTCAAGGATTGTACTGTGAGCACACCTGCCCAGCAGGTACCCTAGGCCCCCAGAGGAGAGCAGGTGGTTCAGCCTGAACCACATTTCCCGTACAATGATTAATATTCCCACTCAGTATTTCTTATTCATACGCAATAAGAAAATTCAGTAAGGAGACTGAATTTCCTAATTTATTTATTTTTAACTGAAAGATAATTGCTTTACAATATTGTGTTCGTTTCTGCCATGCTGCTGCTGCTGCTAAGTCACTTCAGTCATGTCCAACTCTGTGTGACCCCATAGACGGCAGCCCACGAGGCTCCCCCGTCCCTGGGATTCTCCAGGCAAGAACACTGGAGTGGGTTGCCATTTCCTTCTCCAATGCATGAAAGTGAAAAGTGAAAGGGAAGTCGCTCAGTCATGTCTGACTCTTCATGACCCTATGGACCGCAGCCTACCAGGCTCCTCCATCCATGGGATTTTCCAGGCAAGAGTACTGGAGTGGGGTGCCATCGCCTTCTCCAGGTTTCTGCCATACATCAACATGAATCAGCCATAAGGATACATATGTTCCCTCTCTTTTGAACCTCCCTGTCACCTCCCACCCCACCCCATCCCACCCCTCTAGGTTGTTACACATTGGTTTGAGTTCCCTGAGTCATGCAGCAAATTCCCATTGGCTGTCTACTTTACATATGGTAGTGAATATGCTGCCACACTACTCTCTCCATTTCACCCACCCTCTCCTTACTCCACCACCCCAGTGTCCATAAGTCTGTTCTCTATGTATGTGTCAAGGAGACTGAATTTTAAATTAATATACAGAAATAATTAACTAGATCTCCTTCAGTATGCACTTGAATTAATCACAGAGCCTTAGAAGATATATTAAAGAGTAATTTCTGGTAGAAAAGAAAATTTTCTTTTAAAAAAACCTCAAGAAACAAGTGAAATTCCTATAAAAATTTAAAATGTTACTGTAGGACACAAAAAATATATCCTGAGCGAATAGTGAAGTTGCTCAGTCATGTCCAACTCTTTGCAATCCTATGGGCTGTAGCCTATGAGGCTCCTCCATCCATGGCATTTTCCAGGCAAGAGTACCAGAATGGGTTGCTATTTCCTTCTTCAGGGGATCTTTCCAACCCAGGGATCCAACCCAGGTTTCCCACATTGCAGGCAAATGCTTTACCGCTTTATGTCTGAGCCACCAGGAAAGCCCTGAGTGAATAGAAAGGCCCACCGTATTCTTGGATTGAGAACCATCATAAATGTCATTTCTCCCAACTTCCTGTCTAAATAAATAGCCCATAAATTAGCAATCCAAATAAGATACCAACAAGATTGTTTAACTAGATAAACTGATGATGAAGATAAGATGTAGAAATAAGCAAGCAAAGCTGTCCGAACATTTCTGAAAAAGAAGGGTGATGATGGGTCAGCCTAGGCAGCTATTAAGACAGTTGATCAAGAGAACAGTGTGATACTGATGAAAAAGTAGGCAAATAAATGGGATGGAATCAAGGGTCCACAAATAAACCCAAGCATAAGTGAAAATGTAGTGTGTGAAAGGATAGCACGTCAAGTCAGTGCAGACAATATGACATTGGGACAAGTGGGTAACCATCTGTGGAAGCATGAAGTGGAATTCACACTTCACATCTTACACCAGGATAAATGCAATGTGGAGTTAAAGTTTTAAGATAAAAAATTAAATCATGACAGCATGAGAAGATCCCATGAGATAGTTTTAAAAAATAATTTTGGTATAAAGAATATTTTCCTAATCATGAAACAAATTATAGAAGCCATAAAAGAAAAACTTGGTCAACTACTTACATACAAGTGTTTTAAAATCTGCATGGCAAAAATCAACATAAGCAAAGCTAAAAGACAATCAACTGAAAAATACCTTTTGCAACTCATACCACTAACAAACAGCCAATCTGGTCTAATATATAAAGAGCTCCTTTTCAATAAAAACAAAAATAACTTAATTAAAAAAGATAATGATCAAGGGAAAGTTCCTCTAAAATAAAATGAAAATAAAATATGAAAAACGTACAGATCTGGTCATAACAAGAGGAATGCAGGTTAAAATATCATTGGGTCTCCATTTTTTTCACCTACAAAATTATAAATGTCAAAAACTGGTAACTATTACGGCAGCAAGCGTGGGGTAAAATATGCGCTGATAAAATGGTTGGTGGCCATGGCAATCAGTACTTCAGTGGAAGGAAATCCAGCAGGATCCATTAATATCCTGTGACTCAACAACTCCGCTTTTAGGATTTTCACCTGCATTATATTTGTATACGTATTATAATGGGAAGAGTTTGCAAAAATCCTAAACAACCATTAATAGAGAGAGAATCGATTAACTAAATCACAGGTCATATATATAATGGAATAAATGCGGTCACAGAAAGAATGGGACAAGCCTCACATACTTATGGCGTTAGGGAAAGCACACTGACTGAAACCGCCCACCCTGGCCAGGCACCATAGTAACCATTTGCATGAGCTGTTTTATGACAGGAGGTCCTGGTCAGGAACACAGAACTAATAAGCCTCCACCAACCAGAAGAGTTCAGGAAAGGTCAAAAGGAGACACCACATGTCCGACCACCTCCCAGAATCCTCCTCTCTGGCATCCATCTTGGCCGAACAAGGCATGCACCACAGGAAGGACTCTGAGTCAGATGACTGGCTAAAGACAACCTAGAAACTAATCCCATCACCATAAAACCCAAGACTTCGAGCCACAGCTCTGTGGCAGAGCTGTTCTCCTGGGTTCCCTTACCCTACTGCTCTCCACCCAGGTGCCCTTTCCCAGTAAAATCTCTTGCTTTGTCAGCAGATGCGTCTCCTCGGACAATTCACTCTAATTCCGAGCGTTAGACAAGAGCCCAGTTTCAGGCCCTGGAAGGGGTCCCCCTTCCTGCAACAATGGTGGATTACCTCCAAGATGATTTTTTTTTAATTTTTATTGAAGTATAGTTGATTAAGAGTGTGTGTGAGTTTTGGTTGTAAAGCAAAGTGACTCAATTATACATATAAGTATATATATTGTAGCCACACATTCCAGGAAACAAGCTTACTCAGGACAATGCAGATAGTGGAGTGCAATGTATTACACTGGTGGGCTCAAGGAAGAGTCTCCTCTTAGCCAAGGACTGTGCCCAGTTTTTGTAAAAACCTTATATACCCTAAGTGTACAAGGGCCCAAACCCACGTCCCTAAATTCCCTGAAACTAGTCCGAACAAAGGAAAAGAAAGATACAATCAAAGTTAACCCGTGATTCATATGCCTTAAGCCTAGGTAGTTAACACTGGAAGATTATGAACAGACGTGTGGTCATACCCCAATAAGCATAATAGAATGTATGATTCTATTCAGATACACAGATAATTAGGGTTTTCTTTTAGGCAACAGAGAGTCTAGGTGTGAGTGCTGGAGCTCTTCCTTCCAGGGGCGTGGTTTTCCAGTTGGTATGTCGTTTCCATAGATACTGGGCATATAGCTCACAGTTCACAGTCTGGCCCAACATGGAGTCCTGTTTTCAAGATGGAGCCTGTTCTGTCTGTTTCCTCCTTCATATATATTCTTTTTCAGATTTGTTTCCCATGTTCTGTGCTGTGCTTAGTTGCTCCTCCATCCATGGGGATTCTCCAGGCAAGATTACTGGAGTGGGTTGCCTTGCCCTCCTCCAGGGGATCTTCCCAACCTGGAGACTGAACCTAGGTATGCCACATTGTGAGTGGATTCTTTACTGTCTGAGCCACCAGGGAAGCCCCAATATTCCAAGATATGTTTAATACTTTATTTTTTAAAGATATTTTTGATGTGGACCATTTTTAAAGTCATTACTGAATTCATTACAAAATTGCTTGTTTTCTGTTTTGGTTTTTTGGCCTCAAGGCGTGTGGGATCTTAGCTCCCTGACCAAGGATGGAGCCCACACTCCCTGCATTAGGTGAAGTATTAACTAATGGACTGCTGGGGAATTTCTCCCAAGATATATTTTAAATAAGTGAAAGAGGCAAATACAAAACAGTATCAAAAAGGTACTAGAATTTGTTATTTAAAATGAAGAAAAATGCATTCCTTAATACAGAGACTATCTGTGGAGAAATACATCTGTGAAGACTGGTGACTGGGAGAAAGTACAGACCCTTTATGGTTATGTACCTATTATACCTTTTACTTTTCAACTCTGGAGCACATTACTATTCAACAAATAAATGGTAAATAAAAGTAAGTAAGAGCCAAACAAATGCATTTCCTTCTAGAGAAGAGAGGGAGGTGTTTGAGAACTTCCCTACAAGGAGAAGCCAGAGGCAACCTGGAGGTAAGGCCAACACGGAGCCTGGACTTGGGTGTCACTCATCTGCTGGAAGACAGAGATGCCCTGGCACCAGACAGAGGAAGGGTCCTGAAGTTTTGAAATCCCTGATTCTCAAGGCCACTGTTGAGAGCTTGAGATGAAACATGTGTGTGTGTGTGTGTGTGTGTGTGTGTGTTTTAATGTGGACCATTTCTAAAGTCTTTACTGAACCTGTTATGACACCACTTCTGTTCCATGCTTGGGCCTCCTGGTTGTGAGGCATAGGGGATCTCAGCTCCCTGACCAGGGATCCAACCTGTCCCCCACATAGGGGATCTCAGCTCCCTGACCAGGGATCCAACCTGTCCCCCACATAGGGGATCTCAGCTCCCTGACCAGGGATCCAACCTGTCCCCCACATAGGGGATCTCAGCTCCCTGACCAGGGATCCAACCTGTACCCCACATATGTGATCTCAGCTCCCTGACCAGGGATCCAACCTGTCCCCCACATAGGGGATCTCAGCTCCCTGACCAGGGATCCAACCTGTCCCCCACATAGGGGATCTCAGCTCCCTGACCAGGGATCCAACCTGTACCCCCACATATGGGATCTCAGCTCCCTGACCAGGGATCCAACCTGTACCCCCACATATGGGATCTCAGCTCCCTGACCAGGGATCCAACCTGTCCCCCACATAGGGGATCTCAGCTCCCTGACCAGGGATCCAACCTGTACCCCCACATATGGGATCTCAGCTCCCTGACCAGGGATCCAACCTGTACCCCATATATGTGATCTCAGCTCCCTGACCGGGGATCCAACCTGTCCCCCACATAGGGGATCTCAGCTCCCTGACCAGGGATCCAACCTGTACCCCATATATGTGATCTCAGCTCCCTGACCGGGGATCCAACCTGTCCCCCACATAGGGGATCTCAGCTCCCTGACCAGGGATCCAACCTGTCCCCCACATAGGGGATCTCAGCTCCCTGACCAGGGATCCAACCTGTACCCCACATATGTGATCTCAGCTCCCTGACCAGGGATCCAACCTGTCCCCCACATAGGGGATCTCAGCTCCCTGACCAGGGATCCAACCTGTCCCCCACATAGGGGATCTCAGCTCCCTGACCAGGGATCCAACCTGTACCCCCACATATGGGATCTCAGCTCCCTGACCAGGGATCCAACCTGTACCCCCACATATGGGATCTCAGCTCCCTGACCAGGGATCCAACCTGTCCCCCACATAGGGGATCTCAGCTCCCTGACCAGGGATCCAACCTGTACCCCCACATATGTGATCTCAGCTCCCTGACCAGGGATCCAACCTGTCCCCCACATAGGGGATCTCAGCTCCCTGACCAGGGATCCAACCTGTACCCCCACATATGGGATCTCAGCTCCCTGACCAGGGATCCAACCTGTACCCCCACATATGTGATCTCAGCTCCCTGACCAGGGATCCAACCTGTCCCCCACATAGGGGATCTCAGCTCCCTGACCAGGGATCCAACCTGTACCCCCACATATGGGATCTCAGCTCCCTGACCAGGGATCCAACCTGTACCCCCACATATGGGATCTCAGCTCCCTGACCAGGGATCCAACCTGTACCCCCACATATGGGATCTCAGCTCCCTGACCAGGGATCCAACCTGTCCCCCACATAGGGGATCTCAGCTCCCTGACCAGGGATCCAACCTGTACCCCCACATATGGGATCTTAGCTCCCTGACCAGGGATCCAACCTGCCCCCACATATGGGATCTCAGCTCCCTGACTAGGAATGCAACCTGCACCCCCACATTTGGAAGGCAAAGTCCCGACTACTGGACCACGGGCAGAGTCCAGAAAACTTTGAGTTTTAAAATAGTTACTATCATTGGGACATATAGTTTGAGTTTTACCTGTCAGGCTGATGGGACCTGCAGCAAAGTGGGTTCCCTGATATTCAAGAATTCCCCCTCACCCCCCATCGGATGGCACCAAACTTTCTAACCAGTACCATTTCGCCTTCACCCGCTCACTTCATGAGGCTTCATTGCACATCAGGGCCAGCCTTCCTAGTCTCCTAGCTCCTGCAAGCTCCAGAACAGAGCAGGGGCTGTACCTGCGATTACACTATGTGCCTCATGTAGTGCCTGGATATGCAGCCATAGAATTTTTGGTGAACAAACACACAATTGCAAACACATTTTGTGCTCTGCCTCCTACACTGTGCCTGCCTTTCCCCGACCTGGTTTCTCTATACCGTCACTCTTTCCCGGTTCCTTCATCCCCTCGCATTGGCAGCAGCACCTCCACCACCTCTTAAGGAGCCCTCTCTTGGTGTCAGTACCGTCACCTCTGCGTTCTGGAAGGACCGAGGGACTCTGAGCCCTCTCTAGGGACACCATGTCCACAGTGTCAGCAAAAAGACACAAGGAAAATCAGGGGTCCAGTCAACGTGGGACACCCCTGGGTTTGGGTGGGTGACTTAGGCCTCTTGAGGAAGGAGACAGGCCCCAGGTTAGACACCTACCACTGTTTATGCTTTGAGACAAAGATAATAACAGGAATAGGATAAGCAGCTGGACTGTGTCTCCTGTGGGCACTTCAAGATCAAAGGAGTGGCAGAACAGAGAGGGGTTAAGCCCTGCTCAGGTCAAAGATAAGGAGGCCACATATTGCTCATTCTTGGGGTCAAGGAGACCTCCCAGACTGTGCATGCTCAGAAAGGATCCTCAGGGGAAGGGGCGCTCGCCCATAAAATGTCTGCAAACCTCTCGGAGACCCTCGCACTGGAATCCGTCTCGGTAAAAGGTAAGCATGCACGCGGGGGAGTGCCCAGGCCTCTCCCTCTCCCTCTCTCTCAGCCCAGCGCTTTCTCCCCAGGTATCTTCTCTGCTAATCAACACTTTACTTGCCTCACTACTCTTCATCTCTTAGCTGAACTCTTTCTTCAAAGCAGAGACGAGCTGAGGCCCTGCTCCTAGCCACCAACCTCAAGCTGCCCCACCCTACAGCCACCAGAGATCACACGTGTCTCAATAGGGTTAGCTCAGAACTGAGTCCGCACAGTGCAGGCAGGACTCGAATGAGCCGGGGGCAACAGAGGTGGGATGAAGAGGCTCCTCCAGGGCATATCCGTCCATGCAGACTGCGAGCTCGCTTTCCTGGAGAAGGAACGGACCTTAAAGCAGCAGCTGCCCACCTCAGGCTCAGGCGGAACCTGCTGGAGCAGACACACCCAGGTACTCTAACACAACTGGGAAACACGCCCCAAAAACCTGATCCTAAGAGTTTCGTATCTTCTACTTTTAAAATTTGTAACTTCTTATTTTGAAACAATTTCAAAAGAGACAAGTAATTTACTACAAAAGGTTCCCTATATCCCATCAGTTATTCACATTATGCTACATTCTCTCTCTCCATACATATGTGTGTGTGTATTTACATATTTAATAATTGTTATTTTCTGAAACATTTGAAAGTAAATTGCAAAAACAGCATTCCCTTTTATCCCTAAATATTTCAGCATTTTCCCCTAAGAACAAAGATACTCTATTACATAATAACACTAAAATTTTCAAATTCAGAAAATTTAAAAACTGATGCAACTATATATTCTTCATCCAAACACCAAGTTCTTCAAACATCAAACTTCTTCAAACATCGAATAATATCCTCTACAACCAGCCCAAGATTCGATCCCGGCTATATGTGGGTTTAGCTACCTGCCCTGGTCTCTGTCCAGTCTCCCCCGTGGACTGCTGCATAGGGGCTTCGCTCTGACTCTCCTCTCCCCGGCTGGGACCCTGCACCTCTGATCGCAGGCGTACACACAGGAGAGGACAGAGGTGGGATGACAAGGCCGGGCCCTGAAGACCTGTTACTGTTGTGTCCTGCCTGATCCCTCCGCCCAAGAGGGCAGTGTGGCTCCCCACGGCCCAAGGGCTGGTTCCCGGAGCTTCAGGAGAGACAGACACAACTGAGACCCTGAGACCTGGGGGCCAAGCACCCGACTGAGCTCATTTTAAACCACGTGCTCTTACCAAGTGGGATTCCAGAAGCTGAGCTGCCAGTTTCCTCCTCATGAATACTTCCGCCTCCAGCCTCCTGCTCAGGGTCAGAGGGAGAGTCTGGAACTACTGACTGCTCTGTCCTCCCACTCCTGGCAGGAAGCGGCTCCCCTGTCCCCTCCCCTAGCTGCCTACCCCGTCCCCACCTCTCACCCCTTCCCGCGGCTCCCAGCCCTCTTCCTCTCTGTTTTTCCCTTCTGCTCCTGCTGCTATCGCTGTTTTTCTTCTCTACTTCGAGACCAGAGCATCTGGATTTGCTCTCAAATACGCTTTTCCTGGTATTTGCTTAAATCAGTAAAGCTAGGAGGGGCCTGGACCTAGAGGGAGTATGAGTTCTGACTGCCAGTTACCGTGACCAGTGCTTCATCGCTGTCAGGGAGCCCCTGAGCAGGAGCCCTCGCAGGGACCGACAGGCCCAGGACCAGGTTTCCAGGGAGACGACAGAACTGGGGCTTCAGGGGAGAGCCGAGGGGAAAGGGGTGGGTGGAGAGTGGCTGAGTGCTGTGCTAAATGCAGGCATGTTTCTGGAAACTTTCCCAAACTAAGATTCTTTATATTTTTTCCTTTAAAAAAGCCACCCTAATTTGATAAACTACTACCCTGTGAAGCTGGTATCCATTCTTATATACACAGACAATATTTGTATGTGTGTGTGTGCCTAGAGTAAGAAAGACAAATAGACACACGCATACATAAATAAATACAGCATATAATAATAGTGTCATCCAATGGGATCATTTAGGGAAAATCAAAATTAAATGAAAACTATTAGTCTGGAAAAGAAAAATATATGTATATATAAACATATATATATAAACTGAATAACTTTGCTGTGCAGCAGAAATTAGCACAGCATTGTAAATAAATTCTACTTCAATTTTTTTACATTTTAAAAACTTTTTTTTTTAATTACTTTGACATTTCTCTTTGTTTTCAAATAGATGGGTGAGACACTATCAAGCTGACCAAACTATACCTACTAAAGACCTGCTCTGATTCTTTTGAGCAAAACACCAGACTGAAGGGAGCTTTTTATTCTTTCTGCCTCTCTCTCTCTTTTTTTTTTACAATGACTGGATTCTTTCTGGTTTTCTAATCCAAAAACCACCTCTATGGCTTTCTCTTTCCCAGACACAGTCCACGTGTACAGAAATCTGCAGCTAAAACGCACAGCCTTTGCTAAAGAAACAGAAGGCCCAGTGCAGAGAATGACCCCAAGTCTCGCCTGAACACCAGTGCCTAGAGTGTGCTGTGGGTCCTCTCTCAACCCTCCTCCAGATGTCACAGTCATGGAAGAAATACCACTCCAGACAACTGTCTTCCCATCTAAACTCAGTTCATCCTGTCCTTTTCATCAACAGGCAGCCTCATTCAAGAAAATAAAGACCATTGTTCATCTAATTATTCTATTTAAAATATACTTTAAAAATTGACCAAGTGTTAAATATACTCATTTTCTAAACTTTCCATGGTAAATCAAAGAAAAACCTTGTTCTTACTCACAATATCTCTCCTTAGAAGTTCATGGGACAGGATATTCTCATTGCTTTTCTATTTATAGAAATGGCCTGTGTTTACTAGGCCTGGTAATAAAACAGCAAGGTTGTGGGAACCTAGGCAACAGAAAGACTGTGGAAAGGATTCCCTCTTCTGCGGTGCCTTAAAAGCTATGCTGCTCCCCTCGAGAACCTCAAAGCCTGACATGGGCCCGAGCCACTAAGGCCCTTTTCAGAGCAGAGCTGAATCCACTGCCAAGTGCACCCTTGGGGTCCGGGGCCAGTGGTCTGTGCCGTGACAGTTAGGCATTCGGGGGGGCCTCTGAGGAAGCGACTACTTACTCTACTTCCACAGAAAGAGAAGCAAAACCTGAAATACCAAAAGCGGCTCCAGCTTACTGAGCCAAGACTACACATGCACCTTCATGCATTCTCTCACCCAACCCTCAAAAATAAGATTCTGGAGGGCTATTACCAAACAAGCAAGAAACGGAAAATGACAGGCACTGACGAGGAAGGGCAGAAACTGGGACCCTTGTGTGTTGCTAGTAGGAATGTAAAATGGTGCAGTCACCATGGAAAACAATACGATGGTTTCTCAAATAATTGAAAATAAAAGTATCATATGAACCAGGGAGGCCATTCCTGGGTATATACTCAAAAGAATCGGAAGCAGGGATTTGAACAGACATTTGTACGCTCGTGCTCATATGAAAAAGTTCATTTGAGCTCATGTTCAAAAGAGGGAAACAACCCATCGACACATTAATGGATAAACAAAATATGGTATATACATATAATGGGCCATTATTCAGCTTTAAAAAGAAGGGAAATTCTGACACTTGCTACAACATAGATGAAGCTTGAGGACATAATGCTAAAGGAAATAATCCAGTCACAAAAGGACAAATAACGGATGATTCCATTCATATGAGGCACACAGAGAAGTCAGATGCAGAGACAGAAAGTAGAAGGGTACTGTATGCTTGGGGAGGGGAATGGGAGTTAGTGTTTAGCCGGGATGGAGTTTCAGTTTTACAAGATGAAAAGAGATCTGGAGATGGATGGTGGCAATGGCTACACCACAGTAAGCATGTATTTCATCTCACTGAACAGTGCACTTCAAATAGCTAAGATGGTACATTTTTTGTTATGTGCATTTTACCACAATAAAGACAAACTCCTGCAAGGGAGGTGCTATTATCCTACATGCATGCTCAGTTGTGTCCGACTCTTTGCAACCCTGTGGACTGAAGCCTGCCAGGCTCCTCTGTTCATGGGATTGTGCCAGCAAGAATACTGGAGTGCATGGGGATCTTCCAGACCGGGGTCAGACTCTTCTCCTGTGGCTCCTGCAACAGAGGCCAATTCTTTACTGCTGGAGCCCCCAGGGAAGGCCTGTTATTTGGCAGTGTAGCAACTGAAGCCTAAAGGAGGTGCTGTAAGAAGGAGGCAGAGCCAGGATCCTCATCAGCCAGGTGGACTCCAAGGTCGGGGATCCAACACTACCACCTGTCGTTTGCCATCGACCATTGGCCAGGGTATTAACCAGTGACCACGTACTCAGTAAAAAAAATAAACAAGTAATAAAAACATCCACTCTTGCTCTGGGCAATCAGAGGTCCAAGTGGCCTGAGACTGATCTCCCCAGGGCAGCTGGTTCCAATCAGAGACTAAACCCCCAACACAACCTGTTGCAATGTTGCCTTATTCTACACCATGAAATGGAAACTGCACACAGAACTTACGAAACAGGAGTATGTTTTAGTAATGCTTTGGTCAGTTCCCTGATTTCTCAGACATCAGTGAAGTCATTTCCAAAGTGGTCATTCCTTCCACACACCTGTGCTAGCCCCTCTGACAGTCATGGAAGGTGTTGTGTGAGTGGATGGCCAGTCATGAGAGGTTGTTGTGACTTGGTCGTCTCCAGAAGGTCACTGCGCACTTGGTAACTTGATCTGTTTCTCTGACTGAACTACAGTCCAGCAGGCTCTGGCAGTGGGTGGCTGGACCCCCACTGGTCACACCCCATGGTCTCTCCAGGTTGTGGTACCAGCTCCTCCCACTCTCCCTTCTGAAGGAGGAAGGGGCTGGGGAATCTCTCATCCACGAGACAGCACCACCCCCTCCCAGGGCCACATGCACAGGCAGCCGATGTCAACTGTGGGGCTTAAAAGCCAAAGAAAGAAGGAAGGAGGCAAGCAGAGAACCTGAAAAGCAAACATCACAAAACCTCCAAAAGCAGCAAGTCAGAGGAGCACTTCTCGTGGGGACAGGCCAGTCATCGGCTCTTCCTCTGGACAGTGCGATGCTTGTTTAACTGGAGAAGAGTTTGACTGGGTGGGGTGTGTGTGTGTGTGTGTGTGTGTGTGTGTACAGGCACATGGAAGCTAGGAGGGCTAGGGACCTCCGTGAGTGCCACTATCTGAGTCACAGATGGGCCAGCTCTCCCAGGCTAGTAACTGAACATGGGTGTGGACTCCAGAAAGAAAAGAAGGCCAGGCCTAAATAACCATGTTAAATGCCTCCTTTACCTGGACATAAAAATATTTTACACAACAATCTATAGTAAGAAATGTTTTACTGTAGCCCAGTGTGCACACACGCACACACACACACACACACACACACACACACACACACTTCATAAAAACAATGCTTGCCCTTACTACAGGTGAGGTACTCTGATACTTTTTATTCTCTTTTTTATATTGAATTTTTAATTGAAGTCTCACACACCATAATAAAGTGCATAAATCTCAAACGTATAGCTTGAGGATTTTTCTATGGCTTGCTAAACTTTTTTATACATAGCTTTATTGAGATATGGTTTACATATCACAAAATTCACCCAAAGTGTATAACTCAATAGTTTGCAGTAAATTCTCAGAGTTCTGCCATCATTACCATAATAACTTTGAAGCTTCTAGAATTCTTAAATTTTTGTCAGCTCAAAGAGAAACTTCATACTTAATACCTATTCTATTTATTTATTTTTTGGACACACTTTCTCAACCAGGGATTAAACCCACAATCCCTGCAGTGAAGCCCAGAGTCTTAACCACTGGACTACCAGGAAAGTCCTACTTATTTTTTTAATGCTAGTCACAACACACCAAATTTATTCCGTTCAGTTCAGTTCAGTTCAGCCGCTCAGTTGTGTCTGACTCTTTGCCACCCCATGAATCGCAGCACACCAGGCCTCCCTGTCCGTCACTAACTCCCCGAATTCACCCAAACTCATGTCCATTGAGTTGGTGATGCCATCCAGCCATCTCATCCTCTGTCGTCTCCTTCTCCTCCTGCCCCCAATCCCTCCTAGCGTCAGAGTCTTTTCCAGTGAGTCAACTCTTCCATGAAGTGGCCAAAGTATTGGAGTTTCAGCTTTAACATCAGTCCTTCCAAAGAACACCCAGGACTGATCTCCTTTAGAATGGATTGGTTGGATCTCCTTGCAGTGCAAGGGACTCTCAAGAGTCTTCTCCAACACCACAGTTCAAAAGCATCAATTCTTTAGAACTCAGCTTTCTTCACAGTCCAACTTTCACATCCATACATGACCACTGGAAAAACCATAGCTTTGACTAGACAGACATTTATTGGCAAAGCAATGTCTCTGCTTTTGAATATGCTATCTAGATTGGTCATAATTTTCCTCCCAAGGAGTAAGCGTCTTTTAATTTCATGGCTGCAGTCACCATCAACAGTGATTTTGGAGCCCCCAAAAATAAAGTCTGACACTGTTTCCACTGTTTCCCCATCTGTTTCCCATGAAGTGATGGGACCAGATGCCATGATCTTCGTTTTCTGAATGTTGAGCTTTAAGCCAACTTTTTCACTCTCCTCTTTCACTTTCATCAAGCAGCTTTTTAGTTCCTCTTCACTTTCTGCCATAAGGGAGGTGTCATCTGCATATCTGAGGTTATTGATATTTCTCCCGGCAATCTTGATTCCAGCTTGTGCTTCTTCGGCCACAACTGCAGATGATAAAACCAGCGTCAGATGTTTTACTGAAATAGCTCATTTGCTCCTTACAAGAGTCCTGAAAGATAGGTACCACTATGCTCATGTAGCAGGAAAACCAAGGAGCAGAGCATTACAGGAATTTCAAGCTTCCAGTATTCGCCAGAGACAAAGCAGGAAGTCAAAGCCAGTCTGCAAGCTCATGAGAGCTGCTGTCCATCCCTGAAGGACAGAGGCTGATCCGGAGCAAACCAGTGCCCCCAGCCCCCCCACTGCAGGGAGATGCTGGGCTTGGTCAGCAGAGTGACCTACTGCCCAAAATGGATCACAATCAGAAAGGCTGCCAGACAAGCTGAATTCAGACTCCACCGATGCAGAACTCAGCGATGGCCTTTGTAACCTGAGTGGGGCTGGGTAACACTAACCATAGTGGGATTTCGGAGAAGAGCTTGAGGAGCAAACTAATAACATAAAAAAGCCTTCAGGGATGTTGCTGCCTCAAATTCTTCAGGCAGGTAGCAAATGACCATGTTTCAGAAGCTGCAAATCATAAAAAGCGTATCTATTTTTATAGCATTAAACTTCTGTTACCAGTAAAATTTAGAGCAGTTTCAAGCAGGCATAGGTTGAAAAATCTTAAAGAATGACTGTTGTACAGCACATTGTGAATAAGTACAGACATATGACAAGTTCATGTCCTCTGAGTCAATCCTTCAACCAGTGGGAGGACCTGGGGTCCTAGGGGTGGGGGAGGGGTGTGTGTGTGTGTATGTGTGTGCACGCGCGCTGAGGAAAAAGGGGGCATTCAATCCTCACCTCCACTCAGAAGGACCCAAAAGCTGGAGATACGAAACAACAGACAAACACATTCTAGCCCAAGGTGCCATGAATTATGTGGACACAGATGCCAAATATTTGCCTACTGGCCACAGGAGGGGCTCAGCCAAACACCAAAGTGAAGGAAAACTCAGAGGGCCTGGGTTCTGGGTCTCTGACCAACTGAGCCATCCTGAGGCTGTCTGATCCCCGAGGATTGGAGGCAGAGGGCGAGGGGGCAGAAACGAGGTTGCAGGGCACTGAGAAGGCGCAGCCAGCCCGCCACTGGTCACATCAGCGCATTAATGAGCGCATCTTATCCCTTACCCTGCGGCAGCAGAGGAGTGTGAAGGTCATTAGGGGAAGGGAAATATATAAAATGAGTTTTCTCCTTGCACACTAGCCCTGTGCCATTTCTAAATACCTGTAAGTTACTAAACTGGGTTCCCTTCGGAGAGCCCAGCTTCTTGTTCCATGTGAAGTGAAAATCACTCGGTCTTATCCGACTCTTTGTGACCCCATGGACTATACAGTCCATGGAATTCTTTAGGCCAGAATACTGGAGTGGGTAGCCTTCCCTTCTCCGGGGGATCTTCCCGACTCAGGGATCGAAACCAGGTCTCCTGTATTCCAGGGGGATTCTTTACCAGCTGAGCCACCAAGGAAGACGTCTTGTTCCATAAGCGGAGCTTATTCATCCATTCAACAAGATTTCCCTGAGCACTTTAAGTACCACCAGCTGGGACAGAGGGCACAGAGCTGCTTCACTGCTCCCTAGAAACTCTCCACAGGTATAGGGTAGCAGCAAAGATGTTTAGGTGCAAACATCTCGAGAGCCTGTGAGCCCTACCCCCAGCCTGCATTCAGCTGCTCCTGGGCTCCCTGTCACCCACAGGGCCCAGGGTCCCACAGAAGAGCCAGCGTGCATGGGTGCAGGGCCACCGTGGCCCTGGGTGCGGCCCCGCCACACCCTTGCTCTGGGCTGAGCCTGACATCGGCTTCACGGGGCCTGTGGCCAGGAGGGTTCCTGCTTCAAGATGCTGTGTGGGGTCAAAGGGCACAGCCTGATCCCATAAAGCCCCACAGAGCTGGTCTTGGCGAGGTTGGGCCTCCCCTCCCCCAGAGCAAGAGACCCTGACACTGAGAGCAGTATAGGACAGTGGAGGGGGCACCGAGTGCGTAGAAGCCTCAGATCAAGATGCCTCTGTAGCCGGATCGCCCAAGGATATGGGTTCCTTTGAACTTCTTAAAGGTCTGGAAGAAAGCCTGGCCTTGTCCCAGCTCTGCCCCGGGCTGTGTGTGGTGAGGCAGCAGGTGAGAGGCAGAAGTCAGCAAGCTGCTGCGTGCTCAGCCCTGCTCCTGAGGGCGCGCTTTGGGGCAGAGCGCCAGCTCCTGGAGCCATGCGCAGGTGCCCTCTCTGGAGCCGAGTCTGTCTTTGACCCCCTCCCTGCTGTTCTCTGGAGGACGGAGGCCTGGCCCGGCTGCACCTTCACTGGTGCTATGAGAGGTGCCCCTGGCAAGCAGCGCCCGCTCTGGGGCTGCGGAAGATACATGCGCTCCCTTCCTAGTGTCCTGTCCCCCAAAGGCCACACAGCCCTCCTGCAGGGACCTCACCTGAGGTGGATGCCTTGTGTGCTATGCTCCACGGGGCGGCCGGTATACTGAGGCCCAGGACTTTCAGGGTTATGACCAAGACAGTTTGGTCACTGTACCCACAGGGACCTCATCCCTCCACAGAGAGACTCAAACAAACTAAACCTCCCTTTGGTCAGAATGCATCAGGACCAGCCCCCCAGTTGCAGGGTGTGCCCATCCTCACTCCCAGAGCTATCCCAAAGCAAACCATCAGGGTTGACCCAGACCTGAACAGTCCTCCAGCCATGCCCAGCCTAGACTGAGCCTGACCGCCTCCTACCCAACTGCCACCACCAGGCTCCCAGCGCCCTGAAACAGCCCCGCCCACGGCTGCCCAGCTGCCCAGGCCTGAGCAGGATGGACCCCACCGAGGGCAATGACCACACAGCACTGCCAGTTCTGATCCCTGGGCTATACAGATCGATCTCCATGGGTCACACTCGTGTGACATTTCCCATCCCTGGTGGGGTGGGGCAAGGATGGGAAGAGGCTTGTGGCTAATTTTGCCTTTCAAGTGACCAGGAGCCCAGACGCAGTCTGCGGAATGCCCGTAAGAGGTGACGTCAGAGCAGGAGGGGGTCTGCCCCGCCTTGCTCTCAGCACTCTGGTGGCTCACCTCTCCTCCAGTCATCCTGGCCCAGCAGGATGGGCCAGGGCCATCTCAGTGTCACTGGGGGCCGCAGCCGAGGCCTCACAGGGGGAGCAGAGCCGAGAGGAAAAGGAGGTGGAGCAAGCAGGGGAAAGATCAGCGCAAACGGCCAGGCCCCAAGGTCACCTCCGTTGTTGAGATCTCTACCAGCCACCCAGTGATTCCAAGAGCATCACCCCGGCACCCCTTCAGGGCCACCTTCCGGGTACCTCACCCTCAGGTGGGTGGAAACCAAGGAAGCAGAACCAAGAAACCTCACCACGGGGCTGTCTGATTGCAAAGCTCCCAACACGCAGTCTTCTGCCTTCTCAACGCCGCACAGGTGCACAGCGGAGACCCCGAGCTAAGGGGCGGTCGTGTCCTCCCGCAGCAGGCTCTCCGGGGCAGTTGCTACTCAGTCCGGATCTGAAACTGGGACGTGGCCGCTCAGCGCCCCCTGCCGGCTCCTCCAAGAGCGCCGCGCACGCAGGCAGGAACCGGAGACGCAGCAAGGATGCTCACAAACAAGCAAGCTGTTCTAAGCCTGGAACACATCCTGCAGACATAACAGGAAAGACGGGAACACTTCAAACGAGAGATGATCCTAAGACGCAAATGACCTTTCAGAACGAAAAGTGTCGAAGTCAGGTGGATGGTGGTCCCACGGTCTGAACTCAGAAGACACGACCCAAGAGAGGTCTGATCGTTGACCAAAAATGAAACAACAGTAAAAAAATAGGCCAGAAATGGTGTGGACCTAACAGAAGCTGAAGATATTAAGAAGAGGTGGCAAGAATACACAGAAGAACTGTACAAAAAAGATCTTCATGACCCACATAACCACGATGGTGTGATCACTCACCTAGAGCCAGATATCCTGGAATGCCAAGTCAAGTGGGCCTTACAAAGCATCACTACGAACAAAGCTAGTGGAGGGGATGGAATTCCAGTTGAGCTATTTCGAATCCTGAAAGATGATGCTGTGAAAGTGCTGCACTCAACATGTCAGCAAATTTGGAAAACTCAGCAGTGGCCACAGGACTGGAAAAGGTCAGTTTTCATTCCAATCCCAAAGAAAGGCAATGCAAAAGAATGCTCAAACTACTGCACAATTGCACTCATCTCACACGCTGCAAAGTAATACTCAAAATTCTCCAAGCCAGGCTTCAACAGTACATGAACCGTGAACTTTCAGATGTTCAAGCTGGATTTAGAAAAGGGAGAGGAACCCGAGATCAAACTGCCAACATCCACTGGATCATCAAAAGAACAAGAGAGTTCCAGAAAAACATCTGCTTTATTGGCTATGCCAAAGTCTTTGACTGTGTGGATCACAACAAACGGCGGAAAATTCTGAAAGAGATGGGAATACCAGACCACCTGACCTGCCTCCTGAGAAATCTGTATGCAGGTCAAGAAACAACAGTTAGAACAGGACATGGAACAACAGACTGGTTCCAAATCGGGAAAGGGGTATGTCAAGGCTGTATCTTGTCACTCTGCTTATTTAACTTATATGCAGAGTACATCATGCAGAATACCGGGCTGGATAAAGCAGAAGCTGGAATCAAGATTGCCAGGAGAAATATCAATAATCTCAGACATGCAGATGACACCACCTTTATGGCAGACAGTGAAGAACTAAAGAGCCTCTTGATGAGAGTGAAAGAAGAAAGCGAAAAAGTTGGTTTAAAGCTCAACATTCAGAAAACTAAGATCATGGCATCTGGTCCCATCACTTCATGGCAAACAGATGGGAAAACAATAGAAACAGTGAGAGACTTTATTTTGAGGGGCTCCAGAATTACTGCAGATGGTGACTGGAACCATGAAATTAAAAGACGCCTGCTCCTTGGAAGAAAAGCTATGACCAACCTAGACAGCATATTAAGAAGCAAAGACATTACTTTGCCAACAAAGGTCTGTCTAGTCAAAGCTATGGTTTTTCCAGAAGTCATGTATGGATGTGAGAGTTGGGCTATAAAGAAAGCTGAGCACCGAAAAATTGATGCTTTTGAACTGTGGCATTGGAGAAGACTCTTGAGAGTCTCTTGGACTGCAAGGAAATCGAACCAGTCCATCCTAAAGGAAATCAGTCCTGAATATTCATTGGAAGGACTGATGCTGAAGCTGAAACTCCAGTACTTTGGCCACCTGATGTGAAGAACTGACTCATTAGAAAAGACCCTGATGCTGGGAAAGATGGAGGGCAGGAAGAGAAGGGGACGACAGAGGATGAGATGGTTAGATGGCATCACCAACTCTATGGACATGAGTTTGAGTAAGCTCCAGGAGTTTGTGATGGACAGGGAAGTCTGGTGTGCTGTGGTCCATGGGGTCGCAAAGAGTCGAACACAACTGAGCGACTGAACTGAACTGAACTGAACAAAACATATAAGGATAGACAGGAAACAGAAAGTATGTGTGCACTTTCTGTGAGCCAGACAGTGTTCAGGAGCTTTGCCGTTACTGTCTCACAGTGCTCGTCTGCAATGACGCCATTATGAATTAAATTAGCAGCTGCAAGGGGTGGGGCACCGAGGTGGGAAGTAACCTGTGAGGCCACTTGGCCAGAATGGCAGGGCAGACAGACACAGCAGCCAGGGTCACAGGAGCAGAATGTCTGCTTAGGGAACATCCCCCCCGGGCTATGCAGGGACAGTGACCCAACCCTGGGTGTGCAGGAGTGGTAACCCCCCCACCCATCCCAGCCACACACCCCAACCTCGCTGATATGCAGAGTCCGTGATCCCAGAGCAGCAGGTCGTGTCTCCCCCTATTCGTTCTCCCCTGGTGACTAAAACCAGCCAACCAACCAACCAAGTGTGAGTCCACGGTCAGATGGGCCCCACCACCCACAGTGGAGAAGCCCCATGTCCCCTCCCAGAAGGTGATCTCCTGCACCTGCATGAAGCTGGAGGAGGGGGTGGGGGGAAGGGGTGGGGCAAGCTGAGGACCCTGGAGCGGCTGGGCAGTCTTGGGGTTTGGGGTTCATCCTGGAGGTGCAGGGTCACCTGAATCTTCCTCCTCGGCTCCTCGGAGTCACTGCCCGATCTTCTCTCCCACTTGGTTTTCTCCTAAAAGATGAAGTTGTGCCTATCTGCCTAGCAGGAGAGGTCAATGATTTCAGGGGGCAAAGTTCAGCCCTGTTGACTTGCGTGACTCCCAGTCGTTCCATAAAATACAAACAAGATCAGTCACTGGGTGGCTCCTGGCATCAGGGGCATTAGGGCGCCCTGAGCCAGGCTCTCCACACTGGGAGGAGGGAGAGCAAGCCAGCGACCTGGGCAGACGCAGGGCAAGGAGTGAGTTTAAACCTCCAAACTGACAGCACCTGGGGACCCTGGCAGGGTCTCAGCCTCTCCTCTGCCCTTGGGGGAGGGACAGGGCTGACCTTTGAGATGTCCCTGCCTTACTCAAGGGCAAAGTAGAGCTTTGGCAGCTCACCCGGGCACAGCCGTGCCAGGGACGCACCCAGAACAAGGCACAAAGGAGAAGGAACAAATCTGGCTTGTCCACGGGTCAGAGCGTCATCGTGTTTATCCAACAAGACAGAACTGGTGCAGTAAGAAATCATCCCTGCCAAAGGCAGATCCTCTCAGGCCAGACCCTGAGCACCAGCCTGGACCCAGGACTCCAGGCCGGTCCCTCTAGGATTTGGGAGGTCAGGCAGCCTGGACAGTGTCCACCCACCCCACCCCCCACCCAGGGAGAGCAGGGCAAGCAGGGGCCTCGGGAAACCAGCTGGAAGGGAGTGCTGTGGGGGCTGTGCTGTCACTGATTGATGGAGGCCTTTCTGGGTCAGGGTGACACAGTCCGCCCTCATTTATATCCTCAGGGCTTTAAATCATGGTGACAGCCCCGCTGGGCTCTGACCGCCTGGGGGCTTCCAGGGCCAGCTCGGCTGCTCCTCACCTGCTGGGGGAGAGGGAACAAGGGAGGAAGAGGGCTTGCTGCACTGCACTCCCCTCTCCCATCTGCTCCAAGCCACACCCCAGCTCCTCTTGGGCCTCTGTTTATAATCATCAGAGCCAGACTCTCTTTTCACTGACTAGAAGCTTCCTAAACAGAAATATATATACATATATATACATATATGTGTGTGTGTGTGTGTGTGTATATATATATATATAAGCTAGGAAAAAACTGATCGACACAACAGCTCACACTTACCTTATATTATTGCTAAGCTTAAAAGCAAACACCTGCCACTCTCAACAGAGCAAATGCTAAAGCACTAGGCTGGCTAAGTTCTTTCTTTAAACAAATTCTACCCAACCTCTTCAATCCTACTGGGCTAGAGGAAATTCTGGGTGCCCACCCAACTTTCAGTGCCAGACCAAACCTTTGAGGTCTACTGCCGCTTGCGAAAAAAGAAATTAGAAAGCACAGCACACAAGAAAGCCTTTTGATTTTTTTGAGGGGGAGGCCACAGTAGCCCACTCTCCATACGGTAGCTATAGAAGCAAGAAGCAGCAGAAATCAGGCAGGAAATAAAAACCAGACTAGCCAGAGCCGTAGGAAAGTTTGAGGCAGCAAAGTGACAAGGACAAGGGAAATGGGTGGATGATTTCTTCCCTGAGATCAGAGCTGAACTCCCCAGCGAACAACAGGGCCAGCCGTGCAATTATCAGACAGCAAGCAGGTGCTTCTTACGCTCCCGCTGTGTGTTGCTGTTGAGTCTGGAGTTTGAGGCTGTCTCTGAGATGATCTAGGCTCTTCTGGAAAAAGAAATTCAGCCTTAGGAATCTAAATTGTCCAGAGATGCCCATGGAGCCTTTCCTGCCCTGCTTCTTATGACAGAAGAGATTCTGTTGCTGACACAGGGGTGCCAGAGATGCTCTGCGACCTATTGATTCAACTCAAGGCAGATGCTCAGGAGGTCAGGAGACTCCTCAACTGGCGTTGCAGTTGGTGGGCTTGTCACATCACTGTTTTCTCCAAAAAGGAGGCTAGGGTTGGGATTTCCTTCAAAGGGTAGAGTGGGGGCCAACACCACCCGTAAAACGGCTGCTCCGAGAAAGCATTGTAAGGGTACAGCCCGCGACAGCCACCTGGGCAGTTTAGAGTTTTATTCTCTTATTCTCAAAGTGGTAATCGAGGGGGCATTGTAAAACGGGGCTCTGATTAGGACTCCGAATGTATATTCCAGTGGGGGAATACACATGTGAGTCGCTGACAAACTCCAAAACTCTATGAGCTATTGAAATGAGCAAGAGACACTTCATACCAAGAGTAATGGAAAGAGCAGCTGCTGGCAAATCCCAGACAAAGCAGAGGGCAGAGTGGGCAAGGACCTTGGCACTTTTGCAGGAGGACTGGGATGATTTGGGACAATGAAAGGCAAAGGCGTAGCTGTCGGGGGTACCTAACAAAGTGGGCAAAGATGGCAAGTGCACACAAAACCTACAGATTTCTGAGGACATATGATCCACCCAGCAGGTGGGGAACTTTCCCTTGAGAAGGAGAGAGAGGACGAGGTCATCAGTCATATGGGAGTCATTGGGCTCCTAAGAAGGAAAATCAAGATATTGAAATCAATGTTTTACAGGACTCATCTGGTATCAAAGAACAGACAGGACAGAAGACAGAAGAAAAACAGAGAGAGTCTCCAGGAAGCTCCCAGAGCTCGCGTGCGGAGGACCGCAGAGACCGGAAGAAGCAGGCAAGGTGACAGCTACTCTGCGTCGGAAAGGGCAAGGCTCTGGGTCCAGGTGACTATAGCAGGCAGAGGGAGAGGGAGGCATGTGCAGATGCTGAGCTCTGTTTCCAACTAGCTTGGTAGAACCTTCCGTTGAAGCTTCTCTAGCTGCCACCATTGTCAGGTCCAAACTCTACCTGCACTTTGGAATCTGCTCCTGCCAGTGGACTGAGCTCTGAGGCCCCTTCGGCCTATTTTCATTAGCAAAAGTTTCAAGTGTTCTCACAGAGACCCCAAACAATCAGAAATCCAGGTAGACATGGATTTAACTCTCCTGTAATCGTCCACATTTCATGCAAAGATGGGCGCAATAAAGGACGGAAATGGTATGGACCTAACAGAAGAAGCTATTAAGAAGAGATGGCAACAATACATAGAAGAACTATACAAAAAAGATCTTCATGACCCAGATAACCACAATGGTGTGATCACTCACCTAGAGCCAGATATCCTGGAATGTCAAGTCAAGTGGGTCTTACAAAGCATCACTACGAACAAAGCTAGTGGAGGGGATGGAATTCCAGTTGAGCTACTGCAAATCCTAAAAGATGATACTGTGAAAATGCTGCACTCAACCTGTCAGCAAATTTGGAAAACTCAGCAGTGACCACAGGACTGGAAAAGGTGAGTTTTCATTCCAATCCCAAAAGAAGGCAATGCCAAAGAATGTTCAAACTACTGCACGATTGCATTCATCTCACACGCTGCAAAGTAATGCTCAAAATTCTCCAAGCCAGGCTTCAACAGTACATGAACCGTGAACTTTCAGATGTTCAAGCTGGATTTAGAAAAGGGAGAAGAACCAGAGATCAAATTGCCAACATCCATTGGATCATCAAAAAAAGCAAGAGAGTTCCAGAAAAACATCTGCTTTATTGGCTATGCCAAAGTCTTTGACTGTGTGGATCACAACAAACGGCGGAAAATTCTGAAAGAGATGGGAATACCAGACCACCTGACCTGCCTCCTGAGAAATCTGTATGCAGGTCAAGAAACAACAGTTAGAACAGGACATGGAACAACAGACTGGTTCCAAATCGGGAAAGGGGTATGTCAAGACTGTATCTTGTCACTCTGCTTATTTAACTTATATGCAGAGTACATCATGTGAAATGCCAGGCTGGATAAAGCAGAAGCTGGAATCAAGATTGCCAGGAGAAATATCAATAATTTCAGATATGCAGATGACACCACCCTTCTGGCAGAAAGCGAAGAACTAAAGAGCCCCTTGATGAGAGTGAAAGAGGAGAGTGAAAAAGTTGGCTTAAAGCTCAACATTCAGAAAACTAAGATCATGGCATCTGGTCCCATCTTCATGGCAAACAGATGGAAAAACAATGGAAACAGTGAGAGACTGTTTATTTGTGGGGGCTCCAAAATCACTCCAGATGGTGACTGAAACCATTAAATTAAAAGACTCCTTGGAAGAAAAGTTATGACCAACCTAGACAGCATATTAAGAAGCAAAGACATTACTTTGCCAACAGCGTCTGTCTAGTCAAAGCTGTGGTTTTTCCAGGAGTCATGTATGAATGTGAGAGTTGGACTATAAAGAAAGCTGAGCATTGAAGAATTGATGCTTTTGAACTGTGGTATTGGAGAAGACTCTTGAGAGTCCTTTGGACTGCAAGGAAATTGAACTAGTCCACCCTAAAGGAAATCAGTCCTGAATATTCATTGGAAGGACTGATGCTGAAGCTGAAACTCCAGTACTTTGGCCACCTGATGTGAAGAACTGACTCATTTGAAAAGACCCTGATGCTGGGAAAGATTGAAGGGGGAAAAAAGGGGACGACAGAGGATGAGATGGTTAGGTGGCACCACCAACTCTATGGACATGAGTTTGAGTAAGCTCTGGGTGTTGGTGATGGACAGGGAAGCCTGGTGTGCTGCAGTCTGTGGGGTCACAAAGAGTTGGACATGACTGAGCAACTGAACTGAACTGAACTGAACTGAATCGTCCACATGCCCATGGTCGCCTGCGTCTCAGACCAGCTGCCCCCTCCCCAGTGGCTCTGCTATTCTCTTCTTAGTGTTCCCCGAACAGGCTTGCTCCAGCCTCCATGGTCTTGGCAGCAGGATGGAGGAAGGTGTGGAAGGAGAGAACACCATTTCCTTTAAAGGAAATGACCTACAAGTTGCACCTACAAGTTTCACAGCCGTTTGGTTAAACCCAGTGTGTTGCCACACCCGGGACAGAGAACTTGGGAGATGGAGTTGGTGTCATGGGCAGCCTGGGTCAAAGTTCCATAACCGTGAAAAAGGGACAGATGGCTGCTGAGGGGTCACCTGCAGTTTCTGTTACAAAAGCACTTCACCCCAGACCTTTCTGAGCAGTGTGGCAAGAATGGCCCAAGAAAACGATGGGACCATTAAACAAGAGGAGTGAGGAGGGGCCAGCAAGACAAGCAAGATGATTAATTTGTGTGGGGATGTTGTTTGTTTTGTTGAATTATGGTTGATTTACAATATTGCATTAGTTCCTGATATACGATGAGGTGATTCAGTTATACATAATTCTTTTTCAGATTTTTTTCCATTATAATTTATCTGACAAGATAGTGAGCATACTTCCCTGTGCTATACAGGAGAACCTTGTTGGTTATCTATTCTATATACAGAAGCTTGTATCTGCTGATCCCATACTCCTAATTTGTACTTCTCCACCTCCCTCCTTTGGTAACTATGTTTGTTTCCTATGTTTTTGAGTCTATTTCTGGTTTGCAAGCAAGTTCATGTATCAAATTTTGCATTCCACATATAAGTGATATATCATAATTGTCTTTCTTTGTCTTGCTTAGTGGACTTCCCTGGTGGCTCAGATGGTAAAGCGTCTGTCTACAATGCAGGAGACCTGGCTTCGATCCCTGGGTCGGGAAGATCCACTGGCGAAGGAAATGGCAATCCACTCCAGTACTATTGCCTGGAAAAGCCCATGGACAGAGGAGCGTAGGGTAAGCTCTAGGCCCATCCATGTTGCTAAAAATGGCATTTCGTTCTTGCTTATGGCTAAGGAATGTTCCACTGTGTATATGCACCACGCCTTCTCTATTCCTCTGTCCACTCCTCTCTCAGTGGACAATCAGGCTGCTTCCATGTCTTGGCTCTTGTGAACAGTGCTTCTGTGAACATGGGGGTGCATGCATCCTTTTGAATGGTTTCATTTTTTTGTGGATATATACCCAGGAGTGGGATTGCAGGATGATAGAATGTCTCCATTTTTAGTTTTTTAAGGCACCTCCACACTGTTCTCCATAATGGCTGCCCTAAGTCACCTCACCACCAGCAGTATAGGAGGGTTTCCTTTCCTCCACATCTCACATGGGGTGTTCTAGTGAACCTCCCGAGGGACCCAGCTCCTACATGTGGAGACCTGGCCCCGGAGCTCAGGAGGGACAGTGGGTTTGGAAACACATGCGACAGTCACGACGGCCCTGGGACTGAGAGACGAGCCTTCTCGAGGCCTGTGCGGCAGGCTCACAGCACTGTGCTCACAGCACTGTGGGTGAGTTCCTAGACTGTCTCCAAGAAGACGCCGTAAATGCTACTCTCCATTACAGCTGCATGTTCCCAATGGCACTGGAGCTTAACCTTGGTGGAAGAAGAGTCAGTATTTGAGACTTTGATTGATAATAACTTCTCCTTACTAAGCAAGCTGCTGCCTTCTTGATATCAGTCCCTTTTTATGTGTGTGCATCTTGGTGGGAACGAGAGACAAAGACAAAAACAGAAGCGCTGAGAATTTTCAAGCCACCTCTCGAAGCACCAGCTGCCTTTTCTTGCGGGAGCCAGCATTTTACAGTATCTAGAGTGTTTTACCCCCATGGCTCTGTCGACCATTTATAAGGTCTTTACACCAAAAAAGTAGGATTCGTGTCAAATGGATGGATGCCATCACTTTCACCTGGCAGAAGAAAGGGTCTCTGGCTGGAATGATGTTGGCTCCAGAGCATAAAGGGGTCCCTGCTCCAGGCTGCTTGGCAAGATTCTAGCTGAACCGGGAGCCAGCAGCCCAGTGCTCTAGAAGATGAGTGTAAATGTCAAGTGCTGAGGGAACGCATCAGATGTGGCAGAAAAGCGGGGCACTTTTCTAACCCACAGATCTGTGGAAGGCTCTCAGAATCACAACCGCAAGAATGCTATTTTGTCTGGTGACGTTCTGTGTAGGATGTTTAGATTCACCCTGTGTGCAGGGTAAACCAAGGGTCAGATGGCGTCCAGGTGATGCTTGACAGTTGGCGTTTCTTGCCAGCCAGCAAGGCACAGTTAGCGGAGAAGCCAAGTCCTGCCCACTTTAGCAGCTCTCTGAACTTACGAGGCAAATGTAGCAAAGGGGCACCTGATGCCTTTGCTTCCAGCACAGAAGGAAACTAAGACTGACGGAATACATCACGCATGTGGAACACTCTACATACGCCACCTCATTTACCATCCCAACAATCCTAAGGGAGGGATTCTGTTACTCCTACTCCACAGATAGGGAACCCAACGTTCTGAGAGGTTAAGTCACTAAACCAGGGTCACACAGCTAGTAAACTGTGTGGCCAAGATATAAGCCCAAGTCAGTCTTCACACTGTCACTCAGGAAAAAGGAGGCTTAAGAGGGTCTTCCCTGGTGGTTCAGTGGTTAAGACACCACGTTCTAAATGCAGGGGGGCATGGGTTCAATCCCTGGTTGAAGAACAAAGATCCTGAAGGCAAAATAAAAAACAAGCCATGCTGAATTTATTTCAGCTTAATATTTATGCCATGTCTTAAATAGGGCAGGATAAGACAAAACTTAGGAATGAGGATAAATGAGAAGTGGTAAAAACACATTATCAAAAATAAGTGTGCAGGATATACATGAAGAGTACAGAGAAGGGTGAAATCATCATAAAGGGACTATACCAAGAATTTTTTACTAGGTAGCGTTGTATAAAATCCTGTACAATGTTTCTATAAAATCTAATATCTATAGATTAGTAAGATTAAAGTCTGTTTTAAAACTAAACTGAATAAGAACAGAAAAGTAAAAATATAATATATGGCAGCAAACTAGCTTATTGAAAGAAATATGGAACCTACCAGAATGATTAAAATTAGAGGACTGAAAATACCAAATGTCAGTAAAACTGTAAAGCAGCTGAACTCTCAGATACCACTTGGTCAAAGGTTAAACTGGGTCTTTTTAAAACTGTTTAGCATTATCTACTAAAGCTGAACACACACCTGCACTCTGGCCCAGTGATTCCACGTCCAGGTAAATACCCAACGCAACGCAGACGCACGTCTGCCAAACACCCAGGCACTCGCGGCATGTCTGTCTGTGACGGCCAGGAACTGGGCAGAACCCAGACGTCTCTTCAGCAGATGGACAGTTCCAACCTTTTGGCTTTAAAGCCATTCATGATTTCCTGCTGTTTCGCTGATCCAACTTTATCCTCCATTCCTTTTCCTTAAAAGCTCAAAGTTCCAAAAAGGCAAAGCATCTCAATACAGGCCCCTGCCGGGTGCTGCAGGGAAATGGTGTTGAATACCCTGGGGCTTATGCAGTCAAGGCAGCTGGGGACAGAGGATGAAGGATCGTGAAAGGACTTTGGAGTCACACTACTATATATAAAATACTGAGTTAATAAGGACCTATTGTATAGCACAGGAAACTCTACTCAATACTCTGTAATGACCTACGTGGGAAAAGAATCTTAAAACCAGTGGATATATATCAGTATAGATGTATAACTGATTCACTTTGCTGTAAAGCAGCAAGTAGTACAACATTGTAAATCAACTATACTCCAATAAAATTTTGAAAAAAGAACAAAAAGGGCTAGGGAGTCAGACAGACAATTCACTACCCTGGGAAGGTTTGCCTGTACTTACATTTCAAAGCATAATAAAAACTGGATACACTCACTTCTGTTCCAAAGGGCCATAACAATCCAAGGACACCAGTTTTGATTTAAAGAAAGAAGCGATTCACAAAAGGGCTAATAAACATATAAAAATGTCCAAGCTCATCAGTACTCAAAAAAGAAACAAAACCCAGCACAACTTTTGTAAATGTTTTGACATGAAGTGGTGGAAAGGTGGAGATAAGCCTTCTCACTCACAAGGGGAGGGAAGGGGGCAAAGGTGCCTTGATACTAAGTCACTGAACACCTGAACTCACATATACATCTTGTCTTCTTGTTGAATCATCTAGGGAAATGATAGTGGATCCATGCAAATCACAGGGTTAATCTTGGTAGCAAACCTAATAGTCCAACTGCAGGAGGTTGATTAAATAAATTATGGTGTATCTATCCATTTTGAAATGCTGCAGGAAAATAACGACACAAAAATATATTCACAATATATCATTTGTAAAGTGTATTAAATATATACATAAATCTATGCATAGACACATGAATAGAAACGCTCAAAGTCTATACACAAATTGGTGGGAATATGGGATGTTTAAATGTCCTTCATTCTGTTTATCTATGTTTTGAAAGTTTTCTAAAATGCATTCCCATGACTACTGGATTAAGAAAAACAATAAACATTATTATGTTCAATAGTATAAAAGAGTCAGCTGAGAACTGGCAGCAGCCTCGTGATTCCCGGGCAGGAGCCCACCCCACAGCAGCTCCGCCCACCCACTGCCTCCTGCCCCCCGGCTTCTCCAGCCTTGAAAGCCACAGCCAGCCTCTGTGATGGGGGTTGGTGATAGAGTGGGGAGCTTGTGATGCTCCTGGGCTCCTGGGGAAGGAGGAGTGAGACCCCGTCCGTGTCTCCTGACCACCCCACACACATACATGAATGCTCCCTACACAACTGCCAGTCTCTGCAGGATTAACGGATGAGGTCACTAGGAGTTGAATCCGTGTAACTGAGCTAGCTGCCACCTCACCGCCAGACAAGGCATTGTTTCTAGGAAATAGATTCCAGGTTCCAAAACACTGATTTATTAGCAGTTTTTGGCAGCTGACACACAAGTAAACCGGGAAATGCCCAGTTTCCTCTTCTGGCAATTAGGGATTGTTCAGTGCCAGCCAGCAATGAGGATTCCTGGAGGAGGGCTGCCCTCAAAGGTTCCATCTCTTGCTACTGGCTCAGGGACTGTTAAGTGAATCCACACTACATGACAGTGGAATCTGCAGGTTCACTGACTATGGGACGGGGGCTGGTCAACTCTGCCAGACTCCACGGAGACACCTGAAGGTGCCCAGGATGACAACACAGAACCCCACTGAGGCGGCCGTCATACTAAGTGAAAGACAGATATCGTATGATATCACTTACACGTGGCATCTAAAACACGACACAGATGAATTTATCTATGAAACAGAAATAGACTTACAAAGAGAATAGACTTGTGGTTGCTGGGAGGAGGGAGTTGAGGGAGGAAAGGATTGGGAGTTTGGAGTTAGCAGATGAAATAACAAAGCCCTACTATATAGCGCAGGAAACTATACTCAATATCCTGGGATAATCCATAATGGAAAAGAACATGAAAAAGAATATATACATATGTGTATATATATATATATAACCAAATCAGTGTGCAGCAGAATTAAACACAATATGGTAAATCTAAATAAATAAAAATAACAGAGCTACGTATAAGGTCACATGTTCTTATAGCCATGCCACTTCCACGAGGTACTTCAAATATATCCCTCTGCCCTTTTTCTTCAAGCTTCTTCACTTTATTTTTATTTATCTATTTTATTACTTTTATTTTTGGCTGCACTGGGTCTTTGTTGCTGCTCTCTAGTTGCGACTCTCTGGCTTAATTGCCCCACGGCATGTGGGATCTTCCTGGACCAGGGATTGAACTCATGTCCCCTGCATTGACAGGCAGATTCTTACCCGCTGGGCCACCGGGGAAGTCCCCTTCAAGCTTCCAAAAGCTACATTAAGGACCAGCTTCTGTAGCTCATGAATCGAGTTAATCAAAATGATTTGTTAAGCCCATTAACTGTCAAGAGTTAAGGTTTTATGAACAAAAGTCAACAGACTTTGGGCTATGGCAGCTCAGGATAAGAGCCAGCCTCCCAGTGACTTGGAAATTGGTGAGTTTGTAGGGTTCCCTCACCAACACCTACGAAGCAGGCAGAAATGAAGCTGAGTTTGGGGACAACACTGTCCTCCTGTCTAGGCTGTGGGTCTGCCCTTAAAGTGGGTGAAGGACCTCAGCAGTAGGGCCAGGCCTCCCTCAGCAGCCACACAGGCAAATCTAGAAGGAAGACCAAGAAATGGGAGGGGAAACAAAGTGCTTTTCTATGCCAAAGTGCGGTGTTAAAAGTTTTAGTGTATCCATTCCAAAAGCAAAAAGTACAGTGATTTAACAGTTCTGTGCCCAGTTTTGCTAGGTGCTAGAGAAGGCAATGGCAACCCACTCCAGTACTCGTGCCTGGAGAATCCCATGGATGGAGGAGCCTGGTAGGCTACAGTCCATGGGGTCGCTAAGAGTCGGACACAACAGAGACTTCACTTTCACTTTTCACTTTAATGCATTGGAGAAGGAAATGGCAACCCACTCCAGTATTCTTGCCTGGAGAATCCCAGGGACAGAGGAGCCTAGTGGGCTGCCGTCTATGGGGTCGCACAGAGTCGGACACGACTGATGCAACTTAGCAGCAGCAGCAGCAGGAGCAGGGTGCTGAAAAGAGTACCCAGGGTTACAGCCCTGAGGAGACTAGTTCGGCTTGGGATAAGCATTTACAGGACTACCGAAGACTATAGGGACATGTATTTTACAGGGCAGGGGACATTTAAGATGAACTTTGAAGGATGTGTAGGAGTATGCCAGAAATAATAAAGGGGAGCAAAGCCCTGGAGAGGTGAGCAGATGTGGCAGGTTTAGGGGATATGAGTGGAGTAACCAGAATATAGTGGTTAAAAGGGGTTGCTATCACATGAGATGGGAAAGAGAAGGGTCAGATTATGAAAGATTTTATGCATAATGCTAAGAAGCTTGTGTAGTCTGATCATAAAATAAAGATCTCTTGATGCTTTACTAGAGCCTTGCTTCTAAGCATCATCTGATCTCTTAAGGATGAAAAATGGCGTTCCTATCTCATTTCTTTGTTCATCTTTTTAATCTCAAGTGAGTACTTTAACCATCATAATTTCTTGTTCTTTCTTACTCTGACATGAAGCTGCTCAACAATGGAGTAATTCATTTCTTTATTTCTCAATATTGCCCTTTTGAAGATTTCAGGTTTTATAAAAATCTGAAAACTCATGGCTATTGTTACACGGGGATAGCCTGAAGGCACTTCCAAAGCGCAGCAGAGAGGGTAGTTTCCTGGGGACAAAAGGGCCTGTGTTAGATCTGATCCTGGGGCTCTGGCACCAGGGCACTGGGAGAGAGATTAAAATGCAGAGTCGGAAACTGAGCTGAAATCCACATTAATTTCAGCAGCAAGTCCAGCTGCACAGTCTCCACAAACTGTCTCCCACGACACTGAGAATATGTGCATTCAAGGCGCAGTAAGTAGCGCCAGGCTTCACAACCCCCTTCCTTTCCACTCATCCCAGGAAGCTGTGATACCAGCTGTATACAGCAGCCTCCACCCTTTATTTCTCTGACTCTGACCTCTTTTGATTCCTGCATCCACCTGCCTACACAGCATCCCAACTCACACTTGGCAGATCTTGATCTCTGCATCCCTCCTGTGGCAGAATGTATTTCCCAAAGAGGGCAACAGGATATCCACCATCCCATATGCTCCTCTAGAATGTGATATTGACACCCCCATGGAGATCCAGGGTCCATGCTCCCTGCCCTTGAGCTTGGCAGACCTCTATGACTCCCTCAAGCAATAGATAGTAGAAATGAGCCAAGGGACTTCTAGGGCTGGGGCATAAAATGCCACACCCTTTCACCTTGTCTGAGTCTCACTCTTGGAGCCTGGCCCCCAGGCGGGGAGCCACCGAACACTGGTGCAGAAAGGCTAGGTGTGGGCGTTATGGCCAACAGCAGGCGTGCACGGAGCCTCAGCCGGCCCAGCCAGCGTGTGAGCCGTCTCACCCACCAGGTCCCCACTGAGCTCTGCCCACACAGCAGGCTTGTGAGCAGAACTGAGTTTGGGATGGTCCGTCACTCAGTGATTGACCGCTGAAACCCCCAGTCCTGCTCCGTTCTGCCCCACCTCCCCAGCCAGCTGCTTCTCTTTCTCAGATATTAGCAATGTTGATTACCTCGTGGCTCAGGCCAGTGCCTGGAGACACTCACTTTTTGCTCACTTCTCATGTCTAATCTATCAGCAGATTTAGCTGATTTTACCTTCAAAATACATACAGAACCCATCTACTTCCCATTACTTCACTGCCCATGCCCCACAAGCCTCTATCATCTTGGAGGACGGTGGCAACAGTCCCCGCCCCGCAGCATGTGGAACTACCCCTCCTCTCCCAGAGAGGACACATTCTGTATCGCCTTGTTATTTCCCTCATGTCCTGTCTCCTCCGACACGTAAGCGAGCTGCAGGGGGCAGGACCGTGGCTTGTGCGCTGCTGCAGCCCTAGGAAGAGAACAGACCCGGAACTGACAGGCATGTAGTGAATGTCTGCGACCCAGACTCTGAAACCTGCAGCAAAGGGCACTGTCAACATAGGACGAGAGTCAGCCAGAGGAGCCCACCTTTGTTTCTGCCTCCTTAACTCAGATGTTTGTTTTTAATGGACAATACAACCCAAATTGGCTTCTTTCCAAGATATGGTCTTAGATGAGCCATATCTCAGCTCTAACATTTTCCTTGTCTCCGAAACAGGAATAGTAAAACTCAGTTCTTGCAGGGGTCTTTGAAGGATGAGAAAGAGTATGAAAAGCCCCCACCACACAGAAGACACTGAGTATGATGTTAGCATTGCTGTTGATATTAATAAAAGTAAGTGGCAATCAAATTGGGCCATGAAGGCGTTTTCATCCTGGGGGACTGGGAGTCATGGAAGAATTTTAAACAGGAAGTTACCTAGTTAGATTTGTGTTTCACAGAGCTCTCTGTGGACCTTGGAGCCTCCCAAAACTCTCTCTGGGACATTCTGTGTTGTGGATGCAGAGGCTTCACTGGAGTGTCCCTAGGTCTCTTTAGATCTCAGGGAGTCTGCATCCCTGTTAAGGTCAGAGCCACTGGGAAGGGCAGAAGGTGGTGAGGTAAGCAGACAGGGGCGGTGAGAGATATGAGGAGGTGCCAAGTCAGGAAAACAGTCACGCGGACCTACAGGGACCACATAGCAAGGGCCTGAGGCTTCCCATCAGCAGTCACGTGAGGGAGCCGCCCTGGTATGGAGCCCCAACCCCAGTCCGAACTTCAGATGCTGCAGCCTCTCAGGAGACTCCAAACCAGAACCGTCTAGTTAAAGTGCTCCGGATTCCCGAGTCACAGAATCTGTGTGCAGCAACACACTTACTGTATTAAGACACTAGTTTTGGTATAATTTGCCACAGTGCAATAAATGACAGGCCCCTTTAACTTCCTCCAACTCCATTCCTGGGCATCACTGCTTTGACCCACTTAATAATCCCGTCTTTATAATATTTTTGCACATGGACCAAGGCAAACGGACATCAGAGCCTAACTCTCACACTCTGCACTGCACGACCTCTCAGCTCCCTTTCCATAACGATATAGCGTTTGCACCACACTCTAAAACTTACAGATGGCATGATCACGCTTCATCTTCACAGGAAACTTAGAGTAAGGGAGACACTTGCATTTCCCCATTTTGTAGTTCAAAAAATTGAGGCTCAGGGGAACTGAAATGATTTGTCCAAGGTCACAGAGGTAGTGAGTGGTAACAGGAATTCAAACCCGGTCTTCTAATTCAAAGCCCAGCCTCTCTCTGTATTAGTTTGCTGGGGCTGCCATAACAAAGTAGCATGAACAGAATGGCTCAAAAGAGTAGAAATGTATTCACTCACAGATCCAGAGGCTGGTAGTCCAAACTCAAGGCGTCAGCAAAGTCCTCCTGGAAGCTCTGGGGGAAGATGTGCTTCACACCCTCCCAAGGTCCTGGTGTTGATGGCAGTCTTACCCACAAGTCCCCTGGCTTGTGACTGCACCATCTGAGCTCTGCCACCATCCTCACGTGACTTCACCTTATGCTGCGTCTCTCTAGCCTTCTTATAAGGACACCAGTGTTACTGGAGTAAGAGTCCACCCTAAAGACCTGATCTCACTTCTTAACTACATCTTAACTATACCTGCAAAGACCCTGTGTTCAAATAAAGTCCCATTCACAGGCACCAGGGCTTAGGTTTTCATTGTATCTTTTGCGGGGACACAAATTAACCCAGAAAACCTTCATAGTTATTTTCTTGCCTGGTAGTCAGTCTACAGACAGTCACTGAACTGGACCTAAGCTGGGGATTCTTGGGATTCTCCTTGCCCCCAAGTGAAGCCTGGGAGAATTCACAAATGGCCACGAGGGGGCACCACTTGACCAGACAATAACTAAAATATGTGTTGGTTTATTAAATTCCTTCATGAATTGTTTTTTAATTTTATTTCTTAAATTAGGATCTTCCCATTTGATAGTCCAGAGAGATTCAAGGGTTTATTGGTTTCCCAATTACAGGTTTCTGAGCAGCTTTAAAACTCACTGCTCCCACCTTTGCAGTCAACACCTTGGAGCCACCCTGTGCTGCTAGGTTCTTCAGGAAGAGGGTGGCTCCTTGGTTCTTATCCAGGGCACCCCCTTGGGATGAGCTCAGTTAGAGGGGCCAGGAGCTCCCACTGACCCTGAGAGTCCAGTGAATACAGAAGTACGTGGAGGAGCAGGATGGTCATCCCCCTGGGACTGGCTCAAGCTCCTATCTCGCTAAGGGAATTTCAACTCTCAGAGAAGCTGCCCAAGAAGAGAAGTCTGCTCTGGCCACCGCTTCCTCCCCCACCCACCCCCTTACCCCTCTTTTTCTTATATCCCACAGACTTGCCCCCAAACCCACAGCACAGCAGGTCCCAAAAAGCCCTCAAGTTCCCCAGATCATATCTCCAGCAAAGAAAATCTCCAGTCCCTGAGGGTCGGTAGTGAAGAAAGGCCCCTTGTTACTCACATTCAGTGTGCAGCTTGTAAGCTGAGCAAAAAGGGGCAGCAGGAAAACCCACAAAAGCAGCCTCAGAATAACTGTCCCTGAGTCCCAGCTCGGAGTGGTTCACCCATCCAGGGGGTGCTGGCTTGCAGCCTTGGCACAGACTGGGGGCTCCCCTGGGATGGTTTAAAGACTTGTCATGGTCTACATGGGCCTCCCTGGGGGCTCAGATGGCAAAGAATTCACTTGCAATGCAAGTGACCCGGGTTCCATCCCTGGGTTGAGAAGATTCCCTGGAGAAGGAAATGGCTACCCATTCCAGTATTCTTACTAGGAAAATTCCATGAAAGAGGAGCCTGGCAGGCTACAGTCCTTGGGGATAACGAAGAGTCAGACATGACTGAGTGGCTCACACAATCACATAATCTCCATGGCCATCATTCCTGTTCCCACACAGGTGGGACCAGCTTCCACTGATCCAGCCACTGATCCCACACATATTCCGGGGCATCTAAAAGGCGCCTGGATCCAGGGCAGGTGCTAGAGAGGGAAAAGGGAGCGCAACAGTGGTCAGGTGGGTCCTCAGACACTCCTGGGTCCAAGGCTTCAGACTCCCGGCCCAGTGACACTGAGCCATCGCTCAATTACGGACTCAGGAAACTAAAAGGAAGAGAGAAACTGAACACATTGGGCTGTAATAATGGAAATGGACCATCTCAACAAAGGGGATCAGGGAAAGTCCTGGGTTTCAAGAGCCTCCTGAGGATGGTGAGAGAGTGAGGAGGGGGCCCTGCACACACACTCTGTCTCCCCACCTTTGATGGCTGACATGGCGTGGCTGCAGCCCTGGACAGCTCTGCTGACTGGGAAGTGGGGGGAGCGGCCTTGAAGGGGAGAGAGCAGCCCCCAAACTGGATAGCTTGCACTTTAGCCCACAGTGTGTTTTCAGCTCTTCTATACTTCTAACCAAAGGACTGCCTCCCAGCAAGACATCCTCACTTCCAGACATGGTAGCCCCGACACCCACTGCATTTAAATACTCTACTTAGCCTCTGCCCCCTCCCTTGCATGTCCCTCAAGCAGCCAGGGCCCAAGTCCTTCAGTAAGGAAGCCCACCCCCTCCTGGCCCACACCAGGATTCCTCATGTGTGGGGACCACCTGTATCAGAAAACTGAGAGGTTAGTTAAAAAATATACGGATCCGTGGGCCCTGAGGCAGGACCAGTGAATCAGAGCCCCTGGAGTTGGGATCCAGAGTCTGTTCCTGCCAGTCTCCTAAGTGTTTACAGTTTCAGACTCTGCAGAAGCCTGGTCTTCACGTCTGAGAAGACAGTGAGACCTATATACTGTGTACTCTTGTGCGGCATTTGGGTGATGAAAAGTCTTACTTATGGGTTGAATTGTGTCCCCACCCCGACACCCGTATGTCGAAGTCCTAACCCCTAGTTCCTCAGAAAGTGAACTTTCGTTTAGGGTCGGGTTTGTTGCAGATGTAATTCGTTGAGGTCATCGGGGCAGGCCCCAGGTAGTGCTAGCGGTTAAGAACCCGCCTGCCAGCGCAGGAGACCTAAGAGATGTGGGTTCAGTCGCTGGGTTGGGAAGACCACCTGGAAAGGGCGTGGCAAACGACGCCGGCACTATTGCCTGGAGAATCCCGTAGACAGAGGAGTCTGTCGGACTGTAGCCTACGGGGTCTCAAAGAATCAAACATGGCTGAAGTGACCTGGCACACAAGCGGTAGGTTTAATTCAGTGTGACTGGCGCCCTTAAAGAAAGGGAAAATTTGGACACAGATACACACACAGGGAGCAGACCACGTGAAAATGAAGATGGGTGGGGGGCGGGGGGTGTCGATGACCACCAGAAGCTGAGAGCAGCGGGAACAGATCCCCCTGCACAGCCTCAAAGGAGGCCAACCCTGCCCACACCTTTATCCCTGTCGTGTTGCTGCCAAGACTGGGGGACAATAAACGCCTGCTATTTAAGCTTCCGAGTCTATGGAATTAATACTTCGTCACAACAGCCCTGGAAAATTCATAGAGGAATAGAGGTGCTATTTGGCACAGTTTTATTTGCACATCAAATAAATAGATGTGGAGAGCAACAGAAAATTCCTAGTTTGGAGGAGGGAGGGCAGGCTGCAGATGGAGGGTAAGGCAGGTGTCCTCACAGTGGGAAAATCTGCCCTGCCTGCTCTGCAGTTTCACAGAACAAATCATATTTTCCCATAGGAAAGCCAGTAATCTTCTACCAGAATTTCTTAAAAATCAGCCTAGAGAGGACTGGGAAAAAGCATGAAAGGGCTTTTAGGGTGGCATAAAGATTCTGTATCGTGATGGTTGCTGTTGGTTGTTCAGTTAAGTTTAGCCCAGTTCAGTCGCTCGGTCGTGTCCGACTCTTTGTGACCCCATGGACCCCATGGCTTCCGTGTCCATCACCAACCCCTGGAGCCTACTCAAACTCATGCCCATCACCTCAGTGGTGCCATCCAACCATCTCATCCTCTGTTGTCCCCTTCTCCTCCCACCTTCAATCTTTCCCAGCATCAGGGTCTTTTCAAATGAGTCAGCTCTTCCCATCAGTAGGCCAAATTATTGGAATTTCAGCTTCAGCATCAGTCCTTCCAATGAATATTCAGGATTGATTTCCCTTAGGATGGACAGGTTGGATCTCCTTGCAGTCCAAGGGACTCTTAAGAGTCTTCTCCAACACCACAGTTCAAAAGCTTCAATACTTCAGCACTCAGCTTTCTTTATAGTCCAACTCCCACATCCACACATGACTACTGGAAAAACCATAGCTTTGACTAGATGGACCTTTGTTGGCAAAGTAATGTCTCTGCTTCTTAATATGCTGTCTAGGTTGGTCATAGCTTTTCTTCCAGAGATCAAGCTTCTTTTAATTTCATGGCTGCAGTTACCATCTGCAGTGATTTTGGAGCCCCCCAAAATAAAGTCTCTCACTGTTTCCATTGTTTCCCCATCTGTTTGCCATGACGTGATGGGACCAGATGTCATGATCTCAGTTTTCTGAATGTTGAGCTTTAAGCCAACTTTTTCACTCTCCTCTTTTGCTTTCATCAAGAGGCTCTTTAGTTCTTCACTTTCTGCCAGAAGGGTGGTGTCATCTGCATATCTGAGGTTATTGAGATTTCTCCCGGCAATCTTGAGTCCAGCTTGTGCTTCATCCAGCCTGGCATTTCACATGATGTACTCTGCATATAAGTTAAATAAGCAGGGTGACATTATACAGCCTTGACGTCCTCCTTTCCCGATTTGGAACCAGTCTGTCGTTCCATGACCTGTTCTAACTGTTGCTTCCTGACCTGCATACAGATTTCTCAGGGGGCAGGTCAGGTGGTCTGGTATTCCCATCTCTTTCAGAATTTTCCACAGTTTGTTGTGATCCACACAGTCAAAGGCTTTGGCGTAGTCAATAAAGCAGAAGCAGATGTTTTTCTAGAACTCTTACTTTTTCGATCATCCAACAGATGTTGGCAATTTGATCTCTGGCTCCTCTCCCTTTTCTAAATCCAGCTTGAATTCTGGAAGTTCACGGTTCATGTACTGTTGAAGCCTGGCTTGGAGAATTTTGAGCATTACTTTGCAGCGTGTGAGATGAGTGCAATTGTGCGGTAGTTCAAGCATTCTTTGGCATTGTCTTTCTTTGGGACTGGAATGAAAACAGACCTTTTCCAGTCCTGTGGCCACTGCTGAGTTTTCCAAATTTGCTGGCATATTGAGTGCAGCACTTTCACAGCATCATCTTTCAGGATTTGAAATAGCTCAGCTAGAATTCCATCCCTTCCACTAGCTTTGTTCGTAGTGACACTGTGTAAGGCCCACTTGACTTGGCATTCCAGGATGTTTGGCTCTAGGTGAGTGATCACACCATCGTGATTATCTGGGTCATGAAGATCTTTTTTGTACAGTTCTTCTGTGTATTGCTACCATCTCTTTTTAATATCTTCTTCTACTAGGTCCATACCATTTCTGTCCTTTATTGTGCTCATCTTTGCATGAAATGTTCCCTTGGTTGTTATACAGCTATATAAAATTTGTCAAGACTCATTGAATTGTATATAAAACTGGTATATTTTGTTGCATGTAAATTATACCTCAGTAAAGCTGATTATTGGAGAAGGAAATGGCAACCCACTCCAGCAACCTTGCCTGAAAACTCCCATGGACACAGGAGCCTGGTGGGCTACAGTCCATCGAGCTGTAGAGAGTTGGACACGACTTAGCAACTAAACGACAGTGACGATGACCTGAATAAAGCTGATGCCGATGCTGAAGCTGAAGCTCCAGTATTTTGGTCACCTGATGCAAGCAGTCAACTTATTGGAAAAGTCCCTGATGCTGGGAAAGATTGAGGGCAGAAGGAGAAGAGGAAGACAGTGGATGAGATGGCTGGATGGCATCACTGATGCAATGGGACATGAATTTGGGAAAACTTCAGGAGATGGTGAGAGACAGGGGGGCCTGGTGTGCTTCAGTCCCTGGGGTTATAAAGAGTCAACACAACTGGTCAACTGAACAACAAGAAAGCTGATAACAGCTTCCCAGGTGATGCTAGTGGTAAAGAACCCACCTGCCAATGCAGGAGACATAAGAGACACAGGTTCAGTCTCTGGGTCGGGAAGATCCCCTGAAGGAGGGCATGGCAACCCACTGCAGTATTCCTGCCTGGAGAATCCCTTGGACAGATGAACCTGGCGGGCTATAGTCCATGGGTTGCAAAGAGTTGGACAGACTGAGGTGACTTAGCACACATGCACACAAAGCTGATTAAAGTAAAAATAAATCAGCCCAAAAAAGAAAATTCAGGTAAAATTAGTTTGGTGGTGATTGGGGAGAAAATCCAAAATAACAACAAAACAAAAAAAAAATGTTTAAAAAGCACTTAGTTTTGCAAACCATCTTTTAAGCAAGAAATCAGGCTAACAATTGGCCATTTGATTTGAAACATAGTATAGAAAGAAAGGGGCTTCCCTGGTGGCTGGGACAGTAAAGAATCTGCCTACAATGCAGGAGACCTGGGTTCTATCCCTTGGTCGGGAAGATCTCCTGGAGAAGAAAACGCAACCCACTCCAGTATCATCTATATGGTCACAAAGAGTCGAACACATCTGGGCAATTAACACACACATGTATTCGTGCTAAGTCGCTTCAGTTGCTTCCGACTCTTTGCGACCCTATGGACTATAGCCTTCGAGGCTCCTCTGTCTGCGGGATTCTCCAGGCAAGGTTACCGGAGTGGGTTGCTGTGCCCTCTTCCAGGGGATCTTCTTGACCGAGGGATGGAACCTGTATCTCTTACGTCTCCTGCATTGGCAAGCAGGTACTTTACTGCTAGCACCACCTGGGAAGCCCCTAACACACACACACACACACACACACACACACACACGCATGCACGCACACACATACACACACACACGCAAACACACACACACAGAAAGGAAATAGAAAAATAGAATAAGTATAATTCCATGGTATTTTAATCAGAAAAATGGAAAGAAAAAAAGTTTTGTAGTATCAGGCAGATAGTTAATCTGATACAGGAAATATAATAAAAAGAGGAACCAGAAAATCTTCTTCTGAAAAAAAAATAAAAGAATTCATGAATAATCCCTGAATATAAGTGTTATTAAATACAGAAATAAGCAGAGAAGCACCACCATTAGAACTAATGGAAGGTTCACTGGCAAGTTTCCAACAACAAGAGGAAGGTGGGGAATGGCCTTGCACCCACAGCTCCGTCCTCACCTGCACACTGTCCGCTGTGCACTCGTACACAGCATTTGCCATATATCCTGGTCAGGTCGACAAGTCGGTGGCTTTTAGGGGAAGTCCAAAGCCTTGAGCTCGGTCTTCAGTGTCTACTCTGTCTCACAACCAGAAGTGCTCCCATAAACTCTCCCTCTCACATCTCCATACATTCAACATGGTGGTGCCCAAGCAAACCTGGATTGGCATATCCTTGGCTGTAAAGGAGGGTGGCAAGCGCTACCTGGGCAGGTGCTGTGGGGGTCAAGGGAAGAGACAGCCCCCACACAGGGCATTGTTTTCTCAGGTTCCCCTACTTGAAACAATTTAATGCCTTTTCAAGTCATGCTTCTGTGTTTTTGATTGCTTTTATACTGCATTTTTTCCTCTTACCCAGATTATAGATAAAAGGAAGACATGTCTAGTTTAGTTTGGCTTTCAAGAAAAATCCCAACATTGCTACATACTGGCAGTGAGAACTGAGGCAAAATACATATCCATTTGGACCTTTAATTCCTGACCTGCAAAATGCGATGATACCTACCTGATGAGTTTGTTGTGACGACTGGGCTTTATAATACATGTAAAGCACTTAACACTACATCTGATGCTTAAGTCCTCAATAAATAGTATTAGATGATACTTTCAAATGGCTTTCTTGCAATCTTTCCATAGTTACATAGTGGCATATAAAACACTGACTTTTAAATTTCCCATAAATCAACAAGTTTAAAATTAAGTTCATTATATTAAATTAATCCAAATTAATACAGAGCTTCTGAGTTTTATTCCAGTCATTCCCCATTCAACAGCTTTTTAATTATTGAAGCTATGTGACCAGCACTATTTTAGGTATGAGGATAGAACAGGAAATAAGATGAATACATCCCCTTCCTTTACAGAGCTTACAGCCTAGAGGACAGCAGACAATATATTAGTACTAATAATTCATGCACAGGGTAAATGCTGCGGTTGTGTGTGGGGGGGACAAAGTAGGAGATGAAAGTGAGGGCCTGAAAGTGAGGTGACATATAAGCAGAAAACATGAAGCTTCTGGAGGTATAAGCATGGACATGTCTGGGACAAGAGCATTCCATGCAGAGGGAAGAATACGTGCAAAGGCCCTGAGGCCAGAGAATGCCTGGTGTGTTCAAGACACAACAAGAAGATCTGTGTGATCAGACCCAAGAGATTACTTGTGGGGGTGGGGGTGGGAGGAGAGCATCAGAGGAGAGGCAGACATACAGCCCTGGCAAGTGATGAGAGGAAGGGTTCTGAGTAGAGCATGATCACCCCCCCCACCCCACCATTATCAGCTGCTGTAAAGGATTGTTCTTTATGTTTTGCTTCAGTTCAGTTCAGTCACTCAGGCTTCTCCAACTCTTTGCAACCCCAGGGACTGCAGCACACCAGGCCTCCCTGTCCAACATGAATTGCCAGAGTTTACTCAAACTCATGTGCATTGAGTCAGTGATGCCATCCAACCATCCCATCCTCTGTCATCCCCTTCTTCTCCTGCCTTCAGTCTTTCCCAGCATCAGGGTCTTTTCAAATGAGTCAACTCTTCACATTAGGTGGCCAAAGTATTGGAGTTTCAGCTTCAGCATCAGTCCTTCCAATGAACACCCAGGACTGATCTCCTTTAGGATGGACTGGTTGGCTCTCCTTGCAGTCCAAGGGACTCTCAAGAGTCTTCTCCAATACCACAGTTCAAAAATATCAATTCTTCAGTGCTCAGCTTTCTTTATGGTCCAACTCTCACATCCTTATATGACTATTGGGAAAACCATAGCTTTGACTAGACGGACCTTTGTTGGCAAAGTAATGTCTCTGCTTTTTAATAAGCTATATGTTTTGCTTCAGTTCAGTTACTCAGTCGTGTCTGACTCTTTGTGACCCCATGAATCGCAGCACGCCACGCCTCCCTGTCCATCACCAACTCCCGGAGTTCACTCAGACTCATGTCCATCGAGTCGGTGATGCCATCCAGCCATCTCATCCTCTGTCGTCCCCTTCTCCTCCCGCCCCCAATCCCTCCCAGCGTCAGAGTCTTTTCCAATGAGTCAACTCTTCACATGAGGTGCCCAAAGTACTGGACTTTCAGCTTTAGCATCATTCCTTCCAAAGAACACCCAGGACTGATCTCCTTTAGGATGGACTGGTTGGATCTCCTTGCAGTCCAAGAGACTCTCAAGAGTCTTCTCCAACACCACGGTTCAAAAGCATCTCTACATTTTAATAGGCTTGCTCCAGTAGCTGTATAGAAAGTAGAAGGCAGGGAGGTCAGGAGAGATGCAGAGAGGCCAGTAAAGAGCAGAGGGCACATGGGGAGGGGCAGCAAAGATGATAACGGTGGAGCCCAGGAGACTCGCTGAGGGTCAAACGCAGGCACCAGTGACAGTGGGGTCGAGGACTGCGAGGGTTTGTCCTGAGCAAACTGCTGTGCGCTGAGGCAGGAAAGCCCACAGAGGGCACGGGTGTGTTGAGAACTTTGATGTTTGGGTTTTATTTTGTGGGTATTAAGAAACCTCATACTTGTTTAAGTGAGAGATATCAACTGATTGTATACAGAAGGCAAGAGGAAGATCTGGAAGGATCAACTTGGCAAGATATTTAAAGCCCTGCGACCAGATGAGATCAACTAGTGAGGGAGCGAGTGAGGATAAGAGGCCAAGTGCTGAACGTGGTACACACACACCCAAGATCCACTTCCAGAGATGAAACTGCAATGTCTGAAATAGAGAATACCCTGGATGGGATTGAGAGCAGATGAAACACTGCAAGAAAGATCAGTGACTTTAAAGACAGGACAACAAAAATTATCCAAAATGAAACACAGAAAGAAAGACTGGCCAGAAATGAACAGAGCAGCCATTAACTGGAACAAATTCAAATATATATGTGGTCTAAGTCATCAGTGCAGAAGAAGGGGAGGAGAAGAAAGAATATCTGAAGAAATAATGGCTGAAAAACTTCCAAATCTGATAAAAGCTAGAAACTCATACACACACATACCTAAAGAAGTTTAATGAAACCGGAGGACAAAATCCACGAAGAAAACCACACCAAAGCACATTGCAGCACATCATAATCAAAGTGCTTAAACCAGAAATGAAGATAAAATCTCAAGTACTGGCAGAGATAAAAGACACCTTGCCTACAAAGGTATGAAGATAGGAGTGGCAACAGACTTCTGACCAGAAACAACATAAGCCAAAGAACATTTTAATAGGGGGAAAAACACATTAATTTAGAAATAAAAACTTATCAAAAATATTCAAAAACAGAGATGAAATAAAGACGGTTTTAGACATACATAAGCTGAAAGAACTCATCACCAGCAGATCTGTGCTTCAAGATCCACTAGGAAAGTCCTGCAGGCAAAAGGGGAATCACAGCAGTAGAGATCTGCATTCTCACTAGGGACTGGGAAATCCTAGATATGCTACCTATGGGCTCAGTATGAAATGCTTGCTTTTATTGTTGAATAAGGAATTTGCTGGAAAATGTGGTGAAACATACAGTGGAATATATAGGCAGGAGATTCTGACATGTGCTACAACAGGGATGAGCCTGGAAGACGTGATGCTCAGTGGAATAAGCCAGTCACAAAATGACAAATGTGTGATTGCATTCACAGGACGCAGTCAAATTTGTAGACAGAGAAATGGAAAGGTCGTTGTCTGGGGTAGGGGCTGAGGGGAAGGGGAGTCAGTGTTTAATGGGTGCAGTTACACTTTTGCAAGATGGAAAGAATTTTGTGAATGGAGGGTGTGATGGCTAAACACTGTAAATAGAGGTGACCCTGGAACACTGCAGGTTTGAACTGCATGGGTCTACTTATATATGGATTTTTTCAATAAATACACAGTGGACCCCCCCCCTGCCCCCCATAGGCATGGGTTTCACATCCACAGATTCCACCAACCACTGATTGAAATTTTCCTCTGTGGTTGGTTCAATCTGTGGCTGTGGAACCACAGAAACAGAGGACCAACTGCACCACATCATTTTATCCAAAGGAGCTGAGCATCCATGGATTTGGATATCCACAGGGGCTGCTGAGACCAATCCCCCACAGTCACAGAGGGCCTGAATGACTGAACTGTACTCTTCAAGTCAGACGGTTGAGATGGTCAATTTCATGAGAGGAACTTTATCACAGTTTTAAAAAGAGAGTAAACTGGCTGCTTAAAGCAAAACTAGTCACAACATGTGTGGGGTGTATAAGAAATGTGAGGCAGAAGATGTACCGCACAGTGGGTGGGGAAGTTAGGGGTGAGCTGCTGGGAGCAGAAAGTGGACAGTGACGAGGGAAAGAATTTACTACAAAATGCTTCGTTTCAGAAAATCTGCTGCTTATGGTATTTTTGGCTGCCCTGGGTTTTCGTTGCTACACGGGCTTGTTCTCTAGTTGCAGCAAGCAGGGGCTACTCTCCAGCAGCGGTGTGAGGGCTGCTCAGTGCAGGGGCCTCTCCTGTTGCAGAGCAAGGGCTTCAGGGAGCTCTGGCCTCGTTAGCTGTGGCTCCCGAGCTCTAGAGCACAAGCGCAATAGCTGCGGCACACAGGCCCAGCTGCCCCTCGGCACGTGGGATCCTCCCAGACCTGGGCCTGAGCCTGTGTCTCCTGTATCGGCAGGCGGACTCTTTAACATCAAGCTACCAGTGAAGCCCCAAGCGAAGTGAAGTGATTGCTGCTCAGTCATGCCTGACTCTTGGTGACCCCATGGACTGTAGCCCACCAAGCTCCTCTGGCCATGGGATTCTCCAGGCAAGAATACTGGAGTGGGTAGCCATTCCCTTCTCCAGGGGATCTTTCCAACCCAGGGATTGAACCCAGGGCTCCTGCATTGCAGGCAGATTCTTCATCTGAGCCACCAGGGAAGCCCCAAGACCTAAAACAACCACTAAACAACCACTAAAGACCCTAAAACAACCACGAACATAATCTCACAAGTACTTACTCCTAATAAGCAAAAAGCAAATGAAACAGAACCATTAAAAAAATGCCTCTGTGCAACTTAAAGGCTTGGAAGCAGGGACATCCAAGTAGCACTAACAGGCATACACAGACACCAAAAATTATTGAGGTGTGTAGTTTAAATGTCAGCTACACTTCAGTGCAATTGTTCAAAATAAAAGCAGAATGAGCTGCCTGCACAGGTGAGAGCTCCCAGTGATGGCAGTGGCAGGGGAGGGCAGGGAAACGTCTCTCCACAACCCTCTTCTCTCTTCCTGGAGCAAGAATGACACTGTGCTCTCCGCCTGAGCTGTAACCACATCACTTGCTTTGGCCTGTGAAATGTCAATGAAAGTGATTCTGTCAGCTCCCTGTTGGTCCTCACAAGCTAATCATGTGGCGCCATGTCCTTCTTCTGCCCCAGAGATGGTGGGAGTACATGTGCAGCTGAGCCTTGGGTCAGCCTGGGTCTGCCAACAGCTTGCAGAGCCGAGTCTCTGCCAGGACGAGGGAGCGAGGCAGGCAGGCTGAGGGAGAGATGGCCTTCACAGATGTGTTGGCGTCTCTCTGTTACTATCACTGACTTAGCCCATGCTGACTGAATATGCCCTGACACCACACATATCCCATTACAGAGGTAGCCCTGTTTGGCCCTAGAAGGCAAACCAGCCCAGCAGCTTCTGCGGGCTCCTCCACCTTAAAAATATGAGTTATATGTCACAGGTGTCACCAGCCTGAGTGTTTAACTAAGGGACCTTTTCAAGACTCCACCAACCCGTGGAGAACTTGGCACCCTCTCACAGTATCATCCAGATACTTCTGACTCCCCAAACACTCAAACACAAGCTGGCTCCTGTTCTTCGGTTCCGGTTACCAAGGAAAGTCACTGTGACACAGACCGTGACCAGTGCCTTCCGCCAAGCCTGGCACTGCCAAGATGCCACGTCCTTTTGTTCCCGGTGTCACTGCTCCCCAAAATGTCAGGGTCGTGCAGGATTCTCATCCCTAGATCTTTCTAAGGTCCCCTCCAGGGGACTAGGCCACTGTTCCAGGTCCGGCCCTGTGCCTAGGAGCCCGTCTGTCCCACTGTTCCCCACACCACCTCCCCGCCCATGCGGGCTTCTGCCAGTCCTGGGGAACGGGACTTTTTGGGAGCCTGGCAGTCTCCAAAGCTCCTAATTGCTTGTTAAATGTGAGGCATGTCAGGGAAAAAGAGGAAAGTGTTCACTGACCTGAGGAGGAGGCAGCATCTATTTTGGAAGAAATCCTTCTCCTTTCATTTCCCTCAGAAGTATCTCCAGTGTGCCTTGGCTTATGGAAGCCTTCCGTGAGGAGAAAGAAGAAAATAGCTGAAGAAAACACAAATTAATTTTGTGGTAAGTTTCCCTTACACACAATCATCAGTACCTCAGAATCAAAGCAGTCTCCAAGAACACTTAGGAGAAACGTATTTTTCTCTCGAAGATTCAAAAGTTGCTGAGATGCAATCACCTTTCACATTATTATTGAAGTAAGCCTGGCTCCTTCAAACCTCAGTTCTTGAGTATTTCCCCTTCCAGTTGTGATGTTTGGCTTTATATTTGCAAACTAAAACAAAAATGGCTTCTCTGGGTGTTTTTTCCAAAACAAACAATCTTTCCTGAAGGCCCAACTAAGTATTCGTCTTCTAAGGAAAACTGCTCTCATTTTTTAAATAGTCATTTAATTTTTATTTCTATCACCATGTCCAGGCTTCACAATTCATCAGGTCCAGCTTCAATAACTCATTGATTTCTTTCTTATCATCTACAGAAGTTCCTGACAAGAACGCTTAAATGTAAAGAACGGATCACTCTCTTTCTTCTGAAATAGCTCTAATCACAGTAAGACTACTATCCTCAGGAGTGTAGATCAAACCTAACCTGAAGAAAGCAACAATGAGTTCCAGCCACTGAACCAGGGATATATACAAAACAATCCTAGAGAATTACATTCCTACCACATTGCCTCTTAAGAAACCTGTATGCAGTTCAGGAAGCAACAGTGAGAACTGGACATGGAACAACAGACTGGTTCCAAATAGGAAAAGGAGTACGTCAAGGCTGTATATTGTCACCCTGCTTATTTAACTTATATGCAGAGTACATCATGAGAAACGCTGGGCTGGAAGAAGCACAAGCTGGAATCAAGATTGCTGGGAGATATATCAATAACCTCAGATGTGCAGATGATACCACCCTTATGGCAGAACATGAAGAGGAACTAAAAAGTCTCTTGATGAAAGTGAAAGAGGAGAGTGAAAACGTTGGCTTAAAGCTCAACATTCAGAAAACAAAGATCATGGCATCCGGTCCCATCACTTCATGGCAAACAGATGGGGAAACAGTGTCAGATTTTATTTTGGGGGGCTTCAAAATCACTGCAGATGGTGACTGCAGCAATGAAATTAAGATGCTTACTCCTTGGAAGCAAAGTTATGACCAACCTAGATAGCATATTCAAAAGCAGAGACATTACTTTGCCAACAAAGGTCCATCTAGTCAAGGCTATGGTTTTTCCTGTGGTCATGTATAGATGTGAGAACTGGACTGTGAGGAAAGCTGAGCGCCAAAGAACTGATGCTTTTGAACTGTGGTGTTGGAGAAGACTCTTGAGAGTCCCTTGGACTGCAAGGAGATCCAACCAGTCCATTCTGAAGGAGATCAGCCCTGGGATTTCTTTGGAAGGACTGATGCTAAAGCTGAAACTCCAGTACTTTGGCCACCTCATGCGAAGAGTTGACTCATTTGGAAAAGACTTTGATGCTGGGAGATATTGGGGGGAGGCGGAGAAGGGAACAACAGAGGATGAGATGGCTGGATGGCATCACCAACTCAATGGAGGGGAGTTTGAGTGAACTCTGGGAGTTGGTGATGGACAGGGAGGCCTGGCGTGCTGCAACTCATGGGGTCACAAAGAGGCGGACATGACTGAGTGACTGAACTGAACTGAACCACATTGCCCAGCGGGTAGGGGGCGTGGGGAGGGCTCCTCCGTGATGTAGAAGCAGAGTATCTCTTTTCTAGGAGAATCAGAGAGGGAACCATGTAGAGCCAGATGGCCGCTGGGGAGGAGAGGAATGACCGTAGGGAAGGACCGATGCCAGTTTGGAGGACAGACTCAAATGGACTTGAATAAAATGTATTTTATGGCATCACCCTCACCATCCAAGTCACTTGGAAGCTTAGCCAGGGCATACCTTCAGTATTCTACTGTGTCTTTTGAACAAGGTTGAGTCTTATACGATACCACGTGGTCCTGATCATGCTCCAATGGAGCAAAATCCCCCAAAATCTCTTCCCGTTTATCACTACATTGACAACAGAAGGGGATTCTGAATTCAGCTGTGCTCTTTACATCAAAATATTCAACCAACGACTCCTACCCGTAGAAAATGCACCCGCGGCTGAGCGCCGAGAGATGCTTCCTGTCCAAAGCCACATTCCCCTAAAGTGGAGTGCGGAGGGGCGACGACTACAGTTTTCTAGGGACTCCTCTCCACAGGTACATCCTGAGATTTTGTCAGCTTTCCCCAGACGCCAGCTCAGCCCCACCGGCGAGGCCCCCGCGGGTTAGGAGTGAAAGAAAGCTCCATCCCCGGCAGGCCAGCCTGCCTCCCAGCCGGCAGCGCTGGCCTCCCGCTGGACACCTGCGGCCACCGCCTCCTAGTCACACATTCACCCCGACCCGGGTTGATCATTGCAGCTCAGAGGAAGTCCTTCGTTGGCCGAGTGCCCCAGATGACGACGACCACGTCTTTGCGGAGGCGGCCCACCTGGCAAAGGGCGGCCTGCCTCTCCAAGGCGGGCACTCAGCCTCCTCTGTGAGGGAGCGGACCCTGATGGCTCAGCCCCGGACACCCCCAGCCCCTCCCGGTCACCTCCGGGCCTGCAGGCCGCCGATGGCTCCCCACCCTTGCAGCCACTGCGGGGGCCGCCCGCACCCCTCCGCCCGCCCCCGCGCGCCCCGCCCCGGCTCCGCTGCGCCCCTCGGCCGGACCCGCCCCAGCCGCCCCGCGCGCTCCCCCAGCGAGCGCCGGGTCTCCGCCCCTCCCCTCCCGGCCGCCCCTCCCCTCCCCTCCCCTCCCCTCCGCGTCCGGACAGCGGGGCGGGGCCGTGCGCCTGCGCGGAGCCCGCAGTCCGGCGGGGCCGCAGCAGCCGGGGGCCGGCAGTTGCCGTGGGGACCGCGGGCCCCTCCCTCCTCCGCTCCCTGCCCCTCGCGTTCCCCACCGAGGCGCGGCCGACTCCCCGGCCTCCCTGCCGCCGGCCCGGCGGAGCCGCAGCGGCGCCCCGCGAGAGGCGCAGCCGCTCCCAAGATGTCGCAGACGGCCATGTCCGAGACCTACGGTACGGGGCGGGGGGCGCGGGCCGGGGCCGGGGGCGTGGGGACCGGGATCCCAGTGCTGGGGCGCGGCCGCCCGAGGGTAGCCCGGCTATGTGATCTGCTTCTCCGAGGGTCTGCCTGCTGCTTCTCCGCGTACTTGCCGGTAGGGTTTCCGTTTCTTGGTCTGATGTTAGTTCAGGGTTTAGGGAAGCCCATTAGAGACTGCGATGCTGTCCCCAGCGAGGGATGTGAAGGACTTGGGACGACGCCTGCAGTTGAGTGTGTTCTTCGACTCTTCCACTTTGACCTTTCCTTGCTTGAAATTCCTTCCTTTGCACGCAAATTACAAGGACTTATGGACAGGCATTTCTTCCTTCCGAGACCTTTCAAGCTGTGTGGTGGCTGTTTATAAATGTGTCTTTGCAAGACTATAAACACCTCGGAAGCAGAGCCTATTCTGCTTGATCTTTGCTTCTTCTGTAGCACTCACACCCGAAGGCAGCCAGCAGACATTTTTATTTTAATAAACGAAAGCCTTCCCAATTCCTAATCTGTGTGTTTTTGTCCTGCGTGGTAAAAATAAACAATAGAGTACATCTCTGCTTTGTATCAAGGTTTACTAGTGTTTACTAGTCTGGAGTCACTCTGAGATTGGGCATTCTTAGATTAAGTCTGATTTTGATTTTACAGCCCCAGGGAGGGGCTCGAGTTCAAAAACATTACCTCTAGTCAAATTCGTCATGTCTTCTTCCGTGTGCCCTGGCGTGCTGCCACTTTCTGTCAGCAGATAGGTGTGGACCAGCTTTACGGGCTGGTGTGGTTTCCAACACTGCAAGGTACCCACCTGCACTGTTCTGGTCTTGGCAAGCTAGTCTATTGGGGGATACAGTGTTAATCCACTTATGATACTAATGAATATTAAAAAAAAAAAAAAAAAAACCCAGGCTGGAGTTCTGAAGGAATATGGTCTCTGAACGTATGTTAAAAAGAAATGTGACTCAGACCTGAGGCACAGAGGCATTAACTGGTCTACAAGTGCCCAGGCCCTGAGGGATCCGGGATGCCTGTAAGAGGACTGTGGTTGAGGCCCCTCAAGCACCCAGGCATTTGCTCCACCTTCAGCCACTCCTGTGCCTGGTACGTGCCTTGTTCTTGGTAACACTTGGAGCAAGACAGCTATTCCTAGAAGGTTTAGGGAGTCGGAAACCACACCCCTGGCTTGTAAGGATCAGTGTTGTCAGAGCTTCTAATGTTACTATACTTGCCACATCCACGTGGTCTGCCTCTGTGTAGAGAACTGTAGTCAGATTTCCTAAAAAAAAAAAAAAAAAAAAAATCCATTTCTCCAGCAAGTGTTGGTTATGCTTTTGCTTTTTCTTTATTTTTCAAGTGCTCCTTTCCCCACGCTTTTTTTTTCCTCTCTGACCTGGAGAAGGAGCACATGGGAGCAGTGGAAAGTCAAGTAAGAAACCAAGTGGGGTTATGAGTTAGGAGGAGGACTGAAAGATGGAGTTTTTATGTTTCATCTGTCTCATGTGAAACATGCATGCTAAATTGCTTCAGTCGTGTCTGACTCTTTGTGACCCAATGGACTGTAGCCTGCCAGGCTCCTCTGTCCATGGGATTCTCCAGGCAAGAATTCTGGAGTGGGTTGCCATTTTCTCTGAAGTGGAGACACCATATTTTGTATGAAATGATAACCTTGATAAAACATGGTGTCTCCATTTCAGACAGAGCTCATCGAGCATCACAGGTCAACTGATCAAATTCTGTTCATCAGGCTTTGACCTTTATTCCTCTTATTTCATGGTGGCTTCCAAATATGTTTTTAGTTTTTACTCACTAATTGTAGTCCTTCCCTCTAATAGAAGAAATTAAGTGAAACACATAGAAATTTAGTTTTAGCAAGAGCAGTGTGGCACTTCACAGTGCTAACCCAAAATAAAAGTCACCCCAAACCAAGCTATCACCTTCACTTATCATTGGTAGGTTTGCATAGCATTGTTTCCCAGATGGAAAACAGTTTCCCTCCTTTCAGACGTTTGCCTGTTAGGTAGGTGGTAAAGGAATGCTTTCCTGATCTTTAAACTCCTTAGTACTCTGTGCTCACTTTCTCTCTTCTGGAAAAGGAATCTCTGTAGTTTGCCAGGGATATGATGAAAAATGAAGAACTGTTGCTTACCAGTATACTGTTAATGACTATACGTTCATGAGCTGTGTCTGCATGCCTTTTAGCTTCTTAAGGCAGTGTTTCACCTTCCAGTGACTAGTGTTCAACATTTTGCTGCTCCAGAAACACCAAGCACATGAAAACCATACCTTATGTAATACTTTATGTAATATTGCAATACAACATTGAAATCTCAAACATACCGGTTTCTGACTGAAAGCTCCTGCTGATTATCCCTAAACAGTGCTTCACAAATACCGTTAGATTCACAGCATTCTTAAAGGCCTGGCCAGTTGATGTGGCTTGGGACTTCCCAAGGAGATTGATTGGCTGATCACAGATTGGCTTTAGGTGATTTCTGATGCCAAGGTTTGTGAGACAAAAACTCACAAATCAAATATTAATATCAAGCACTGATGTTCAGAAAGGAGCTAAAAAGTATAAGTGGTATAGAAGATGCTAGAAATTTTAAAAAAAAAAAAAGGTTTAAGGGCTGGGGCAGTTTGAGAATGAGGAAAAAAATCTAAGCCAAATCTCTATACACACTGTAATTTATGCATTCTACCATGACAATTTATGAAGCAAGAACACAAATTGTTGGTCCTGTACTAGCTTTATTACAATGTACTCTTAATATTTTTATTTTGTGCTTTAGTTTGAAAGTATTACAGTATTTACCATATAATTTTGAGAATTATCAGGATATTTTCTTTTTAAAATGTATGATTGTATGCTGCTATGGGTTGAATTGTATCCCCCAAAAGGTATGTTCAGGTCCTAAGCCCAGGCACCCTGTGAATGTGACCTTGTTTGGAAACAGGGTCTTTACAGGTGTAATTAGGTTCAGATGAGGTCATGTCCGGTTAGGGTGAGCTCTCATGCACTGGAGTTCTTGTAAGATGAGAGGAATTTGGATGTGGACTCACGCAGGAAGGAATGTGGTTTGAAGAACTATAAGCCCAGGACCGCCAAGAGTGGCCAGCAGCCACCAGAAGCTAGGAAGAGGCAAGGAGGGAGCCCTTTCCTGGAGTCCTCAGAGAGGCTGACGGGCAACTTGACTTTGGACTTCTAGCCTAAAACTATGAAGACTACGAAATAAGCGATCCAGTTTGTGGAATTTTGTTATAGCAGCCACAGGAAACCAATACATAGTAGTCAAAATATGATTCAAGAAGAAATTTAGTCTTGATAAGGCAAAGTGGAGTAAACAGAATATTCTAGGCACAGGACATACGTCTTCAAATTCACCTTGGTTCCAGTGAAGTATGAGATAACCTGCTGTTAAGGAGATCACTTAATTGCCATTACTGTATTTTGTTAGGGCATATAAAAAATGTCAACAGAGGAAGCATGTGACCTCAGAATAAAGGACATTTCCCTAAAGTGGATGAATTTGTCATTTTAAGTGTTTGTATTTTTGTCACCATGGAAAATTGGTGAACAAAGACCAGAATTTGGGGAATACTACCACCGTGGTTCTCAACTGCACGTGCCCACTGGTGTGTTTAAGATGCACATTCTGGTTTTGCATATTCACTTCTGCACCTGCCCAGCTCCCTGGCCATGCAGGTGCTGTTGGTCTAAAGAGCACAATTGCATTATCAGGGCACTATTCTGTGTGGTGCCTCCAGGCCATGGAATTTTGAAAACATTGGTCTTTGAGAAATCAAAAGTTTATGAGAATTTTTCATGGTCATTTGAACTGTGAGGCACTCCAGTCTTTGCCTGTTACTTGCCTTTCTCTGAAGTCTCCTAAATATTTCTAGCCACATCAGTCCTTCAAGCTAAATACCTTTGTTTTCAACTTCCTACCTACTTCTTCCATGTGGATGGGCTAGGGGTAGCCTGGCCTATGTCCCAAATCCAGCTGATTACTCATTGCTATTCCACAGAATCTTGTTTTCCCCATTTTCTTAGGAGGTAATCTTTGCTCTGAATATTTTTGGGAATAAGAAGGAAGCTGAAGTTTCTTTGTTTTTTTCCTTTTCTCTTAAACCATCCTCTAGAAATTGCTCAGACTGATGTAATAGATTTTTGTTCCCACTTCTAATAACCATTAGAATACTCGCCAGGGAAAATAGTTTGAGGGAAAACCTTTGATTCCTATGCATCCTGTAACACTTGTCTTTGGATGTCACAGCTTTCCCTGCCAGTCTCATCTTGGTAATGGACTGAGTTCTGTGTGTTTGATCAATACTTTTGCTTCTCTTTAGCTGTGAATCAAAACCTGAAGTGATGTGCAGGGTACTGTCATTTAAGAGCTGGATCAAGAAGGACAGATGTAGAGGATAGTGGACTTCAGCACGGCGCACAAGTCAAAGGACTCTGTCTCTACAGATTGTCTCCCTTGGTAATCCCCACTGAGCTTTCTAAACAAAAATAAGTTTGCATTGAGAGAAATTTGTCCCATAAACAAATCCCTGATGATGACAGATGTGATACCTGGAGGAACCACACTTGGTTGCTCTGCCACAGCCAGATGCAACCCTGCGCTCAGAATGGTACCTACTTATGTGATGACAGTGACCTTGGCCTTATAACTCTTTCTGTTTCTCTTATGTGCTCGGCTTTGGGCATTTAAGAAGTCTTAAAAAGTGGCTAATATTTAGATATGGAGGGAAGGACACCATTTACAAAGTACTAATAATTTATGATGAGAGTATTATTAGTTAACTTGATTTTTTGGCTTTGTTGGGTCTTCGTTGGGGCACACAGGCTTAGTTGCTCCTTGGCATGTGAGATCTTCCTGGACCAAGGATCAAACCAGTGTCCCCTGCATTGACAGGTGGATTCTTAACCACTTGACTCCAGGGAAGTTGAGAGAGGATGTATTTTAGAGGGAGGTTTATCGTTTTTAAATATGAATTTTTAATCTTCCAGAAAAGAGACTGAGGACTTAAAAACACAGCCTCTCTCCCTTCTTTGTTGTAATATACAATATTATTATGTGCGAGGTGCTCACTTCATTACGGTAGTTTCTCTGGTTCACTTGCTTACATGGGTTATGACAGCCGTCCTCATAAATAAACACTCGTTGCTGCCTTTGGGGACTTAGCAGATCTGTTTTGCAATTCAGTCAACTCTCAGTGGTGACAAAGCTTGTCTCTTTTGAGACCAGACCACAGACTCTTTGAAGGCAGGGGATTGCTTGCATAACTGTCTGTCCCTCATGCTGTGACCAGTCCCTAGACAGCCTGCAGGAAAGGTAGGTGGTCTGTTTCCCTCTCCGCTACAGAACATGAAACAGAAGGCAAGGGTGAACAGAAAAGCAAATTCGAAGATTAGCTTAATTCTTTTCTTTATGGTAGAAAGGAAAGTGAAGTCGCTCAGTCGTGTCCGACTCTTTGCGGCCCCATAGACTGTAGCCTACCAGGCTCCTCTGTCCATGGGATTTTCCAGGCAATAGTACTGGAGTGGGTTGCCATTTCCTTCTCCAGGGAATGTTCCCAACCCAGGGATTGAACCCGGGTCTCCTGCATTGTAGACAGACACTTTACCATCTGAGCCACCAGGGAGGTCCTTTTATGGTAGAAGGCTACCAGTTTTTTACACTGTATGTGATATAAACGCAACTTGAATTAAGACATCCCCTAAAGAGGTTACCCAGGCATTCTTTTTGTAAATGGACTTCTCTCCACCAGTCATATCTGAAATCAGCTCCCAGTGCTTGGAGCTGAGGGTGCTTCTTGGGTGGCAGCACGTGGCCCTGCTCAGTTGAGCGTGGAGAGAACAGGACAGCTGGAGGGCAGCTGGCGGCCTGGAGCTACAGAGCCCAGAGGCAGGCCTTGCTGTGGCCTTCAGGCACGTCAGGGAGCCTGGTGCCCTGCCTTGGCGCCTGGGGCACCCCGGCAGACCTCTCCCCACTGAATGCACAGACACCAGGTGACCTGAATCTGTGCTCACCAAATATTAAAATACCTGGCAGCTGGTAGTTATTAAATATGTATTTGTTAAATGTACTCCCCTGGTTTTATATCCATGTTCATTTAACTACCTTCTGTTTATAAATTGACTCTACATGACCAAAAATTAAAAACAATTTTTCTTTTAATTATGCTTAGAAGAAAATTTCCGTTCAATAGATATAAATAGTTAGCTCTTTTGGTCATTTTATCAAGTAGGTTTCCAACTGCAGGTGGCATGGATGATATAAAAATGTGTTTTTGCAAATAGCTATAGATGAGGTTTCAGGGCCGCTTGATTGAGAAGCACAGTCATGTTAGCGGGGACCTAAATTCTTAGCATCTCTCTCCTCTGACCCTGTTATCTCTTCCCTCATTTCCTGAGTCATAAACGGCTACTGTTTGTAATCTGAGTACCCTTCCTTATTTACATCCACAGGAAAGAGGAGTGCTTTCCCATGTTTATGAAATAAAGTCCTTCCTTCCTATGTCATTGGGCCGTTAGGTCAAGTGCCTGCCCTGGACCAGTTACAGGCAGGTAATGTCTGGCTATGATTGTCTTAAGCCTGTGTTTCTGGCTTCCCAGGGGGCTCAGTGGTAAAGAATCTTCTTGCCAGTGCAGGAAACAAAGGAGATGCAGGTTCGCTCCCTGGGTTGGGAAGATCCCCTGAGTTAGGAGATGACAACCCACCCCAGTATTCTGGCCTGGAAAATTCCACAGACAGAGGAGCCTGAATGTTAGACAGACATCTACAGCAGTAGCACCTCCTAGTCTCCCAAAAAAATGTCAGCTGCAGTTCAATTTGAACTTAATTTGTTCCAGTTAGTAATCTTGCGAAGTAGATGGCAAACTTAGGTGTCTCTTCTCTGGTGTGGAGGCTGCAGCAGAGCTGTGGAAAGGGCATGGGCCCCGCCACAGGTGTGTACAGGTCAGAATCCCTGATCGTCGTAAGAAGAGTGAAATTTTTCTTATTTTGCAGACACAATATACTTTCATTTAATCTTAGTTTTTACTGTCTTTGTGAATCTGATAGAAGTATTTGGTATTTTGAAGACTAACATTCACCTTCAGAACCACCTTGACCATGACAGTACTTTGGAGGGGAAATGAAAGTCAGTTATTTGGTGACCATCGTTGCTGCTGCTGCTAAGTCGCTTCAGTCGTGTCCGACTCTGTGCGACCCCATAGATGGCAGCCCACCAGGCTCCGCCATCCCTGGAATTCTCCAGGCAAGAACACTGGAGTGGGTTGCCATTTCCTTCTCCAATGCATGAAAGTGAAGAGTGAAAGTGAAGTCACTCAGTCCTGTCTGACTCTCTGTGACCCCATGGACTGCAGCCTATCAGGCTCCTCCGTCCATGGGATTTTCCAGACAAGAGTACTGGATTTCCTCACTTTCCTTTAATTAGCACCATGAGGAGTTCTGTCATAAATACATAAGTAAACTAGGTTAGTATACCTGTCACATACCTTTATAAGAATGAAGTCTTTATTTTGGATTGTCTTTTTAATATTAAAATGCAGAGACCTTCCTAGTCTAAACGTCAATAAAACTTTATTGGTAAAATTAATATTACAGTTTGTTTTTAGGTAAACAAGTTCAATAAATATTCACAACTATAAAAAGCATTATAAGTTAAAACTGACCCTCTCTGTATTTCTTCTTATATGCATTATTTAGTAATAAAGTAAATTTTCCCAAGAACAGTGTCATTTCTAGCAGTCATGTGACTAAGCACCTTGCAGGTCAATTTCATTGAATAAGATTCTTCTGGTGTTGGCCTGTTACTCTGTTTCCCTTATGCTAGGAAATCTTTCCTTATTTTAGGGAAGCCATGGGTATGTCAGCCTGAATGATAATCTTAATCTCTAGATAAAGGGTGGAATTAGAATAATCTACACAAAGTACTTTCTGTCTTCATCAGGACAGAGTAAGGTAAACACTGCGACCCACTTACAGGTGAGGACACTAGGAGGCCAGGTGCCTGCTCAGGGTCCCAGAGCTGAGGGCAGCGGGGCTGGCATTTGAACTCATTCTCAAAGGTAGTCACGGTCTTACTCTATTTTTCTTTCCCATACAGAAATCTGTCTCCTCCTTATACTCTTTGATCACTGGTGACCCCCTGGATCGCACAGCTCTAGGGGCGTGTTCTCCACAAACATTGGATATTTGATACGAGTCAAAATCTAACTCTTAAGACAGAATTGGGAAGTAGGTGCTAATGCTGAAAACCTCTCCCATTTGGGAGGGGTGCTTTCATAGATGTGTGTAATCTCTAAAGTTGCAGATACTACTCAATGCTTGCTTCAAACTTGTGGTTTAGAAAAACACACTGTCTGTGTGAATCCTCAAATACAAAAATAACAGTTCAGCTTTTCCCCTTTTATTACCCTAGTTGGAGAGTTCTCTAAAACTTTTTGACAAACAACTTGCCTTTATTTCTTTAAATGATTTTTTCCTTTCAAATACCTCAATCAGATTTAACATTTTGCTCCTTAAAGGATCCTAACTTGTTTCCTGGTTAAAGATAGTTGCTTTTTGTTTAGTTCTCTTCATTTCTATCTACTTCGCCAGCCACTAGCTTGCTTTTCTGGGTCATTTTCTACTTCAGGAGAATAATTTCTTTTCTTTTTTTCAAAAAATACTATTACATCAAGTAGAAATCACCTACAAACTTGTGGTCTTGATGCTGGGTTGCTGGTTGGGCTTACTCACCTGCTGAAGAACCTGGGTGCACACCTCAGACCTGCAGTGGGTCAGATCCACACAAGCTTGTCCACACGGTTCAGAGCCCGCCCTCTGCCCTGAGCAGCGCTGGGGGCCTGTGCCTTGGACGTGCACTCTGTGTCTGTGTGTGTCTGTGTCTGTGTGTGTGTGTGTGTCTGTGTGTGTGTGTGTCTGTGTGTGTGTGTGTCCCTGCCGCCTGCAGCTCACTGTGTGGCCACCTTGCCTCAGCCAGCGCTCTGCCAGGGGTTCTGCTGCTCGATTCCTGCCACCCAGTAAACCAGAGCTTTGTTTGCAGAACGTGCGGTGTGATGTTCCGTGCCTTCCTAGCTCCTCCCCGTTGCTCTTCCCCGGGGTCCTTGCGGCTGTTCCTTCACCCGCCCACCAAGGTCCCCTATCCTGAGGTCCTGCTTTCCACCCCAGCTCCTTGCCCACCCCGGGCAGCCGCAGGGTCCCCACGCAGGAGTCACTCAACAGCTTTGGCTTCTCGATTTCTTGATGTCATCGCCAGTCCCCTTCCAAGCTTCTCTTCTGCCCCTACTTCCAGGCTTTTGCCTCTTGCATCCCCAGCTGCCCACTGGCCGGTGTCCCGTGCCCCTCCGGCCCCTTCTGTTCAGGAGGTGAGCGGCTCTGTCTCCAGCTGTGCCGCCCGCAACCCTGCCCTTCCCCGTCTGCTCCTCAGCTGCCCTCCCCCTGGGACCCCGGCCTGGCTCTCCACCGCCTGCCCCACCTGCTGCCCTGTGGATGGAGCTCTTCTCCCTTTGAGATCCTGTAGATGGGTGGCCTTTGCCTCTGGCAGGGAGCTCGCTGGTGCCTGGCCACCCTCCCCCTCTCCTGGCCCTCTTGCTTTTCCTCTGCATCGGTTGTTTTGCACCTTCCCTGTGCTCTCCTTAAGCCCCAAGCTCCCCTACGCTAGATGACCGGAGGAGAAAGGGGCCGCACTGAGGAGCCGCCCTGCTCTCCTGCCCTTTCTCCACCTGTGTCTGTCTCCCTCCACGCCTCACCTCAGCCCTGTTCCTGCTGCCTGTGTCCCTGGCTGAGACTCAGCCCTGCCTTCTGCGCAGACCTCATCTCCCAAGTCTCAGGGAGGGGCGTCACTAGTCATCCGCTGTTCTTGTGGTCACTTCTGTCTGCTGGCGTCCACACTACCCCCTCCTCTCACTGCCCCGGCTTTACTTTCCATCCTACCTAAGCTTTTGCTCAGAGCTGCTCGTGATGTTTATCTGCATCCTCTCACTTCCCTGGTTCTGCTGCGGCCTCCGCAGCCTCCACCCCCGGTGACCTGGCTCCCCTTGGGGTCGGACCCTGGGCATTTCACAGCCGACCCTCCTGAGCTTCCCTTCCCATTCGGCCCTCACAGGCCCTGCCTCCCCAGGTCTCCTCCGGGGTCACGGGTGTAGGTTGTGAATCTGCGTCTGCAACAGGGATGCCTTCTCCGGCTCTTCAGGCTTTCTCATCTCACTTGTTGGTGTCAGAGGCCAGAAACCATTCTCAGGTGACCCCACCATCCCAGGAAGGGAAATACATGGAGCGAATCCTGCAGTCAAGGCCATCTTCCACCTGTGCTTCCTTTCAGATCTTTGGGAACCTTAAAAGCAGAACCAGTGCTTGTGGGAGAAACTGGGAAGGCAGAGGGCATCTGGTCTACCCAGCATGACTATCTCTGGAGGCTGGGGGCCAGCAGGTGGATGTGTGGGACTGTCTCTGAAGGCTGGGGGCCAGCTGGTGGATGTGTGGGACTGTCTCTGAAGGCTGGGGGCCAGCTGGTGGATGTGTGAGGCTGTCTCTGAAGGCGGGGGGCCAGCTGGTGGATGTGCGGTGCTTCTGTGAAGGCTGGGGCCCAGCTGGTGGATGTGCGGGGCTGTCTCTGGAGGCTGGGGGCCAGCTGGTGGATGTGCGGGGCTGTCTCTGGAGGCTGGGGCCAGCTGGTGGATGTGCGGTGCTGTCTCTGAAGGCTGGAGGCCAGCTGTTGGATGTGCGGTGCTTCTGTGAAGGCTGGGGGCCAGCTGGTGGATGTGCGGTGCTGTCTCTGGAGGCTGGGGCCAGCTGGTGGATGTGTGGTGCTGTCTCTGGAGGCTGGGGCCAGCTGGTGGATGTGTGGTGCTGTCTCTGGAGACTGGGGGCCAGCTGGTGGATGTGCGGTGCTTCTGTGAAGGCTGGGGGCCAGCTGGTGGATGTGCGGTGCTGTCTCTGGAGGCTGGGGGCCAGCTGGTGGATGTGCGGTGCTTCTGTGAAGGCTGGGGCCCAGCTGGTGGATGTGCGGGGCTGTCTCTGGAGGCTGGGGGCAAGCTGGTGGATGTGCGGTGCTGTCTCTGGAGGCTGGGGCCCAGCTGGTGGATGTGCGGGGCTGTCTCTGGAGGCTGGGGGCCAGCTGGTGGATGTGCGGTGCTTCTGTGAAGGCTGGGGGCCAGCTGGTGGATGTGCGGTGCTGTCTCTGGAGGCTGGGGGCCAGCTGGTGGATGTGCGGTGCTGTCTCTGGAGGCTGGGGCCCAGCTGGTGGATGTGCGGTGCTTCTGTGAAGGCTGGGGCCCCGCTGGTGGATGTGCGGTGCTGTCTCTGGAGGCTGGGGGCCAGCTGGTGGATGTGCGGTGCTGTCTCTGGAGGCTGGGGGCCAGCTGGTAGATGTGCGGTGCTTCTGTGAAGGCTGGGGGCCAGCTGGTGGATGTGCGGTGCTGTCTCTGGAGGCTGGGGGCCAGCTGGTGGGTGTGCGGGGCTGTCTCTGGAGGCTGGGGCCCAGCTGGTGGATGTGCGGTGCTTCTGTGAAGGCTGGGGCCCAGCTGGTGGATGTGCGGTGCTTCTGTGAAGGCTGGGGCCCAGCTGGTGGATGTGCGGTGCTTCTGTGAAGGCTGGGGCCCAGCTGGTGGATGTGCGGGGCTGTCTCTGGAGGCTGGGGCCCAGCTGGTGGATGTGCGGGGCTGTCTCTGGAGGCTGGGGGCCAGCTGGTGGATGTGCGGGGCTGTCTCTGGAGGCTGGGGGCCAGCTGGTGGATGTGTGGGGCTGTCTCTGGAGACTGGGGGCCAGCTGGTGGATGTGCGGTGCTTCTGTGAAGGCTGGGGCCCCGCTGGTGGATGTGCGGTGCTTCTGTGAAGGCTGGGGCCCAGCTGGTGGATGTGCGGGGCTGTCTCTGGAGGCTGGGGCCCAGCTGGTGGATGTGCGGTGCTTCTGTGAAGGCTGGGGGCCAGCTGGTGGATGTGCGGGGCTGTCTCTGGAGGCTGGGGGCCAGCTGGTGGATGTGCGGTGCTGTCTCTGGAGGCTGGGGCCCAGCTGGTGGATGTGCGGGGCTGTCTCTGGAGGCTGGGGCCCAGCTGGTGGATGTGCGGGGCTGTCTCTGGAGGCTGGGGGCCAGCTGGTGGATGTGCGGGGCTGTCTCTGGAGGCTGGGGCCCAGCTGGTGGATGTGCGGTGCTTCTGTGAAGGCTGGGGGCCAGCTGGTGGATGTGCGGGGCTGTCTCTGGAGGCTGGGGGCCAGCTGGTGGATGTGCGGGGCTGTCTCTGGAGGCTGGGGCCCAGCTGGTGGATGTGCGGGGCTGTCTCTGGAGGCTGGGGCCTAGCTGGTGGATGTGCGGGGCTGTCTCTGGAGGCCTGGGCCCAGCTGGTGGATGTGCGGGGCTGTCTCTGGAGGCTGGGGCCCAGCTGGTGGATGTGCGGGGCTCTTAGCACCCCTTCTTGGCCCAGTTCCCTGTCACTGGCTGTCATTGTCCCTGTGGCCACAGCCATACTGTAGCATGTGCTGCCAACCTCCCGTGCTCCAGGAAATTGGAGGTTGCTTGAAATGAGTGTAAAAATGAGTCAGTACATTCCAAATGAGATTTCACCCTGGAGTTAATCCCCTGGCTTTGTGTTAGCTGTTTCAGTGGAGGCCATTTTTTTCCTGATGTGAATTCGCCTGTGTTCCTCAATGACTGTCTTTTGCCCAAGACTGATTTCTAATTACTCAATACCTTTCTTGTCATTTCATTCAACATTTATCATGCAAAGTTAAAAATACATGGACTTCCCTGGCAGTTCAGTGGTTAAAACTCTGAGCTTCAACTGCAGGGAACTAAGATATCCTGCATGCCATGCGATATGTCCCCCCGCCCAAAAAAAAGTGCGTTAGTAGCATAGATCTATTTTAGATCTTCTGTTCTAGAATATGGTCTTTCCCCAACCCTACAGCTTAACTCATTCTGAGGAAACCCTCATCAGGTGAATGTAATGACCATAAGTTGTATGCAGAAAATTTCTTTGTAATTTTGAGCAAAGTAACATCCACTGTAATAAAGCAACATCAATCCCACTCAAGTGGACAAAACTATTTAGTTCACACTTAGTTATCATATGCAACCTAACAATGTATCTTGCACCCCTCCATTAATTACTCTGTAACATGGCTAGTTTTCTGCTCCTGGTAAGCCTTTTTGTAGCTATTAGGCACTGTGCACTTGACATGTAAAACATACGTGACATGCAATGTGTATGTCATCCAACTTCAAGCAAAGAGAAAAATATCCCACAGATCGTAAAAACAAATATCAGTAAAACCAGCACATTTTCTACTAAATCTATGGCTATGTACCTGGTGTGTTAAGAGATTTGCTGCTGTGATAAGCCATCCAACCTCATGCTCCAAGGGGAGACCGTTTGTACAGGAAGGCACTCATCTCTGGGAGAGGCTGTGAAATTCACATCCCGTCGTCCACAGGAAGAACTTAGTAGAAACTCTTCCTAAGTTGGATTTTTGTCACCTACAGGGAATGAGTGGTTGCCCATTGTGGTCCTTGGTTGTGTTTGCATCACCCAAACACCCAGACTGGAAACAACAGGGCACATACCTCGCATCTCACCTGCTCCCCTCCCACTAGGTAGGACTTCTATGAAGCCCATCCTTAAGTAATCCTTTCAGTTTGGGATGTGCAGAGTAAACTTACAGAGTCATTGTCCTTTTGAAATCTTTATAGATTCATAGCCAGGTTTAAGAAAAATAGAAAATTTCCCCATCCCCCTTGCAAAACTGTCTAAGGTAACTAGAATGTTGATATTGCCATAACTGCTGATATAGATCGCTTCTATCAGCAGAAGTATCTCTCCTGTGCCCCTGAATACTCTTTCTCCCTGTCCCCTGGCAACTACTAATTTTTCGTCTGTTTCAAGACTGTTCTGTAAATAGAATCATGCAGTGTAGAATCTTTGGGGATTGGCATTTTCACGCAGCATAATTCTCTGGAGATCCATCCCGCTTATTGCAGTATCAATGGTTCACTCCTCTTTATTGCTGAGTAGTGTTTCTTGATCTGCATGTATAATTTGTTTAACCAGTCACCTGTTGAAGAACATCTGGGCTCTTTTCAGTTTCTTGCTGTTACAAATGAAGCTACTATAGACATTCATGTACAGGGTTTTGTGTGAACATAAGTCTTCATTTTTCTGGGTAAATGCCTGGAAGTTCAGTTGCTGAGTCATCTGGTGGTTGCGTGTTTAGTGTTTTTGAGAAACTGTCAAGTTGTTTTCTAAATTCACTGTTCCATGTTATATTTCTTCCAGCAGTGTGTGAGTGATCTAGTTTCTGTGCATCCTGGTCAGCTTTTGTTGCTGTCGTTACTTTTTTATTTTAGCCTTTCCTGATAGATGTGTAGCGACACGTCATGATGGCTTTATTTACATTTCCCTGATTATTGGTTAATGATCTTAAGCATATCTTCACATTCTTATCTGTCATTTGTATATTCTTTTAAGTGAAATGCCTGTTCATGGTGCATGCCCATTTTCTAACTGGGTTTGATTTTTTTAATTAATTAATTATTGAATTATAGTTCATTTACAATGTTGTGTTAGTTTCAGGCATCTAGCAAAGTGATTCATTTACATACTTTTTGCAGATTATTTTCCTTTCTGGGCCATTATAAGATATTGATTGTACTTGATGCTTCATGAATATTGGGGTGTATCTTTTCAAATTAGAGCTTTTTTGTCTTTCTGGATATACACTCAGGAGTGGTATACCCGGATCATATGGCAACTTATTTTTAGTTTTTTAAGGAACTCTTCTCCGTAGTGGCTGCACCAATTTACATTCCCACCAGCAGTAGAGGAGGATTTCCTCAACCCTCTCCAGCATTGCTCTCTGTAGATTTTTTGATGGTGGCCATTCTGACCAGCCTGAGGTGGTACTTCATTGTGGTTCCGATTTGCATTTTCCTGATGATCATTGATGCTGGGCATCTTTGCCTGTGCCTGTTGGCCATCTGTTAGTCTTCTGCAGAGAAATGTTTATTTAGGTCTTCTGCCCATTTTTCAGGTGGATTGTTCATTTTCTGTATATTGAGTTGGATGAGCTCTTCGTCAATCCCTTGTTGGTCTCATTATTTGCAAATATTTGCAGTGGATAGGTTGTTTTTTCATTCTGTTAATGATTTCTTTTACTGTACCAAAGCTTTTTAGCTGATTAGGTCCCATTTATGTTTGCTTTTATTTCTTATTTCTAAGAAAATATTGCAACCATTTATGTCTGAGTTGGTGTTGATTCTTTTCTGAATGTTTATAGGATTCTCTAGTAAAACCATCCTGGCCTGAACATTCATTTGTTTTAAAATTACAAATTCTGTTTCCTTAATAGTTATATCACTATTTAAATTATTTATTTTACGTTGGTGAGTTGTAGTGCTTTTTGTTTTCAAAGAATTGGTCTGTTCCATGTGTTACTGTTGTTGACAAATGCAAGTGCGCACTGTGACTCCTCCGTTGCCCTGCTGGGCCTAGTGCTGTGTCCTGAAATCGGCCATGTGTGCCCTCTCTTTCTTGTTGCTGTCGTTGTCAGTCTTTGTTACATAAATGAGTTAAAATAGCCCTGCGTATTGGTCCCTCTGTGGTTTTCTTCTTCATAACCAGCCGAGACGTTAGTTCGAAGCCTGCTGGCACCAAACTCTGTTCTTAATGAAAGGGTAACAGGCAAGAAGGCCAGGGGTCTCCAAACAGAGGAAATGGGCTGCAAGTGTTAGACATTTTTTAAATTTCTCTTTTAAGCGGCAGGAGGAAACAAACTACACGTGTCAGATTTTTTTCCTTCTCTGTACAAAATTAAAAGGAGGTTTCTTTTAAAATTCTGTGTTGCCATGACACCCGGTGTATTTACCCTAGATTCTGTCTTCAGGTTCTGCTTAAGAACTGTAAGTTTCTGCTTAAGACTCAGAACCAATAAGGGCTCAACAAACCAGTATGCTTCACTCATACACTGGTCTCCTAATCTATGTTAATGAAACTCTATATTTACCTGGAAACCTGCCTTTCTTCAAGATTCATGTCAACCCTTTAATGGCCCAGGATGACTCACCTGGTGCCAGTGTTATCTCAAAACGCATGTTGTAGGTGAGGGGCCCGCTGCCGCTCTGAGTTTTGAGACATCTCCTCTCTCTAATTAACAGCTTGCTGATAGGTATATAATGTACTGCTAAAGGCTAGCAGGGGGCACTCTTTCTGCCCCCTTCTGATGTCTATGTCAGAAGTTTTCTCTATCTCTTTTATACTTTAATAAAACTTTTATTACACAGAAGTGCTGAGTGATCAAGGCTCGTCACTGGCCTGGGATTGATTCCTGTCCTCTAGAGGCCAAGAATCCCAGCGTCTTTCATGGCTGAGCAACAACCTTTTATTTATACACTCAGTTACTTTAAATTTAGCCCCAATATGCATGTTTTTAGCCATTCAGAGGCTGCCTGCTTTGAATACCCTATGAAGCCACACACTCATCTATTCATCTTTGCTTAAAGAAACTGGGGCTGAGACAGAGCTCCCGCAGGTGCTGCCACCCCGGCTGCTGAGCAACATGACGTGGACACTGAGTTCCCTGGGGTGCGATGCCGGATGCCTGGGAGTTTCTAGGCCCTGTTCCCCCTTTGGAGACAGTAGGAAGGCCTCCTGTGGTGAGGGGTTTCCCTCCCATGCACCCTGTCAAAGCGCTACCAAAACAAAGGTGGTTGTGTGCTGAGACCATCTCAAGGACCTTCTTTTTCCTTGATCAACTTCCAGACCTTGAACTCATCAGTTACGCTAGACGTTTGTCAATTTTATTGACCTTTTCAAGGAACCAGCTGTAGTTTATGGATTTTCTTTGTCTTTTGTTTCCCTGATGTCTGCTCTTTCTTTCTTTCCTCTGCTTGCTTTCCATTTATTTTGCTCTTCTCTTTCCAGGTTCTTCAGGATGGGTGCCTAGATAATTGACTGAGACTCCTCCTCTTTTCTGATATATGATTCAGTGTTCTGAATTTTCCTTTCAGCACTGCTCTAGTTGTAATTCACAACTCTCGATGGGTTGCAGTTTCATTTCCTTTTGGTTCAGTGCATTTTTCAATTTCCCAGGAGACCTCCTCTTTAAATCATGGTTTATGCAGACGTAGATTGGTTAGTATCCAAGTATTTGGAGATTTTCTTTGTTGTTCAGTCACTCAGTCATGTCCAACTCTTTGTGACCCCATGGACTGCAGCACGCTAGGCTTTCCTGTCATTTACTATCTCCTGTAGCTTGCTCAAACTCTTGTCCTTTGAGTCGGTGATGCCATCCAGCCATCTCCTCCTCTGTCATCCCTTTCTCCTCCTGCCTTCAATCTTTCCCAGCATCAGGGTCTTTTCTAATGAGTTGTCTCTTCGAATCAGGTAACCAAAGTATTGGAGCTTCAGCTTCAGCATCAATCCTTCCAATGAATGGAGATTTTCTTATTGTATATATATTACAAATTTCTATTTTGATTCCTTGTGTTTGGAGAACACATTCTACATGATTTTAGTTCTTTTAAATTTGCTGAGATTTGTTTTATGGCCCAAGGTGTGGTCTATCTTGATACGCGGGCCCTTGGAAAGAACGTGGCCTGCTCCATCCTAGTGGTTTGCTGTGCTGAATTCTTCTCTGTCTTTGCTATTTTCCGTCTAGTTTTTCTGTCAATATTGAGAGAAAGGTGTTGATGTCCTGCCATAATTTTGGGCTTGTCTATTTCTCTTTTTAGTTTTGGTTTGATGTGTTTTGTAGCTGTTTTATGGTGCACACGTTGAAGTTTCCTATGTCTTATTGGTGGATTTTCACTTTTATTGTTACTGTGACCATTTCTGTCTTTGGTCGTTTTCTTTGCTCTGAAGATTGTTGTATCTGATAATGATAATGATTTACTTTGATTAATATTTGCATGATAGAGCTTTTTTCATCCTTTTACTTTCAATCTGCCTGAACATCAAAATTTAAGTGAGTTTTTTGTAGGCAGCTGATAGTTGGGCTTTTTTTTTTTCATCTTTTCTGTCAATCTTTGTCTTTTAATTGGTATATTTATGTAGTTTATATTTAATCTAATTATTGGTCTATTAGAATTTATTTTTGCCATTTTATATTTTTGATTTCTGCTCGATTTTTCATTTTTCTCTTTTCTTTTTCTAGTCTTACTGGGTTTATGTGAACATTTTTTAGAATTCTTTTTGAATTACCTATAGTGCTTTTGAGTATGTCTCTTTGCATAGCGTTATTAGTGGTTGCGCCAGGTATTACATCATAGGTACATACTGCAGTCGCTTGTGTCATTGTTTTACTAGTGTAAAACCCTTACCTTCTCTTATGGGCAAACCTTGCTTTATTGTGCTTCACAGAGACTTTTTTTTTTTTTTTTAACAAATTGAAGGCTTGTGGCAATGCTCCATTGAGCAAGTCTATTGGCATCATTTTTCCAGTAACATTTGCATACCTCTTGTTTCTGGGACATGTTTTGGTAATTCTCAAAATATTTTAGAGTTTTGCATTATTACTATACTTGTTACAGTGACCAGTGATCTTTGATGTTACTGTGGCAAAAGATTCTGACCCTGTGACTTGCTGGAAGGTCAGTGGATGGTTAAGTTTTTATACCAATAAAATACTTTTAATTAAAGGGTATGCATTTTTTAGACATAATGCTGTTGCACACTGACTAGACTGAAAGATAAACATAACTTTATATGTACTGGGAAACCAAAATATTTGTGTCGCTCATTTTACTGTGAGTTTTGCTTTGTTGCAGTGAACTGGGACTGAACCGCAGTATGTCTGAGTTGGACTTGTGCGTTCCTTCACCCTCCCTCGCTTATAATGGTCTTAAATATTTCCTGTTGTTTAGAGTTACATCAAATAGCATTAACCATTTTTGCTTAAACAGCAAAATATGTTTACCAATGTTTTTATTTACCATGTTCTTCCTTTGTATAATTTCATTTTCACTTTCCTTTGTATAATGTTCCATGATTATAATTTGTTTGATCACTTCCTTTCAGGCTTTATTTATTTTATTTTTTTTTTTGGCATGGCTTTTGAAATCATAGTTTCCCCACCAGGGATTGAACCCTGGGCTCAGTGGTGAAAGCACTGAGTTCTAACCACTGGACTGCCAGGGAATTCCTTTCCTTTCAGTCTGTAGGACTTCCCTTAGCCATTCTTTTAGGGTAGATCTGTTGGTGACAAATTCTGTTAGCTCTTTTTTTCCCTCTAAGAATGTCTCAGTCCTTCAGTCTAGAAGGATATTTTTAGGGTATAAGATTCTGAATGGAGCGCTCTTTACTTGCAGCCCTTGAAAACTAGTGTGCCCCTTCAGGCCTCAGTGGTTTCTGACGAGAAATGTGCTGGCGCTAGTATTGTTTTTTACCTTTAGGTAAGCTATCATTTTTCTCTGGCTGTGTTCAAGATTTTTTTGTTTATTTGTTTCAAGAAGTTTAAGTATGATGTGCCTTGACATGAATGTATTTAGATTCTTGTTGGAAAGAATCTGGCTTCCCTGATAGCTCAGTTGATAAAGAATTCTCCTGCAATGTGGGAGACCTGGGTTCGATCCCTGGGTTGGGAAGATCCCCAGAGAAGGGAAAGGCTTGCCCGCTCCAGCTTTCTGGCCTGGAGAATTCCATGGACTGTACAGGTCACAAAGAGTCAGACGCAACTGAGCGTCTTTCACTTTCCCTTTGGAATAATCTAGCTTTTTGAATTGCTGTCTTATTAAATTTAGAAAGTTTTCAGCCATTATTTCTTTTGAGTACTTTTTCAACCCTATCCTGTTTTCTCTCCTTCTGAGACTCCAGTGACATGAAAGTTAGATTTTTTTTTTTTTTTTTTGGTAGTCTGAAAGGTCCATGAGGCCTGTATCAACACATTTTCAGTCTATTTTCTCTTTGTTGTTCAGATTGGACATTTTCTGTCACTTTGATGCTCAGTTCACTGTTTCCTCTGCCCCATTTTGTTTTGAGCCCATCCACGGAGCCCCGTACTTCAGTTATTGTATGTTTTAATTCGGAAATATCCATTTGGTTCTTATATGTGTTTTCTTTTTCTTTGATGATACTTTCTTTTTGGTGAAGATATCTGCTTTTCATGTGTTTCAAACATGTTCTTATTGCTTGTTGAAGCATTCATGATGGCCGCTTTAAAATCTTTGTCAGAGTTTTCCCGTTTCTATCATCTTGGCATTGAAATCTGTTGATATTCTTCCTTTGTTTGAGGTCTTCCTGGTTCTTGCTATGATGAGGGATTTTTACTCAAAACATGGGCATGTTTGCATTATGTTATGAGGCCTTAGATCTTGACTTAAATCTTGTTTAACTCATTTCTGCTCCTAGGTGCTGCCTTATTACTGCCAGGTAGAGGTGGAAGTCCAGGTTGCCGTCTGAGCGTCTGGACATCCGGGTGGAGGGGCTGCTGCTTGTGCTGCTGAGTTGGGATGAGAGCTCTTGTGACCTGTGCCCTCTGCCCCCTGTCACCGCCGTGTCTCCCCTGCCATGCAGTGGGGGCAAGGATGGCTCAGAACTGGCTTGCAGGAATGAGGGCCCCACCCTGTCCCTGGTTTCTGTGACAGCACCCTACTGGTGTTGGGGGAACCTCATTAGAGCCTCAAAAGGGTAGCGGTCCAGGTTCCCATCCATCCTTTGCTGGCCTGAGCAGGGTGAGACCTGGGGTGAGTTTTTCCTGTAGTGTTTGCCTGGAATAGAGCAGTTTTGTGTAAGTTTTCTGTCTTGCTAGGCTGGCCTTTACTGGTCCTGTGAGTAGAGAGACCAGGCTTTTGCTGTGGCTTCTTAAAATCTGCCTCTGTTGGCTGTTAGCTTGTTCAGCTCCCTGTCTGGGAGATAGGAGGGAAAAGGAGAAAAACCCACGGAAAAGCCAGTGTCACTCCTCAGGCCCCTAGGTCTCTGGCCCGTTTCTCACCTTCGCTACACGTTTCCAAGTCTCCTTGTGTTTCTTTTATGTGTGATGCCAGGATCCTAGGTTGTACTGAGCAGGAGGAATGAGGAAAAGTGCTTCTTTCTGCTCCCTCTTTTTGGAAGCAGAAGTCCATCTTGGTGTTTAGGGTGACCATTGCATATTGAATTCTGCATTAGACAGTGCACTGTTCCTGCGCTTCTGTCCCAACACTGAAGATGGTGACCTTTGGAACCTAGTTTCTTCGCAGGGAGTTTTTCCTTTCTTACTGAATGTTGTTACAGTTTAACGTTGACCTTCTCTACACATTGTCTCTCTCGCTCTCTTTTTATTCCAAAATACATATCAGACCCATGTTGGACCCTTTCTTTCAACTCTCGCATTTTTCTTAAACGCTCATATTTTCTCTCTCTTCAGTTCTCTATTTTGCCTCATGGTAATTTTCTCCAGTCTCTATTCCAGTCCACTAATTTTCTCGTTAGTTTTGTTTATTCTGCTCTTTCATTTATCCATTGATTGTTTCTAATGACTGCAGCTTTTGTTTCTAACCACATTCTAGAAATTGATATATTCTTCCATATCGTTTTATTCTTTGCTTATGGATTCAATTCCTCTTTTATCGTCTTGATCACGTTGAGTGCACTTCATCAGATCCCTATTCTGTGTTTTGGCCATGAGATGTGTTGGGTCTCGGCCCCCAGTCGGACCAAGCCTGCATTCCGTGCACTGAAAGGCAGAGTCTTCCGATGGCCGCCAGGGAGGCCCCTCTCAGGCTCTTTTCAGGATCAGATTCCTGAGAGTGTGATATCTCTGGACTGCTGACTCACTCACGATGGATTGTTTGCTAGAGTGTTTTGTTGTTTTAAATTGTGAGCTTATCTTGAGAGAAGCTCTAAGTCTGGGACTCCTGAGTATCCTGATTGGAGGATGTGTCCTTCCAGTGTACTGAGTCCCTTCAGCTGTGTCCAAACTCTTGGTGACGCTATGGACTGTAGCCCTCCAGGCTCCTCTGTCCATGGGATTCTCCAGACAAGAGTACTGGAGTGGGTTGCCATGCCCTGATCCAGGGTATTTTCCCAAACCAGGGGTTGAACCTGAGTCTCTTACGTCGCCCCCATTGGCAGGCGGGTTCTTTACCACTAGCACCACCTGGGAGCCAGTGTGATTCCAGAGTGATCTGCTTTGCTTCTTCCAGGCATCCTGGTGACATCACTGTCTAGGGCCATTTTTACTGTTTTAAATTTCTTGACTTGGAGTTTCACCGTACACGTGTTTTTTGGTTTGAATATCAAACTCCTGTGGAGCCAGCCAATAATAAATCTTCAAAGGGGAATGTTTTTTTGTTTGTTTGTTTTGCTGAGAGGCCAGACAGAGTCAGAGAAGGCTCCTTGTCCCGCTAAGCTGGTGAGAGGATTTCCTAGCCTGTCCTTCACTTCAGGCCAAGCCTTGAAGAAAGTTCAGGTTGACCTCTGTACTCTGTCCTTCACATGGGTACACTCTTGAACTCGGTCCCACATGTCTTAAGACCCAAAACTGACAGCCCTCCAGGGCCCCTACTGCTTTTTCCAGTCCTTTTTCCTGAAAGGTCAGCTGTATAGTTTTTTAAATGGTTTGACTCCAAAAGCGTTTTCAAACAAAAAGGTTTTCTAAGTAAGAAAACTTAACCTCTTTGAGCTACAAGATTCAGAGTGTGAAGAGTTTTTTGGAGGAATTAAGTATTTTCATATATGGAAATTGCACATCTTACTTGTCTTTGTCCAGCAAGGTAAAATCAGTTGACATTGTTACCCTTTTACCTGCTGAGACTGTGGTATAATCTGGAAAACAGTTACTGTGTGTGTGTGTGTGTGTGTGTGTGTGTGTGTGTGTGTGCGTGCGCGCGCATGCGCACGCGGGCGTGCTTAGTTGCTCAGTTGTGTCTGACTCTTTGCAACCCCATGGACTGTAGCCCACCAGGCTCCTATGTCCAAATGAAGTCCATTTAAGCAAAACTTCCAAAGCAGAAAATAATAAGGGAACAAGCTTTAAGTCAAAGTCTGTGCTTAGACATCAGAGTTTTGTTTCAGGATTAGATGGATTACTGAAACTCCTTTTGCTGTGTACATATGAAGCATAAGAAACACTCCCATTTGTGTGTACAAATTATTTTCTCTCTCAAGACTTAGGTTTGCCTACACGGTGGCAGCATTTTTACCTGATTCTCATTTTCCTGTGTTTACAACTTATGCAACAATGTATTGGGCTTTATTTCTCGAAGAGGATACTGAACAAAATTGAGAAATTTTAGTATTGTCATTTTAACTTGGAAGTTTTAATTTCTTGGGCTGTAAAAGCTGTGCAGTGCAAATGATCAGACCTGGCCTGTTTTGCTTTGTGTGTGATGAAATGCACATGTGCCATGAGATTGGCCGTTTTAGAGGCCCTGGCGCTCAGCACACTCACATTTGTTGTGCAGCCATCGCCGCCATCATCCTCAGAACTCTCATCTTTCCAGACTGATGCTCGTAATCACTGAACACTGGCTGTGCGTTCCCTCTCCCCTAGCACGCCTACAACCACCATTCAACTTTCTGTCTCTGTGAGTTTGAGCACTCTGGGCACCTCATGTGAACAGAATCTTCTGATATGTCTTCTTTTGTGTCCGGCTTATTTCACTTAGCACAGTGTGAAGTTTCATCCATACTGTAGCATATATCAGAATTTCCTTCCTTTTCAAGGCTGAATAATATTCCAAAGTATATATGTACCATATTTTGTTTATTATTTATCCATCAGTGGATAGTTGGGTTGCTTCTGTCTTTTGGCCAGGGCTGGGAATGTGTGGTCAGGTCCAAAACGGGAGTGTGGAGGTGATAGCATCAGAGGTGCGGCCAAGGGAACCAGGAGCATAGAGCAGGGCCTTCAGAGCCACAGGCGAGCCTTGCAGCCTGGGGATTGGCAGAGGTGGGTGGTGGTCAAAGCGTGAGGGTGGGAGCTATGCTCGCAAGGCTAGGCTGAGCAGAACTAGACTCCTTTGCTATCAGAAAAAGCAGCATAAATCACCAGGGCAATGTCAGGCTACTGGTGTCCCTCATTCTGACTCACAGGTTCCATGCTAGAAAGCCTCTTTTTATAGTTTATGCAGAATAAGGTCCCAAATTAAATATATTCCTCTGTGTAAAGAAGAAGTGAAGAGCTGTCCCTGTATTGAATGAGACAAATTTCACACGTGGAATACTGACCAAATTGGGAAATACTGACCAGAAGCCAGCCTTCCCATGAGCCCTAGGTGCGGGAACAGAGGCCGGGCCACAGAAGCAAGTGTGGAGATAAGTTGCACCTGTTTTTTAAAAGAAGAAGAGTGAATTTCTCAAAGCCCATGAGTCTACCAAGTTTTTTCTTCTGTATAGAAAGCATTTGAAGTTTCTAAGTGATTTTTACTTGTCACTGGATATGCATATTTATTTGAATAGCAAAGAGAGAGATTTTAGTCACTTTTGTCATTATAGTTATTACATTTCAAACTTTCAGAAAAGAAATTATCCACAGAGAAGTTAGAAAAGGCACTGGGTTAGCATGTAAGCCAGGTATTGAAAAGGTGGAAAGGTAAGTCAATGTGTTTATTGCCATGTTCTCAAAATATTCAGTTACCTGTTTTCTCTGTGATGTTAACAATTACAATCTCATGAAATTTTATGACTGTAGTCTAAGCTCATAGCACCTGTTTTAATGTTATTGCTCACAGTCTCTTTTTGTGTTTCAGATTTTTTGTTTAAATTCTTGGTCATTGGAAATGCAGGAACTGGCAAGTCTTGCTTGCTTCATCAGTTTATTGAAAAAAAATGTAAGTGATGTCACATGGTCCGTGCTCCTCTTATGTCGTCTTCTGAGAGCGTGCTCCGACACCAACTTGTGTATGGCAAAACTTCTGAATATGTTTTCAGGAAGAAAGTTGTAGTTTACAAATATTTTTAAATGACGGTAAAAGTTTATCTTATTAAGTGTTTAATAATCTGATTATTTAGCACTTCAGTTTCATAGTGGGTCATTGTTCATTATGTGGTAAATTGTCTTGTACATTTTCCAGATACTAAAATACCTTATAATGCAGTGGAATTCCATTTCCTGACAGGGAGTGGCCCGGTAACCCTAGTTGTACATCTTGGATAAAGTAGTGTTTGGCCCCCAGCGGCCTTGTGTTGTCATTAGGGCAGTTGTTGTCATCAGTCCTTTTACAGGAAAAGAAACAGGTAGTGACTGTGCATGTGAGACTCAATCCAGGCCTTTTGCCCACAGAAGTATCTTTTGTCATTGACTTGCCCCATGTTGTAAGGGAGGTTACATTTTGTATTCCAAACTATTGTAAAACATGGTAGGTTTGAAAGGCCCTTAAAATGTACCTTTCTTTTATAATTATCAAAAGAGTTGTGGAGAATGACCTGTCTATATTACTATAGTCAGACAAAGGCACAAAAACAGAATTAATTTCATTTAATGAAGTTCATCCTAAGTAAGGGTGTGTGAGATCTGTTAGATGGTGGGTAAACTGCAGGCAGAGGGTGTCCTGGGAAAGAGCTTGAAGAGTAAGATTCTAGAATGTTTTCTGCTGCATCCGTTTCCATCGACCAGGAGCTCACTGGAGTCTCTGTGTGGTGACAGAGACCCAGTGTGGCTTAGTCACGGCGCCAGGGCCCGCTGCATCAACAAGCGTTCATCTGCTGGGTGGGCCCAGGGTTCTGAACCAGTCACTTAGACGTTGTGTTGTTCCGTCTCAGCAGAGGGGACACTGGCCAGGTGCCTGGCCTGAGCAGGCACTCTCCCCACACATCCTCCCTTCGCTTCTCACGACCATAGCGACAGTATTTCTCTCAGCCGTGTGTTAACCTGGTTTTTAGATCTCACCTTCGGAGGCGTTTCCTCCCAGGCTGGCCCAGTAGCTGGGTGCTGGTGAATGTGCAGGATGAGACAGGCTGCTGGACTCAAACCCTTTCCTACCCCAGGTCCCCAGGAAGCAGGGAACACAGCTGTCAGATGATTTCTGGTGCAATTAAATTTTATCCTATGGCTGTAAACTATGAACCAGACTGCGTAGCCAGGATGTTTGTTTTATCCCTTTTTTTATCATCACAGATATTTTCTTTTATAGACAGCTTATTCCAGTTGAGTTTGGCAAACTACATATTTTGCCTGCATCCCTGCCCATTCAGACAGTATTGATTTTGCCAACAAATTCGTTCCAAATGATTGCCACACACAATGCTGAAGTTCATGAAAACTCAACAGCTGTAATAACTGCATCCAGGTCTTGGTTTGGTGGGGGGGGGGGGTTTATTTGTGTTTTTTCACTCTATCTTTTCCTCTTTTTCCTTTAATCTTTGGTATCCATCAAGTTTCCTTCTTGGGCTACAGTGCTTTTCCTTCCCTTTACTTTTTTTTGTTTAGAATCTTTGTCCAAATAGCTGAAACCATCGTTGGCCGAGTTGCAGTCTGTCACTGGGCAGTAAGCCGCTCAAGGTGGTGCCCAGTATTTTGCCTCTCAAGGTGGTGCCCAGTATTTTGCCTCTCAAGGTGGTGCCCAGTATTTTGTGCAGTTACCCTTCTTGAGAACCTTAATAGTGGTCGGGTAGATACGGCCTCATGTGGCAGGGTCACCCAGCGTTGGCTTTAAAATATATGGCTTGTTTAGGGGTTTTGAGAAAAAAACTTGATTGGCTCTTTGAGAACAGAAACTGTATGTATTCTGTTTAAAGCATTGAGTGCTTTTTATCATTTTACTTTTGGAGAAATGAATGGCATAAGTAAATTACATTTTCTATTAATGTAATCAAGACTTAACTCTTGATTTGAATGTTACGTGTTTAAATTTATAAGCTTGTTACCTTAATGTCCTAAAATTAAATTTCCTTTTTTTTTTTGCAGTCAAAGATGACTCAAATCATACAATAGGAGTGGAATTTGGTTCAAAGATAATAAATGTTGGTGGTAAATATGTAAAGTTACAGATATGGGACACAGCAGGCCAAGAACGATTCAGGTAGCTTTTTCTCTAACTTAATATTTGAAAATTTGGTTTGAAATAATCAATTATGGTCTCTTAATGTATATAACCCCCTCCTCCCCACCACAGGTTTTAGAAACTTCACCTGTGAAAGCTTTAAGACAAGCTAAAACTCCATTTTTCTCCATGCAGCATTGATTTATGGAAGAATATGTTAGAACAGTGTCCCCAACCTTTCTGGCATCAGGGACCGGTTTCACAGAAGACAGTTTTTCCACAGACGAGGAGAGGGTATGGTTTAGGTGGTAATGTGAGCGATGGGAAGTGATGGGGAGCGGCAGGTGAAACTTGACTGGCTGGCCCACCAGTTATCTCCTGCTGTGTGCCCTGGGGGTTAGGGAATCACTTCCAAATGAACATTTTCTAATTTGGAGGATAATTTATTCTTTGAGACCTAGTGGCACATTAGGAGGGTATAGCATTGCACATTAAGAATTTTTTTAAATCTCTTTGGGGGATGGTTTTGCTTTACATTAAATAATCAGAATACCAGACCACCTGACCTGCCTCTTGAGAAACCTATATGCAGGTCAGCAAGCAACAGTTAGAACTGGACATGGAACAACAGACTGGTTCCAAATAGGAAAAGGAGTACATCAAGGCTGTATATTGTCACCCTGCTTATTTAACTTATATGCAGAGTACATCATGAGAAACGCTGGGCTGGAAGAAGCACAAGCTGGAATCAAGATTGCTGGGAGAAATATCAATAACCTCAGATAGCAGATGACACCACCCTTATGGCAGAAAGTGAAGAGGAACTAAAAAGCCTCCTGATGAAAGTGAAAGAGGAGAGTGAAAAAGTTGGCTTAAAGCTCAACATTCAGAAAACAAAGATCGATCATGGCATCCGGTCCCATCACTTCATGGGAAATAGATGGGGAAACAGTGGAAACAGTGTCAGACTTTATTTTGGGGAGCTCCAAAATCACTGTAGATGGTGATTGCAGCCATGAAATTAAAAGATGCTTACTCCTTGGAAGGAAAGTTATGACCAACCTAGATAGCATATTGAAAAGCAGAGACATTCCTTTGCCAACAAAGGTCCGTCTAGTCGAGGCTATGGTTTTTCCTGTGGTCATGTATGGATGTGAGAGTTGGACTGTGAAGAAAGCTGAGCTCTGAAGAATTGATGCTTTTGAACTGTGGTGTTGGAGAAGACTCTTGAGAGTCTCTTGGACTGCAAGGAGATCCAACCAGTCCATTCTAAAGGAGATCAGTCCTGGGTGATCATTGGAAGGACTGATGCCAAAGCTGAAACTCCAATACTTTGGCTACCTCATGTGAAGAGTTGACTCATTGGAAAAGACCCTGATGCTGGGAGGGATTGGGGCTGAATGGCATCACTGACTCAGTGCACATGAATTTGGGTAAACTCCTGGAATTGGTGATGGACAGGGAGGCCCTAGCATGCTGCAATTCACGGGTTTACAGAGTCGGACATGACTGAGCGACTGAACTGAACTGAAAACAGTCCACAAAATATTCTCTCCTTAGCACTTTCATTACACTCAAGTCATAATCAACATTTGGAATAATAACTGCCAGATCACTGCAGATAAGTTCCATGTTTGATATTCCATAACTACTGAAGTGGGATCAGTGGTAAACAATCCACCTGCAGGAGGTGTGGTTCAGTCCCTGGGTAGGGAAGATCCCCTGGAGAAGGAAATGGCAACCCACTCCAGTATTCTTGCCTGGAAAATCCCATAGACAAAGGAGCCTGGCAGGCTACAATCCATGGAGTCACAGAAGAATCAGATACAACTTAAACATTAAACAACAAACAATAAGTGCTAAAGCAGGAAAGTAGATTAATATTCTGGTTGTGTTTTTTGAGTCAATACACAAAGTCAAACAAAAGATATTCACAATTTCAAAATTCAGTTAAACTCAATCCCAGTGCAAGCATTTCACTTAAAGTCAGGTAGAGTATTTTAAATGCTTAATAATTGTTTGCTTCAGAAAGTCTCATAACTAGACTTCAGGCAAGAATACAAAGCTGCAGTAACCAAAGCGGCAGGCTATTGCACCGAAGCAGACATATGGATCAATAAGCAGAACAGAGAGCCTAGGAGTAAGTCCACACAGTTAATCTTCCACAAAGATGGCAAGAATAGACAACAGAGAAAAGACAGTCTCGTCAACAAGTGGTACTGGGAAAAGGGGACAGCTACATGTAAAAGAATGAAATTAGAACATTCTCTAACACTGTACACAAAAATAAACTCAAAATGGATTAAAGACCTAAATGTGAGACCAGATACTATAAAACTTCTACAGGAAAACAGAGGTAGAGCAGTCTCTGACATAAGTCACAGCAATATTTTTTTGGATCCATCTCCTAAAATAATGGAAATAAAAGCAAAAATTTTAAAAATGGGACCTAATTAAACTTAAAAGCTTTTGCACAGCAAAGTGAACCATAAACAAAGCAAAAAGACAACCTACAGACTGGGAGAAAATACTTGCAGATGATACGACTGACAAGGGATTACTAAATTCCAAAATACACAAACTCATACGGTTCAATATTTTAAAAACCTGATCAAAAAAATGGGGAGAAAACCTAAATAGGCATTTCTCCAGAGAAGACATACAGATGACCAGTAGGCACATGAAAAAATGGTCAACATTGCTAATTATTAGAGAAATGCAAATCAAAACTGCAATGAGCTGTCACCTCACACTTGTCAGAATGGCCATCACAAAAAATCTACAAACAGTAAGTGCTGAAGAAGGTGTGGGAAGGAAGGAACCCTCCTGCGCTGCTGGTGGGAATGTAAGTTGGTGCGAACACTAAGGAGGACTGTGCGGAGATTCCTGGAAAAAGTGAAAGTAGGGACCCATTAGAGGGCAGGGGTAAGTGAGGCAAGGACTGGAAAGATGAAAGTTAATTGAAAACTGCTGACCCTTATCTCTTCCCCACATCCTCCTTAGTTACTGACAGCCAGGCGTGTATGTCTCAGACAGAGGAAGTGATTCTTCTCCACAGAAAAATAGCCACAAGGAAAAGGCTTAAAGGTACTAACATTTTGGTTTCCCCAATGAAATAGCCCGATCTCTGTCCAGCCATCTCACAGTGGAGCCCCCCAACCCCACACATAAAAAGCATCTTTTTCACTTTGGTATTCCTTGCTCTTGAATATAAATGATCAATATAAATGATCTGTGGATAGCCAGACATGTATGTGAAGAAAGCTTCTAAAATAAAGAGCCCCAAATAAGTAAGAACTCTCAGGGAATAGACAAAAACTAAAAACTACTATATCCTCACAAGTAAGAGTAAAGGTTGCATCAAGGAAATAAAAACAAAATTTAAATTTAAAAAGAGAAATTAAAATAATGTATTAAATAGAGTAATACTCTTCCAGAAAGTTAAACAATAAACTTGAGGTGAGAAAGAGAAGAGACAACATAGAGAGTCATCCAGAGTCAGTCCAGGAAGGCCAAGGCCTGACCAGTGATGCCTTCCTGAAGGCAGAGGAGGAGAGGAGACAATGAAAGCAACAGTTGAAGATTTTCCCCTAAAGGAAATGAGTCTATAAAATTCCACATTACACCAAACACAGATGAGGCCAGGGTCTGCCATGTGAAATCTCAGAACGCCAGGGATGGGCTGGAGATGCCAGAGATTCTAAGAGGGAAAAGCAGACACATCTCAAGGAGCACTATGACCATTGCACTGGGCTTTTCAGCAGCAGCAGTTGAAAGCTGGAAGATAATTACAACCGTGACTTCAAAACTCAACATGAAAATTTTTTTCCAACCTAAAATTGTACACTCAGCCAGACTCTCCATGAAGTATGAGAGTGAAATCAGAGTGTCTCCAGTGATGCAACACAGAGTGGGCTGTAGAGCAGAGGGAGGAGGCAGGGGGTCAAGGCAGAGGGGGAGGGCAGCTGGCACTGGGTCATCTGTCTGTGGAGCTGCGTGGTCCAGATGGGCTGTGTCATGGAGGAGGAGGAGGAAGAGGCACTGGTGGAGCAGCTACTGAGAAGTCTGGGTGCAAAAGAATCCCCTTTGGAACAGTAGCAGGAGCTTCCTGCTGCCTGCACCATGCTTGTTCAAGACAGGAGGTGCCAAGCACATTTTATTCTACCCCTGGGAAAATCTAATGCACAGGGAAAGTCATGATTCAGGGAAGTGTTTACTGAAGGAAAACTCCGGAGGTTGTGAGAATGGACGTGTTGTACCTGGGTGGGTGCTCAGTTCAGACTGGTGTGCCCCCAGGAGGGAGGGAGCATGAGCTGCACCGCCGGGCCTGGGGCAGGGCGGGCGATGGCCCGTGCCCTGGAAGACGACCCCACGCAAGCAGAGGAGCCACCGAGGGCCTCGTGCACTGTAGCCCTGCTGCCGCCTTCCTGTCTTTCCCCTACATGTTCTCAGAGGTCCCCTCAGTTCTGCGGGGCCTCCCCCACTCCATGAGGGGCACACTCATCCCCAGCCTCATGGCCCCACCTCCTTATCACTACTGTGATCCTGTTTTGGACAGAACAGCCCTTCGTGTCTGCTTTCAAATGTCTTTGTATCATTTCTCTTTAGAGAGGTATCTGGCACTGTATTGCAGTTGTCAAGGCCAAAAATGGGTGTTTTGCATGGGAGGCTGCTGCTCATGAGCAAGGGCTCTGCTCCCTTGAAAGTAAAAGCCTGTAACTCTTCCAGGTCTGTGACGAGAAGCTACTACAGAGGTGCAGCGGGGGCACTGCTTGTCTACGACATCACCAGGTAATAACACCCCTACTCAGCCCATGCTCCCTGGGGTCTGCTCCTCCCCATAGGCCGCTGGTGTGTCGGCGGACAGCAGAGGTGGGACTCAGCAAGACCCTCCGCCCTTTCCCTGAGGGTCTTGCAGGTTTTCAGAGCAGCCCCTTTCACCCCTTCACCATGTGAAACCTGTTCCCAAGTTTCAGATAGATAAAGCATCTCCTGTGTCATCGTGTTTCCTTAAGATTCACAGCTTGAAGTTTTGCACGTGGTAAATTGTTAATAAGCACGGGCTCTATGCTGCAATGGCCTGGGTTCAAATCCTGGTTCCTGTCCCAAAGCAGTGTGAGCCCTCTGGACTTTAGTTTCCTTGTCTGTTCCACTGAGTCATGATGACCACATAATACTCGTGAGGCTGTTGGGTGGTTAAATTGGTTCCTATAAAGCTCTTGGCCCATCTTAAGGATCTGAGTGCACTGTCCTGCATGTAGCCGTCACCTTGGTGTCACAGTTAAATTCAATTAAAAATTCAGTTCCTTGGTCAGTCCGTAGAATATACAAGGATTTTGCCCTTAGATAGATAAGAGCTGAACACAGTACTGGAGGCAGACAGACCTGGTCAGGTCCTGGCTCCATGTGTGTGACTTTGGGCAACTTAAACCAGTCTCTCTGGGCCTTAGGTTTCTCATGTAAATGGGAGATGATAAGAGTGTGTCGCGGAGAATCAGTGTGATAAATTCCTGTGAAACAAAGGACCGTCATGTTGCACGGATTCGTCGAGTGACAGCAGTTAGCCTTAGGTTTTGCTCGCATGTTGTGTGAACCAAGACCCGAGTAAATAACCGCACCCTGCTTGGGGAAACAGCCGGTGGCAAGCTGTCTGACTCGCTGTGGCATCTCCCTGGAAACAAGGTGGAACACACCCTTGGCATGTGGTGTGCTCTTGGGGCGCCCAGGTCCTCTGAGTGCTTTGAAGGTCGTGGGCACTGCCCTGCGTGTATAGAGGTGGTGTGAGTGACTGGAAAGAGTTGCTAGCTTTATAAAATACATGTACTGTTCTCACAATCTTATATTACGCAGCCGAGAAACCTACAATGCGCTTACTAATTGGTTAACAGATGCCCGAATGCTCGCGAGCCAGAACATTGTCATCATCCTCTGCGGGAACAAGAAGGACTTGGACACCGATCGGGAAGTCACTTTCCTGGAGGCCTCCCGATTTGCTCAGGAAAATGGCAAGTGGCCTTTCACCTGTCACAGCTACTGGAGGTTTAAGATGAAGCTGTATTTAGGGAGTGTGGAAGCTCCTATTGTTTTTATTAGACATTTAGACATCTAGCATATTTTCACCCTGTTGCTTTGTGCCTGCAGAGGTTGCTATGATGATAGAAGCTAATCTCTTTGCATTCTGTGATGGTGTTTCAGTTTAGGATCTTTAATATCACAGCTCTTGGTTTGAAGTGAAAATTATAACAATTTTTAAAGGCCCTAATCCGATGGTGTTATCATTTTTAAAATGTAATTTGAAGCTAAGTTGGTGAAATATTAGATCTAAATAGAAAGTGAAGCAGTAGATGAGATGCTGGACTTACTGGCTTTATTTTGCTTACATTAAATTTAAGTCATTTGGCTAAAGATGCCTTTGAAACTTGCTGAATTTTTATGTAGAATACATAAGGATGACACATAAAATGAATGATTCCCTATAGACAGCAAAATAACGAGAATTCAGACATTTTAAAATAACTTTAATTTTTAGAACCAGTCAGGAAATAAAATACGCTAATAGCAACTTTCAGTGGGACTCTAGAACTGCCAACTTACACTCTCACAAACAGGTTTTCTGCTAAGAAAATAAGCATGCAATAAAAACATAAGCCATTATGAGTTCATAAAGAAGCTGTTTAGAAATATGTAAGCTGAGAATGTTAATGCTCAGAAGGAATTTCTCTATCATTTACATGCACCTCATTTTTACCAATAAGGAAACAAGTGTCTGGAGAGGTTGTGGTTTGCTCACAAAAGCAAGGAGAGAGGCCTTCACCTGGGTGAGTGACCACCCAGTGGATAGCAGAGGGCTCCTTCACATAAGACCTCCCACTGTCAGGGACCACACGCCATGTGGCCCCCGGCGCCGGCACTTGCAGGCTGTGTCTGGCGACCTGAAGCCTGTTGGGAAGAAGTTGCTGCTGAGTCTTACGCCAGCAGCTAGGTGCCTCAGCCAGCCTGCTTCCCTGTCAGCTTGCTTAGTTTCTTCTTCAGCACATGTAAGTGCTAGCACACACTGCCAGTTACTTTTCAGAAAAAGTTGGAATTCTTTTTTAAGACTTAAAAAATATGTATGTATTGACATTTATTGATTTTCTATTTGCAGAAATACCTGGTTATAAGGACAAAATTCTATTTTGTCTGCTATTCTAAGAGAATAATACATTAAGCAGGTGGTTATGAGTTGAATAATTGTGATTATCTTCTAAATATGGCTTCATGTTTTGTTTGATGTTGATTTTAGAGCTGATGTTTCTGGAAACAAGTGCACTCACAGGGGAGAATGTAGAAGAGGCCTTTGTACAGTGTGCAAGGAAAATCCTTAACAAAATTGAATCAGGTAAGAACTTCCCATTAATAAACTTTCCTGCAGCACATTTTCCTCTCTAGCTCAGTAGCGTCACTTTTCAGTGTTTCCAGGAGTGATTTGGTCATGGAGTTTCCTCTCTCTACCTGCCGACCTGCAGTGACCTCTTAGGGGTTTGAAGGTCTTGTCTACACTGCAGGTGGAAGCCCAGGCCTCCTTCACAGGGACTTCTTCAGCTCTGTGGTGGCAGGGAAGCAACTGTGTGACAGGAAATGAATTATGGGCACCTCGCTTAATGCTGCTGGTTACAGATCGGGCATCGTGGAGAATTTGTTTCTGAAGCTAACTGAGCATGTCACAGTAGTGACCTGTCTCATTATTGTTCTACTTGTTGCTTCAGTAAAAATAAATTTAAAACAACCCTACTATAGGCAGCTGACAAAATAACATATAGTTGTCATTTATTAGAGTTGATTTTTATTCAAATATCACCAAAATCACATGTGGGCATTACATTTTTAATTGACTCATTTAACTGAATGCCTATTCTTTGTCAGGTGTGGGGATACAAAAATAAATTAATCCCAACCCTCGCCCTCAAGAAACTGTCTTTCATGGGAAACAGTCAAAAGATAATTATAACACGGTGTGGTCAATACAGTAACTGAGAAGTGCACCAGACCTTGGGGCCACGCAAAGGAGAGCCTGCTTGTTTAGGAGGTGATATCAGGAAGAGCTTCTAGGAAGAGACGGTGACTGAGCTCAGGCTTTCAAAGTGTGAGGAGGAACCGGGCATGGGGGTGGGGAGGAGGGTAGGCCATCAGAGGGGCAGCATGAGTGGAGACTGGGGGGAAGGTTGCAGTCACTAGAAGAGAAAGACCACAGTGGGGAATGGCGGGAGAGAAGGCTCAGGAGAGGCAGCAGCCAGGCCAGTGGTCTTCACCCAGGCTCGAACTTCGCTCCCTGGGTGACTGAGTCTCCACCTTGGCTGGACGCAAGAGTCGCCTGGGATACGTACAAATTTGAATTCTAGGCCCCACCTCTGGAGATGCTGAGTTAAGGCCTCAGCATCATCATTTTAAAAAGCTGTCCCGTGTGATTCTCATGTTCGTCCAAGATAGAGGACCACTGCTGTAGGGCTGAGAAGCCATTCGAGGGTGGGAGGCAGAGAGTGATATGGTCAGGTTGTGGCTGGAGACACGTCGTGTGTGTAGGCGGTCACATCAGAGACGGACCAAAGGGAGCCCAGGGCTGATGGCCAGGATACCAACCGAGGCATGTTTGAGTAATTCAAGAAAAGATGCCTGATTAAAGCTGTAACAAGGATGAGGAGCAGAGCTGAAGAGACATAGATGACTCTAAGAAACATGTTGGCAGTGGCATCCTGACTCAGATGCCAAATAGCAGGGCAGGGCCTTTCGGCTTTGTGGGGTATTGGAAGAGCAGGGATCAGAAGAGAGGAGGAGCCGCAGGTAACTCCATGTCACAGCTGCGCAGCTCAGGGATGAGATGGCAGAACCAGAGGAGAAGCCAGTTCACGGGAAGCAGGGTGGCTGTGTGTTGAAATGTTCCCTGGGTGGCATCACTGGAACAGGCACAGGGCACCATCCAGGAACCTGTGGGAAGAACCCAGCTGGTGGTGCCCCCCTGGGAGCCGTCGGTCTATAGGAGTAGGTGCACCGGGGGAAGGAATGTGATCCCCCAGAGAGCGGTGAAGAGTGGGAAGAGCAGTGGCCCAGAGCAAAGCCTTGCAGACCGAAGGATGAGAGGAGGCGGGGAAAGGTCAGAGATTCAGGAAGACACCCAGGAACACGAGTGTCACTTCTGCCCACATTCAGCCAAAAGGCTGTTCATTTTCAAATGAATCTACTTTTCATCTAGAGCCGAAAAGTATCCGGTGGGGTGGGCAAGAGGAAGTCACTAGTCATCTTTACCAGCAGAATGATGCAGGGAGGAGATGGAGCAACTGAGCACAGAGGAGATGAGGAAGCAGAGCCTGGGTGTCTCCCTGGAGGAGGAGGCAGAGGGTTAATTTAACATGAGAGGTTTCAGGAATGGAAGAAGTCTTAGCACCTGTAAATGCTGAGGGAGAAGCGAGAGGAAGGTAAAGGAGAGGCGAGAGGGGAACTGACAAGAGGGTGGGACACGGAAGGTGGTGGGAGAGTGTTGGGGCCCAGACAGACCTCTGGTCTCAGCAGAAAGAGGGGTGCTCCACCCCTCGGTGGGCTTTTGGTCTGAAAAGAGCAACAAAATAGTTACTCAACTTGGTACAGTACTGTTATTTTTTTTAAAGAGTCTATAGCATAAGTAGGTAACATTAAAATTGGCGTTGTGTTGAGTACAATCAGGCTCAACTTATTTAGATTACCTTCCCCCTTTGGTACCCATGAAGACAGTGCATATAAGTTAACACACAGAAAGCTTTCAAGATCTTTTTCTCCTAAAATCATCAAAATCATAATTACATCAAGTGAAAAACATATCCAGATGTGTTCGAATTCTTCAGCAGTACTTTTTCATTGTAATCTTCTAAATAGGCAGTATATGCGCATGGTTCAAACCCTTTATTCTCTCTACCACTTTATACAGAAAGGTTAGCGTATCATACATTCTGCTCTTGCTGCACCTACCAGTCATTGCAGATCGGTCTTAGAGACTTCGACATACACATTGTGCTAGTGTGTATATACAAGTGTAGTGTGTGTGTAATATTCAATTTTGTATATTGCCATAATTTATCTAACCAGTCTGCTTTGGACATTTGAGTTGTTGCCAGATGTTACAATGTTGCAGTAAGTAACCTTTTGTATATCATTTCACATGTGTGTGAGTATATATGTAAGATAAATTCTCAGAAATGGGTCAAAGAACAGAGGCATTTGGAATTTATGTAGAGGCTGTCAGATTCCTCCTTTTAGGCTTGAGGCAGTTTATCATCCCACTAGTATGAATGAAGGTGTTTTATTTCACTAAAGCCATGTCCACAGGATATATTATCATGTTTGGGTCTTTACCAGTCTCATAGTGAAGAATGGTTATCTTTGTGGTTTCATTTCAGTGCTTTTTGTATATGTAATATATTCACATAATTCCAGATTCAAGTAGAGGATACAGTGAAATTCACCCTCTATTCCCCCCATCTCCTATCCCCTGCATCTAGAGCTCTTTCTTGAAGTCAGCCACTATTACCAGTTTTTTATGTACCCATCCAAAGATATTTTTATGCCCATGCAATCAAATATGTGTATATTTTTCCTCTTTATTCAAAATAATGTTTTATATATACAGTGTTCTGTACTTTGCTTTTTTCACTTAATATATTTTGGGGATCACAGAAACATAAAAACTTTTTCTAAAGATTTACTCGATCCTCAGGTGAGCTGGACCCAGAAAGAATGGGCTCAGGTATCCAGTACGGAGATGCGGCCTTGAGACAGCTGCGGTCCCCGCGCCGTGCACAGGCCCCGAGCGCGCAGGAGTGCGGCTGCTGAGGCATTTCGGGCGCGCAGGTAGGTGCCCACATTGCAGCAGTCCTGTCGGGCCTGTCCTGTTTCCCACCCAGAGCCCCACGCAGGACTAACCGGGGAGGCTGCCATTGCTTTTTGAAGCTGCATTATGGAAAGGATAGGTGATTGCATAGCTAGAGGTCCATTCTCAGCAGTGGCTTGCACATTCTTCTCACGCTCACACGGAGCACTCATCAAAACAGGCCACATCTAGGCCATAAAACACACTTGAAAACGTTTAAAAGAGCAGCAGTCATTCTGTGTCCTCTCTCAGAGCACAGTGGAAGAAAACTAGAAATCGGTAGTTGGAAGATAACTGGGAAATCCAGAAATGTGAGTATTAAACAGCATACTTCTAAATAATAAGTGGGTCAAAGAAGAAGTCTCAAGAGAAATTTAATAGTATTTTGAACTAAATGAAAAAAATACAACTTATCAAAATTTGGGGGAGATTCAACACAAATAGTAGTTAAAGTAAATTTTATAGCATTGCAGGCATATATTAGAAAAGAAGAAAGATCTAAATATAATCGTATGTCTCCTCCATAAAAAACTAGAAAAAGAAGAACAATGAAATCCAAAGTAGAAAGAAGAAAAGAAATAATAAAAATTAGATCAGGAAATCAATAGAAAAAAATTAGTGAAAGCAAAGTTGGTTCCTTGAAAAAATACAGTAAAGTCAATGACTCTAGCCAAGCCAAAAAAAAACAAAAAACAACCCAATATAAACTACTAATATCAGAAATGAAAGCAGGGACATCACTGCAGATTCTATGGACATTTAAAGGATAATAAAGGAAGACTATGAATAACTCTGTGCCCACAAATTTGATAACGTAGATGAAATAAACCAATTCTGCCAAAGATAGAATTTGCCAAAACTCAAACAAGAAGAAACAGATAATGTATATAAGTCTATATCTATTTTAAAGAACTTGAACCAATAACTAGTAACCTTCCAAAACAGAACGTACCAGACCCAGGTGGCTCCACTGGTGAATTCTTCCAAACATTTAAAGAAGAGATTATACCAGGTCTCTGCAGTCTTGTTTACAGAACAAAAGCAGACAGAACACCTCCTAAGGCATTCTGTGAGGCCAGTATTATCTTAATCCCAAAGCCAGACAGACATTAAAAGAAAAGAAAACTACAAACTAGTATCTCCTGTAAACATAGATACAGAAATTCTCAACAAAATAGTAGATTGGATCCAGCAAGGTATAAAAAGAATTACATACTTCCAAGTGGATTTATCCCAGATATACAAGACTGGTTCAACATTCCAAAATCAATTAATATAATCATCACATCAACAGGGAACAAAAATCACATGATTTCATCAAGACATATAGAAAAATCAGTGGACAAGTTCCAATATTGTTTTGCAATGAGAACTCTCAGTAAACTAGGAATAGTGGGGAATCACCTCAACTTAGTAAAGTCTACCAAAACCTACTGCTAAAATTAGACCTAATGGTGAGAAAGTTGAAGATGTCCTGTGAATATCAGGTACAAGGCAAGATTGTGCCCTCTCAGCACTCTTTTTCAACATCAAACCAGAAGTCCTAGCTGATGCAGTAAGAAAAGGAAATAAAAGGTATACAGATTGGGAAGGAAGAAATTAACTAACATTGTTGGCAGATGACATGATTATGTAGAAAATCCAAAAGAATCCACAAACTCCCATATAAGTGATTATACATTAATAGCACAGTTGCAAGATACGAGGTTAATATACAAAAGTCTATCAGTTTTCTGTATGCCAGCAATGAACAAGTGCAGTCTGAATTGAAAAACACAATACCATTTACATCGGTTTCCCCAAAAAGGAAATACTCAGGCAGAACTCTTAACAACATCTATATGAGGAAAACCAAACTGATTCTAAAGTTCATGTGGAGAAAAGACAAAAGACCCCTAATAGCCAACACAGTACTGAGAGAGAAGAACAAAACGGAAGGGCTGTCACCACCCAGCTTCAGCGCACTGTAGAGCTATTGTAGTCAGGACAGTATGGCATTGGTGAAATAAGAGATCAGTGGGACCGAATAGAGAGCCCGGAAATAGACCCATACACTGGTGTTTGACAAAGGAGCAAAGACAGTGCAGTGAAGCAGAAATAGTCTTTTCAACAAATGGTCCTGAAACAATTGGCCACCGTTATGCAAAAAATGAATGTAGACGTCAGACCTTATACCCTTTACAAAAACTAGCTCCAAATGAGTCATAGATCTAAAGAAAAGTGAAAAATCATAAAACTCATAGAACATAAAATGAGAGAAAATGTAGATATCCTTGAGTATTTTGATGATTTTTTAGATACAACACTAAAGATACAATCCATGAAAGAAATAATTGGTAAGCTGAACTTCCTGAAAAGGAAAAACTTCTGCTCTACAAAAGACAGTGTCAACAGAATTAGTAGACAAGCTACACACCAGGAGAAAATGTTTACAAAAGACATATCTGATAACTGTTACTGTAAATATACAAAGAATTCTTAAAACTCAACAATAAGAAAGAAAACATACCCAACTTAAAAATGGACCAAAGACCTTAACAGATACCTTGCCAAGGAAGGTATCCAGATGGCAGTTAAGTACAGGAAAAGATACTTCATAAATGAGCTGTCATTACAAGCCTATTAGAATGGCCAAAATCTAAGACAGTGACAGCAGCAAATGCTGGTGAGCATGTAGAGCAATAGAAATTCTCGTTCATTGCTGGTAAGAGTACAAAATGGCGCAGCTACTTTGGAAGACAGTTTGACATTTTCTTATAAAACTAAGCATCAGTTCAGTTCAGTCACTCAGTCGTGTCCGCCTCTTTGCGACCCCATGAATCGCAGCACGCCAGGCCTCCCTGTCCATCACCAACTCCCGGAGTTCACTCAGACTCACGTCCATCGAGTCAGTGATGCCATCCAGCCATCTCATCCTCTGTTGCCCTCTTCTCCTGCCCCCAATCCCTCCCAGCATCAGAGTCTTTTCCAGTGAGTCAACTCTTCACATGAGGTGGCCAAAGTACTGGAGTTTCAGCTTTAGCATCATTCCTTCCAGAGAAATCCCAGGGTTGATCTCCTACAGCATGGACTGGTTGGATCTCCTTGCAGTCCAAGGGACTCTCAAGAGTCTTCTCCAATACCACAGTTCAAAAGCATCAATTCTTCGGCACTCAGCCTTATTCACAGTCCAAAACTAAGCATACTCTTACTATATAATCCAGCAGTCTCACTGCTTGGTATTTACACAAAGTAGTTGAAAACTCATGTCCACACAAATACCTGCACATGGATGTTTATAGCAGCATTGTTCATAACTGCCAAAACTTGCAAACAAACAGGATGTACTTCAGAAGGCAAATGGGTTAACTATGGTCCATCCAGACCGTGGAATATCATTCAGCACTGAAAAGGAATGAGCTATCAAGCCATGAAAAGACTTAGCATATAAGTTCAATGCATATAACTAAATGAAAGAAGAACCTTCAACGCGTGTAACTAAGTAAAAGAAGCCGCCAGGCTACATGCTACCTGATTGTGACATTCTGAAAAAGGCAAAACTATGGAGACAGTGAAAAGACTGGGGATGAGAGGGAGGAATATATGTCTGCGTATATTTGACCAAACCCATAGAATCTACAAGCGTGAACTGTGGTTTAACTGTGGGTTTGGGGTGATAATTACGTGTCAGCGTAGGTTCATCCCCTGTAACAAGGTGCCAGCGGGCGGGATGTTGGTAATGGAGGAGGCTGTATATGTGTGAGGGTTGGGGGTGTTTGGGAGCTGTGTATAGTTGTTTCCTCCTCAGTTTTACTGGGAACCTAAAACTGCACTAAAAATAAATTAAATCTTAAGAAAAAAACCTAAAGCCACCACTGAAGCAACACAACAAAGGGTTTTGGCAAATTTAAATCAACATGGGAATTAAAATGGAATAAACACATAATTAATCTAAATAATCTGAAAGAAGACAGAAAAAGAAGGAAAAAGGACATAGAACAAATGGGGAAAATATGGAACAAAATGCTAGCGTAAACCTTCCCAATTAAAAAAAAAATTAGATATTCTGCTTGAAATAATTTGTAGGAAAGCTTTATGCTCTTGCTCAGAAAGAAAGGAAAGTTGATGGGAATGATTGGGTTACAGACTCTCCTGCCTTCATGTCAGTGATGAGTCTTTCTTGGGTTAGTTGAAGTCTAATCAAATGTGCCTCTAGCTAAGGCTTGTTTATAAAATTTGCAAGTTGAGATTTTAACTTTCTAAAGCCTCCTCTTTTTTACGTGTAGTCAGCATTATCTAATAGGCATAAGTAAGCTTAAATAAAAGTTGGAAGCGTTCACTGGTTCCCTTTGTGACTTTAAGCTATGTTTGGACATTTGTAACTATGCATATTTCTAAATCATTCTTAATATTTTTTAGGTATTCATACAGTGGTATTTGGGACACAATTATTGAAGCTTGAAGAAGAAGGTTTTTTTTTTTAACCACCGTCTTTTTCTACTTTATATGGAAGTAGATCTTTGTGCAAAAAAAATTATAATAATAATAATTTGGTATATTATGCAAGCTAGTAGATGTGGCACAGCAAACTGTATAATAAATCCAGTTCAGTGGACGAGACCGTTAAATGTATACACGTATGTAAAAGTGTTCTGTCCCATATCCGCCCTTTCACCCTGGTTTGGATCCTGGCTGTGTACTGTACGTATGCTTGTCCAGTGCATCTCCACAGCATGGTATCTGACATATGGTATGATAGACCACTGCACTAAATGCAGTCTAATACTTTATTTTTTTTAATCGTCTGAACTAAAATCTGTTCATTGTGAGGTGTGCTTTGATCATTATGTCGGTTATATTGCACAGTTGGTTGTTTGTGACCTGATATTCAGAGATTCTGGCATTGATGGCCAATGCAGTACTTACCACAGTCCACAAGGTGTTACATGAGCCACACTGGAAATACTAGATCAGAATTTACTCACATACTGAAATAAAGCGGTAAATGAAATTTTCCCATGAACTGTCTAGCACTCTGATTTTAAAGCATCTTCATCAGCTTAGTTCAGGAAGGAGAGCCAAGCACCCGATGTGTTTCAGGCACTAAGGATGCTGGTACCTTTCACCAAACTTCCTAGGCAACAGATGCAGCTCTCAGCATTGGTCAGTGCAATAGCTGAACCAGGGCTGTTTTCCTGGTCCCAGTTTGCTGATCATCTGGTCTTCCTGTTAGAAAACTCATTTTTGCTACTGTGCTTTTTCTGGGATTAAGTATTACAGCATCACTGCCTCCTTTTTAGTGTTTTATTGTTTTGCGTTCATTTTAAGGACACCCACTAAAGTTAATATTAAAGGGACACCTCTAAGAAATTTCTGTACACTTTTGCTAAATACTTAAATGCCTTACAACAGATATCAAGTTGACATGTTTTTTAATTGACATGAGTTAATGTATATTGTATTACAAAGACTTGTTTTAATATTTTAAAATGTTTATGCAAAAATATAGAACTTTTCTTTAAAGCTAAAATACAGTACTATTTAAAACTGAAAGGTTTAAATAGCATTCTTCACCTTACATGTGTTCTTCCACTGTGACTTTTAGCTCAAAGTGGTAAATTTGATTACCTTTAAGTTAGAAGCTGCCTACTGCTTTTGTTGTTTTGTTTTAATCAATAGAGCACAGCAGCACTACAAACTCTGGAAGCGACTTGGATAAAAATATCAAGATGTAACTGTTTTAGATATTTTAATTTTGCTTCTTTATATCTTGAATATTTGATTTTGAAAAGTCAAAATATGAAGCAAATTCTCAGACTGATCTGCTTCTTGGACCTCACTGGAAGAATGTTTCATTCAGTGTCTTGTTAACAGTGGGTTTGCAAGCTGCTCATTTTTGAACAGCTTTTTGCATGGGTAGAAGCATGTCTGCTTGGCTACATCAGTTTATGCAAAAGCAAAATTTTTTAAAAATAAGGTAAATGTTGGTTTAAAAGTGAGCCTGTTAATTTAAACCCCAGGTATTGCATATAATTCCACATCCCTTGACCAATAAAATTTGCTGGAGAACCAAACCATGGTGGTTCGTAATAAAGGCCTTTAGGAAAAAATGAAGAGGAGAGAAGATGTGGTATATGGTCCCTGGAGTGTTTTCTACCGCCAGCCAATCCTCTGATTCTTCTGACACCAGATGGGTTCTGTTCTGACATTGTCTACCTGGAAATGGCATCAGATCACACAAGCTAAAGCCTGCGTCAACACCCCCCACCACCCAAAGCGACACATTCTAGGCGCCAGTCACAGGTCCAGGGTGTCACTTGTGCTTCCCACCAGCCAGCCCTAAACCTGAGGTTCCTATGACCCACTCCTTGGGTTTAATTAATTTCTAGAGCAGCTCATAGAACTGAAAGTTTCCTTATGAGATTATACTGTGTGCTAAGTCACTTCAGTCGTGTCTGACTCTTTGCGACCCTATGGACTATAGCCCACCAGGCTCCTCTGTCCATGGGATTCTTCAGGCAAGAATACTGGAATGGGTTGCCATGCCCTCCTCCAGGGGATCTTCCCAACCCAGAGATCAAACCCGTGGCTTCTGCATTTCAGGCGGATTCTTTACCACTAAGCCCACCGGGGAAGCCCATGAGATTACTGGTCTATTACAAAAGCTACATATGAACAGCAGATGAGGAGGCACATAGGGCCAGGCCTGGAAGGGTCCCGAGCACAAGAGCCTCTGTCCCCATGGAGTTTGGGGTGCCCCACCCTCCTGGCTCATGGCTGTTTTCCTGTTCACCAAACAAGAGGCTTCTCAAATCTTGTTAACAAGTTTCTTACTAGATCTTAATCTCTAGCACCCCCTTCTCTGAGGTCAGTGGGTGGAGCCAAAACTTCCTTAGATCTTTCTTGTGACCAGCTGCACCCTGAACCTCTCTAGGGTGACCCTGAAGTCATTTCATCAGCATAAACTCTGCTCAAAAGGAACCCCTAAAACTCAGGAAATTCTTAGTCTTTTAGGAGCTTTGTGTCAGGAACCAGAAATAAAGACCAAATATATCTAATAGTGAATGTTATTAAATGTGTACATTTCCCACAGTTTGTTAAGTTTGCAGGATGTCCTTAATTTACATTTCTAGAAAAGCATTTTCTCAGTTTTCCTAGAAGATTCTACACTCCGTTTAGACTTGAGATTTTAATTTATTTTTTCACAGTCCAGCATCTAAGTGAAAATGAAAACATTACAAATTGGGATACTGTAATGGTTTTATTGAAAAATAATAAGAGTTCTTGAAATCTTAAGAACATTGATTCCTAGCAGATCAATATTATTCAGAATGAAGAAAATGCTAAGATTAGTCATCTAAATGATTCGCATTTCATACTGTGACACAGTAGATGGTGCTTTATTTTCTGTCACATTTGTCCTATTTTTTTTGCTTTTTTTTCCAGAGGGGAAAGTTAGTCTTTAAAACACCAGTAAATTTTAAATAATTTTTTGTACTAGTTATAAAGTGACTTTATTAATCAATTGAAAACAGTCCAAGTTTGTCCCAGTTGTTGCTTGGTTGTTTCCTGATTATGTTCACTTCTTTAAGGAGTTGCTTTTAGAAGTTTTTAGAGGGATTTATTTGAGAGTACTCAACTTGCCAGGTTCAGTAAGAAGAAATAAGTTGTCGGCCATCACCCCCTAATGTTAGAAACTAACTGCCAGAAAATAATGTGATCAGGGAGTCTTCTTTTTCCTTTAAAATAGAATTTGTGTTGTTTTCCTTTTTTTTTTTTTAATTTTGAGGGTTTTTGAACATACACAAGTATGGAGAAAATAGCATATAGAACCGCTACATCAGCTGTTTTCCACAACTGTCTATTCATTATGCCAGTCTTGCTCTATCTACCTTTGCCCCACTTGTTTACACTGTAGTATTTGCAAACATCCAAAGCCTCTGTCATTTCACCCAAAAATAGTTCAGCATACATCTCAACAAGAATATATATTTAAAATTTGTTATTGTCAACATACCATTGGGAACTTCAGAAGAGATACTATTACAAGCCAAGAATGGTTATGGTTTTTCTTTTGGAATTATATAAAGTTGTTTTCTGGATGTGTTGAAGAAGCAAGATACACATCCTTTATCCAGTATCACTAGAGGTGACTTCCCAGCATGTGGCTAATTGTACTGGAAGTTCTGTCTCCGAGCCCAGAGGACAGTGTGCCTTCAGGAGGGACACAGGGCAGCCAACCTGCCACTCACAGCTGGTGCAGCCTCAGAAGCGGGAGCCCTGGTCATGCTGGTTGTGAAGACATTCAGTATCACCCCTGCTACGGTAGTAATGCAAGGCCCTCTGAATTAATTCTCAGTGTGTCCGCAGGAGGGAATGCACTGAACTTGATGTACACATCTATGGAACTTCACACTAACCAAGTATGATGTGGTTGAGTCCGCAGGAATGTCAGCCTGCTCCTTCATACTAAAGGCTGGATGTTGTCCTTCACCTATGGGAACTGGATGAAAAGCAGATAGCCTGTGCTCTGACGGCTCCCTTCTCTAATTTCTTGATGTCATGTGTAAATTTCATTTTAAAGGAAAACTAGCATTTTAAGAAAAATTTTAAGAAAAAATGCTAAATTTCTGAAAATGTCACATTCCAAAATACCATAGAAATAATTAGATTCATTAAATATTTGTGGGCCAGCTAACTCTGTATGAGAATAAAACTGCTGATTTATGTATGTTGGGTGGGAGCCCTCAAATCATTTTACACTGATTAGGAAGTTTTGTGATGTAATTATTTCTGGGTAAGTCTACAGTATCAGAAAAGTCATCCTGTTGGTTTCTGTGGTCATAAACATTGGTCATATGCCCTCATGCTGTGCCTGTTTCCTGGGGAAAATGGTGCTCTTATAGGACACTTGTGTTTGTCTGAACGCCCCTGATTTCTCATCACCTCTGTGCCTTTGTATGGACTGTGTTTTGTTATCCTCACCTATATTGCACCCCACTGTTTGTCCAGGTCTTTCAGGCTGAAGCCCCCTTGTCCTGACAGGTGCAGTTGGGAGCTGTCCCGAGCCCTGACCCCCGACACATGCAGACACACGCTGCTTCAGTATGTTTCTGTCCTGGCCTTTCTTTTGCTGTTGGTCACATTGATCCATGTATTGTCTTTGTCTTCACTGCTGGGCTGAGATGTCCTTTGAAATGGGTGCCTTCTGTGTGCCCAGGGCCTGGCACATAGAAGGGACTGAAGTGCTTTTGAAAAGAACACATGATCGGAGTTGGGTTTGTTCCCAAGTCCTTCTAAAGGACATGGACATCAAGCCTATCCACTGCAAGGTACCTTTTTACAAAGTCCCCTAAAAAGTGGTCATATGGTCCCGCTTGGTCCCTTCCTTTCTGGGAGGGAGCCTCATAACTCCTAGAGCTCATTTTCAATTGACATCACCGAGATGGTGAAGTAGGAGGCCCCAGCCGCCATCCCCCCACCCACCCGCCCGAAGACCAACAATTAGCTATCTGCAAAGATATACAGCTCTGAGCGAGCTCAGGAGTCTACTTAAGAAAATTCAGCAACTCAGTGGGACAAAAACCTGAGAATAATCACACAGAGATGGGAGGAAAAAGAGCTTCATTGTGTCTGCAATCTCCCATGCCCTAGGCAGGCTCTGCTCAGCACCAAGAGAAACCTCCCAGACTAGGGAGAGTTGCCCGCCCCAGG